>NC_000080.6:5995000-6595000 GCF_000001635.26 Mus musculus | reverse complement strand
AATAGTGATAGTTTGACTTCTTCCTTTCCAATTTGTATCCCCTCGATCTTCCTTTGTTGTCGAATTGCTCTGGCTAGGACTTCAAGTACTATATTGAATAGGTAGGGAGAAAGTGGGCATCCTTGTCTAGTTCCTGATTTTAGTGAGATTGCTTCCAGCTTCTCTCCATTTAGTTTGATGGTGGTTTTCTGTAGATTGCTTTTGTCATGTTTAGGTATGGGCCTTGAATTCCTGATCTTTCCAAGACTTTTATCATGAATGGGTATTGGATTTTGTCAAATGATTTCTCAGCATCTAATGAGATAATCATGCGTTTTTTTTCTTTGATTTGGTTTATATTGTGAATTACACTGATGGATTTGCGTATATTAAACCATCCCTGCATCCCTGGGATCCAGCCTACTTGGTCATGATGGATGATTGTCTTGATGTGTTCTTGGATTCGGTTTGTGAGGATTTTATTAAGTATTTTTGCATCCATGGTCATAAGAGAAATTGGTCTGAAGTTCTCTTTCTTTCTTGGATCTTTGTGTGGTTTAGGTATCAGAGTAATTGTGGCTTCATAGAAAGAATTGGGTAGAGTGCCTTCTGTTTCTATTTTGTGGAATAGTTTGAGGAGAGTTGGAATCAGGTCTTCTTCGAAGGTCTGCTAGAACTTTGCATTAAACCCGTCAGGTCCTGGACTTTTTTCCGCTGGGAGACTATTGATGACTGCTTCTATTTCTTTAGGGAAATGAGAGTGTTTACATCGTTAATCTGATTCTGATTTAACTTTGGTATCTGGTATCTGTCTAGGAAGTTGTTTATTTCATACAGGTTTTCAGTTTTCCTGAGTATAGCCTTTTGTAGTAGGATCTGATGATGTTTTGGATTTCCTCAGGTTCTGTTGTTATGTTATAAAGAACTCAAGTAGATAACCTTCATAAGAGCTAAGAACACAATCTAAAAATGAGGTAGAGAACTAAACACAACATTCACAACAACGCATCTTGAATGGCTGAGAAGCACTGAAGAAGTGTGCAAAGTCCTTTTTTTTCAGGTAAATGAATATCAAAATGACCCTGAGGTGGTGTCCAGCGTTATACTTTCCAGTGAAGAATGCTAAGATCAAAAAAACTCATGTGAAAGCATATGTTGGTGAGAATTTGAAGAAAGAGGAACATTCTTCCATTTCTGGTGGGACTGCAAAGTGCTATGGCAACTCTGGAAATCAAAATGGAGTTCCTCAGAAATTTTCAGATAGATCTACCTGAGAGCCAAGAACCAACCTTACTGGTGCATGGCCTGCTACTTTCAGTTTTCACTTGATGGCTTGTTACTCAGATTTTCTTATTGGGCTATGACTTTGCTCTTGTCTTTCTGATTCTCAAGCAGTTCTCTGTTCTTACACATTGTTTTGAGGTACCTCTAACCACTGGGACTTATTTAAACCTTCAAATCCCTCTAAATTGGGGGACTTCTAATACTTGGAGAAGCTGAGTGACTAAAGCAAAGTATGTTGAGCCCTTTGGTGTCCAGTGCACACGAATCTATGGGAGTTTAGATATAATAATCCTCTATGACATTCTTTAGGAAAGCAGCAGTATGCTCTCAGGACCCTGTGTGACCTCAGTTACCTTTGCCAGCTTTGTGGGCTTCTCTACTGCTGGTCTGAGAACAATTGGAAACTCCTGGAATAGATGTCTCATATCTCATTTCCTTTGTCCTTGTTAGTATACTGATGGGATTCGGTTTGATGGAAATATACTCTCAAGAATAATTAATAAAACCAGTGCTTCTTACGGACCATCAGGATGAAGTACCAAGTTCAAGGACAGTTCTGCAAGAACTGCTCAAAGACAGCCAAGTGGAACAAGAAGAAAGCCAAGCAGAAGTCATTCATTCCCAGCACCCTCAGCACCTTTCTCCAGGACAGGGTCACTCAGCTTTGGTAGAAGAAGGGATGACCTGAGATAGCTGCCCCATATTCCCTCAGAAAAGAAGCAGCCAGCAATATTGGGGAAAGAATATAGGTGTCAGGGGGCAGAAAGCAGAGTGTAAAGTGAATAAATAAAAAGATATCAATAAAAATATTTAATTATTTAAAAAAATTGGACAGAATGTATTGTTCTAGTAACTCTAGTGTGTATACACAGGCAATAACTTTAACACCCAGAGAGAATAGATGTTGTAAAGTAGGGTGCCTTTGGTATTGACATAAACTAGGAACATAGCAAAGATAAATAAAAAAGAAAGATGTTTGTCCCATAGATCCATTATTCTCCTCAAGTCTAAGTGTTTGTGCTCACTTTTACCAGAACTCTGGAAACCTCTGTTAATCCAGGTCTCAGGGCTCATCCAAAGTACAGTCCTGAACCAGCTGTGGCCAAGTGTTCCTGTGTTGTTGGCTGACCTCTGCCTCAGGCTTCAGAGGCACTGGAGGGGCAGTGTTGGCCTTCAGGTGGCAGCCATTCCAGGTCCCCTACCATACCAGATAGCGAGTCTTCCACAGATGCCTGGCATCTCAAAAACAGAAGCTTGGGTATTTCAAAGATTGGGATGCCACTCTACAGTCATGATGAGTTGATTACGTGAGACCATACAAGTTAACTAATGTCTGTATGACTGTTTTCTTTATTTGAAAGTGAGTAGTGAGATCATCTCAGGAGTGGTTGCTAAGAATAAAATCACTGATTAACATAAATGATAGGACTGTACAGAGCATGGGCTTAATATTCTGGGTCCAGTGCAAATAGCTGGGAGAGTTCAAAACAAAACCAATAAAAGCAACAGGAATACAAACAACAACAATTGTTTAAAACCCTTTTGAGTGCTGAGATTACTGGCATGTACCAACTGTGGCTAACTTTTTTTTGTTTTTATAATTAACAACCAAACATACAAACAAACAAACATCCCTATTCCAATTCCAGCAGTTTGCATCAGAGAGAGCTGTGTGACACTGCATGCTGCTTCCTTTCCTCAGATAGCTCAGGTCTTCAGTCCTATACCAGGTCAGCTGGACCTAAGACAGTGTAGTTGAACTACTTGCTGTCACGACATGATTCTACAACAATCCTTTTCTTGGTAAAATTGAGCCTCTATAGAGTAAGCCCCATGTTGTTGGAACCAGGACCCTTTAGGCCAGCAAACACACAAGCCACCCTTAGTGAAAGAGAAAAGGAAAAATCACATTGGAAAAAAATATGCGCCCTAATTGTAAGAAAAAGCCCTCATCTTTGAAGCCATCACCTATCTCCCCCTGATTTTTGAGCTCTGCATATTGATATTGTGTGGCTCAAGAAGGTAGTGAAATTCAGATGTTTTCTGAAAGAAGATATACATGATTTTTCACTCTTAAATCTGTGAGGTTAGGGGGCACAGGTTCAGCAAAGCCAGCATAAGAACACAAAAGCCAGAGATGATAATAGCAAAGGGACAGCATCCTGACCTTATAGACACATTAAAATTGAGGTTTCATCTCAATTCAGGTCATTGCACTCCCAGCCCTACCTTCTGAGTATTATATTTGCTGTGAGTTCAGTATGACGCTACAACCTGCAACACCCTCATTTCTCAACTTAGCAATTCTGGAAGACAGATATTGGAGAAGTAATTGCTATGAGGCTACAATGCAGTAATGTACAGTCCAGGATGACCACTACTCTCTGTTGCCCACTTAAATTGTCTGGTTGTATTTGAGAATGGGAGCATGTGCAGGATAATGTTTTGAAGAAGGGACAGCAAGTTAACCATTTATATTTGCCCTGTAGATGATTCCATATGTTCAAAAGAGTAGGGAGTTTTCTTTGTAAAAGATAGGGTTGTAAACCAGAGATTTTGTGAAACTCATGTATATATATATGCCCTCTGTCAAGGAATACACCGTTAGAAAATATTGTCCATGTTTTGTACAATTAAACCTATAGGAGAAAGATATTTGCCTCTGTGAGACAGGAAAACCCTGGGAAATTGGAGTGTATGTCACATGAATTGACACAGCTGGTATATTTACTGTTGTGAAACATCTACTACATCCACAGTCCCTAGAGTTTTGGGTGCCAACAAAATCTCTTAAGCATGTCAGAGTCCTAACCAATGTTTCCCCTCAAAAGCACATGACATCTAATGAAGCAGTAGAATTCTCCAGCTTTGGAAGGAGAGGTTGCCAAAGGGGATCCCACGGGTCCATGAGAGGCTCCAGGAGAGGCACCCCAGAAAAGGACCAAGCTGGGCAGAACTAGTTAACAGGTAGGTCATGGCAGTTGCTAGTGACATCATCAGTAATGCCTTCCTTGGAGAATCTCTTGTATCTAGGATAGAACTAGAATCTTCTGTGTTGTCACCTGTGTTGTGGTGACAGCAACTGCCTGTGGTTCATCACTTCTGTTTGCTCTGAGATCACCAGCAGGAATGTTTTCCTGGCTGCTCAGGCTATTTCAGAAAGAGAATGGCGATGAAGGAGAGACCAGACCAACAGAGAAGGAAGAGGGAATCCTTTCTCATGAAAAAGGAAGAAGGAAATCATTCTGGAGAAGGCACAGTGAGTCCTGGGCAGAGTTGGGGAACTTCCTGGTAGAGGTAGGCTTGAGCTGGGCCTTCCAGGAGTAGGTCTTACAAGCTGAAGCCTTGGACTTTGTCAACATCAGAAAAAGAGTCAAGAATTTCTGATGATTAGTTTGACAGAGCCAGGAATTGACAAACCTGCAGCTACTTTTCTGGGAGCTATTTAATTTCATTTTGAGTGGCAAAAAATGTCAGGAGTGGGCACTATGAGAATAACAGTGTGTCCTTTCATGGAAGGGAGTTGAAGCACTTCATCTTCCAGATTACTGTAGGTAACTTGAGTCTCTGATGAAAAGAACAGAGAAGGATGCTCCCCTGGTCATGTCATGTGGTGAGGACTCAGACACTTTGGATTTGAAGACACACGATTAATTAGTGCTTGATAGTGCTAAGCACTATGAACTTCAGGATTTCCCTGCGTCCCATCTGATATGACCTGACAATGTTCCCCATATCTTTATGTCTGAGGCAGCTTATACATTTCAAGGCAACCGGGCCTGTAACAGGGAGTGTGGCATATGTCTGACAATGGTGGTTAGGAAGAGGAACATAGCTTAGCAAACCAGCTGGAAGATAGCTTTTCTGCTCTTTTAGGAATTCACTGTCTTTATCTTTTCTCTCCCTCCATCTTCTTCTTGGGACTCAGAATGGTCTCCCCTGCCCCTGGGCCATCAAGTATGCAAATTCTTTTGTGTTTACCTATCTGCAGGGTCTCCTAGAAATACTTCAACCCAAAATTCCAAAATGACTAAGAAGAGATCAAAAAGAAATGAACTAGAAGAACTGAAATTGGATATGAGGAAGATCAGCAATGACATGGAGGAAATGTGTGGAATCCTGAACCTTTACATGTATGAGGATTTGAACTACAGGTAGGAATTATGCCCAGTACCCTGTTGACTGTATTGTGCCATCTGTTAACCCAATTTCCTTCCATGAATGGAGTGCGTCATCTCCCATCATTCAATTAAGTAGCCCTGACAGGTGTTTAATTGTTGGATAAACAAGGTGCTGTGTGTTTATTATCATCTTCTTTTGTACTTGACCTTGGGGTTTTTGCATTCTGATTGTTGCTGTGAACAGCTAGAATGTCCTGCTCACACTTACTGTCACTCAGTGTGTGAATGCAATGCCTGCAGGCTTCAAGGCTTTACTCTGATATTGTTCATTATATTCTGAGAGATGGCACCTGTCTGGATTTATTTGGCATTCTAATTGTGTCTGTGTGTGTGAACATAGTTGTGTGTGTTTTGTTCAGGACTGGGGCTCTGGGACCTTTGATGGGGTCTGAGGATTTGTGTGATGCACAGTTTGCAGGTCCTGTTAGTGTTGAGTCCATAGAGGTCCAAAGTGATCACCAGGGAAGTTTGCTCCTGGTGTTTCCTTGTTGTCACACAGGAATCTCCTGGAGGAGATGTGATAAAGCCTTTCTCCTGTAAATACTAGTTGTGTCCTCTGGGAATTCACATAACAACAGAAACCAAGAAATGAGAATCCCTGCCTTAAAAATAAGAGGAAAGTCATTACAGATATCTACTGGACCCTTGCCTGTGGCACAGTGTAGTGTAAAATTGTCATAGAAGTACTCTATTCCTACATGCTTGCCCGGGAAGCCCTTGAAGGTCAGCTAGCTCCATTTAGTCTCCTGGCTCTGCTGTCCTCTGCCCAGGATAGTAAGTTTAATTAGCACCTAGGGGACCCAGTTTGAATGAGCCAGGATGTGGCATGCACTTGGCTTGGGTAGTACATGATATAGCCTGTTTGCACATGATTATTGATTCCTTAATTCAGCATATTATTTGCTTCTTGGGCCATGCCACAGGATGAACACTGAATTCAACATCATTAAATCACAACATGAGAAGACAATGTTGGATATGAATAAAATGATCCAGTCCATAATTGGTTCCATGCAGTACTCCAAGGAACTGATAGAAGATAACTATTCCTACAGGTGAGTCAGTGACACAACTGAGACCCCCAGAACTAGGCAGGGAATGCTTCTGTCCTTTTAGGACTTTGAACAAAAGCAAGGGTTCTGGTTTTATGCTATCTGTTTTTATCCAGGAACCCTGCCCTGAGGCAAGGGTCTTGGATTTGTACCTCTTGGACACAGGTGTCCTAAGTGTGAAGAGTGTCCAAGACCCTCCAATCTTTATTCTTCCAAATTCAAGATCCTCTACATAGAAAACTTTTCCACCACGCTGGGAATATCCAGGAACCCTGAACCTCTGGGTTTCTGACCACAGATTAAAAGATCTAGGATTCCCAACAAAAATGTAAAGATTGCACACCTCTTTGGTGGTCTCACCTCTCTCAGAGGGGCTAAGCCCTCTCCCTGCTGAAGGTTTTATGGTACCACAGACCTATAATCAACCATGAGGAACATTTCCTCTTCTGTGATGTATATGGTGTACTCTTGTTGTCAGGGTTTTTAGAAGTTTGTTGAGTCCTGTGGAATATGGCTGGTATCTTGATATGACCTGCCTCTGTTTGGTGCTGCTATGTAACTGTGGACTCTTCTGGGGGCTGTCTGGGAATCAGGGCCCTTGCAGGGATCATAGGACTTGTAGGAGTGGCAAGCCAATGGAATCTGGCTGGGAATCACCAATTTTTCTTTGTGGATCAGCATTAAGGAGGACCACCTCCTCCGTGAGTGCACTCAACTCAACGAAAACGTAAGGATATTACTGAATGAGAACAGAAGGCTGCTGGTGGAGCAGGCTGGCCATAAGTGTCCTGTGGGGAAGAAAAGAGGTTCTCTGAGGAGGCCAGCAAGAACATCTGTGTCCCAAGTGCCAAGGAACAGCAGGTAGGATGATGTGTATCAGAGGCAGATTGCCCTCATGTCTACACATAAACATAGACAATCAAATGTAATAGTCCACCAACTTCTCCAGGCACTCACCTATGTCTCCTCCAAGTGTTTGTTTATGTGATCATCTACAGGGCTCTCTGTGGAGGTAGCCTGGTTTAAGAAACTGCATATTTGGCATGCAAATGTTCCTGCTCTGCTATAATCACTAAGGGAGATAGGTTGATTAGACATCACAACACTATATGCCTTAAGTTTGAAGGGTGCTGTGTTGGAGCCCTTCTTGAGAATAGCAAGAGCTTTGAGGGAAGAAGTAAAGGCCTGTAGCTCATTTGCTTTACAGGGAACTTGTGAGATTCTAGGTAGGAAATAGTTTGCAGGGATGACAGCCTAGTTTAATTGACAAATAAGTGGATTTCATTACTGTCTTTTGGCGGCTTTTCTATTCCCCCCTTTTCTGCTCTATCTCAAAATGATCTCTTCAGGCTTCATATATCTTGGTTCACACTGAGAGAGCCTGAGTAGCAGCTTGTTAGTTCAATTTTCTTTGAGTGCTGTTGGAGTGGTCATTCCTGGGCCTTAGAGTCTGGAGTTGGCTGGATAACCAGAGATGATAGAAAGGCTTCACACAGGCTCAGGTTTGGTGTGTGATTTCTGAGGCTTCATGAAAAAATTTCTTAATATATGCCCCCAAATTGGACCATTGTTAGATGTTTCCCTCCCCCCCTCCCCCCAGACAGGGTTTCTCTGTTCACACTGGCTGTCCTGGAACTCACTCTGTATACCCGGCTGGCCTCAAACTCAGAAATCTGCCTGCCTCTGCCTCCCAAGTGCTGGGATTAAAGGAGTGTGCCACTATGACCCCGCTTCTCTCGTGCTTTTTCTTCCTCTAAAATAATCGCAGAGTCCTTGGGTCTCCCTTGAAACATTACCTCTGCATAGTCTGAATTATCTTGGTCCTGAACCATAACAGATACCTCATTGTTTTCTGCTCAGTTATGATTTTATGTGAATAAGTCTGCGTGTGCTTGTGTGTGTGTCTGTGACTGTGTGTCTGTGTGTTTCTTTTTGTGTATGCATGGTTTTTCCGACCTGTGTCTCAATCAGCCTCAGTGGGGGTTGGGAGAAATGAGGACCTTCACACAGTTCTGGTTGTATAAAACTTGTTATGTCTGTTAGAAGCCATGTTCAGAAAGTGGAAAAGAAGTCCTCTTTGACCCAGTGCTTCCAGAACAAGGAGGAGTTATCCACAGAGCCTAGGGTGCTCAGGGTTGTAGTGGTCCTCAGAGCAGCCCCGAAGGGAGAAGTTATCCTGATGTCCATCTGCTGAAGGATGAAAAGGCCCTGTGTGGTGCAGCCCTTCCATGAACTCAGTGTGAGATAATCCATGCAAGCATTTGTCCTTCAACTAGTCAGCCTTATCCTACTCAAAATAGCCCTGACACAGTCACATTCTGGGGAGAAAACGTTTCTTTTGGATCCTGGTTGTAGACAGTTCCTATTACTCTGGGCTCATGCCTTTGGACACCAAGTCAGTTAGGTGATAGAAAAGGGAGATCCTATTGGAAGAAACTGATTACTTTAGGACAAGTCTGAAACAGGGAACGAGAACAAGAGGCTGGTCCACCACCAACATGTGAGCCTAGGCTGGGAAACAAACCTATTCTACACAGCCTTGGGAACTTGCTGAGCCAGATTGGATAATAGGACAAGAACCCTGATTCCCAGACCGGTTTATGAGTGGAAAGCATATCACTGACTGTGCTGCCTATATACTATGCCCACTAAGTACCTTTCCCATTCAAGATTTGTTTTTTATTCCTGCAAAGTATCCTGGGAGATTTTTATATTTGTATTAACTGCGAAACTAAAAAGGTCACTGCGATACAATATGCTTGTATTGCATAAACCTAAATAGTATGTGTGTTTGAGAGTATGCCCTGCAATAGTCATAGATGTACAGGGGTGTTGTTCTGTTTCTTCATGACCATCACTTTTAAGGTTCATTGCCCAGCCTTGGTAATATTTTTATTTAGCACACTCTTGCAGATTCTAGGAACCATGAATTACCCATGGGTATTGTGTTGTATGGTGTCTCTGGTTATTTGCAGATAGAGGGATTGACAAGAGGAACCCTGTGAGGTTCCTGCACTGGAGAAATAATCATAGCCTGCACTTCAGTTCAGGGCATGCTCCTACCCCATAAGGAATCCACATGGTTTCTAGGTTGCACACATCTCTCTTGAACTCACATTCAAACATTGCTACAATGTTATTACTCAATATAATATACCCGTACAACTGGGGAAATGTGGTGTTTTTTAGAACTCCAGTATAATGTGTAGCTGACAGTTCCAATTCTAGCAGTTTTTAAAAGATGAGAAACAGTTCCAAGATCAGGTGCTCTATGACACTTGGGATGCACATTATGATCTCAGCTGATAGGACATGTTGGTTTGTCCAGCTGAATAGAGCTGTTCTGGGAGAGACAGCTCAATTGACAAATGCTTAACCGGCCTTTGTTTCTTTCTTCCCTAAGTGTGAAATAGTCCAGCAGAAAGCAGAACATGGCACTGACCACGACATGATCTCCCTCAAAGAGAAGTGCTGGAGGAAGAGCACTGAGTGTGCACAGGAAATACACCACTGTTGCCTCTCATCCCTAATAACCATGGCTGTAATGGGCTGTATGCTCCTCCTTTATTTTGTTTCTTTGGTATGAACAGGCCTTAATTTCATCTAGCCTCTGGCCCAGGAAGAGTGCACATTTAAAGGGACTCAGAGAAATGCTGAGACACATCAAGAGCTGCTGGGCATCCAGAAAGAATATGAGTGCAAATTTATCTTTTCCTGATGGGTCATCATCAATAATTACATGGAGATCAGTCAACAAAATTGTAAAAACTTGGATACAAGTCTACAACATGTGTTCTGCTTTGACTTGGGAGGCCATATCCTTCAGACCCACACTCCAAAAGGAGAGTGTTGCTTAAATTTCTCCGGCAAAGTTTGCTACCTCCAGGAACTGCTTTTCTACCAAGTTGCCAAGGACAGCCACAGGCTGTAAGGCTGTGCTACAAAATGAGCAGACTAAGAATTTTGCTTTGCACAGTTTTTGTGGTTTGATTTTGGTTTGAGTTTTGATTAGTTTAGGTATTTGGTTTTTCTTGTTTTCATTCAATGTTTTGTTATTTATTGGTTATTTATTGTTCTTTTAAGTAATTTGATATTTTGATAAGGTTATACACAGTACATATTGACTGTCAGCTTTCAGTTACAATTGAGTACATTGCATTTATTCTTATGACTAACACAGTGATCTCCAACTCTTCACTCTAAGAGCCTTGTTATTTCAGGTGTGATCATGAAATCCCACAGATATCAGACCCAGATGGATCTCTGCACTCTTCATGGGACTTGGGCTCCATAGTTTCTTCTGAGCCAGACTGAACTACAAAGTCCTTCATACATTCAGTATGGAGAGTATGTCCAACTGTCTGGATAGGAACTTAATGATGGAAAACTTACCCATGCTGCATCGTTGCTGTCAAATATTTAGCTACTGTGAAAATACTGTGGATGATGGTGTTGAACGCATTAATGGCAAATACATCAGTATTTCTGTAATAGCTCTCATTAAATCAAAGCATAGTCTAAGGGAATAAAAAGCTGTCAGAAAACACAGCAGTGTATGCTTCTGCTTTCCTTCAAATATACAATCACTGGAAACTGCAGGTAGAGATAATAAATTCCACAATCTTTTGGGGGATAGGTTTCTGTGGGGGTCCTTCAATGTTCATTTTATTACTTTATGATTCACCTGTGTCTGCCAAAAAACATCATTCAAAAACAATGAAGATTGTAATTAGGTATCATCCTATAAAATCCTAACAAATGCCTTTTTTATTTGATATTTTCTTTACTTACATTTCAAATGCTAAACCCTTTCCTAGTTTCCCCTCTGAAGATCCCCTGTTTACTACACCAACCCCTGCTCACCAACTCACCCACTCCCTTCCTCCTGTCCTAGGCATGCCCCTCTACTGGGGCATAGAACATTCATAGTACCAAGGACTCTCCTCCCGGTGATGACCAACCAGGCCATCCTCCTCTACACATTTACCTAGAGCAATGAGATCCATCATGTGTTTTCTTTGTTTGGTGGTTTAGTCCAAGTGATCTCTGGAGGTACTGGTTAGTTCTTATTGTTGTTCCTCTTATGGGGCTCTAAACCCTTCAGCTCCATAGGTCCTCTCTCTAGCTCCTTCACTGGGGACCCTGTGCTCTGACCAATTGATGGCTGTGAGCATGTACTTCTGTATTTGTCAGGCACTGGCAGAACCTCTCAGTTGGCAGCTATATCAGGCTCCTGTCAGCAATCTCTTGTTGGCATCCGTAGTAGTGTCTGGTTTTTCTGGTTGTTTATGGGATGGATCCCCAGGTGAAGCAGTCTCTGGATGGTCATTCCTTCAGTCTCTGCTGTCACTGTTGCTGTCACTCCTTCCATGGTTATTTTGTTCCTCATTCTAATAAGGATCAAAGTATCCTCACTTTGGTCTTCCTTTTTCTTGAGTTTTGTATGCTTTGCTATTTGTATCTTGGGTATTCCAAGGTTCTGGGCTAATATCCCCTTATCAGCAAGTACATGTCATATGTGTTCTTTTGTGATTGGATTACCTTACTCAGGATGATATCCTACAGATCCATCCATTTGTCTAAAAATATCATGAATTCATTCTTTTTTTTTTTTCATTTTTTATTAGGTATTTAGCTCATTTACATTTCCAATGCTATACCAAAAGTCCCCCTTACCCACCCACCCCCACTCCCCTACCCACCCACTCCCCCCCTTTGGCCCTGGCGTTCCCCTGTACCGGGGCACACAAAGTCTGCGTGTCCAATGGGCCTCTCTTTCCAGTGATGGCCGACTAGGCCATCTTTTGATACATATGCAGCTAGAGTCAAGAGCTCAGGGGTACTGGTTAGTTCATAATGTTGTTCCACCTATAGGGTTGAAGATCCCTTTAGCTCCTTGGGTACTTTCTCTAGCTCCTCCATTGGGAGCCCTGTGATCCATCCATTAGCTGACTGTGAGCATCCACTTCTGTGTTTGCTAGGCCCCGGCATAGTCTCACAAGAGACAGCTACATCTGGGTCCTTTCAGTAAAATCTTGCTAGTGTATGCAATGGTGTCAGCATTTGGAAGCTGATTATGGGGTGGATCCCTGGATATGGCAGTCTCTACATGGTCCATCCTTTCATCTCAGCTCCATACTTTGTTTCTGTAACTTCTTCCATGGGTGTTTTGTTCCCACTTCTAAGGAGGGGCATAGTGTCCACACTTCAGTCTTCATTTTTCTTGAGTTTCATGTGTTTAGGAAATTGTATCTTATATCGTGGGTATCCTAGGTTTTGGGCTAGTATCCACTTATCAGTGAGTACATATTGTGTAGCTGACTAGTTCTTCATTGTACAAATGTACCGAATTTTATGTATCCATTCCTCTGTTGATGGACATCTTGGTTCTTTCCAGCTACTGGCTATCATAATTAAGGCTGCTATGAACATAATGGAGCTAGTGCAGATTCAAGGCAATTTATATACTACATAGCCTATAAATCATCATTGTTACCTGACTTGAAAGGGACACAGCAAGTCAGACTCATCTGTCATTTGGGGACAATAAGTCTTGAGAGTAACTTTTAGGATTTTTCAAGTTTAAGACAAGCTTAAGTAGAGGACCAAAAGAGGAACGTGGCTGTTATCAGTCTGCAGTCAGTTGACCCCTAGAAAGGTTGTTATATAGTTAAGTGCTATATGCCTCTACAAATCCTAGTGTAAGTGGTCAGATTAACCCTGCAATTGAAAACATTACCAAACCAGGAATGTGCTATGCTGAGCACTCACAGAGAGTTATGAGGAGCTGCCCTAGGCTCCTTTTACAGCAAGTAAAAATAGACAAAGAGATCAAATATCCTAATACCACAAGATGATAAAACTGACAACTGTAGATTGCACTGAGTATCAGCGAGTTTAGATTCTTGTGCATCTACAGATTGTCATGCAGCATCTGCATCAGGGACAATACATAAGAAGATGGCTGCTCAGTGGTATGACAAACAACCAAGAAGAGCCATAGCCTCTACCCCTCTGATCTGGATGATGAGACTTAAAAGTCTTAGTTTGTCACCATCTCTCCCAGGACTGCTGGCATCATTTCTTGCATATGTTTACTCTAGCACTTGTCTACCTTAGGTACAAACACAGTGGACAGTCCCACAGCCCACAGAGGAGGCTCCACTACCACGCACTCACTCTATCACGACCAGGATCTTAGGATCCCAGGATCCCAGAATCCCAGGAGTTAGTCACACAAGAATCTTAGAGTCTCACAGGCAACTTGACTCCCAGGAACTGCGACACACCCAGAATCTCAGGGTCACAGGATCCCGGAATTTTACACCTGTATCCTTAGAGCTTTAATGATCAAGGACAAGGATGCAGCTGGGACTGAGGGTGTGAAGAAGATGCAGGACATGTTCAACGCTGAGATCCTGTTGTCTAGACATTCTTAAGCTCTGCAGATGTGGGCTCACAGATGCATCTTTGCACTCAAAGGACATATACTGATTTAAAAATTAGAATTACCTTTAATCTTGCTATTTCCTTAGAGAAGTGAGGTAGGATTTCTTCCTTGGGGAAACAATTTTTCCATGCTTTCTTAAGCACTTCAGTTTTACTTTGAAATCTTTTGAAATGACTTCGTGAAGATGCACAAACTGTGATTCCCTAGGCTCATGTTAAATATCCTTCAAAGTCTTGTCAGCAGACTGATCTAAGAGTAGGGACCAGATGTCATTGTCATAATTCTGTTCAGGTTTGTACTTTAAACTTTTGCTGAATATGTGCTCGCGGAAAGTTTTTTTTTTTCCAGAGGTCTTGTTTTCAAAATAACTCTGTCTTTACATATTACAATGTATGGATTAAGAAAAAGGGGCAACTACTTACTAATTCTCAGTTAAATATCTTCTTATGTGTTCCTGTACTCACACAATCACTAGAAATTGTTAATCAGTCCAAATCATTTATTTTAGTAGAGTAGACTATCACCATGAACCAATATACTTAGTTTACTATTGATGACTGTGTTGATTACAATAAATATATGAATGATAGGACTGTACAGAGTATGGGCTTAATTTTCTGGGTCCAGTGCAAATAGCTGGGAGAGTTCAAACTAAAATTAGTAGAAACAGCAGGAATACTAACAAATCCCAAAGATCCAATATTCTCCTCAAGTCTAAGTGTTTGTGCTCACCTTTACCAGAACTCAGGAGACCTCTGTTCATCCAGGTCTCAGGTCTCACCCAAAATACAGACCTGAACCAGCTGTGGCCAAGTTTTCCTGTGTTATTGGCTGACCTCTGCCTCAGGCTTCAGAGACCCTGGAAGGTAAGGCTTGGCCTTCAGGTGGCAGCCATTCCAGGTCCTCTGTCAGGTAATGGAGTCTTCCACAGAGGTCTGTCATCTCAAAAATAGAAGCTTGGGTATTCCAAAGATTGGGATGCCACTCTACAGTCATGATGAGTTGGTTACATGAGATCATACAAGTTAACTAATGTCTGTATGACTGTTTTCCTTATTTGAAAGTGAGTAATGAGATCATCTCAGGAGTGGTTGCTAAGAATAAAATCACTGATTAACATGAATGATAGGACTGTACAGAGCATGGGTTTAATTTTCTGCCTCCAGTGCAAAGAGCTGGGAGATTTCAAAACAAAACCAATAGAAACATCAGGAATACTAACTACAACAACTTTTTAAAAACCTTCTGAGTGCTAGGATTGCAGGCATGTACCAACTCTGCCTTATAATAAACAAACAAACAAACAAACATCCCTATTCCAGTCCTAACAGTTGCCTCAGAGAGAGCTGTGTGACACTGCATACTGCTTCCTTTCCCCAGATAGCTCAGGTCTTCAGTTCTCTACCAGGTCTGCTGGACCTAAGATACTGTAGTTGAACTTCTTGGTTCCATGGTATGATTCTGCAACAATCCTTTTCTTGGTAAAATTGAGCCTCTATAGAGTAAGCCCCTTGTTGGTGGATCCAGGACCCTTTAGGCCAGGAGGAAATGTGGAGATAAGGTGTGGAGCAGAGAATGAAGCTAAAGCCATCCTGAGCCTTCCCCACCTGGAGATCCATCCCACATACAGACACCAAGGCCAGACACTATAGAAGATGCCAATAAGTGCTTTCTGAGAGGAGCCTGCTACAGTTGTCTACTCAGAGGCTCCACCTGAGAGTGACAAATACCAAGGCACATTTTTGCAGCCCCTCTTTGGAATGAGCATAGAGTCCCCAGTGGAAGAGTTGGAAAAAGGACTGAATGAGCTATAGGGGGTTGCAACCATAGAAAGAACAACAATATCAACCAACCATATCCCCTAGATATCCCAGGGACTAAACCACCAATCACACATGGACTGGCCCATGGCTCTAGGCACATGTGTGCCAGATGACAGCCTTGTTGGACATCAATGGGAGGAAAGGCCCTTGGTCCTTTAAAAGCTCCATGCCCCGGTGTATAGGAATGCTAGGCTAGCAAGAGAGCACTGTGTGGTGGAGCACCCTCATAGAAGCAGTTCAAAGGGGCATGAGGTAAGTGGGTTTTAGGCAGAAAACCGGAAAAATAGCTAACATTTGAAATGTAAGATTAAAGTGTTTTAAAATAGAAAAAGAAATGATTTGAAGACCGAGAAATTAAACTAGACTGATGGACACTTGATCATGGACAAAGTCATGAATATGCAATGCAAAAAGAAACATCTTCAATAAATGTCGCTGGTCTAACTTGGAGTAAGTATGTAGAAAAATGAAAGTAGATGCATATTTGTCACCTGGCACAATACTCAAGGCCAGGTGAATTAAAGAACTCAACATAAAACCAGATTCACTGAATCTAACTGAAGAGAAAGCAGGAAAGACCGTCAAACTCATGGGAATGGGGATAAATGTCATAAACAGAAGTCCAATAGCTCAGACTCTAACATCAAAATTTATAAATGGGCCACAAGAAACTGAAAAGCTTCTATAAGACAAAGGGCATAGCCAATAGGACAAATTGGCAAACTACACATTAGGAAAAAAACGTTCACCAACAATGTCAAGGTCTGCCTGATCCAAAGTCAGGACTATGAAGCTCAACCCTATCTCAGAAAAGCAAAGCTAAACAAAAATAAAAATAAACGTTTGTCAAGAAAGCACTAGGTAGAAAAGTACTCTCATCTGTCTGAAATGCCCAAACGTGGTGGTGTGTGCTGTAGATTCAGCTACTCAGGAAACTGAGGCAGGAGGATGGTTTGAGGTCAGGGATTAGGTGGGAAGAACATAACAGACCCTGTCTCCTTATAAAAATAACCCAAATAACCCAAAAAACACCCACATCTGTAAAACAAAAAGCCCCAGAGTGAGAAATAAGTGCATAGGTATGTGTGTGTGTGTGTGTGTGTGTGTGTGTGTGTGTGTGTGTGTGTGTGTGTGATAGAGAGAGAGAGAGAGAGACAGAGACAGACAGACAGACAGACAGACAGACAGACAAACAGAGACAGAGAGAGAGACAGAGACAGAGAGGTGGTGCTAGCCCAGGGGAGCTTAGAAATAGTGACCATCTTTATTTCAGCTCCTAGAATGGTAGTTTTACCCCACGGCCATCACATTCTTTTGAGAACATTTTCTGTACCACACATCACCACTTTTAAAATCTTTTTTAAAGAGGAGGATCTTATAATGCCTCTGTAAGCATGGAGTTTCTGCAGCTTCATAATTTTAATGTTTTGCATATCACGTGTTTAGAATGCACTGAAAGCCTCAGCTTTGTCAACCACAATGTCAGTGGTTCTTTCTCAACCTGTGGGTCACAACCCCTGTACAGGATACCCTGCATATCAGATATTTACATTAAGACTCATAACGGTAGCAAAATTACAGTTAAGAAGTAGCAATGGAAATAATTTTATGGTTCAGGCCATGAGGAACTGTATTAAAGAGTCACAATTATGAAGGAGGAGAACCACTGCTCTGGCCAATCATATCTGACTCGGTCTGTTTCCAGAGCAAGGCAGGTGCTTTGTAAATGTGTGCCTGTGTCATTCTGCCCACTTTCTCCATTTCTCTCCTGGGTTTAATTCTGTGTACTGTTCTTTTTCTTATGTTCTTCACACTCTGTCTCAGGCTTTGTTTTGGTAAAGTATGGACAGGCGACTGTTATCTAAGAAGGTTATGTTGATCAGGCAATACGTTCAGTAAGGGCACACCATGTGGTCTCCCTGACATTCTCACAGCACTGCTGAGGGATGAAGTAGATGTTCTCTTCACATCCACCATAACAACCCCAGGGGTACCATGATGACACTCTCTCCTGTAAGGCCCATAGAGAAACTCAGATTTCAACTGAGTGACAGCTGCCACTCAGGGGATCCAAGTGAGACACTATTAGTTCTGGGTAACATAGGCACAAAGGTGCAAGTAGTTTTTATTCCTTTGGCTTTTTGAGGCAATGTCTCTCAAAGGCCTGGAACCCCTGATCCTTCCCACCCTTTCAATTGATTTCTGCAGACTGAATAAGTATCAGGAATTTTGAATTACCTTTTCCTTAAACTGGGTTCTCTTGCAGAACTCGGGCTATGTTGTGTTTTATTTTGTTTTTCGTTTTCACTTCCACAGATTTGGAATGTTTTGGGTTGAACAGTATGTTAGAATGCAAGGGAGGTCTATCAGTTCTTAGTGGCTTTAAAGATTGGAGGGAAATGATGAGACTATTGTATAACAATGTTTGAAAACATGTTTAGATGGTTTCACAATGAATACATTATTGTGAGAACAGTGTTGATACCATGAGCCCCTGAATAATTCTTTTGTTATTACAGTGTTTGTGGGTTTCCTTTTTCCTTCCCTCCTCCATTTACTTCCATCTCTTCCTCCATCCACCCCTCCACCCCTCTCTCACTCCCTCTTTCCCCCTTTCCATCCCTCCCTCCTTCCATTCTTCCCTTCCTTACTTCTATGAGGTTATATAAAGGAGGAACAGAGCAAGGAGAAAGAGTGGAGGATGCAAAGAAAAGCAGTGATGTCACACCTCACATTTTACCTTGTGTTTATAAACTAGTATGTACATTATTCATGATGGTCTCTAGTTATATTTTTTATATTTTAATGTTCACAATTTTATTACAAACATCCTTATAAAGGAGATACTAGTAGTATGAATGCCTATGAAGTTGGCCGTGTTACCACATGCAAGACATTAAAGAAACTACTAAGTATTTATGAACAATCAACATCAAAACTTTAAAAATCTAAGTATATAGTAGCCTCCAAAAAACCTCCAGCTTGCAGATGGTGGTGGAGTAACCATTAATGCATCACCAAGGAGGCAGGAGCAGGGGGATCTGTGTGAGCATAAGCCTAGCTTGATGACAGAGAAACTGTTTCAAACAAACAAATGAACACATAAACAAACCCTGGGTGGAGGGGGAGCTACAGACTGTATTGAAAACTTCTTTCTCTACCACAGTACTAGGGATTGAACTCAGGACCTTGTGAATATTAAGTTAGCACTGCAAGCACCCACTACTGAGCTACATCCTGATAACATTCAATAAAATCCATTCATACGTGTATACAATGTATCTTAGTTGTAGTCATTCCTTGGTTACTCCCTCTAGCCTTACCACCATCACCTCCTGCCCCTAGCCTGTCTTCCATACGCTTTGATCAACACCCTTCCCTCAACAAGTCTCCTGTATCCCTCCCAACTTCATGTTGTTTAATAAAATCACCCACTAAGTCCAACTGGTGCTGCCTGTATTCCTGCATGCCTGCTGGGCATACAAAGGGGCGTGGGAAACCTGCCAATGGCCACCTTTCTCAAAGAAAAGTGGCTCTCTGTCCTTTAGCTTTTATCAGTTGCCATTAGCAACTCAGCAAGAGATGGGGTTGGGGTATTGAGAATCCCTCCCCCTCCACAATGGAAAGTTTAACTCTCTGGATCTTGTGAAGGGCTTGCATGGGTAAACACAGCTGCTGTGAATGTGTGTGTGTAACAGCCATGGTGTGTTCAGAGGCCAGCCTCTCACAGTATTCCTCACCATTCATCAGGTTTTTACACTCACTCTTTCCATAGCTTCTTCAATACTGTTTCCTGAGCCTTGAAGTAGGTAGGGATCCTGTACAAAACAAAAAACTGCATGATATTTATACAGAAGCCAGTGTTAAGCCGTACTTAAGGTTCACATTTGTAATGAAATAAGTAACTGGGCCTCCACAAGTTCCATGGGAATCGCAGACTAACCATTTGGTTTTCCTCTGCCTCATTTTCTCCTCCTCCTCCTGCTCCTCCTCTTCCTCCTCCCCTCTCTTTAGCATCCTCCTCCTCCTTCTTCTACATCCTCCTTTTCCTCTTCCTCCTCCATCTTCTCCTCTCCTTCTCCTCTTCCTCCCCTTCTTCATCTTTTCATTCTTCCTTGAGCCTCCTGGCCCACTAGGGCCCTTCTATCTTGCATCACCTCTGCCCTCTCAAGGCATGCAATATCCTGTATCTCATTCTTCCTTTAGTTCAGCTGCCTTCTCTTCACATGGTGGTCTATCTTGGGCTGTCTGCTCAGACCATATCTCACCCAATTTCCTTGCTACATTCCCAGTGGACAAGCCCGGTGATTCACTCTTTATCTTTGGACAATATTCAGAATGAAGCAGGAAGAAAGCAAGCGGTAGTCTTTTGTGAGTACCTAAGTCTTCATTTTTCTTCAGGTCCTTTCTTATTGCCTTTAAGAGGAACATAATTCTTCATCAGCTATCATAGCCTCAGAGCAAGCCTTGTCACTTGGAGCTGTATCTTCAGGTTTCACCTTTTCCTTTGTAGGCATGAAGGTCCTCTCCAAGAACTCAGCAAAGCTGACTGGAATCCAGGCATTTCTTTCTGTTCTCTTGGAAGTCTGCAGGAAGACAGCTCCTGGGCCTTTTCTTCCTCCAGCCAACCAAGTCTCCTTCACCCAAGGTGACCCATGGCGTGTGGGGAGAAGGGGGGCTCTATCTGAGTGGGCTTTTTCCTGAGTCCAAACCAGATGCTTCCTTCTCCATACGATTGTCAGCTGACTTCACTTTTCATATTATTTTAAGCTTTAATTATTTTTCTCTCCTTGCGGAGCAACAATTGTGGTAATAAAACCAGATACCAACTCTTATCTCAGGTTAGTAATAAAGTTGTTGCCTACTATCTAGAAATGTACCTGCCTTTTCTTTTTTCTTTCCTTTTCTCTTTCCTTTCCTTTCCTTTCCTTTCCTTTCCTTTCCTTTCCTTTCCTTTCCTTTCCTTTCCTTTCCTTTCCTTTCCTTTTCGTTTATTTTCTTTTCTGTAAAATGTGGCATTTTACAGGTTGGGATGTATCACCGTAGGTGGAGTGTTTACCTAGCTAGTATATACAAAGCCCTTGTTTAAATTCCTAGCACTGTGTAGGTATGGTGACTCGTGTCTGTAATCTCAGAACTCTACAGGTAGACATGTGGGAAGCAGAAATTCATCCTCAGCATACAGTGAGTTTCAAGTTGGCCTGACCCAGAAGAACTCAGGGGAAAAAAGCTGATGTCTTCTCTCTCTCTCTCTCTCTCTCTCTCTCTCTCTCTCTCTCTCTCTCTCTCTCTTTCATAATTCTTTTGGTAGAGAGAAGGAAAGAGATGAACATGTATTAAGTTCCCTGGTATCTACCAAATTTGTGTATTACTTGTCGGTTAATATTATAACAAACATTAAATTGTATTCAGAACCATATTTTGATTATTATCTTTGTGTGCTTTGGATCTCACGACAGTGATAGTTACCTGAGGTGCTTAACTACCGTTTCTGTGACAGTAAATTATTTAAGTTTACTCTCTCCCTCTACAGCCCAACAGTGTGTAGTTTGTATGGTTCATTTGTTGTTGGCTTGTTGTTATTGATGTTGTTTGTGTTGCTGATGCTAGAGTCTGGGGCCTTGGACATGTTCGGCAGGCAAATGCTCCACCACTGAGCCTCCAGCCACTTTGCTGGAGGTTTTTGTAGCTGTAGATTGTAATGAAGAAGTTTTTCATCTTTTATATTTGAAAAAGATACCACGGCACGATACACAGCTACAACCAATGCACTAAGATAAATAACCAACCCAACAGAGTGACATTATGATGCAGTAGTTGTAAGAATCAATTTAAAAGATATATCACTTCATCCTTGGGTTTGCCTATGTTCTCATCTGTGAGATTTAAAATCTTTTGAAACATTGAATGAAGCCTCTCATCTATCATCAACTGCAATTAAATATCACATATTCACAGCTGGAGAAATGGACCAGCCGACATCCAGAAAAGTCCTCCAGTCATTCAAGAAAGAGTTCCTGACTAAGGACAAATTGTTTCAACTGATTTCTTTCCTGAGGTTTGATTTTGCATTGTATGTTCACTTTTAAAGCGGCTTGCTGATCTCTTCGTGGACCAGAGATGGAGGAAGTACTACTCTCTGTTTATTTTTTCACCACAAGATTAATTCAGGTCAATCTCAGCTCTCAGGTTTGTTCTTGTAGTGGTTTTGAAGGTTTCAAAGGAAAGGTTGCTGCATGGATTGCTATGAAGCTGCAGATGTTTGCAAGTGAGTTAGAGAGTGACTTCTACAAGCAGATCAGGTTGGTGGTCCTGGTCTTCTGGCTGTTAGGGGAACACCACTTTGGCCACTGATTCAAAGAATGTTCTGTTGAGAGCATTTGCTAAGGGGGTTCTGATGATGGCAACTTGCTGATGTCAGGGAACTCCAGGGACATGAACTCACTGAATCACTGCTTTCATTGGAAAAGTAACTTTTGGCCATAACAATTCTCTGCTGGCTAACTTAATGTCACTTGGCACCAGCTGAAGTTATCTGAGAGGAGGGAACCTCAATGGAGAAAATGCCAACACAAAATCAGGCTGTTGGTACACCTATAGGACATTTTCTTAATTAGATTGATGGATGTGGGCCCAGCCCATTGTGGGTGGGGCCGTCACTTGCCTGGTGGTCCTAGGTTCTATAAGAAATTAGGTTGAGCAAGCCATAAGGAGCAAGCCAGTAAGCAGCATTCCTCAGTGGCCTCTGCATCAGCTCCTGTCTCCACATTTCTATACTGTTTGAGTTCCTGTCCAGATTCCTTCCATGATGAGCTGTATTGTGGAAGTATAAGTCAAATAAACTTTCCTTCCAAAGTTACTTTGGTTATAATATTGCCATAATAGCAGCTCTAAGAAAGAAATTCCTATTAAAAAAAAGTCATTTAACATACCAACTAATAAATCTATTAGGATGTATGTTGGCACGTGATAGCAAGTAGGACTCTAAATGTTAATTTCTATGATAAGGGTTTGTTATTCCTAAGCACCAAGGAAGTGCAAATCAACCACAGTGACATTCTGCCTCATACCCCATACCTGTGAGCACAGATATCAAAAACAGAGCAGAGAGATCAGGCCCTGCTGACAGCATACAGTAAAGGCATCATTCTGTGTCTCTGCCTTCCCTCTGGGGGTCAGGAATGCCACCAACGTGCCACTTGGGGAAGGCAAAACTCAGGGATATTAGGGTGTGTTTCTTCCTAGCCCCTGGGGTGCTGAGCCACATTGCTCAGGGAAGGCTGAAACAGTCTCAGATAGGGGGCCCAGCCTGTGTTTGTCTGGCTGAAAACAGCAGGGTTGGGGGGAGGGGGAGTCCTATGCACCCAGAAGCTCCTGGGAACCATGATGAGTTGAAAATGGTGGTCCCAATCCGCTTGTGTATGCAGATACCACTGGGAACTTCAAGTAGTTGGGAACAGGAGCCAGTAGCCATATATGAACCCAGTGTGGGGATTTCAGCTTAGCTCCAGGTGAGTTCCAGGACTATGGAGGGGCTAGAAGAGGGGTCCTCTACAGGAGACTTAACCACAGCTCTGTGTGTCTAAGCCTTACCCCCCGCCATCCCCATCCCCCCACAGCCCACTGTCCCCCACACCCTTCAGGTCTTTGATGAAGAAGACAGTCCTTGCTTGTCTAAACTGTTTTATTCAGGGTAGATGAAAATGTACAAGTCTTAGTCTGGGTGAACCAGAGATTGAATATCTTTCACAGAATTGGAGGGAAGCTCATTGGCTAATCACTTAGAGCCTAGTTAGATACCCCATCACAATAGAAAACTCTATGCAATGTCACCGGTTGTCATGGTCCTCTGGTGACACAGTCCACTGCCTCACAAAGGATATCTGTGTGCACTCCAGGCAAGAATGTAAATTGGTGGAGCCACAGGCAAAACAACATGGAAGTTCCTGAAAAGAAATATAAAAAAGATGTAGCTTCCTCATGAGGTGTTTGAAATAATTGTCTAATATTCGCCTGTAGGCAAGTCTGTCGGGCATTTTCTTGTTTAAGGATTGATGTGGTAAGGCTAAGCCCACTGCAAGAAGTGGGTTGCCTTGGCAGGTGGTCCTGTGGTGTAAGGAAGCAGGCTGAACAAGCCATGAGGAGCAAGCCTGTAAGCAGGGCTCCACCATGGCGTCATGCGCTGACTTCAGTTCATGATGGTCTATAACTGTAAGCTGAGAGAAACTCTTTCCTGCCTGTGGTAGTCACTGTTCTATTACTGCGATGAAATACTACAAACAATGTAAGATACAATGAAGCTTTTAACTGAGGGCTTGCTTAGAGTTTCATACAGTCCAAGGTCATCATGGTTGGAAGTATGGCCGCAGACAGGCAGGCCTAGTGCTAGAGCAACAGCTAAGAGCTAACTAACATCCTTATCTGCAGGGAGTAAGAGATTGACACTGATTCTGACTTGGTCTTTTGAAATGGGCTGAGAAAGAAATTAGGGAAACAACACTGTTCACAAGAGTAAAAACCAATAGAAAATACCTTGGTGTGACTCTAACTAAGGAAGTAAAAGATCTGTATGATAAGAACTTCAAGTCTCTGAAGAAAGAAATTAAAGAAGATCTCAGAAGATGGAAAGATCTTCTATGCTCATGGATTGGCAGGATCAATATAGTAAAAATGGCTATCTTGTCAAATGCAATCTACAGATTCAATGCAATCTTCATCAAAATTCCAACTCAATTCTTCAATGAATTAGAAAGGGCAATCTGCAAATTCATCTGGAATTACAAAAAACCTAGGATAGCAAAAACCATTCTCCAGGATAAAAGAACCTCTGGTGGAAATACATACAAAAGTTGACCAGATTTGGTACAAGCTTGTAATTCCATCCCTCAGAAGGTTTTTTAAAAATTGTTGTTGGTAGCCTGACCTAAAGCTGTACTACAGAGCATTGTGATCAAAAATTGCATGGTCTTGGTATAACGATAGACAAGTAGACCAATGGAATAAAATTGAATACACAGAAATGAACCCACACACCTATGGTCATTTGATCCTTGACAAGGGAGCTAAAACCATCCAGTGGAGAAAAGACAGCATTTTCAAAAAATGGTGCTGGCACTACTGGCGGTTAACATGTAGAAGAATGGGAATTGATCCATTCCTATCTCCTTGTACTAAGGTCAAATCTAAGTGGATCAAGGAATTCCACATAAAACCAGAGACCATGAAACTTATAGAGGAGAAAGTGGGGAAAAGCATAGAAGATATGGGCACAGGGGGAAAGTTCCTGAATAGAACAGGAATGGCTTGTGCTGTAAGATTGAGAATGGACAAATGGGACCTCATGAAACTGCAAAGCTTCTGTAAAGCAAAAGACACCGTCAATAAGACAAAAAGGCCACCAATAGGTTGGGAAAGGATCTTTACCTATCATAATCGGATAGGGGACTAATAACCAATATGTATAAAGAACACAAGAAGGTGGACTTCAGAAAATCCAATAACACCATTAAAAAGTGGGGCTCAGAGCTAAACAAAGAATTGTCACCTGAGGAATACCGAATGGCAGAGAAGCACTTGAAAAATGTTCAGCATCCTTAATCATCAGGGAAATGCAAATCAAAACAACCCTGAGATTCCACTTCACACCAGTCAGAATGGCTAAGATCAAAAATTCTGGTGACAGCAGATGCTGGCAAGGATGTGGAGAAAAAGGAACATTTCTCCGTTGTTGGTGGGATTGCAAGCTTGTACAACCACTCTGGAAATCAATCTGGCAGTTCCTCAGAAAATTGGACATAGGACTACTGGAGGATCCCAGAATACCACTCCTGGGCATATATCCAGAAGATGTTCCAACTGGTAAGAAGGACACATGCTCCACTATGTTCATAGCAGCCTTATTTATTATAGCCAGAAGTTGGAAATAACCCAGATGCCCCTCAACAGAGGAATGGATACAGAAAATGTGGTACATTTACACAATGGAGTACTACTCAGCTATTAAAAAGAATGAATTTATGAAATTCCTAGCCAAATGGTTGGACCTGGAGGTAGCATCATACTGAGTGAGGTAACCCAATCACAAAAGAATTCACATGATATGTACTCACTGGTAAGTGGATATTATCCCAGAAACTTAGAATACCCAAGATATGAGATACAATTTGCAAAACACAAGAAACTCAAGAAGAACTAAGACTGAAGTGTGGACACTTTGCCCCTTCTTATAATTGGGAACAAAACACCCAGGAAAGAGTTACAGAGACAAAATTTGGAGTTGAGAAGAAAGGATGTATCATCCAGAAACTGCCATAGAAGTGGATGCTCACAGTCAGCTATTGGATGGATCACATGGCCGCCAATGGAGGAGCTAGAGAAAGTACCCAAGGAGCTAAAGGGATCTGCAACCCTATAGGTGGAACAAAATATGAACTAACCAGTACACTCCCCCCCCAATCCCCCCCCCCTCTGCCGGAGCTCGTGTCTCAGTCTGAGTATGTATCTGAAGATGGCCTAGTTGGCCATCAGTGGAAGAAGAGGCCCCTTGTTCTTGCAAACTTTATATGCCTCAGTACAGGGGAACACCAGGGCCAAAAAGTGGGAGTGAGTGAGTAGGGGAGTGGTAGGGGGAGGATATGGGGGACTTTTGGGATAGCATTGGAAATGTAAATGAAGAAAATCACAAATAAAAAAAGGGAAAAAAAGAGAACTTCAAGTCTCTGAAGAAAGAAATTGCAGAAGATCATAGAAGATGGAAAAGATCTCCTGAGCTATCTGGGGAAAGGAAGCAGCATGCAGTGTCACACAGCTCTCTCTGAGGCAACTGCTAGAACTGGAATAGGGATGTTTGTTTGTTTGTTTGTTTGTTTATTATAAAAGCATACAAAAGTTAGCCAGAGTTGGTACATGCCTGTGATTCCAGCACTCAGGTTTTAAAAAAATTGTTGTTGTTAGTATTCCTGTTGATTCTATTGGATTTGTTTTGAACTCTCCCAGCTATTTGCACTGGACCCAGAAAATTAAGCCCATGCTCTGTACAGACCTATCATTCATGTTAATCAGTGATTTTATTCTTAGCAATCACTCCTCAGATGATCTCATTACTCACTTTCAAATAAGGAAAACAGTCATACAAACATTAGTTAACTTGTATGGTCTCACGTAACCAACTCATCATGACTATAGAGTGGCATCCCAATCTTTGGAATACCCAAGCTTCTATTTTTGAGATGACAGGCCTCTGTGGAAGACTCCATTAGCTGGCAGAGGACCTGGAATGTCTGGCGCTTGAAGGCCAAGGCTGCCCCTCCAGTGTCTCTGAAGTTGAGGCAGAGGTCAGCCAACAACACAGGAACAGTTGGCCACAGCTGGTTCAGGTCTGTGTTTTGGATGAGCCCTGAGACCTGGATGAACACAGGTCTCCAGAGTTCTGGTAAAGGTGAGCACAAACACTTAGACTCGAGGAGAATGATGGACCTTTGGGATGCAAGTCTTTCTTTTTTTTTTTTATCTTTGCTTTGTACATAGTTTATGTCAAAATAAACTTTTTCTATACTCCAGACCTTACTTCATCAGTCTGACAGAAATTTTGAACCCTCTGACAAACATCACTCCATCCCTCTTCTACCTTTTTCCCTGGACCATCATTCTCAGAGATGAGCCATTCTGAGGGAATCCTAATAGCCCCAAAGGTAGTCATCTGTGGCACTTGATCTTTAGGAAAGTAGGCAGAGTTCTGCCCCAGATGATTGCAGATGTTCCTCTTGGCCTCCAACTTGTCTGGAAACCTTTGGTCTTACTTCTCCCTTCTCATCTTATTTGGACCTAGATCCCAATATTTCCACACAAAACAGAGGCTGGAGATTCTTAATGATACCTTGTAGTTTATTGTTTCTGTTTAAAACACTAGGTAGAAACTCCCATGACCTCCCAAGACAAAATGATTTACAATTTGAAAGTCAGTGACCAAATGCCCTATTGTCTCCTCCCTGGAGAAATCATGATTAAAAAATTAATAATAATCCACGGTGGTAGAATGTTGCTTTGTTTGTTTGTCCGTTTATTAGTTTTGGGGTGGTGGGTTTTTTATTTTGTTCTGTTTTTTTGAGACAAGGTCTGTCAGTGTAACCCTGGATGTCCGGGGAACTTACAACATAAAGCAGGATGGCTACAACCTCAGAGAGATCCACCTGCCTCTGCCTCCCAAGTGGTGGGATTAAAGTCGTACACAAGCATATCAGATAATAATCTTTTAATTGCCTAAACTATATCTCATAAAGGAAGAAAAACAGAAGTCCAAATTGCCTCACTGTAAAGCTACTTTCATGATTAATTAAAAGCAAGGTACTCATCAGCTGACTGTGTTCTGTGTTTAGCACACTTTTGCCAAATTTAGAGAACAATTTAAAGCCATTCAGAATTAACAAAGAATATACATGAATGTCAAACAAAATAAGAAATCCATATCTTACTCAGGAGACATTTTTGACACACAAAGTTTTCTGAACTTGGCTGAGATAATTGTTTTATTGTTGTTTTGGGGGGGTTTGTTTGTTTGTTTTTTCTTTTTGTTTGTTTGTTTGGGTGTTTTTTTTTTTTTGGTATTTTGGTTTTTTTTTTCTGAGACAGGGATTCTCTATGTAGCCCTGGGTGTGCTGGAGCTCACTCTGTAGACCAGGCTGGCCTGGAAGTCAGAAATCTGCCTGCCTCTGCCTCTCAAGTGCTGGGATTAAAGGCATGCATCACCGCTGCCAGGCAGGCTGAGATAATTCAATGGCTGAAAGTCATGGAGACAGTTCTCATCCGAGTGTACCACCGTATGACCAACCATTAACTATGCCAGCTTGAAAGTAGAGCAACAATCTCCAGCCATTGAGGCATAATGAAAGATTACTGTACTCACAGGCCAACAAAAGGCGCAAACAGACTTATTCACATTCAGAGTTTATAGCAATGTCCTTTCAGACCATTGATATCTACGAAATGCATATGAAATACCTACAGCACTGAGTCTAAAGGGGACTCCACCTCACAGGGAACATACAGAACGGTAAAGAGGAAAACCAAGAATGGAAACCTTACTGCTCCCAGTTGCCTTTTTCAAGCCAACATCTCTTTCAAGCCTGCAGATTTTTTTTGCCTTTGGGAAATTAAGTTGGACACAAAATCATCTTGCTTATCACATAGCAACGTAAATGTAACTACCTGAAGTCCTACTCAGCTGACAGGAGAAAAGATACAAGTGAAAAACAGAGAAGGAGTAAAGAGGAAAAAAATGTACCTAGTCAATAGGAAGATGAACAAAATGGACCAAAGACATCAAAAAAGATGGAGGTGAGGAGGGCACTAAGATACAGGAGATCACTGTCAAACTACATGCCCTTCAAAGCACAGTCTTAGCCCTGAGCTGGGGCAGTGCCAGCACACTTCTTTTTTTTTTTTAATTTTTTATTAGGTATTTAGCTCATTTACATTTCCAATGCTATACCAAAAGTCCCCCATACCCACCCACCCCCACTCCCCTACCCACCCACTCCCCCTTTTTGGCCAAGGCGTTCCCCTGTACTGGAGCATATAAATTTTGCGTGTCCAATGGGCCTCTCTTTCCAGTGATGGCCGACTAGGCCATCTTTTGATACATATGCTTCTAGAGTCAAGAGCTCCGGAGTACTGGTTAGTTCATAATGTTGTTCCACCTATAGGGTTGCAGATCCCTTTAGCTCCTTGGGTACTTTCTCTAGCTACTCCATTGGGAGCCCTGTGATCCATCCATTAGCTGACTGTGAGCATCCACTTCTGTGTTTGCTAGGCCCCGGCATAGTCTCACAAGAGACAGCTACATCTGGGTCCTTTCGATAAAATCTTGCTAGTGTATGCAATGGTGTCAGCGTTTGGATGCTGATTATTGGGTGGATCCCTGGATATGGCAGTCTCTACATGGTCCATCCTTTCATCTCAGCTCCAAACTTTGTCTCTGTAACTCCTTCCAAGGGTGATTTGTTCCCACTTCTAAGGAGGGGCATAGTGTCCACACTTCAGTCTTCATTTTTCTTGAGTTTCATGTGTTTAGGAAATTGTATCTTATATCTTGGTTATCCTAGGTTTTGGGCTAATATCCACTTATCAGTGAGTACATATTGTGTGAGTTCCTTTGTGAATGTGTTACCTCACTCAGGATGATGCCCTCCAGGTCCATCCATTTGGCTAGGAATTTCATAAATTCATTCTTTTTAATAGCTGAGTAGTACTCCATTGTGTAGATGTACCACATTTTCTGTTTCCATTCCTCTGTTGAGGGGCATCTGGGTTCTTTCCAGCTTCTGGCTATTGCTATGAACATAGTGGAGCATGTGTCCTTCTTACCAGTTGGGGCATATTCTGGATATATGCCCAGGAGAGGTATTGCTGGATCATCCGGTAGTACTATGTCCAATTTTCTGAGGAACTGCCAGACTGATTTCCAGAGTGGTTGTACAAGCCTGCAATCCCACCAACAATGGAGGAGTGTTCCTCTTTCTCCACATCCACACAAGCATCTGCTGTCACCTGAATTTTTGATCTTAGCCATTCTGACTGGTGTGAGGTGGAATCTCAGGGTTGTTTTGATTTGCATTTCCCTGATGATTAAGGATGTTGAGCATTTTTTCAGGTGCTTCTCTGCCATTCGGTATTCCTCAGGTGAGAATTCTTTGTTCAGTTCTGAGCCCCATTTTTTAATGGGGTTATTTGATTTTCTGAAGTCCACCTTCTTGAGTTCTTTATATATGTTGGATATTAGTCCCCTATCTGATTTAGGATAGGTAAAGATCCTTTCCCAATCTGTTGGTGGTCTTTTTGTCTTATTGACGGTGTCTTTTGCCTTGCAGAAACTTTGGAGTTTCATTAGGTCCCATTTGTCAATTCTTGATCTTACAGCACAAGCCATTGCTGTTCTGTTCAGGAATTTTTCCCCTGTGCCCATATCTTCAAGGCTTTTCCCCACTTTCTCCTCTATAAGTTTCAGTGTCTCTGGTTTTATGTGAAGTTCCTTGATCCACTTAGATTTGACCTTAGTACAAGGAGATAAGTATGGATCGATTTGCATTCTTCTACATGATAACAACCAGTTGTGCCAGCACCAATTGTTGAAAATGCTGTCTTTCTTCCACTGGATGGTTTTAGCTCCCTTGTCGAAGATCAAGTGACCATAGGTGTGTGGGTTCATTTCTGGGTCTTCAATTCTATTCCATTGGTCTACTTCTCTGTCTCTATACCAGTACCCTGCAGTTTTTATAACAATTGCTCTGTAGTAAAGCTTTAGGTCAGGCATGGTGATTCCACCAGAGGTTCTTTTATCCTTGAGAAGAGTTTTTGCTATCTTAGGTTTTTTTGTTATTCCAGATGAATTTGCAAATTGCTCCTTCTAATTCATTGAAGGATTGAGTTGGAATTTTGATGGGGATTGCATTGAATCTGTAGATTGCTTTTGGCAAGATAGCCATTTTTACAATGTTGATCCTGCCAGTCCATGAGTATGGGAGATCCTTCCATCTTCTGAGATCTTCTTTAATTTCTTTTTTCAGAGACTTGAAGTTTTTATCATACAGATCTTTCACTTCCTTAGTTAGAGTCACGCCGAGATATTTTATATTATTTGTGACTATTGAGAAGGGTGTTGTTTCCCTAATTTCTTTCTCAGTCTGTTTATTCTTTGTATAAAGAAAGGCCATTGACTTGTTTGAGTTTATTTTATATCCAGCTACTTCACCGAAGCTGTTTATCAGGTTTAGGAGTTCTCTGGTGGAGTTTTTGGGGTCACTTATATATACTATCATATCATCTGCAAAAAGTGATATTTTGACTTCCTCTTTTCCAATTTGTATCCCCTTGATCTCCTTTTGTTGTCAGATTGCTCCGGCTAATACTTCAAGTACTATGTTGAAAAGGTAGGGAGAAAGTGGGCAGCCTTGTCTAGTCCCTGATTTTAGTGGGATTGCTTCCAGCTTCTCTCCATTTACTTTGATATTGGCTACTGGTTTGCTGTAGATTGCTTTTATCATGTTTATGTATGGGCCTTGAATTCCCGATCTTTCCAGAACTTTTATCATGAATGGGTGTTGGATCTTGTCAAATGCTTTTTCTGCATCTAACGAGATGATCATGTGGTTTTTGTCTTTGAGTTTGTTTATATAATGGATTACATTGATGGATTTTCGTATATTAAACCATCCCTGCATCCCTGGAATAAAACCTACTTGGTCAGGATGGATGATTGCTTTAATGTGTTCTTGGATTCAGTTAGCGAGAATTTTATTGAGGATTTTTGCATCGATATTCATAAGAGAAATTGGCCTGAAGTTCTCTATCTTTGTTGGATCTTTCTGTGGTTTAGGTATCAGAGTAATAGTGGCTTCATAAAATGAGTTGGGTAGAGTACCTTCTACTTCTATCTTGTGAAAATGTTTGTGCAGAACTGGAATTAGATCTTCTTTGATGGTCTGATAGAACTCTGCACTAAACCCCTCTGGTCCTGGGCTTTTTTTAGCTGGGAGACTATTTATAACTGCTTCTATTTCTTTAGGGGATATGGGACTGTTTAGAAGGTCAACTTGATCCTGATTCAACTTTGGTACCTGGTATCTGTCCAGAAATTTGTCCATTTCGTCCAGGTTTTCCAGTTTTGTTGAGTATAGCCTTTTGTAGAAGGATCTGATGGTGTTTTGGATTTCTTCAGGATCTGTTGTTATGTCTCCCTTTTCAGTTCTGATTTTGTTAATTAGGATTTTGTCCCTGTGCCCTCTAGTGAGTCTAGCTAATGGTTTATCTATCTTGTTGATTTTCTCAAAGAACCAACTCCTCGTTTGGTTAATTCTTTGAATAGTTCTTCTTGTTTCCACTTGGTTGATTTCACCCCTGAGTTTGATTATTTCCTGCCGTCTACTCCTCTTGGGTGAATTTGCTTCCTTTTTTTCTAGAGCTTTTAGATTTGTTGTCAAGCTGCTAGTATGTGCTCTCTCCCGTTTCTTCTTGGAGGCACTCAGAGCTATGAGTTTCCCTCTTAGAAATGCTTTCATTGTGTCCCAAAGGTTTGGGTACGTTGTGGCTTCATTTTCATTAAACTCTAAAAAGACTTTAATTTCTTTCTTTTTTCCTTCCTTGACCAAGGTATCATTGAGAAGAGTGTTGTTCAGTTTCCAGGTGAGTGTTGGCTTTCTATTATTTTTTTTGGTATTGAAGATCAGCCTTAGACCATGGTGATCTGATAGGATACATGGGACAATTTCAATATTTTTGAATCTGTTGAGGCCTGTTTTGTGACCTATTATGTGGTCAATTTTGGAGAAGGTACCATGAGGTGCTGAGAAGAAGGTGTATCCTTTTGTTTTAGGATAAAATGTTCTGTAGACATCTGTCAGATCCATTTGTTTCATCACTTCTGTTAGTTTCAGTGTGTCCCTGTTTAGTTTCTGTTTCCATGATCTGTCCATTGGTGAAAGTGGTGTGTTGAAGTCTCCCACTATTATTGTGTGAGGTGCAATGTGTGCTTTGAGCTTTACTAAAGTTTCTTTAATGAATGTGGCTGCCCTTGTATTTGGAGCATAGATATTCAGAATTGAGAGTTCCTCTTGGAAGATTTTACCTTTGATGAGAACGAAGTGCCCCTCCTTGTCTTTTTTGATGACTTTGGGTTGGAAGTCAATCTTATCAGATATTAGGATGGCTACTCCAGCTTGTTTCTTCATACCATTTGCTTGGAAAATTGTTTTCCAGCCTTTCATTCTGAGGTAGTGTCTATCTTTTTCTCTGAGATGAGTTTCCTGTAAGCAGCAAAATATCGGGTCTTGTTTGTGTAGCCAGTTTGTTAGTCTATGTCTTTTTATTGGGGAGTTGAGACCATTGATGTTAAGAGATATTAAGGAAAAGTAATTGTTGCTTCCTGTTATTTTTGTTGTTAAAGTTGGCATTCTGTTCTTGTGGCTGTCTTCTTTTAGGTTTGTTGAGGGATTACCTTCCTGTTTTTTCTAGGGCGTTGTTCCCGTTCTTGTATTGGTTTTTTTCTGTTATTATCCTTTGAAGGGCTGGATTCATGGAGAGATAATGTGTGAATTTGGTTTTGTCGTGGAATACTTTGGTTTCTCCATCTATGGTAATTGAGAGTTTGGCTGGGTATAGTAGCCTGGGCTGGAATTTGTGTTCTCTTAGTGTCTGTATAACATCTGTCCGGGCTCTTCTGGCTTTCATAGTCTCTGGTGAAAAATCTGGTGTAAATTCTGATAGGCTTGCCTTTATATGTTACTTGACCTTTTTCCCTTACTGCTTTTAGTATTCTATCTTTATTTAGTGCATTTGTTGTTCTGATTATTATGTGTCGGGAGGAATTTCTTTTCTGGTCCAGTCTATTTGGAGTTCTGTAGGCTTCTTGGATGTTCATAGGCATCTCTTTCTTTAGATTTGGGAAGTTTTCTTCAATAATTTTGTTGAAGATGTTTGCTGGTCCTTTGAGTTGAAAATCTTCATTTTCATCCACTCCTATTACCCGTAGGTTTGGTCTTCTCATTGTGTCCTGGATTTCCTGGATATTTTGAGTTAGGATCTTTTTGCATTTTCCATTTTCTTTGATTGTTGTGCCGATGTTCTCTATGGAATCTTCTACACCTGAGATTCTCTCTTCCATCTCTTGTATTCTGTTGCTGATGCTCAAATCTATGGTTCCAGATTTCTTTCCTAGGGTTTCTATCTCCAGTGTTGCCTCACTTTGAGTTTTCTTTATTGTGTCTACTTCCCTTTTTAGGTCTAGTATGGTTTTGTTCATTTCTATCACCTGTTTGTATGTTTTTTCCTCTTTTTCTGTAAGGACTTCAACCTGTTTGATTGTGTTTTCCTGTTTTTCTCTAAGGACTTGTAACTCTTTAGCAGTGTTCTCCTGTATTTCTTTAAGTGATTTATTAAAGTCCTTCTTGGTGTCCTCTGCCATCATCATGAGATATGCTTTTAAATCTAGGTCTAGGTTTTCAGGTGTGTTGGGGTGTCCTGGACTGGACGAAGTGGGAGTGCTGGGTTCTGATGATGGTGAGTGGTCTTGGTTCCTGTTAGTAAGATTCCTACGTTTACCTTTCGCCATCTGGTAATCTCTGGAGTTAGTAGTTATAGTTGACTCTGTTTAGAGATTGTTCTTCTGGTGATTCTGTTACCATCTATCAGCAGACCTGGGAGACAGATTCTCTCCTCTGAGTTTCAGTGCTCAGAGCACTCTCTGCTGGCAAGCTCTTACAGGGAAGGTGCGCAGATATCTTGTTTTTGGACCTCCTGCTGGCCTAAGAAGAAGGCCCAAAACAGGGACTTTCTCAGAAGCCGTGTTGCTTTGGCAGTTCCCAGAAGCTGTCAGCTTCTGTGGTGCAGACTCTCACCTGTGCAGACTAAATTCCTAAGTTCCAGGGAGTCCCGGAATCAAGATGGCGACCGCTGCTGCTGAGGCTGAGGCCGCCTCCCAAGCCAGGCGGACACCTGTCTTCTGGTCCGGACGGTGGCCGGCTGTCTGCGGCCCGCCAAGGGTGCTGCCTCAGCGGCTCTGTGCTTCTGCCTGTCCCAGAAGCTGTCCGGTTCTCTGGCACACCCTCTCACCTGTTCAGACTAATTTCCTAAGTTCTGCTGAGTCCCGGAACCAAGATGGCGACCGCTGCTGCTGAGGCTGGGGCCGCCTCCCAAGCCAGGCGGACACCTGTCCTCTGGTCCGGATGGTGGCCGGCTGGCCAGCACACTTCTTTTTCTCTGCCTGCCTGCCTGCCTGCCTGTCTGTCTGTCTGTCTGTCTGTCTGTCTGTCTCTGTGTTTCTCTGTCTCTGTCTCTCTCTCTGTTTCTCTGTCTCTGTCTCTCTCTCTCCCTCCCTCCCTCTCCCTCCTCCGTGTCTTTCTCTCTCCCTCCCCCCCTCTCTCTCTCTCTCTCTCTCTCTCTCACACACACACACACACACATCCTATTCTTTACATTAAAAGTTGTCCTATACACTACCCCGCCCCCCAAAATGGTGAGATTAGTGTACTGTCCTAAAACCATCAATTTCCTCCCACTAAAATGATTAATTAAATGATCTCGTACCGTGTTATTTCAACCAAATGAAACTGTCTACACTTTGCCAACTTTGAACTGCTGAAAGCAATTTAGCACAGCTCATCTGAATGGCCTACTATCACTAAAAAGAAGGAAGTAAATATACAGAAAGCCATTAGGGAATAGTCCTACTAGCAGTTTTTAAACAGAATATATACACATTGTGTGTGTGTAAAAATATCTACGAATACAAAAATAGACAGTGATATTTTCTAAATGTCTATTTTTTGAGAGAGGGTCTCACTATGTCACCCAAGTTAGCCTTGATCTTTAGGCAATCCTCCTGCATCAGTTTCCCTGGTGCTGGGACTACAGGTATATACCATGTTATTTGGTTATCGTAAAAAAAATGTATAAATGCATATATATATGCGTGTGTGTTTATATGTGTGTATATATACATACATACATATATATATATATATATATATATATATATATATTCTTACGTGTATGTTGTACATAAATAATATATAACACTTGTAAGTGCATAGAGATTTTCTGGAAGCACCGCAAGAAAACATCACTTACGATTGCCTCTGAGAGGAAACCAGAGATCAGTGGAAGATGGGATTTCTCTCATGGCTAGAATCCTTTCCTGTAGCCTCTTGTATTGTTAGTATGTGTGGGTTTGAATATGCTTGGCCCAGGGAGTGGCACTATTAGGAGTTATGGCCTTGTTAAAGAAGGCATGGCCTTATTGGAAGAAGTGTCACAGTGTGGGGGTGGGCTTGTAGACTCTCCTCCTAGCTGCCTGGATGCTAGTCTTCTCCTGCTTGACTTTGGAACAAGATGTGGAATTCTCAAATATTCCTATACCATGCCTGCCTGGATACTGCCATGCTCCAGCCTTGATGATAATGGACTGAACCTCTGAACCTGTAAGCCAGCCCCAATTAAATGTTCTCCCTCTGTTGCCTTGGTCAAGGTGTCTCTTCATAGAAATGAAACCCTAACTAAGACAGTATGTCTGACTACATACATGTCTTATTGTTGTTTTGAGATAGGGCCTTACAAGATAGGCCAGACTATAGTCAAATTTACCATCCTCTTGCCTCAGCCTTCTGAGCAGTATAATTAAAATACCCATTGCCAGCTTGTACAATGTTTTCAATTAAGAAAATGCCTAGACACTTTTCAAATATCTCAAGTAAAGCAATGCCCATTTTAGTATGCAAATACTTTAGTGTATCATGAAATATTTACAAAAAGTATTTCAAACAAGGTTAAGACCTCTGGTGAGTGGATCACAGTGCCTGCCCCAATCCAATCGCTCGGAACTTGAGACTGCGGTACATAGGGAAGCAGGCTACCCGGGCCTGATCTGGGGCACAAGTCCCTTCCGCTCGACTCGTGACTTGAGCCCCGGGCTACCTTGCCAGCAGAGTCTTGCCCAACACCCGCAAGGGTCCACACAGGACTCCCCACGGGACCCTAAGGGACTCCACACAGGACTCCCCACGGGACCCTCCTCCTCCTCCTCCTCCTCCTCCTCCTCCTCCTCCTCCTCCTCCTCCTCTTCTTCTTCTTCTTCTTCTTCTTCTTCTTCTTCTTCTTCTGAGACAGGATTTCTCTGTGTAGCCCTGGCTTTCCTGGAACTTACTTTGTAGACCAGGCTGGCTTCAAACTCAGAAATCCACCTGCCTCTGCCTCCCAAGTGCTGGGATTAAAGGGTGGCATCACTATGACCTGCAGCTGTCTTCTTTAGTCACTTTGCTCTTTAATTTTTGGACAAGGTTGATCCTTAAACCTGAATCTCTGATTGGCTTGGCCAACAACTCATGGGGATCCTCCTGTGAATGCCTCCCCAGCACCTGTCTTTTATCAAATGTGGTAGAGGGGTCTGAATAAGAATGATTGCCGCCCTTCCGCTCGACTCGAGACTCGAGCCCCGGGCTACCTTGCCAACAGAGTCTTGCCCAACACCCGCAAGTGTCCACACGGGACTCCCCACGGGACCCTAAGACCTCTGGTGAGTGGATCACAGTGCCTGCCCCAATCCAATCGCTCAGAACTTGAGACTGCGGTACATAGGGAAGCAGGCTACCCGGGCCTGATCTGGGGCACAAGTCCCTTCCGCTCGACTCGTGACTCGAGCCCCGGGCTACCTTGCCAGCAGAGTCTTGCCCAACACCCGCAAGGGTCCACACAGGACTCCCCACGGGACCCTAAGACCTCTGGTGAGTGGATCACAGTGCCTGCCCCAATCCAATCGCTCGGAACTTGAGACTGCTGTACATAGGGAAGCAGGCTACCCGGGCCTGATCTGGGGCACAAGTCCCTTCCGCTCGACTCGAGACTCGAGCCCCGGGCTACCTTGCCAGCAGAGTCTTGCCCAACACCCGCAAGGGCCCACACGGGACTCCCCACGGGACCCTAAGACCTCTGGTGAGTGGATCACAGTGCCTGCCCCAATCCAATCGCGCAGAACTTGAGACTGCTGTACATAGGGAAGCAGGCTACCCTGGCCTGATCTGGGGCACAAGTCCCTTCCGCTCGACTCGAGACTCGAGCCCCGGGCTACCTTGCCAGCAGAGTCTTGCCCAACACCCGCAAGGGTCCACACGGGACTCCCCACGGGACCCTAAGACCTCTGGTGAGTGGATCACAGTGCCTGCCCCAATCCAATCGCGCAGAACTTGAGACTGCGGTACATAGGGAAGCAGGCTACCCGGGCCTGATCTGGGGCACAAGTCCCTTCCACTCGACTCGTGACTCGAGCCCCGGGCTACCTTGCCAGCAGAGTCTTGCCCAACACCCGCAAGGGTCCACACGGGACTCCCCACGGGACCCTAAGACCTCTGGTGAGTGGACCACAGTGCCTGCCCCAATCCAATCGCGCGGAACTTGAGACTGCGGTACATAGGGAAGCAGGCTACCCGGGCCTGATCTGGGGCACAAGTCCCTTCTGCTCGACTCGAGACTCGAGCCCCGGGCTACCTTGCCAACAGAGTCTTGCCCAACACCCGCAAGGGTCCACACGGGACTCCCCACGGGACCCTAAGACCTCTGGTGAGTGGATCACAGTGCCTGCCCCAATCCAATCGCGCGGAACTTGAGACTGCGGTACATAGGGAAGCAGGCTACCCGGGCCTGATCTGGGGCACAAGTCCCTTCCACTCGACTCGAGACTCGAGCCCCGGGCTACCTTGCCAGCAGAGTCTTGCCCAACACCCGCAAGGGTCCACACGGGACTCCCCACGGGACCCTAAGACCTCTGGTGAGTGGATCACAGTGCCTGCCCCAATCCAATCGCGCAGAACTTGAGACTGCGGTACATAGGGAAGCAGGCTACCCGGGTCTGATCTGGGGCACAAGTCCCTTCCGCTCGACTCGAGACTCGAGCCCCGGGCTACCTTGACAGCAGAGTCTTGCCCAACACCCGCAAGGGCCCACACGGGACTCCCCACGGGACCCTAAGACCTCTGGTGAGTGGAACACAGCGCCTACCCCAATCCAATCGCGTGGAACTTGAGACTGCGGTACATAGGGAAGCAGGCTACCCGGGCTTGATCTGGGGCACAAACCCCTTCCACTCCACTCGAGCCCCGGCTACCTTGCCAGCTGAGTCGCCTGACACCCGCAAGGGCCCACACAGGATTCCACACGTGATCCTAAGACCTCTAGTGAGTGGAACACAACTTCTGCCAGGAGTCTGGTTCGAACACCAGATATCTGGGTACCTGCCTTGCAAGAAGAGAGCTTGCCTGCAGAGAATACTCTGCCCACTGAAACTAAGGAGAGTGCTACCCTCCAGGTCTGCTCATAGAGGCTAACAGAGTCACCTGAAGAACAAGCTCTTAACAGTGACAACTAAAACAGCTAGCTTCAGAGATTACCAGATGGCGAAAGGCAAACGTAAGAATCCTACTAACAGAAATCAAGACCACTCACCATCATCAGAACGCAGCACTCCCACCCCACCTAGTCCTGGGCACCCCAACACAACCGAAAATCTAGACCCAGATTTAAAAACATTTCTCATGATGATGATAGAGGACATCAAGAAGGACTTTCATAAGTCACTTAAAGATTTACAGGAGAGCACTGCTAAAGAGTTACAGGCTCTTAAAGAAAAGCAGGAAAACACAGCCAAACAGGTGATGGAAATGAACAAAACCATACTAGAACTAAAAGGGGAAGTAGACACAATAAAGAAAACCCAAAGCGAGGCAACGCTGGAGATAGAAACCCTAGGAAAGAGATCTGGAACCATAGATGCGAGCATCAGCAACAGAATACAAGAAATGGAAGAGAGAATCTCAGGTGCAGAAGATTCCATAGAGAACATCGACACAACAGTCAAAGAAAATACAAAATGCAAAAAGATCCTAACTCAAAACATCCAGGTAATCCAGGACACAATGAGAAGACCAAACCTACGGATAATAGGAATTGATGAGAATGAAGATTTTCAACTTAAAGGGCCAGCTAATATCTTCAACAAAATAATAGAAGAAAACTTCCCAAACATAAAAAAAGAGATGCCCATGATCATACAAGAAGCATACAGAACTCCAAATAGACTGGACCAGAAAAGAAATTCCTCCCGACACATAATAATCAGAACAACAAATGCACTAAATAAAGATAGAATATTAAAAGCAGTAAGGGAGAAAGGTCAAGTAACATATAAAGGAAGGCCTATCAGAATTACACCAGACTTTTCACCAGAGACTATGAAAGCCAGAAGAGCCTGGACAGATGTTATACAGACACTAAGAGAACACAAATGCCAGCCCAGGCTACTATACCCGGCCAAACTCTCAATTACCATAGATGGAGAAACCAAAGTATTCCACGACAAAACCAAGTTCACACAATATCTTTCCACGAATCCAGCCCTTCAAAGGATAATAACAGAAAAGAAGCAATACAAGGACAGAAATCACGCCCTAGAACAACCAAGAAAGTAATCATTCAACAAACCAAAAAGAAGACAGCCACAAGAACAGAATGCCAACTCTAACAACAAAAATAAAAGGGAGCAACAATTACTTTTCCTTAATATCTCTTAATATCAATGGACTCAATTCCCCAATAAAAAGACATAGACTAACAGACTGGCTACACAAACAGGACCCAACATTCTGCTGCTTACAGGAAACCCATCTCAGGGAAAAAGACAGACACTACCTCAGAGTGAAAGGCTGGAAAAAAATTTTCCAAGCAAATGGACTGAAGAAACAAGCTGGAGTAGCCATTTTAATATCGGATAAAATCGACTTCCAACCCAAAGTTATCAAAAAAGACAAGGAGGGACACTTCATACTCATCAAAGGTAAAATCCTCCAAGAGGAACTCTCAATTCTGAATATCTACGCAGCAAATGCAAGGGCAGCCACATTCATTAGAGACACTTTAGTAAAGCTCAAAGCACACATTGCACCTCACACAATAATAGTGGGAGACTTCAACACACCACTTTCTTCAAAGGACAGATCGTGGAAACAGAAACTAAACAGGGACACAGTGAAACTAACAGAAGTTATGAAACAAATGGACCTGACAGATATCTACAGAACATTTTATCCTAAAACAAAAGGATATACCTTCTTCTCAGCACCTCACGGGACCTTCTCCAAAATTGACCATATAATTGGTCACAAAACAGGCCTCAATAGATACAAAAATATTGAAATTGTCCCATGTATCCTATCAGACCACCATGGCCTAAGACTGATCTTCAATAACAACATAAATAATGGAAAGCCAGCATTCACGTGGAAACTGAATAACACTCTTCTCAATGATACCTTGGTCAAGGAAAGAATAAAGAAAGAAATTAAAGACTTTTTAGAGTTTAATGAAAATGAAGCCACAACGTACCCAAACCTATGGGACACAATGAAAGCATTTCTAAGAGGGAAACTCATAGCGCTGAGTGCCTCCAAGAAGAAACGGGAGACAGCACATACTAGCAGCTTGACAACACATCTAAAAGCCCTAGAAAAAAAGGAAGCAAATTCACCCAAGAGGAGTAGACGGCAGGAAATAATCAAACTCAGGGGTGAAATCAACCAAGTGGAAACAAGAAGAACTATTCAAAGAATTAACCAAACGAGGAGTTGGTTCTTTGAGAAAATCAACAAGATAGATAAACCCTTAGCTAGACTCACTAAAGGGCACAGGGGCAAAATCCTAATTAACAAAATCAGAAATGAAAAGGGAGACATAACAACAGATCCTGAAGAAATCCAAAACACCATCAGATCCTTCTACAAAAGGCTATACTCAACAAAACTGGAAAACCTGGACGAAATGGACAAATTTCTGGGCAGATACCAGGTACCAAAGTTGAATCAGGATCAAGTTGACCATCTAAACAGTCCCATATCACCTAAAGAAATAGAAGCAGTTATTAATAGTCTCCCAACCAAAAAAAGCCCAGGACCAGATGGGTTTAGTGCAGAGTTCTATCAGACCTTCAAAGAAGATCTAATTCCAATTCTGCACAAACTATTTCACAAAATAGAAGTAGAAGGTACTCTACCCAACTCATTTTATGAAGCCACTATTACTCTGATACCTAAACCACAGAAAGATCCAACAAAGATAGAGAACTTCAGACCAATTTCTCTTATGAATATCGATGCAAAAATCCTCAATAAAATTCTCGCTAACCGAATCCAAGAACACATTAAAGCAATCATCCATCCTGACCAAGTAGGTTTTATTCCAGGGATGCAGGGATGGTTTAATATACGAAAATCCATCAATGTAATCCATTATATAAACAAACTCAAAGACAAAAACCACATGATCATCTCGTTAGATGCAGAAAAAGCATTTGACAAGATCCAACACCCATTCATGATAAAAGTTTTGGAAAGATCAGGAATTCAAGGCCCATACCTAAACATGATAAAAGCAATCTACAGCAAACCAGTAGCCAATATCAAAGTAAATGGAGAGAAGCTGGAAGCAATCCCACTAAAATCAGGGACTAGACAAGGCTGCCCACTTTCTCCCTACCTTTTCAACATAGTACTTGAAGTATTAGCCAGAGCAATTCGACAACAAAAGGAGATCAAGGGGATACAAATTGGAAAAGAGGAAGTCAAAATATCACTTTTTGCAGATGATATGATAGTATATATAAGTGACCCTAAAAATTCTACCAGAGAACTCCTAAACCTGATAAACAGCTTCGGTGAAGTAGCTGGATATAAAATAAACTCAAACAAGTCAATGGCCTTTCTCTATACAAAGAATAAACAGGCTGAGAAAGAAATTAGGGAAACAACACCCTTCTCAATAGTCACAAATAATATAAAATATCTTGGCGTGACTCTAACTAAGGAGGTGAAAGATCTGTATGATAAAAATTTCAAATCTCTGAAGAAAGAAATTAAAGAAGATCTCAGAAGATGGAAAGATCTCCCATGCTCATTGATTGGCAGGATCAACATTGTAAAAATGGCTATCTTGCCAAAAGCAATCTACAGATTCAATGCAATCCCCATCAAAATTCCAACTCAATTCTTCAACGAATTGGAAGGAGCAATTTGCAAATTTGTCTGGAATAACAAAAAACCTAGGATAGCAAAAAGTCTTCTCAAGGATAAAAGAACTTCTGGCGGAATCACCATGCCAGACCTAAAGCTTTACTACAGAGCAATTGTGATAAAAACTGCATGGTACTGGTATAGAGACAGACAAGTAGACCAATGGAATAGAATTGAAGATCCAGAAATGAACCCACACACCTATGGTCACTTGATCTTCGACAAGGGAGCTAAAACCATCCAGTGGAAGAAAGACAGCATTTTCAACAATTGGTGCTGGCACAACTGGTTGTTATCGTGTAGAAGAATGCGAATTGATCCATACATATCTCCTTGTACTAAGGTCAAATCTAAGTGGATCAAGGAACTTCACATAAAACCAGAGACACTGAAACTTATAGAGGAGAAAGTGGGGAAAAGCCTTGAAGATATGGGCACAGGGGAAAAATTCCTGAACAGAACAGCAATGGCTTGTGCTGTAAGATCGAGAATCGACAAATGGGACCTAATGAAACTCCAAAGTTTCTGCAAGGCAAAAGACACCGTCAATAAGACAAAAAGACCACCAACAGATTGGGAAAGGATCTTTACCTATCCTAAATCAGATAGGGGACTAATATCCAACATATATAAAGAACTCAAGAAGGTGGACTTCAGAAAATCAAAAAACCCCATTAAAAAATGGGGCTCAGAACTGAACAAAGAATTCTCACCTGAGGAATACCGAATGGCAGAGAAGCACTTGAAAAAATGTTCAACATCCTTAATCATCAGGGAAATGCAAATCAAAACAACCCTGAGATTCCACCTCACACCAGTCAGAATGGCTAAGATCAAAAATTCAGGTGACAGCAGATGCTGGCGAGGATGTGGAGAAAGAGGAACACTCCTCCATTGTTGGTGGGAGTGCAGGCTTGTACAACCACTCTGGAAATCAGTCTGGCGGTTCCTCAGAAAACTGGACATAGTACTACCGGAGGATCCAGCAATACCTCTCCTGGGCATATATCCAGAAGATGCCCCAACAGGTAAGAAGGACACATGCTCCACTATGTTCATAGCAGCCTTATTTATAATAGCCAGAAGCTGGAAAGAACCTAGATGCCCCTCAACAGAGGAATGGATACAGAAAATGTGGTACATCTACACAATGGAGTACTACAGCTATTAAAAAGAATGAATTTATGAAATTCCTAGCCAAATGGATGGACCTGGAGGGCATCATCCTGAGTGAGGTAACACATTCACAAAGAAACTCACACAATATGTATTCACTGATAAGTGGATATTAGCCCCAAACCTAGGATACCCAAGATATAAGATATAATTTGCTAAACACATGAAACTCAAGGAGAATGAAGACTGAAGTGTGGACACTATGCCCCTCCTTAGATTTGGGAACAAAACACCCATGGAAGGAGTTACAGAGACGGAGTTTGGAGCTGAGATGAAAGGATGGACCATGTAGAGACTGCCATAGCCAGGGATCCACCCCATAATCAGCATCCAAACGCTGACACCATTGCATACACTAGCAAGATTTTATTGAAAGGACGCAGATGTAGCTGTCTCTTGTGAGACTATGCCGGGGCCCAGCAAACACAGAAGTGGATGCTCACAGTCAGCTAATGGATGGATCATAGGGCTCCCAATGGAGGAGCTAGAGAAAGTAGCCAAGGAGCTAAAGAGATCTGCAACCCTATAGGTGGAACAACATTATGAGCTAACCAGTACCCCGGAGCTCTTGACTCTAGCTGCATATATATCAAAAGATGGCCTAGTCGGCCATCACTGGAAAGAGAGGCCCATTGGACTTGCAAACTTTATATGCCCCAGTACAGGGGAATACCAGGGCCAAAAAGGGGGAGTGGGGGGGCAGGGGAGTGGGGGTGGGTGGATATGGGGACTTTTGGTATAGCATTGGAAATGTAAATGAGTTAAATACCTAATAAAAAATGGAAAAAAAAAAAAAGAATGATTGCCCCCATCCCTGACCCCTCCCTAACCCCACTCCACACAAGCATGCCCTCAGTCTATGGAATGTAAATACTTGGTCCTCAGTCAGTGGCATTATTTGGGAAAGAATTAGGAGTTTCTTTCTGGAGGAAGTACCTCACTTGGGGGGGGGGCAGGGTCTGTGAATTTAAAGCTTCACACTGCTCTCAGTTGGCTCTCTCTGTTCCAGGCCTTCAGTGCATCATGCTGCAGCTTCCTGCTTCTACTGCTATGCCTGCCTCATGCAGCCATGCCTCCACACCAGGATGACCTCTTATGCTTTTGGAAGTAAAAGCCCCAAAACAATCTTCTATAAGCTCTCCTGGTCAAGGTATTTTTATCACAGCAACAAAAAGGCAACAAAGACACATGAGTTTTGGGGATGTGCCTCAGTTCCTCCACTTACACAGCAAGCACCTTACAGTCCGAGTCCTTGCTCCTCCCCCTCAAATATTTTCAAGTTCTATGAACAACACACTCACCTGTGGGCCATACACCTAACTACACAACTCGATCAGGAGCACATTTGCACATCTATATGTAAGCATGTAGTATGTATAAGTGTTTGAATGCAGAACTAAACGCACTATTAGTAATCCTAACCCATCATACTTAGAGGGTCTTGATGTATCTTCAGGATGACTGAGAAAACACTGTTAGTGTGGCCTCAAAACCAACTAAGCCTTAGCCAAATCTGGGGCCTGTGCCTCTATTCAAGCCTCTCTCACCTTATACTCCTAGGGAGAAGATGAGGAAATATCTTCATTCTCCTAAGGGTGTTTCTCTTCTTACCTGGATAATTCCCAAAGACTAGGAACCCACTGTTACCTTTAGTAGCTCTACTTAAATTACCTCCTCCACAGACCTCACCTTCTCCTCTCAGGAGCAGTATGTGAGCTAAGAGCCACCATGATGGGCACAACAGCACAAGCTACAGCCTGGAGTACCACAGTGATGGGTACCACAGCACAAGTTACAGCCTGAACTGCAGGAGGTGGGCCATGAGGCAGAGGCCCATTAGTCTTAGCAACTTATTACTGTGACTTCAGATGTTTGAACACAAAACCATTTTTTATAAATACTGACATATGAGCCAGTATAAAATGCAGATTTCCTGATATTCTGATATGAATATCAGAAGCAGTATTCCAAAACTTGATAATTAGCCATAATCGTGGCAATATTTCTCAGAAAGTCCAAAAAAAAAAAAAAAAAAACAACAACAACAACAACAAACCCAAACACCTTTAATCCCAGCACTCAGGTGTCAGAGGCAGGCAGATTTCTGAGTTTGAGGAGAGCCTGGTCTACAAAGTGAGTTCCTGGACAGCCAGGGCTATACAGAGAAACACTGTCTCAAAAAACCACAACAACAACAAAACAAAAACAAACAAACAAAAACATTTTCTTAGATTTATTGTAGCCGTCATAAACATGCTTTATCCAAAAATTAAACATTACAATCTTTCATGTTCATTAAGCCAACAACTTAATAGTGCCCTCTATCAAATTTTTTGTTCAATCTTACTTCCTCAGTTCAATTTATGCCATCCCTAATTTTTTTTTCAAATGGCATGAATCTTACTTGCCGATATTGATATTAATAGGCATGGAATTTTGACCATTGCATATAAGTATATGATATGCCAAATTTGAAACCTGCTATTTTTCTCTTTAACTCACTTTTTCAGGTTTGTTTGTTCGTTTTGTTGTTTTTTTGTTTGTTTGTTTTTTATGACACAGGGTTTCTCTGCATAGTCCTGGCTGTCTTGGAACAACCTTTGTAGACCAGTCTTGAACTCAGAAATCTGCCTGCCTCTGCCTCAGGAGTGCTGGGATTAAAGGCTTGTGCCACCACTGTCCGGCCAGGGTTTTGGGTCTTTTGGTTTGTTTATTTTTGTTTTTGTTTTGTTTTGTTTTGAATAATTTTTCACAAGTTAAATGTATGGTTAGCTTTAGTTTTCAAAAAATCGAAATTCAGAAAAATTACAAATGCTATGAACTTCAAATCCGTCTCCATTAAACAGTAGTTCCAAGATGTCTGAGTAAACATGGCTGAAGCAACCTTTGACTCTGGTAACTGAAGTCATTGTCATGTATACATCTACTGAATTTTAGATGCCAGCACATGCTCAAACAAACACTAATCCAAACTGTTTCCATGTAAGACTCCCATAAACCTTAGGCAGTTAAATGTCATGAAATTAGTGTGGATGAATTGCTTTTGCAAATCTGTTACTAGAGGGAGCATCCACTAATTTAATCATTTCCCTCCTCAAAATCTTGCTTTAACTCCTCCACCAACGACAGTCTAGGTGTTGAAGACTTCTAAACTAAGAAGAACTTTAGAATATCTAAGTCCCTTAACATCCAGTAGCCTCTGCCTTCATTATTAAAGGAAAGCTCAACTTTGAGACTAATCAGCACAAAAATGCCACAAAAGCACTACCACACCCTGAAATACCCTAAAGAAATTAATTTGTGATGAACCACCATGGATGTCTGAGCCCTACACTTTGAGGGAACCTGGAACACAGAAGCCTGGGCAGCCTGTGGGCACAGCACACCAGGGAAACTGACTGAGAGACTCAAGCTGCTCAGCTTGCTGTGGGTGGGAAAGCACAGTGGCTGGCAGAATACAGCTTCCAGCAGGGCTTCCATAGCATGCAGCTCATGGGTGAACAACCAAACTCCCTTTAAGTTTCCTAGGTGGGATCTTGCCACCCGGCTCTAACCGTGCTTCAAGATGCTTGCTATGATAGCTAGACAAGTGTTCCAGAACACACCATAGATATCTCTTCAACACACCTCTTGAATCCCTAGAGCACCTTCCAGTCCTCTGCGCCAGGCCACGCCCCATCCAGGCCGCCCCCCCCCCCGGCCCCCCTGCACCACTCTTCTGGATACCACTTCCAGGGATCTCCCAGAGCATTCCCTCTGCCCACAGCCCTCTCACAGGTCCACGGCCGAGCCTTACCTTGGTCCCCATCTGTTCAGAGGTGGACACTTTATGGATCAGCTTCTGGGGCCCCTCCTGTTCCAATTCACTGTAGGATGAATCCTCTCCAGGTCCTGCAGCAGTGGGGCAAACCACACTAGCCTCAGGGACAGCTCCTCCTGCGAAGCCCTGAGGGTGGTGCTGGCTGCAGGCCCAGGCATCCTCTCTGATTCCTGCAGGGACACAGCAGTGCCCCAGGGGCTGTGGTCAGCTGCTGGGCTCTGCCCGAAAGTCTGAGCCCTGCCCCTAGCTAGCACCATCTTCTGCGATCCCCTCTGCGCAGCACCCTGGACCCGGGACCCTGGATCACAAGCCTCCCCTGCCTAGACCTCTTGGGTCCTCTGTGCACTTCACGCCTGGGCACCCAGCCTTGGGATGTTCTGGTGTTGCTGACCCAGGATATGACCAGCACCAGAATGAGATGACAGATGTCGAGATACGCCTCGAAGGACCTCCCTCTCACTCCTCCTAGGGTCTGGAGGGCTCAGAGGAAATAGAGTAGAGATAGGAAGGGGCATGAAGCAGCAGGTCAGGCAGTGGAGATCCTCCTCCCCTTGTTCTAGGCAGCAGGAGTGAGGAGAAGGCTCCTGAGGGAAAGGGGGACATGGAGCTATCTCCTATGTTCTGGGGTGCACTCTGGACCCCGAATCCCTCCACATACTCGGACCACAAAGTACAACTCCAGCTAAGTAAAAGTTCCCTCTGCCCGGGAGAAGAACTCGGTCTCATGGACCCTCACTCAGCACTATTGCTAGGACCTTACCTCCGCACCTCTGCCTGGGGGTTCCGGGCCTTTAGGCCACCTCTACAGTGCTGTTTAGCTTTGGGCCCACCCCCATCTGGCGCATTAGGTAGAGAAGAGCATTTTCTGGGAGGTTCAGCTCTGCTCTGAGAGCTTTTGGTTCAGAAAGAGTGATTCCCTTTGGCTAACAGGAAGCTGGGAAGGGCATGGTGAGGACTCAGAAACAAGAGAGGACATGCATGCAGCCCAAGATGACAACATGCCGAAATAAATGTCTAGGCTAAAGCGCCCATCCAGAATGCCTGGAAGAATGCATTGAACTACGTGAACAAAGTACAAAGCAAAGAATATATATACACACATCCACAGGAGAGAACACCTCTCCCTGGTCCAGACTAAAGTCTGAGGAAAGAGAATCCACAGGCTGGAGCCTCAGCTCCCAGGCTTCCCTGGCCAGCTGCTTCAGCACAGCCACAGGGAAGAGCTACCTTGCAGCAGCAGTGCACAATGCACATTCGACCTCAAAATCCTACACAGGTGGGGAAGAGGGGCTGAGGGAGAGGGTAGGAAAAGCACAGGCTTCCTGCTGTCCACCTTAGAAAACTTCACAGTGCTGTTAGTGATTTTCCAATGGTGAATTCTCTACTGACTTGGGGGGGGGGTTGCTCTCTTCAGTAGATCAATTCTTTTAGCCCTTCAGGTTCCTCCTTTAGTTTGTCACTTAGCCTTGACCTTGAAAATTCCTGGAAACTAAGATTTGGGGTTTTGATTCTTTCAGGTTTCAGGTGCAACCTTAAGCCCAGCAATGATCCCCTGCCAGCTCTAAGAGATTTTAACTACACTGAAAACGTGAAATCCCTTTAGGTCATTCAGCAAGAGAGTGCTGCCATGTTTCTCAAACACAGAGACAGCCTCTCTTGTGCTTCAGTTATTCCCTTTAGCGAGGGAAAACATGGGGTAAAATGGACTTCAAAAGTCCTTCTGGCCCTATAATATGAACTTCTGTACCTACAAGTACACACTGCCGAGAACTTTCTAAGAAACAATAGCATTAAATGGCCTTGGTCGGAGATCCAGATCAGTGCCTAGAGTACAGAAAGCCTATACACAGCCAAAAACAAAACAATGCCCTTTTATTGACCTTTGTCTTAGTCTGACTATTTGGTCACAGACAAGTCAAGACAAAGACCCCTAGTAAAAGGCCTAACACAGTTCAGACTTTTCCTTTTAATGTAAAGAAGACAGAGGGCACAAGCTGGGACCAAAAGGTGATTATGATTCTAATGTTCTCTTCCCCACACTCTATATAGTGAAAGGTCACTTTGGCAGCTATCCTGTATTTCAACCTACACATTAAACTTTCAGGTTTTATATAGCAACATTTCCCAGAATCCAGTCAAGGGTGACTGAAGTGAAAGGTGGTCTAAGGCCCATGCCTATTTGGGAAAGAAGACGGGTTCCATTTCTTACTCTTTGAAAGGATGATGATTGCTTAGAGACACATTGCACAGCTTCACATCCAGGAGCCAGGCAATTAATTCCTCAAAGTGCAGGCATCTGTTACTTATAAAAACCTAGCCTTGCAGCCCGCTCTGATCAACACAGAATTCAGTAGCCAGCTCCTAAGGCCTGTAACTTTGAAAAGCAAAGCCAGTCTAAGCTGGTTCCTGCTAAGTAAATGACTGCAACTCAACAGCATCTGCAGCTGTAGAGGAAACCCAGGATGGCTGAAAATACTGTGTAGGCAAAGAAAGGAAAGCTGCCTCATTTCCCACTAAAGGCAGCTCAGGGGAAAAGCCTGGTGGAAGCCCATTGCTTCTGAGAAACTTTCAAGGAATCCCCAATTTAAAATAGTTTCTGACCTACTAACTGCTTCTCCTAGTTAAAAGCTTTCACAGTGGTTCTCTGACCTAAGGGACATGCACTTGCCTTTTCTTTGTTCAGTTTGTTTCTTTGTTTTGAGGGAGTCCCCTAGTACACCTCAGGCCCAATCTGACTTGGAATTTATGGCAGGTCTCCAGCATCAAACTCTATTTCTCGAAATGGCTACTACCATTTCAAATACATGGCATATTGTCTCATTTGGTTTATAAAAAGTTCCTTGACTTTCTTTAGTGTTTTAGATTTTCAAATAATTTCTCCCCTGCTGCTCACGAATTCCCTTTTATTACTGTTACTTTGAGATCTTCATTGGTGAGCCATTGTAGTGCACACCTTTGGTTGCAGAATTCCAGAGGCAGATGCCAGCAAGCCTCTGAAATGTGAAGCCAGCCTGGGCTATACAATAAAACTTCCATGTAGAACATATCACTAATCTTGTTGAAAGCTTGCATGTTGGAGTTTAAGGTATGAGTGCTCCCAAGAGCTGGAAGCCAGTCTGGGCTACATTGTAACAGGCCCGCAAGGGCTACACAGCAAGATCTTGTTTCAAACAAACAAACAAACAAACAAACAAAAGCAAGAAAGAGTCTTGGCCATACAGTGTATAGATGCTACCGTCAGGGTTAAACAGAAAGGAGTAAAGCTGAACCCCCAGTCAGTTTTCTTCTTAATAAGGTGCCATACCATCACTCCCAAAGTACAAGAGACATAAGCCAAAGATGATTAAAACTTTATGAACACTCTATTACTACTTACAGGTATTTTGAACTAATCAATTGCACACAAGCAGAATCATGAGTCACTTAAATCTTACCCGCGTTCTCGCGACCAGCCAGGAAAGACACAGCAAACCAGAATCTTCTGCGGCAAAACTTTATTGCTTACATCTTCAGGAGCAAGAGTGCAAGAGCAAGAGCTCAAGAGCACAAGAGCTTTATTGCTTACATCTTCAGGAGCAAGAAGCAAGAGCCAGAGCAAGAGAGCAAGAGAGAATGGCGAAACCCCGTCCCCTTTTAGGAGAATTATTCTCCGCCTAGGATGTATTACTCCCTGATTGGCTGCAGCCCATCGGCCGAGTTGTCGTCACGGGGAAGGCAGAGCACATGTAGTGGAAAACTACCCTTGGCACATGCGCAGATTATTTTTTTACCACTTAGAACACAGGATGTCAGCGCCATCTTGCAACAGCGAATGTGAGGGCGGCTTCCTACACTTAAAGTGTCTAATCCCATGTCCTACGGTTTTACCTTCAATTGTGATAGAACTTAAGAGTTATGTGTCATATCTTGAAAACCATGAGTGGGTACTTGAGAAGCCATGGTGCAGGGCTCATGTTCCTGATCAGTCCAGAACCAAAGGACTACAGATGGAATCAGCACAGACTGGAAGGCTGCCCTGGCAGCAATATGGAACTGACTCAGCAATCACTATGTATTCCATAGTCAGAACTTAACATTCAAAACGTTTGCCCTGGGTCAATTTTCTTAGTTGTTACGCCGATAACAAAACATTCCGTGAGCAACAGTGCTGTCGATTACAGGAACTTCTGTGGTCCTAGTTCACAAGGGCAAAGACTCACCATCCAGGCAGAAAGGGGAACTGTACAACCTCTAGCTTGTATTGTGGCCTTTTTGCTTTGAAACACTTCTCTTTCTAAGTGTCCATTAATTCTGGACTATTAACTGGTATACTGCCATCAGTTAATGCCAACAGGTACAGAACCATTTGAAAATAAAAACCAATTTTAGGCAATGACGTATAGTCAAGCCTCTCTCCACTTAAGGTATTTTGTAAATACTCCCACATTTTTAAACTGAGCTCGAATTCTAACTACCTATCTGCTACCCACTCCCACCCAAGATTAAGGACTGCTTTGCTAAATATCTTCTAATCGCTCATTCTCAACAGCAAAACACTTTGATTCTACTTACTTATTTACTTTAGTGATGCTAGGGCAAGCCTTGCACTGGCATATGCTCTGTCCCAGATCTACATCCCAGCCCCCATTTTTTTCTTCTGTCTCTGGATCCAGAGTCTCAATATGTAGCTTATGCTGGCTCCCCAATCTGGGCCCTCTTTCCTCACCTAGTTGTTGTGAATACAGGTGTGCAGCACCACACCCAATTCCCCAAATACTTTTTGGGCTAAAATTTAAATTATGCCTATATTCACTAACACTGGACTATATTCCAAAGCTAGCAAGAAAGAAAACCAAGAAACTTACTCTGCTAGCAAGTATCTCCTTTAGGCTCAAGACTTAGCCAGAATAACGCTAAATAAAGCTAATATGTATCCAAATGTATCTGATTAACTTAATTTCACTCCCTCACAGAGAGAATGGCAGGAAGTCCCAGAAAATCCCTTTTCTCCACATGAATCTCCAAGGAATCTTTTGTTTTTCTCTCTGAATAGGAGAAATCAGGCCATCAAAGTTTAGGCTCCATCAGGAGAGAGGGAGAGAGGGAGATAGAGGAAGAAAGAAAGAAAGAGAGAGAGAGAGAGAGAGAGAGAGAGAGAGAGAGAGAGAGAGAGAGAGAGAGAATGAGAATAAGGGAAGGGAGAAGGGGAGAAGGGAGAAGGGAGGAGGGAGGAGAGAGGAGAAAGAAGAGAGGAGAGAGAAGACAGAAGAGAGAAGAGAAAGCATAGTATGCCTTGGTTGCCTGGTGAAACAAAAAACATCTATGAGTATTTTAACCTATATGTCTTTGACACTGCAGACCTATTGCATAGGAAGTCTTTCCATCCAGAAAATAAGCATCAGAGAGATAGTCAGCTGTCCTTTCAAAATAGGACAAGAGAAATATACTCTTCTGCATTTTGGCCAGAATAAACCTGATAATATGCAAGGCTTCTCTCTCTTTTAGGGGTGATGATCAGAATGGTCTCAAGCAACTCCAGAATTTCCACACTAAAGCAGAAGGCTTATGAACTCCAGGACCAAAAAGTCCAGCCAAGCAGCTATTGAAGCTAAAACTAAAGGCAGATTCATCAGTGCAGCCAAATCCCCACTGAATCTAATGGAAGAGAAAGCAGGAAAGAGCCTCAAACTCATGGGAATGGAGATAAATATCATAAACGAACTCCAATAGCTCAGGTTCTAACATCAAAATTTATAAATGGGCCACAAGAAACTGAAAAGCTTCTGTAAGACAAAGGGCATAGCCAATAGGACAAAAAGGCAAGCTACATATTCGGAAATAATGTTTACCAACTCCCCATCCAATGCACGGCTAATATACAAAATATATAAAGAATTCAAGTAGCTAGCCACCATAAGAGCTAAGAACACCATCTAAAAATGGGGTATAGAACTACACAAAAAATTCACAATGAATCTTGAATGGCTGAGAGCACTGAAGAAGTCTGCAACGTCCTTAATCTTCAGGGAATAAAACCAAAATGACCCTGAGGTTGGTGTCCAGCAGTATACTTTCTAGTGAAGAATGCCAAGATCAAAAACTTCTGTGAAAACACATGGTCAGAATTTAAAGAAACAGGAACATTCTTCCATTTCTGGTAGGACTGCAAACTGCTATGACAACTATGGAAATCAATATGGAGGTTCCTCAGAAATTCCCACATAGATCTACCTGAAGGCCATGTACCAACCTTACTGGTGAATGGCGTGCAACTTTCCTTTTTCACTTGATGGTTTATTACTCAGATTTTCTTATTTATTGAGCTATGATTTTGCTCTTGGTAAGCATTTGGTCTCTCTGATTCTCAAGCAGTTCTCTGTTCTCACAAATTTTTTGAGGAACCTCTAGCCACTGGGACTTATTTATACCTTCAAATCCCTCTAAAATGGTGGGACTTTTTATACTTGAGGAAGCTGAGTGACAAAAGCAAAGTATGTTGAGCCCTTTGGTGTCCAGTGCACACGAATCTATGGGAGTCTAGATATGATAATCCTCTAGAACATTCTTTAGGAAAGCAGCAGGAAAACAGCAGTATGCTCTAAGGTACCTGTGTGACCTCACTTACCTTTGCCAGCTTTGTGGGCTTCTCTACTGCTGGTCTGAGAACAATTGGAAACTCCTGGAATAGATGTCTCATATCTCATTTCCTTTGTCATTGTTAGTATACTAGTGGGAGTAGGTTTGAAGGAAAAATACTCTCAAGAACATTAATAAAACAAGTGCTTCATATGGACCATCAGGATGAAGTACCAAGTTCAAGGACAGTTCTGCAAGAACTGCTCAAAGCCAGCCAAGTGGAGCAAGAAGAAATCCAAGCAGAAGTCATTCATTACCAGCACCCTCAGCACCTTTCTCCAGGACAGGGTCACTTAGCTTTGGTAGGAGAAGGGATGACCTGAGATAGTTGCCCCATATTCCTTCAGAAAAGAAGCGGCCAGCAATATTGGGGAAAGAATATGGGTGTCAGGGGGCAAAAAGCAGAGTGTAAAGTGAGTAAGTAAAAAGATATCAATACAAAAATATTTAATTATTTAACAAAATGGGACAAAATGTATTGTTCTAGTAATTCTAGTGTGCATACAATGGCAATCACTTTAACACACAGAGAGACTAGATGTTGTAAAGTAGGGTGCCTTTTTTATTGACATAAACTATGACATAGCAAAGATAAATAAAAAAGAAAGACGTGCATCCCAAAGATCCATTATTCTCCTCAAGTCTAAGTGTTCGTGCTCACCTTCACCAGGCCTCTAGAGACCTCTGTTCATCCAGGTTTCAGGGCCCATCCAAAATACAGTACTGAACCAGCTGTGGACAAGTGTTCCTGTGTTGTTGGCTGAGCTCTGCCTCAGGTTCCAGAGACACTGGAGGGGCAGCCTTGGCCTTCAGGCGGCAGCCATTCCAGGCCCTCTGCCAGCTAATGGAGTCTTCCACAGAGGCCTGTCATTTCAAAAATAGAAGCTTGGGTATTCCAAAGATTGGAATGCCACACTACAGTCATGATGAATTGGTTACATGAGAACATACAAGTTAACAAATGTCTTTATGACTGTTTTACTAATTTTAAAATGAGAAATTAGATCATCTGAGGAGTGGTTGCTAAGAGTAAAATCACTGATTAAAATGAGTGATAGGACTGTACAGAGAATGTGCTTAATTTTCTGTGTCCAGTGCAAATAGCTGGGTGAGTTCAAAACAAAACCAATAGAAACATCATGAATACTAACAAAAACAATTGTTTAAAAACCTTCTAAGTGCTGGGATTAGAGCCATGTAACAACTCTACCCTATTTTTAATGTATTAATAATAAACAAACAAACAAACAAACATACCTATTCTAGGTCTAGCAGTTGCATCAGAGAGAGCTGTGTGACACTGCATGCTGCTTCCTTTCCCCAGATAGCTCAGGTCTTCTGTCCTATACCAGGTCAGCTGGACCTAAGACAGTGTAGTTGACCTTGTTGGTGCCATGGCATGATTCTGCAACAAGCCTTTTCTTGGTAAAATTGATCCTGTATAGAGTGAGCCCCTTGTTGTTGGATCCAGGACCCGTTAGGCCAGCAAACACACAAGCTACCCTCAGTGAAAGAGAAAAGGAAAAATGACATTGAAAAAAATATGCGCCCTAATTGGAAGAAAAAGCCCTCAACTTTGAAGCTATCACCTATCTCCCCGTGATTTTTTTTTCTCCCCGTGATTTTTGAGCTCTGCATATTGATATTGTTTGGCTCAAGAAGGGAGTGAAATTCAGATGGTTTCCCAAAGAAGACATACATGATTTTTCACTCTTAAATCTATGACATACGTAGTTTTTCACTCTTTATCTGTGAGGTTAGCGGGCATTATAGCACAGATTCAGCAGACCCAGCATAAGAACACAGAAGCCAGAGATGATAATGTCAAGGGACAGCATCCTGAACTTATAGACACATTAAAATTGAGGTTTCATTTCAACTCAGGCCATTGCACTCCCTGCCCTACCTCCTGAGTCTTATACTTGCTGTGAGTACAGTATCACGGTACAACCAGCAACATCCTTATTGCTCAACTTCTCAATTCCGGAAAACAGATATTGGAGAAGTTATTGCAATGAGGCTAAAATGTAGTAATGTAAAGTCAGGGATGACCTTTGCTCTCTGATGCCCACTTAAATTGTCTGGTTGTATTTGAGAACAGGACCATGTGCAAGATAATGTTTTGAAGATGGGACAGCAAGTTTACCATTTATATTTGCCCTGGAGTTGATCCCCTATGTTTCAAAGAACAGGGAGTTTTCCTTGTAAAAGATAGGATTGTAAATAAGAGATTTTGTGAAACCCATGGATATATATATATGGAAAAAATGCACACTATCAAGGAATGCACAGTTAGAAAATATTATCCAGGTTTTATACAATTAAGCATATAGAAAAAAGATATTTGCCTCTGTGAGACAGGAAAACCCTGGGAAATTGGAGTGTATGTCACATGAATTGACTCAGATGGCATATTTATGGTTGTGAAACATCTACTACATCCACAGTCCCCAGAGATTTGGGTGCTAACAAAATCTCTTAAGCATGTCAGAGTCCTAACCAACGTTCCCCCTCAAAAGCACATGACATCTAATGAAGCAGTAGAATTCTCCAGCTTTGGAAGGAGAGGTTGCCAAAGGGGATCCCACGGGTCCATGAGAGGCTCCAGGAGAGGCACCCCAGAAAAGGACCAAGCTGGGCAGAACTAGTTAGCAGGTAGATCATGGCAGTTGCTAGTGACATCATCAGTAATGCCTTCCTTGGAGAATCTCTTGTATCTAGGATAGAACTAGAATCTTCTGTGTTGTCACCTGTGTTGTGGTGACAGCAACTGCCTGTGGTTCATCCATTCTGTTTGCTCTGGGTTCACCAGCAGGAATGTTTTCCAGGCTGCTCAGGCTATGTCTGAAAGAGAATGACGATGAAGGAGAGACCAGACCAAAAAAGAAGGAAGAGGGAATCCTTTCTCAAGAAAAAGGAAGAAGGAAATTGTTCTGGAGAAGGAACAGTGAGTCCTGGGCAAGGTTGGGGAACTTCCTGGTAGAGTTAGGCTTGAGCTGGGCCTTCCAGGAGTAGGTCTTACAAGCTGAAGCCTTGGACTTTGTCAATGTCAGACAAAGAGTCAAAAATTTCTGATAACTAGTTTAACAGAGCCAGGAATTGACAAACCTGCAGCTACTTTTCTGGGAGCTATTTAATTTCATTTTGAGTGGCAAAGAATGCCAGGAGTGGGCACTATGAGAATAACAGTGCATCCTTTCATGGAAGGGAGTTGAAGCACTTCATCTTCCAGATTACTGTAGGTAACTTGAGTCTCTGATGAAAAGAACAGAGAAGGATGCTCCCCTGGCCATGTCATGTGGTGAGGTCTCAGACACTTTGGATTTGAAGACACATGATTAATTAGGGCTTGATAGTGCTAAGCACTATGAACTCCAGGATTTCCCTGCATCACATCTGATATGACCTGACAATGTTCCCCATATCTTTATGTTTGAGGCAGCTTATAGATTTCAATCAAGGGGGCCTGTAACAGGGAGTGTGGCATATGTCTGACAATGGTGGTTAGGAAGAGGAACATAGCTTAGCAAACCAGCTTGAAGATAGCTTTTCTGCTCTTTTAGGGATTCACCCTGTCTTTACCTTTCTCTCTCCCTCCATCTTCTTCTTGGGACTCAGAATGGTCTCCCCTGCCCCTGGGCCATCAAGTATGCAAATTCATTTGTGTTTATCTATCTGCAGGGTCTGCTAGAAATACTTCAACCCAAAATTCCAACATCACAAATCAGATATCAAATATAAATAAAGTAGAAGAACTGAAATTGCATATAAGGAAGATCAGCAATGAGAGGAAGGAAATGTGTGAAATCCTGAATGTTTACATGTATGAGGATTTAAACTACAGGTAGGAATTATGACCAGTACCCTATTGACTGTATTCTGCCATCTGTTACCCCAATTTCCTTCAATGAATGGAGTTTGTCATCTCTCATCATTCAATTAAGTAGCCCTGAAAGGTGTTTAATTGTTGGATAAACAAGGTGCTGTGTGTTTATTATCATCTTCTTTTTTACTTGACCTTGGGGTGCTTGCAATCTGATTGTTGCTCTAAACAGCTGGAAGGACCTGCTCACACTTACTGTCTCTCAGTGTGTGAATGCAATGCCTGCAGGCTATCACGGCTTTACTCTGATATTGTTTATTATAATCTGAGAGATGGCACCTCACAGGATTTATTTGGCATTCTAATTGTGTCTGTGTGTGTGAATGTAGATGTGTGTGTGTTTTGTTCAGGACTGGGGCTCTGGGACCTTTGATGGGGTCTGAGGATTTGTGTGAAGCACAGTTTGCAGGTCCTGAGAGTGTTGAGTCCATAGAGGTCCAAAGTGATCACCAGGGAAGTTTGCTCCTGGTGTTTCCTTGGTGTCACACAGGAATCTTCTGGGGGAGGAGGTGTGATAAAGCCTTTCTCCTGTAAATACTAGTTGTGTCCTCTGGGAATTCAAATAACAACAGGAACCAAGGAATGATAATCCCTGCCTTAAAAACAAGAGGAAAGTCATTACAGATATCTAATGGACCCATGCCTGTGGCACAGTGTAGTGGAAAATTGTCATAAAAGAAGTCTATTCCTTCATGCTTGTCCGGGAAGCCCTTGAAGGTCAGCTAGCTCCATTTGGTCCCCTGGTTCTGCTGTCCTCTACCCAGGATAGTAAGTTTAATTAGCACCAAGGGGACCCAGTGTGAATGAGCCAGGATGTGGCATGCACTCGGCTTGGTAGTCCATGACATAACCTGTTGGCACATGATTATTGAATCCTTAATTCAGCAGATTATTTGCTTCTTGGGTCATGCCCTAACACAGGATGAACACTGAATTCAACATAATTAAATCACAACATGAGAAGACAATGTTGGATATGAATAAAATGACCCAGTCCATAATTGGTGCCATGCAGTACTCCAAGGAACTGATAGAAGATAACTATTCCTACAGGTGAGTCAGTGACACAATTGAGATCCCCAGAACTAGGCAAGGAATGCTTCTATCCTGTTAGGACTTTGAACAAAAGCAAGGGCTCTGGTTCTATGCTATCTGTTTTTTATCCAGGAACCCTGCCTTGAGGCAAGGATCTTGGATTTGTACCTCTTGGACTCAGTCGTCCTAAGTGTGAAGATTGTCCAACACCCTCCAATCTTTATTCTTCCAAATTCAAGATCCTGTACATTGAAAACTTTTCCAACTTGCTGGGAATATCCAGACACCCTGAACCTCTAGGTTTCTGACCACAGATTAAAAGATATACGATTCCCGACAAAAATGAAAAGAGTGTACACCTTTTGGGTCTTCTACAACTCTCAGAGGGGATAAGCCCTCTCCCTGCTGAAGGTTTTATGGTACCACAGACCTATAATCAACCATGAGGAACATGTCCTCTTCTGTGATGTATATGGTGCACTCTTGGTGTCAGGGTTTTTAGAAGTTTGTTGAGTCCTCTGGAATATGGGTGGTATCTTGATTTGACTTGTCTTTGTTTGGTTCTGGTATGTATATTGTGGACTCTTCTCGGGCTTTCTGGGGATCAGGCCCTTGCAGGGATCATGGGACTTGTAGGAGTGGCAAGGCAATGGAATCTGCCTGGGAATCACCAATTTTTCTTTGTGGATCAGCATTAAGGAGGACCACCTTCTCCGTGAGTGCACTCAACTCAACGAAAAAGTAAGGATATTACTGAATGAGAACAGAAAGCTGCTGGTGGAGCAGGCTGGAACGCAAGTGTCCTGTGAGGAAGAAAAGAGGTTCTGTGAGGAGGCCAGCAAGAACATCTGTGCCTCAAGTGCAAAGGAACAGCAGGTAGGAAGATGTGTATCAGAGGCAGATTGCCCTCATGTCTAACCATAAACATAGACAATCCCAATATCACAGTCCACCAACTTCTCCAGGCACTCACCTATGTCTCCTCCAAGGGTTTGTTTATGTGATATCTACAGGGCTCTCTGTGGAGGTAGCCTGGTTCAAGAAACTGCATATTTGGCATGCAAATGTTCTGCTCTGCTAGAATCACTAAGGGGGATAGGTTGTTTACACATCACAACTCTACATGCCTTAAGTTTGAAGGGTGCTGTGTTGGAGCCCTTGTTGAGAATAGCAAGAGCTTTGAAGGAAGAAGTAAAGGCCTGTAGCTCATTTGCTTTACAGGGATCTGTGAGATTCTAGGTAGGAAATAGTTTGCAGGGATGACACCTAGTGTAATTGACAAATAAGTGGATTTCATTGCTGTCTTTTGGCGGCTTTTCTATTCCCCCCTTTCCCCCTCTATCTCAAAATGGTCTCTTCAGGCTTCATATATGTTGGTTCACATTGATAGAGCCTGAGTAGCAGCTTGTCAGTCCTATTTTCTTTCAGTGTTGTTGGAGTGGTCTTTCCCGGCCTGAGAGTCTGGAGTTGGCTGGATGACCGGAGATGACAGAAAGGCTTCTCACAGGCTCAGGTTTGGTGTGTGATTTCTGAGGCTTCATGAAAAAATTTCTTAATATATGCCCCCAATTCTGACCAAGAAGAGTGTTCTCTAGTGATTTTGGTTAGATGTTTTTTTTCCACCCCCTGTGACAGGGATTCTCTGTGCAGCACTGGCTGTCCTGGAACTCAGTCTGTAGACCCGAATGGCCTCAAACTCATAAATCTGCCTGCCTCTGCCTCCCAAGTGCTGGGATTAAAGGAGTGTGCCACTATGAACCGGCAACTCTAGTGGCTTTTATTCCTATAAATAATCACAGAGTCGTTGGGTCTCCCTTGAAACAACTCCTCTGCATAGTCTGAATTATCTTGGTCCTGAACCATAACAGATACCTCATTGTTTTCTACTCAGTTTTGATTTTATGTGAATAAGTCTGTGTGTGCTTGAGTGTGTGTGTCTGTGTCTGTGACTGTGTGTCTGTGTGTTTCTTTTTGTGTATGCATGGCTTTTCCGACCTGTGTCTCTCTCGGTATGTTGGGAGGCCAGTCAATGTCATCTGAATTGTCCAGTCATTCTCTATATTACTTCTTTGAGCCTTGGTCTCTCAATAAACGTGACATTTACTGTTCTGTTCTGTACAGTAGTCTTTGCATCTTCTGTCTACTATCAGGTAGCACCCCTCTCTTATTTATTTTAACAAATTGATAAACGACACAGCTATTTTAAAAATAAGTGTTAGATTTCTTCACTTTCCCTGCATAGAGTTATCTCCCTGGGCGACTTGGTTTTGTCTCATTGGCTCCACCATGAACATGCACAGAATCCTACCCTGCATAACTCTGCTAACATTGTTTTTGCTAACTATATCGTGGGCATGGCTTTGTTTCAGGTTAGATTCCCCCTCATAGTTGGCACAGTGCTGCATTTTATAAATGTCACAGCACGTCATTCAACCAGCTTTCTTCTGACTGATATTGAGGAAGATTTAATATCACATGAATTGTAATAGGTTGAAAAGTTCCTGGGTAGTGACCAAAAGTCACTGTCTTCCTCTGATGCTACCAAGGAACCAGTGTAGGTATAGTGAGGGGACCAAGAGAGTCAACATGGGGCTTGCTGTCGGCTTTTCTTAGGAAGCTCTTTCTTGGGAATTTGGTATTGTGTTGTCCAGGTTATCTGTGCAGAGCTTGTAACTTCCTTGTAGGACCAGAAAGTATCTGCATGAAAAAAAGTTTCTGAAAAGGAGTTAATTACAGATGAGGGCCTCAAAGACTGCCTGAGTCTAAGAACCTTACACACGTACACATCAGAGGTCCTAGTAGGTGCTCATGCAACAGGAAATGTGCTGGGCAACAGTAATATTTTCATTGATTTGTGTTTGTGTGTCTCTGTGTGTGTATTGTGTCCTGTATATGTTTGTGTTTCTTTTGTATGGTGTGTGTGTTTGTCTGTGTGTGTTTTGACCACCTTTGCCTGAGCTTGTTTATACTAAGGTTTTGTGTTTGCTTAATACAAGGTAATTTTGTGTTTGTGATATGGGTGCTTGTATATACAAATGTGTGTGTGTGTGTTCGTGTGTGTTTGATTGTGCATAAATGCAGCTGTGTGTGTCTTCCAGAAGCCAAATTTAATGACAAATGCACTCTGAGGTTTTAGTTTGAACCTATGAAATATCAAATACAGCAGTCCAATTATTCTGCATGCTCACCTAACTCCAAAGAAAAAAGGACACAAATATTGTTGTAGGGTCAGATTTTTAATAACTCGAGAAAAAACAATTGATTCTCATTGAAATTTTTATGGGAAATGTAAGAGTTATGGTATATGGAGGTAAGGAGGACATTGCTGTATAAAATCCATGTGTTTATGTCCCTTTTCTGCTCTTGGTGAATTGTGAAGGACCACTGCAAGGTCAGGTGGCTCACTGTGTCTTTTAAGCATTCCAGGTTGTTTTCCTCATTGCCTGCCACCATTGCATTTCCTGCTACCTCTGCTCAGTAAAGCTTTGCCTTGTAGTTTGTCTTGGATTTTACTCATTGAGAGATTGAGTTGCTTGGAGCTGAACTTGCATCCAGCAGAATTCCCATAGCTGTGGAGCAAACCAGGCCTGTTACAGGAGCCCATTGAGGGTCTTGATAATCTAAAGTACTCACAATATCTTATCTGTGTAGCATTTAGCATGACTGTTCTTCAACATCATTTTCTCAGAGTTAAAATCAACCTTAGTGGGGGTTGGGAGAAATGAGGACCTTCAGACAGTTCTGGTAGTATAAAATTGCTTATGTCTGTTAGAGGCCATGTTCAGAAAGTGGAAAAGAAGTCCACTTTGACCCAGTGCTTCCAGAAAAAGTAGGAGTTATCCACAGAGTTTAGGGCGTTCAGGGTTGTAGTGGTCCTCAGAGCAGCCCTGAAGGAGAAGCTATCCTGATGTCCATCTGCTGAAGGATGAAAAGGCCCTATGTGGTGCAGCCCTTCCATGAACTCAGTGTGCATGCAATAATCCATGCAAGCTTTTGTCCTTTTGTCCTTCAAATTGTCAGCCTTATCCTACTCAAAATAGCTCTGACACAGTCACATTCTAGGGAGAAAAATGTTCCTTTGCATCCTGGTTATAGACAGTTCCTATTACTCTGGGCTCATACCTTTGGACACCAAGTCAGTCAGGTGATGGAAAAGGGAGATTCTATTGGAAGAAACTGTTTACTTTGGGACAAGTCTGAAACAATGAGCAACAACAAGAGACTGGTCCATCACCAACATGTGACCCTAGGCTGGGAAACAAACCTATTCTACACAGCCTTGGGAACTTGCTGAGCCAGATTCGATAATAGGACAAGAACCCTGAATCCCAGACTGGTATATGAGTGGAAAGCATATCACTGATTGAGCTGCCTATATGCTATGCCCACTAAATACCTTTCCCATTCAAGATTTGTTTTTATGCCTCCAAAGTGTCCTGGGAGATTTTTATATTAGTATTAACCGAGAAACTAAACAGGTCACTGCAGTACAATATGCTTGTATTGCATAAATACAAATATTATGTGCGTTTGAGGGTGTAACCTACAATAGTCACAGGGGTGTTTTTCTGTTTCTTCATGACCATCACTTTTAAGGTTCAGTGCCAGGCCTTTTGAATATTTTTATTTAGCAAAGTTTTGCAGATACTGCGACCTATGAAGTACCCATGGGTTTTGTGTTGTATGGTGTCTCTGGTTATTTGCAGATAGAGGGATTGACAAGAGGAACCCTGTGAGGTTCCTGCACTGGAACAATAATCATAGCCTTCACTTCAGTTCAGGGCATGATCCCACCCCATAAGGAATCCACATGGTTTCTAGGTTGCACACATCTCTCTTGAACTCATATTCAGACATTGCTACAATGTTATTGCTAAGTAAAATATACCTGCACAACTGGGGAAATGTGGTGTTTTTTAGAACTCCAGTATAATGTGTAGCTGATATTTCCGATTCTAGCAGTCTTTAAAAGGTGAGAAACATTTCCAAGCTCAGGTGTTCTAAGACACTTGGGATGCACGGTATGATCTCAGCTGAAAGGTATGTTGGTTTCACCAGCTGAATAGAACTCTTCTGGGAAGGACAGCTGAATTGACAAATGCTTACCAGGCCTTTTCTTTTCTAGCTTCCCTAAGAGTGAAACAGTCCAACACAAACTGGAACATGGCACAGACCACGACATGATCTCCCTCAAAGAGAAGTGCTGGAGGAGGAGCACTGTGTGTGCACAGGAAATACACCACTGTTGCCTCTCATCCCTAATAACCATGGCTGTTATGGGCTGTATGCTCCTCCTTTATTTTGTTTCTTTGGTATGAACAGGCCTTAATTTCATCTAGCCTCTGGCCCAGGAAGAGTGCACATTTAAAGGGACTCAGAGAAATGCTGAGACACATCAAGAGCTGCTGGGCATCCAGGAAGATTCTGAGAGTTTAAATTTATCTTTTCCTGATGGGTCATCATCAATAATTACATGGAGATCAGTCAACAAAATTGTAAAACCTTGGATCCAAGTCTACAACCTGTGTTCTGCTTTGACTTGGGAGGCCATATCCTTCAGACCCACATTCCAAAAGGAGAGTGTTGCTTAAATTTCTCCTGCAAAATTTGTTACCTCCAGGAACTGCTTTTCTGCTAAGTTGCCAAGGACAGCCACAGGCTGTAAGTCTGTGCTACAAAATGAGCAGACTAAGAATTTTGCTTTGCACCATTTTTGTGGTTTGATTTTGGTTTGAATTTTGATTAGTTTAGTTACTTGGTTTTTCTTGTTTTCATTTGAAGTTTTGTTATTTATTGGTTGTTTATTTGTTCTTGTAATTAATTTGACATTTTGGTAAGGCTAAACAGAGTACATACTGACTGTCAGCTTTCAGTTACAATTGAGTACATTGTATTTATTCTTAGGACTAACACAATGATCTCCAAATTTTACTCTTAAGATCCCTGTTATTTCAGTTGTGATCATGAAATCCCACAGATATCAGACCCAGATGGATCTCTGCATTCTTCATGGGACCTGGGCTCCATAGTTTCTTCACAGCCAGACTGAACTACAAAGTCCATCATACATTCAGTGTGGAGAGTGTGTCCAACTCTCTGGATAGGAACTTAATGTTGGAAAACTTACCCATGCTGCATCCTTGTTGTCAAATATTTATCTACTGTGAAAATCCTGTGGATGATGGTGTTGAACGCATTAATGGCAAATACATCAGTATTTTTGTAATAGCTCTCATTAAATCAAAGCATAATCTAAAGGAATAAAAAGCTGTCAGAAAACACAGCAGTGTATGCTTCTGCTTTCCTTCAAATATACAATCACTGGAAACTGCAAGTAGAGATAATAAATTCCACAATCTTTTTGGGGACAGGTTTCTCTGCGGGTCCTTCAAAGTTTATTTTATTACTTTATGATTCACCTGTGTCTGCCAAAAGACATCATTCAAAAACGATGAAGATTGTAATTAGGTATCATCCTATAAAGTCCTAACAAATGCCTTTTTATTTGATATTTTCTTTAAATACATTTCAAATGTTAAACCCTTTCCTTGTTTCCCCTCTGAAGATCCCCTTTTTCCTACCCCCAACCCCTGCTTCCCAACCTACCCACTACCTCTTCCTGGCCCTGGCATTCCCCTCTAATGTGGCATAGAACCTTCACAGGACCAAGGATCTCCTCCCAGTTATGACCAACCAGGCCTTCCTCTACGACATATTTAGCTAGATCCATGAGTTTTACCATGTGTTTTCTTTGGTTGGTGGTTTAGTCCCAGGGATCTCTGGAGCTACTGGTTAGTTCATATTGTTGTTCCTTCTATGGGGCTGCAAACCCTTCAGCTCCATAGATCCTTTCTCTAGCTCCTTCACTGGGGACCCTGTGCTCTGACCAATAGATGGCTGTGAGCATCTACCTCTGTATTGGTCAGGCACTGGCAGAGCCTCTCAGTAGACAGCTATATCAGGCTTCTGTCAGCAATTTCTTGTTGGCCTCTGTAGTAGTGTCTGGTTTTTATGGTTGTTTATGCAATGGATCCCCAGGTGAAGCAGTCTCTGGATGGTCATTCTTTCAGTCTCTGCTTCACATTCTGTTCCTGTCACTCCTTCCATGGGTATTTTGTTCCCCATTCTAAGAAGGATCAAAGTATCCTCACATTGGTCTTCATTTTTCTTGATTTTTATATGCTTTGTGATTTATATCTTGGGTATTCTGAGATTCTGGGCTAATATCCCCTCATCAGCAAGTACATATCATATGTGTTCTTTTGTGGTTGGATTACCTTACTCAGGATGATATCCTACACATCCATCCATTTGTGTAAGAACTTCATGAATTCATTCTTTTAATAGCTGAGTAGCTCTTCATTGTTTAAATGTATTATAATTTCTGTATCCATTCCTCTTTTGACTGACATCTTGGTTCTTTCCAGCTACTGGCTATCATAATTAAGGCTGCTATAAACATAATGGAGGTAGTGCAGATTCAAGGCAATTTATATACTACATAGCCTATAAATCAATGTTGTTACTTGACTTGCAAGGGACACAGCAAGTCAGACTCATCTTTCATTTGGGGACAATAAAACTTGAGAGTAACTTTCAGGATTTGTCAAGGGTAAGACAAGCTCAAGTAGAGGACGAAAAGGGGAAGGTGGCTGTTATCAGTCTGCAATCAGAGGACCCCCTAGAAAGGTTGTTATTAGTTAAGTGCTATATGCCTCTACAAATCCTAGTGTAAGGGGTCACATTAACCCTGCAATTGAAAACATTACCAAACCAGGAATGTGCTATGCTGAGCACTCACAGAGACTTATGAGGAGCTGTCTTAGGCTCCTTTTTCAGCAGGTAAAAATGACAAAGAGACCAAATATCCTAACTCCACAAGATGATAAAGCTGACAACTGTTGATTGCACTGAGTATCAGGGAGTTTAGTTTTTTGTGCATCTACAGATTGTCATGCAACATTTGCATCAGGGACAATACATAAGGAGGTGGTTGCTCAGTGGCATGACAAACAACCAAGAAGAGCCGTAACCTCTACCCCTCTGCTCTGGATGCTTAGACTAAAAAGATTTAGTTTGTCACCATCTGTCCCAGGACTGCTGACATCATTTCTTGCATACATTTACTCTAGCACTTGTCTAACTTGGGTACAAACCCACAGCCCACAGAGGAGGCTCCACTACTAGCCACTCACTCTATCACGACCAGGATCTTAGAATCCCAGGATCCCAGAATCCCAGGATTTAGTCACAGAAGAATCTTAGATTCTCACAGGCAACTTGTCTCCCAGGAACTGCGACACAGCCAGAATCTCAGGATCACAGGATCCCGGAATTTTACACCTGTATCCTTAGAGCATTAATGATCAAGGACAAGGATGCAGCTGGGACTGAGGTTGTGAAGAAGATACAGGACATGTTCAATGCTGAGATCCTGTTGTCTAGACATTCTTAAGCTCTGCAGATGTGGGCTCACAGATGCATCTTTGCACTCAAATGACATATACTGATTTTAAAATTAGAATTACCTTTAATCTTGCTGTTTCCCTAGAGAAGTGAGGTAGGATTTCTTCCTTGGGGAAACAATTTTTCCATGCTTTCTTAAGCACTTCACTTTTACTTTGAAATCTTTTGAAATGACTTCCTGAAGATGCACAAACTGTGATTCCCTAGGCTCATGTTGAATCTCCTTCAAAGTCTCGTCAGCAGACTGATCTAAGAGTAGGGACCAGATGTCATTGTCATAATTCTGTTCAGGTTTGTACTTTAAACTTTTGCTGAATATGTGCTCGCGGAATTTTTTTTTTTTTTTTGCAGAGGTCTTGTTTTCAAAATAACTCTGTCTTTACATATTACAATGTATGGATGAAGAAAAAGGGGCAACTACTTACTAATTCTCAGTTAAATATCTGCATATGTGTTCCTCTATTCAAACAATCACTAGTAATTGTTAATCAGTCAAAATCATTTATTTTAGTAGAATAGAATATAACCATGAACCAATATTTTACTATTAACTACTGTGTTGATTACAATATACATGAATGATAGGACTGTACAGAGCATGGGCTTAATTTTCTGGGCCCAGGGCAAATAGCTGGAAGAGTTCAAACTAAAATTAATAGAAACAGCTGAAATACTAACAAATCCCAAAGATCCAATATTCTCCTCAAGTCTAAGTGTTTGTGCTCACCTTTACCAGAACTCTGGAGACCTCTGTTCATCCAGGTCTCAGATCTCAGGTCTCACCCAAAATACAGACCTGAACCAGCTGTGGCTATGTTTTCCTGTGTTATTGGCTGACCTCTTCCTCAGGCTTCAGAGACCCTGGAGGGGCAGCCTTGGCCTTCAGGTGGCAGCCTTTCCAGGTTCTCTGTCAGCTAATGGAGTCTTCCACAGATGCCTGTCATCTCAAAAATAGAAGCTGAGGTATTCCAAAGATTGTGATGCCACTCTACAGTCATGATGAGTTGGTTATGTGAGACCATACAAGTTACCTAATGTTTGTATGAATGTTTTCCTTATTTGAAAGTGAGTAATGAGATCATCGGAGGAGTGGTTGCTAAGAATAAAATCACTGAATATCATGAATGGTAGGAATGTACAGAGCATGGGCTTAGTTTTCTGGGTCCAGTGAAAAGAGCTGGGAGAGTTCAAAACAAAACCAATAGAAACAACAGGAATACTAACAAAAACAATTGTTTAAAAACCTTCTGAGTGCTAGGATTACAAGCATGTACTAACTCTGCCTTATAATAAACAAACAAACAAACAAACATCCCTATTCCAGTTCTAGCAGTTGCCTCAGAGAGAGCTGTGTGACACTGCATGCTGCTTCCTTTCCCCAGATAGCTCAGGTCTTCAGTTCTCTACCAGGTCTGCTGGACCTAAGATACTGTAGTTGAACTTCTTGGTGCCATGGTATGATTCTGCAACAATCTTTTTCTTGGTAAAATTGAGCCTGTATAGAGTAAGCCCCTTGTTGGTAGATCCAGGCCCCTTTAGGCAAGCAAACACAGGCAGAAATGTGGAGATAAGGTGTGGAGCAGAGAATAAAGCTAAAGCCATTTTGAGCCTTCTCCACCTGGAGATCCATCCCACATACAGACACCAAGGCCAGACACTATGGAAGATGCCAATAAGTGCTTTCTGACAGGAGCCTGCTATAGTTGTCTCCTCAGAGGCTCCACCTGAGAGTGACAAATACCAAGGCACATTTTTGCAGCCCCTCTTTGGAATGAGCATAGAGTCTCCAGTGGAAGAGTTGGAGAAAGGACTGAATGAGCTATAGGGGGTTGCAACCATAGGAAGAACAAAAATATCAACCAACCATATCCCCTAGATATCCCAGGGACTAAACCACCAATCACACATGGAGTGGCCCATGGCTCTAGGCACATGTGTGCCAGATGACAGCCTTGTTGGACATCAATGGGAGGAAAGGCTCTTGGTCCTTTAAAAGCTCCATGCCCCGGTGTATAGGAATGCTAGGCTAGCAGGAGAGCACTGTGTGGTGGAGCACCCTCATAGAAGCAGTTCGAAGGGGCATGAGGTAAGTGGGTTTTAGGCAGAAAACCAGAAAAATAGCTAGCATTTGAAATGTAAGATTAAAGTGTTTTAAAATAGAAAAAGAAATGATTTGAAGACCGAGAAATTAAACTAGACTGATAGACACTTGATCTCCTACAAAGTCAAAAATATACAATTCAAAAAGAAACATTGCAATAAATGATGCTGGTCTAACTGGGAGTAAGTATGCAGAAAAATGAAAGTAGATGCATATTTGTCACCTGGCACAATACTCAAGGCCAGGTGGATTAAAGATCTCAACGTAATACCAGATTCACTGAATCTAACTGAAGACAAAGCAGGAAAGAGCCTCAAACTCATGGGAATGGGGATAAATGTCATAAACAGAAGTCCAATAGCTCAGACTCTAACATCAAAATTTATAAATGGGCCACAAGAAACTGAAAAGCTTCTATAAGACAAAGGGCATAGCCAATAGGACAAATTGGCAAACTACACATTAGGAAAAAAACGTTCACCAACAATGTCAAGGTCTGCCTGATCTACAGTCAGGACTATGAAGCTCAATCCTATCTCAGAAAAGCAAAGCAAAACAAAAATAAAAATAAATGTTTGTCAGGAAAGCACTAGGTAGAAAAGTACTCTCTTCTGTCTGAAATGCCCAAACGTGGTGGTGTGTGCTGTAGATTCAGCTACTCAGGAAACTGAGGCAGGAGGATGGTTTGAGGTCAGGGGTTAGGTGGGAAGAACATAACAGACCCTGTCTCCTTATAAAAATAACTCAAATAACCCAAAAAAACACCCACATCTGTAAAACAAAAAGCCCCAGAGTGAGAAATAAGTGCATACGTATTTGTGTGTGTGTGTGTGTGTGTGTGTGTGTGAGAGAGAGAGAGAGAGAGACAGACAGACATACAGACAGACAGACAGACAGACAGATAGAGACAGATAGAGAGACAGAGACAGAGAGGTGGTGCTAGCCCAGGGGAGCTTAGAAATAGTGACCATCTTTATTTCAGCTTCTAGAATGGTAGTTTTACCCCCACGGCCATCACATTCTTTTGAGAACATTTTCTGTACCACACATCACCACTTTTAAAATCTTTTTTAAACAGGAGGATCTTATAATGCTTCTGTAAGCGTGGAGTTTCTGCTGCTTCCCAATTTTAATGTTTTGCATATCACGTGTTTATAATTCACTCAATGCCCCAGCTTTGTCAAGCACTATGTCAGTGGTTCTTTCTCAACCTGTGGGTCACAACCCCTGTACAGGATACCCTGCATATCAGATATTTACATTAAGACTCATAACGGTAGCAAAATTACAGTTAAGAAGTAGCAATGGAAATAATTTTATGGTTCAGGTCATGAGGAACTGTATTAAAGACTCACAATTATGAAGGAGGAGAACCACTGCTCTGGCCAATCATATCTGACTCCGTCTGTTCCCAGAGCAAGGCAGGTACTTTGTAAATGTGTGCCTGTGTCATTCTGCCCACTTTCTCCATTTCTCTCCCGGGTTTAATTCTGTGTACTGTTCTTTTTGTTTGTTTGTTTGTTCTACGCACTCTGTGTCAGGCTTTGTTTTGGTAAAGTATGGACAGGCGACTGTGATCTAAGAAGACTATGTGGATCAGACAACATGTTCAGATCGGGCACACCATGTGATCTCCCGGACATTCTCACAGCACTGCTGAGGTATGAAGTAGATGTTCTCTTCACATCCACCATAACAACCCCAGAGGGTACCATGATGACACTCTCTCCTGTAAGGCCCACAGAAAAACTCAGATTTCAACTGAGTGACAGCTGCCACTCAGGGGATCCAAGTGAGACACTATTAGTTCTGGGTAACATAGGCACAAAGGTGCAAGTAGTTTTTATTCCTTTGGCTTTTTGAGGCAATGTCTCTCAAAGGCCTTGAACCCCTGATCCTTCCCACCCTTTCAAATGATTTCTAAAGACTGAATAAGTATCAGGAATTTTGAATTACCTTTTCTTTAAACTGGGTTCTCTTGCAGACTTGGGCTATGTTGTGTTTTATTTTGCTTTTCGTTTTCACTTCCACAGAGTTGAAATGTTATGGGTTGAACAGGATGTTAGAATGCAAGGGAAGTCTGTCAGTTCTTGGTGGCTTTAAAGATGGGAGGGAAATGATGAGACCCTTGTATAACAATGCTTGAAAACATTTAGATGGTTTCACAATGAATACATTATTGTGAGAACAGTGTTGATACCATGAGCCCTTGAATAATTCTTTTGTTATTACAGTGTTTGTGGGTTTCCCCTTTCCCTTCTCTCCTCCATTTACCTCCATATCTCCCTCCATACATCCCTCAACTGCTTGCTCACTCCCTCTTTCCCTTCCTACCTCTCTTCCTCCCTCTATTCCTCCCTCCCTCCTTCCTTTCTTCCCTTTCTTACTTCTATGAGCTTATATAAAGGAGGAAGAGAGCAAGGAGAAAGAGTGGAGGATGCAAAGAAAAGCGGTGATGTCACACCTCACATTTTCACTTGCATTTATAAACTAGTATGTACATTATTCATGATGGTCTCTAGTAATATTTTTTATATTTTAATGTTCACAATTGTATTACAAACATTCTTAAAAAGGAGATACTAGTAGTATGAATGCCTATGAAGTTGACCGTGCTACCACATGCAAGTCATTAAAGAAACTACTAAGTTTTTATGAACACTCAACATCAAAACTTTAAAAATCTAAGTATATAGTAGCCTCCAAAAAACCTCCAGCTTGCAGATGGTGGTGGAGTAACCATTAATACATCAACAAGGAGGCACGAACAGGGGGATCTGTTTGAGTGTAAGCCTAGCTTGATGACAGAGAAAATGTTTCAAACCAACAAAGGAACACATAAACAAACCCTGAGGGTATGGGGGAGCTACAGACTGTATTAAAAACTTCTTTCTCTACCACAGTACTAGGGATTGAACTCAGGATCTTGTGAATATTAAGTTACCACTGCAAGCACCCACTACTGAGCTACATCCTGATAACATACAATAAAATCCATTCATTGCTGTATACAATGTATCTTAGTTGTAGTCATTCCTTGGTTACTCCCTCTAGCCTTACCACCACCACCTCCTGCCCCCAACCTGTCTCCCATACACTTAGATCAACACCCTTCCCTCAACAAGTCTCCTGTATCCCTCCCAACTTCATGTTGTTTTATAAAATCACCCACTAAGTCCCACTGCTGCTGCCTGTATTCCTGCATGCCTGCTGGGCATACAAAGGGGGGGTGGGAAACCTGTCAATGCCTACCTTTCTCAAAGAAAAGTGGCTCTCTGTCCTTTAGCAGTTATCACTTGCCATTAGCAACTCAGCAAGGGAAGGGGTTGGGGTATTGAGAATCCCTCCCCCTCCACAATGGAAGTAGGTAGGGATCCTGTACAAAACAAAAAACAGTATGATATTTATACAGAAGCCAGTGTTAAGCTATACTTAAGTTTCACATTTGTAATGAAATAAGTAACTGGGCCTCCACAAGTTCCATAGGAATCACAGACTAACCATTTGGTTTTCCTCTGCCTGAATTTCCTCTTTGTCCTCCTGCTCCTCCTCCTCCCTCTTCTTTCTCTCCTCCTCCTTCCTCTTCTTCTTCTCCTCCTCCACTTTCTTCTTATTCTCCCTGTCCCCCTTCCTCCTCCTTCTCCTCTCCTCCCCCTCTACTCCTCCTCCTTCTTCTTCTACCTCCTCCTTCCCCTCTTCCTCCTCTTCTTCATCTTTTCATTCTTTGTTGAGCCTCCAGGGCCCTTCTATCTTGCATCACCTCTGCCCTCTCAAGGCATGCAATATCCTGTAGCTCATACTTCCTTTAGTTCAGCTGCCTTCTCTTCACATGGTGGTCTATCTTGGGCTGTCTGCTCAGACCACATCTCACCCAATTTCCTTGCTACATTCCCAGTGGACAAGCCCCGTGATTCACTCTTGATCTTTGGACAGTATTCTGAATGAAGCAGGAAGAAAGCAAGCGGTAGTCTTTTATGAGTATCTGAGTCTTCATTCTTCTTCTGTTCCTTTCTTATTGCCTTAAGAGGAACATAATTCTTCATCAGCTATCATAGCCTCAGAGCAAGCCTTGTCACTTGGAGCTGTATCTTCAGGTTTCACCTTTTCCTTTGTAGGCATGAAGGTCCTCTCCAAGAACTCAGCAAAGCTGGACTGGAACCCAGGCATTTCTTTCTGTTCTCCTGGAAGTCTGAAGGAAGACAGCTCCTGGGCCTTTTCTTCCTCCAGCCAACCAAGTCTCCTTTACCCAAGGTGACCCATGGCATGCGGGGACAAGGGGGGCTCTACCTGAGTGGGCTTTTTCCTGAGTCCAAACCAGATACTTCCTTCTCCATACTATTGTCAGCTAGCTTCACTTTTCATACTATTTTAAGCTTTAATTATTTTTCTCTCCTTGCGGAGCAACAATTGTGGTAATAAAACAAGATACCAACTCTTATCTCAGATTAGTAATAAAGTTGTTGCCTACTATCTAGAAATGTACCTGCCTTTTCTTATTTCTTTCCTTTTCTCTTTTCTTTTCCTTTCCTTTTCCTTTCCTTTCCTTTCCTTTCTTTTCCTTTCCTTTTTGTTTCTTTCCTTTCTGTATAATGTGGCATTTTACAGGTTGGGATGCAGAACCGTTGGTGGAGTGTTTACTTAGCTAGTATATACAAAGCCCTTGTTTCAATCCCTAGCACTGTGTAAGGTAGGTATGGTGACTCATGTCTGTAATCTCAAAACTCTACAGGTAGACATGTGGGAAGCAGAAATTCATCCTCAGCATACAGTGAGGTTCAAGTTGGCCTGACCAAGAGAAAAAAGGGGGAAAAAAGGTGATGTCTTTTCTCTCTCTCTCTCTCTCTCTCTCTCTCTCTCTCTCTCTCTCTCTCTCTCTCTCTCTGTCTCTCTCCCTCTCCCTCCATCTCACCCCCTCTCTCTATTTGTCCTAATTCTTTTGGTAGAGAGAAGGAAAGAGATGAACATGTATTGAGTTCTCTGGTATCTACCAAATTTGTATATTACTTGTTGGTTAATATTATAACAAACATTAAATTGTATTCAGAACCATATTTTGATTACTGTCTTTGTGTGCTTTGGATCTCATGACAGTGATAGTTACCTGAGGTGCTTAACTACCATTTCTGTGACAGTAAACTATTCAAGTTTACCCTCTCCCTCTACAGCCCAAGGCTGTGTAGTTTGTATGGTACATTTGTTGTTGGCTTGTTGTTATTGATGTTGTTTGTGTTGCTGAGTCTAGAGTCTGGGGCCTTGTACATGTTGGGCAGGCAAATGCTCCACTACTGTGCCTCCAGCCACTTTGCTGGAGGTTTTTGAAGCTGTAGAGTGTACTGAAGAAGTTTTTCATCTTTTATATTTGAAAAAGATACCACGGCATGATACACAGCCACAACCAATGCACCAAGATAAATAACCAACCCAACAGGGTGACATTATGATGCAGTAGTTGAAAGACTCAATTTAAAAGATATATCACCTCATCCTTGGGTTTGCCTATGTTCTCATCTGTGAGATTAAAAATCTTTTGAAACATTGAATGAAGCCTCTCATCTATCATCTACTGCCATTAAATATCAAATCGTCACAGCTGAAGAAATGGACCAGCCGACATCCGGAATAGTCCTCCAGTCATTCAAGAAAGAGTTCCTGACTAAGGACAAATTGTTTCTACTGGTTCCTTTCCTGAGGTTTGATTTTGCATTGTGTGTTCACTTTTAAAGCTGATTGCTGATCTCTTCCTGGACCAGAGATGGAGGAAGTACTCCACTCTATTTTTTCACCTCAAGATTAATTCAGGTCAATCTCATCTCTCAGGTTTGTTCTTGAGGTGGTTTTGAAGGTTTCAAAGGAAATATTGCTGCGTGGAGAGCTATGAAGCTGCTGATGTTTGCAAGTGAGTTACAGTGACTTCTACAAGCAGATCAGATTGGGGCCGTGGTCTTCTGGCTGTTAGGGGAACACCACTTTGTCCACTGTTTCAAAGAATGTTCTGTTGAGAGCATTTGCTAAGGGGGTTCTGATGATGGCAACTTGCTGATGTCAGGGAACTCCAGGGACATGAACTCACTGAATCACTGCTTTCATTGGAAAAGTAACTTTTGGCCATAACAATTCTCTGCTGGCTAACTTTATGTCAACTTGGCACCAGCTGAAGATATCTGAGAGGAGGGAACCTCAATGGAGAAAATGCCTCCACAAGATCATGCTGTTGGTATACCTATAGGACATTTTCTTAATTAGATTGATGGATGTGGGCCCAGCCCATTGTGGGTGGGGCCGTCACTTGCCTGGTGGTCCTAGGTTCTGTAAGAAATTAGGTTGAGCAAGCCATAAGGAGCAAGCCAGTAAGCAGCATTCCTCAGTGGCCTCTGCATCAGCTCCTGTCTCCAGATGTCTATACTGTTTGAGTTCCTGTCCAGATTCCTTCCATGATGAGCTGTGATGTGGAAGTATAAGTCAAATAAACTTTCCTTCCAAAGTTACTTTGGTTATGATATTGCAGCAATAGAAGCTCTATATAACAAATTTCAATTAAAAAATTCATTTAACATATCCAACTATTAAATCTATTAGGATGTATGTTGGCACATGATAGCAAGTAGGACTCTAAATGTTAATTTCTATGATAAGGGTTTGTTATCCCTAAGCACCAAGGAAGTACAAATCAGCCACAGTGACATTCTGCCTCATACCCCATACCTGTGAGCACAGATATCAAAAACAGAGCAGAGAGATCAAACCCTGCTGACAGCATACAATAAAGGCATCATTCTGTGTCTCTGCCTTCCCTCTGGGGCTTAGGAATGCCACCAATGTGCCACTTGGGGAAGGCAAAACTCAGGGATATTAGGCAGTGTTTCTTCCTAGCCCCTGGGGTGCTGAGCCACATTGCTCAGGGAAGGCTGAAACACAGTCACAGATAGGGGGCCCAGCCTGTGTTTGTCTGGCTGAAAAGAGCAGGGTTGGGGGGAGGGGGAGTCCTGTGCACCTAGAAGCTCCTGGGAACCATGAGGAGTTGAAAATGGTGGTCCCAATCCTCCTGTTTACCAGACACCACTGGGAACCTCAAGTAGTTGGGAACAGGAGCCAGTAGCCCTAGTTGAAGCCAGTGTGGGGAATTAAGCTTAGCTCAAGGTGAGTGCCAGGACTATGGAGGGGCTAGAAGAGGGGTCCTCTACAGGAGACTTAACCACAGCTCTGTGTGTCTAAGACTTACCCCCTGCCATCCCCATCCCCCCACAGCCCACTGTCCCTCCCGCCCTTCAGGTCTTTGATGAAGAAGACAATCCTTGCTTGTCTAAACTGTTTTATTCAGGGCAGATGAAAATGCACATGTCTTACTCTGGGTGAACCAGAGATTGAATATCTTTCACAGAATTGGAGGAAAGCTCATTGGCTAATCACTTAGAGCCTAGTTAGATTCCCCATCACAATAGAAAACTCTATGCAATGTCACTGGTTGTCAAGGTCCTCTGGTGACAAAGTCAACTGCCTCACAAAGGATAGCTGTGTGCACTCCAGGCAAGAATGTAAATTGGTGAAGCCACAGGCAAAACAACATGGAAGTTCCTGAAAAAAAATATAAAAAAGAGGTAGCTTCCTCATGAGGTGTTTGAGATAATTGTCTCATATTGGCCTGTAGGCAAGTCTATGGGGCATTTTCTTGATTAAGGGTTGATGTGGTAGGGCTAAGCCCACTGCAAGAAGTGGGTTGCCTTGGCAGGTGGTCCTGTGGTGTAAGGAAGCAGGCTGAACAAACCATGAGGAGCAAGCCTGTAAGCAGGGCTCCACCATGGCGTCCTGCACTGACTTCAGTTCATGATGGTCTATAACTGTAAGCTGAGAGAAACTCTTTACTGCCTGTGGTAGTCACTGTTCTATTGCTGTGATGAAATACTATAAACAAGGTAAGATACAATGAAGCTTTTATCTGAGGGCTTGCTTAGAGTTTATAGAGTCCATGGTCATCATGGTTGGAAGTATGGCCCCCAGACAGGCAGGCCTAGTGCTAGAGCAACAGCTAAGAGCTTACTAACATCCTGATCTGCAGGGAGAAAGAGATTGACACTGATTCTGACTTGGTCTTTTGAAATGGGCTGAGAATGAAATTAGGGAAACAACATTCTTCACAAGAGTAAAAACCAATAGAAAATAACTTGGTGTGACTCTAACTAAGGAAGTAAAAGATCTGTATGATAAGAACTTCAAGTCTCTGAAGAAACATATTAAAGAAGATCTCAGAAGATGGAAAGATCTTCTATGCTCATGGATTGGCAGGATCAATATAGTAAAAATGGCTATCTTGTCAAATGCAATCTACAGATTCAATGCAATCTTCATCAAAATTCCAACTCAATTCTTCAATGAATTAGAAAGGGCAATCTGCAAATTCATCTGGAATTACAAAAAACCTAGGATAGCAAAAACTGTTCTCCAGGATAAAAGGACCTCTGGTGGAAATACATACAAAAGTTGACCAGATTTGGTACATGCTTGGAATTCCAGCACTCAGAAGGTTTTTTTAAAAATTCTTGTTGGTAGCCTGACCTAAAGCTGTACTACAGAGCAATTGTGATCCAAAATTGCATGGTCTTGGTATAACGATAGACAAGTAGACCAATGGAATAGAATTGAATACACAGAAATGAACCCACACACCTATGGTCATTTGATCCTTGACAAGGGAGCTAAAACCATCCAGTGGAGAAAAGGCAGCATTTTCAAAAAATGGTGCTGACACTACTGGCGGGTAACATGTAGAAGAATGGGAATTGATCCATTCCTATCTCCTTGTACTAAGGTCAAATCTAAGTGGATCAAGGAATTCCACATAAAACCAGAGACCATGAAACTTATAGAGGAGAAAGTGGGGAAAAGAGTAGAACATATGGGCATAGGTGGAAAGTTCCTGAATAGACCAGGAATGGTTTGTGCTATAAGATTGAGAATTGACAAATGGGACCTCATGAAACTGCAAAGCTTCTGTAATGCAAAATGCACTGTCAATAAGACAAAAAGGCCACCAACAGATTGGGAAAGGATCTTTACTTATCCTAAATCAGATAGGGGACTAATAACCAATATGTATAAAGAACACAAGAAGGTGGACTCCAGAAAATCCAATAACCCCATAAAAAAGTGTGGCTCAGAGCTAAACAAAGAATTGTCACCTGAGGAATACCGAATGGCAGAGAAGCACTTGAAAAATGTTCAGCATCCTTAATCATCAGGGAAATGCAAATCAAAACAACCCTGAGATTCCACTACACACCAGTCAGAATGGCTAAGATCAAAAATTCTGGTGACAGCAGATTCTGGCAAGGATGTGGAGAAAGGGGAACACTCCTCCATTGTTGGTGTGATTGCAAGCTTTTACAACCACTCTCGAAATCAGTCTGGCAGTTCCTCAGAAAATTGGACATAGTACCTGGAGGATCCCAGAATACCTCTCCTGGGCATATATCCAGAAGATGTTCCAACTGGTAAGAAGGACACATGCTCTACTATGTTCATAGCAGCCTTATTTATAATCGCCAGAAGCTCAAAAGAACCCAGATGCCCCTCAACAGAGGAATGGATACAGAAAATGTGGTACATTTACCCAATGGAGTACTATTCAGCTATTAAAAAGAATGAATTTATGAAATTCCTAGGCAAACAGATTGACCTGGAGGACATCATCCTGATTGAGGTAACCCAATCACAAAAGAATTCACATGATATGTACCCACTGATAAGTGGATATTAGCCCAGAAATTTGGAATACCCAAGGTATGTGATACAATATGCAAAACAAAAGAAACTCAAGAATAACTAAGACCAAAGTGTGGACACTTTGCACCTTTTTATAATTGGGAACAAAACACCCATGGAAGGAGTTACAGAGACAAAATTTGGAGCTGAGAAGAAAGGATGTACCATCTAGAAACTGCCATAGAAGTGGATGCTCACAGTCAGCTATTGGATGGATCACAGGGCCCCCAATGGAGGAGCTAGAGAAAGTACCCAAGGAGCTAAAGGGATCTGCAACCCTCTAGGTGGAACAACAATATGAACTAACCAGTACCCTCTCCTCGCTTCACCCCCCCTCTGGAGATCATGTCTCAATCTGCATATGTATCATAAGATAGCCTAGTTGGCCATCAGTGGAAAGAGAGGCCCCTTGTTCTTGCAAACTTTATATGCCTCAGTACAGGGGAACACCAGGGCCAAAAAGTGGGAGTGGGTGAGTAGGGGAGTGGTAGGGAAAGGATATGGGGGACTTTTGGGATAGCATTGGAAATGTAAATGAAGAAAATCACAAATAAAAAAAGGGAAAAAAAGAGAACTTCAAGTCTCTGAAGAAAGAAATTGCAGAAGATCATAGAAGATGGAAAAGATCTCCTGAGCTATCTGGGGAAAGGAAGCAGCATGCAGTGTCACTCAGCTCTCTCTGAGGCAACTGCTAGAACTTGAATAGGGATGTTTTTTGTTCGTTTGTTTGTTTGTTTGTGTGTTTGTTTGTTTATTATAAAATCACACAAAAATTAGCCAGACTTGGTACATGCCTGTGATTCCAGCACTCAGAAGTTTTTTTTTTTTTAATTATTGTTGTTTGTATTTCTGTTGTTTCTATTGGTTTTGTTTTGAAATCTCTGAGCTATTTGCACTGGACCCAGAAAATTAAGCCCATGCTCTGTACAGACCTATCATTCACGTTAATCAGTGATTTTATTCTTAGCAATCACTCCTCAGATGATCTCATTACTCACTTTCAAATAAGGAAAACAGTCATACAGACATTAGTTAACTTGTATGGTCTCATGTAACCAACTTATCATGACTGTTGAGTGGCATCACAATCTTTGGAATACCCTAGCTTCTATTTTTGAGATGACAGGCCTCTGTGGAAGATTCCGTTAGCTGGCAGAGGACCTGGAATGGCTGGAGATTGAAGGCCAAGGCTGCCCCTCCAGTGTCTCTGAAGCTTGAGACAGAGATCAGCCAACAACACAGGAACACTTGGCCACAGCTAGTTCAGGACTCTATTTTGGATGAGCCCTCAGACCTGGATGAACACAGGTCTCCAGAGACCTGGTGAAGGTGAGCACAAACACTTAGACTCGAAGAGAATGATGGATCTTTGGAATGCAAGTCTTTCTTTTTTATTTATCTTTGCTTTGTGTAGCCTCCCCTCCCTGAGCCTTAATGGTTCAACTGTTTACACCTGGATGGAGCTTGCAGGCTCAATTGTTCTGCCATGCCCACTGCTGTAACCTGCTGCTTTGCTGTTTAGAGCCATACACGTGGTTACCCTGCTACTGGACTCCAAGATTATTTGGCAGGAATCCGGCCTTTCCTTCCTTCATAACTGAGTGCTGGAAAAGTAAAAATTGAACCTTTAGCAGAGACCTTTGTCTTGGTTCCTTCCTTATCTCTCGCAGCCCAGCCCCTCTTCTCTTCCAGGTTTCCAAAATGCCTTTCCAGGCTAGAACCCAGGCTGTGATCTGCTGGCGGGACACAACATTTGGCGAACTAACGAGGGACTGAGAAAAGGCAAAGGATTTTTGGAAGAGGCACTGCTGGTTTGGAGCTCCATAGAAGAAGAAAATAATTAAAGGATAAAGGAAATTCATACTGGAGAAGGTCGGTATGGGCTAAGCTGAAACATCGTTAAACCCGAGAGCTAATTCACTTAGGTTCAGCAGTGAAGCTTAACAGGAGCTGGGTACTGTAACAGGCGGTAGGCCGTGGCTCACAGAAGGTACATTTTTAGGCGTGAGAAAAGAAAGGGTTTATTAAAAGGGAATTAATAATTAGGCAGATTGCATCATGAGGGAGGAAATTGTCCCAAAAAGCAGAGAGAAATTTCAGGAGTGCCACGCTTTGTTATCTCTGGGCCTTATAGCAGAAGTAGTACTGTGTCCCCTTTTGTGTCTTGTCTAATGTCTGGTGCACCAATCTGTTCTCGTGTTCAATTCATGTATGTTCGTGTCCAGTCAGTATGAATGAATGTTCTATGTTTTATGTTGGATAATAAAGATGGTAAAAGAAACTTTATCTTCAAAGCCGAGAGCTGCCACGTGCTTCAGCCAGGAACCAGACACATGGCAGGAGGGTCCCTGCTGGAAAAACTGTTCGTTTTAGGAAAAAAGGGCAAGTGCACAGCTTCTTAGTTTTGGAGTAAAAAAGCTGATAAATGGTTCGTGATTAATGTGTTTGACAAATGGTAAAGTGCCTTTTATTCTATGATTGTAGCTACAAAACTTAATATTCTCTGATTGGTCTAAATGTAACTGCTTCATTTGGTTCCTTTTTATTGGTAATGTGCTCTGAGTGTTTTCACAATCAGCTCATAAGTTGTTGGTTAAGATTAATAATTGTTACATTGTTACAGATGGATAGTCTTAAATTTGATAACTCAAGTTTAGAGTCCTTCTGACAGGTGGCATAAGGCAGGCCAAGAGGCTGGGTCTCTAAAGATATTTCTAGTTTAGATAATAATTAATGTGGTTCCTATCCTAAATAGTAAAATTTAAGATAAGATTTAAAGCAATGCCTCTTTATTAAAGCATTAAAGCTTGCTTTAATAGGTATTCATAGGTATCAATTGGCAGTCAAACTTTGTAATATGATAGTAATGCTCCTATATTGATTTTAAAGATGATAAATTGTTTTAAACTTGGGTTTTGCTTTCCCGAGGTTGTAGGTATTATCCTAATCTTGCACAAGAAACTTAAAAATTATGGTTAAAACTGCCATTGTTCCATTGACTGCAGCTTGCAGTTTGATTACAAATTTAAGATTTTCTACTCACCCATATATTGTTAATTAAGATAATTACAAGAGTAATCATTTTATGAGAGCACTCATAGAGGCTCACTTCATACAAAACAGTGACAGAGTTATCTAGTTATGTTAGTCTTTCTGCATATATCAGACCCTCAAACAATCACTTTGGCTATAGTTGCTGCCTGGCAGGAAACTGCAGTATGGGCAATTTTTCCACAACACTAAAGTTGTGAAAAACGTTTTAACTGTAAGTCATCTTATGATAGAGTATCAAAAATTAGAGGCGTAGACTGTTATATTGTTTCTCTAGAATCTGTCCTTATTACAGGAGGGCCAGGATGCTCAGATTAAAAAATATTTTATATTTGAGTCAATGCAGGGCTCTGGGCAGCTCCAGAGCGGTTGTGGCCTTCTTGTGTTTTGCAAACAGTGCCTGAGAAAGTTTTTCCCTGTGTTCAAGAAAATTTCTTTTTAACAGTGTTGCAGATCTATTCAGATGTTTAAAAATAATGCTTAAATTTAAAGAGTTTTGTTTCTAGTGAACTGGTAATCACTAGAAAATTCTGCCTCTAGGTAAGGCTATTGTAACTTTACCTTATGTAAGAAAAATTTTTTATTGTTTCTGCTTCTATACAAGAAGCCAAGAGTTTTAATCTTTCAGTGTATATTGTCTCCTAAGTGGAAAGTATTTTATTAACTAATGCTTCTCAAGGGAAGTTTACCTTAAATCCTTGCTCTCACCCAAGAGATTCAGAGACAATATCCTTTTATTACTTAGGGTTTTAGTTTACTACAAAAGGTTTTACAAAAAAATAAAGAAAGCTTTTATAATTGTTATTAATTATATTCATTGGTAATTAAATATTAGTTGTGCCCAAGACAATTCTTTGGCCAGAAAAAATATTATTGTAAAGTCATTTTTCTCATTTCCCAGCTGATCATTGGCCCACGTGGGCCCAACTAGCTGCTGTGGGGCAGAGCCTTAAGACACACAGTTTCCTCTGTTTCAGCACAGATAATCTAGTTGTGGGCTGTAGATGTTGTTTTAAAATGCTGAACAATCAAACCTTAATTTGTATATTAATAGTCAATGCCATATCTCTGAGCTCACAATTGCTTAAAATTGTTCATCCCTCAGATACAATTAATTCTCAAATTTGTGATTGCTTATACATATTTCTAGTTAATAAATAAATAAATTATGCACATGTGACTCTTAATAACTTTTCAAGCTTTCTAGTTACAACCGCTCCTTAAGAAAAATGATTGAAAGTGCAATTAGTCACTGCCCCTTTACAGCCAAGTATTTAAAATGTCTTTTCAACAAGTTATTCATTCAAAAGGTTAGGTATTGTGAAATTTTAAAACTTTAACTTCTTAAAAGACAAAAAGGAGAGAAATTGTATCCCCGTACATACTATTTAGTGCATTCCCATGCACACTATTTAAATCATACCTTTTTTTTTGAAATTTAAATGTCAAAGAAATTAATAAATGCTTTATAGTACCTTAAAAGGATCTACTTATTGGCTTATAGATTGATCCTAAAACAGCTACCTTATTAGGAAAGGGAAAGACAGGCTCTCTCCACAGAACGCTGCAGAAGCATATTAATTCGTGTGAAGAGCTGGCAGGTAAGTTGACTCAGTGTCCTGATTGTAATGACTAAAAAACTAAATTAAATTCATGTTTTAGATCCATCCTTGCTTGCCATTTTTCCAGTTTAGACTAGCATCTAGCCTTTTAACTTTATGGCAATAGTTCATCAGAGAGTGTATATACTGACTTAGTAAAATTAGTCATTGAATAGAGTTATAATGATTTTTCTCTTTTCTTCAGTGTGACCAGTCATTGTAACTCAATCCTAGACTGGTCTAATATTCAGTCCAATGTTAGAGATTCCTATATTCTAAATTACCTAGCAAAGTTAATTCAGAGCACATCCCTCACTTCCCCTAGATCCCTAACCTCAGAAGGATTGCTGGCCTTACAGCTAGTGGAAAAAGCTATTGAAGAGCAATTTGTCACTTATATAGGTTACTCCTTGACCCTGCATCTGTTAATTTTTAATACGACTCATGTGCCTATGGAACTGCTATGGCAAAAAATTTCCTTTAATGTGGATACACTCAAAGATTTCTCCTAAATGTAGTATCTTGCCATATCACAAAGCAGTGGCACAGATGATGATCACTGGAAGAAGACAGACATTAACTTATTTCTGCAAAGAGCCAGATATCATTGTTAAGCCTTTTAAGGGAACTATAGACAGCCACTACCCCCAAGATAGGTTGATAAAATTTTGAAATGTACGTGATGTGATATTTCCTAAAATGACTTCCTTACAGCCTTTATATAATGCTCTATTGATATTTACTGATGGCTCCTCTAAAGGGTGAGCTGGATATCTTATTAATAATCAACAAGTTATCATAGAGACTCCTGGCCTTTCGGCTCAGTTAGCCAAATTAACAGCTGTACTAAAGGTCTTTCAGTCTGTGCATGAGGCTTTTAATTTCTTTACTGACAGTTTATATGTTGCACAATCAGTACCCTTATTTGAGACCTGTGGTACATTTAACTTCAATATGCCGTCAAGATCCCTTCTCTCCATACAGGAGAGGCTTCTGAAAACGTAATTGATCATTGCCTGCAAGCCTTTAATGCTATGGGATTGCCTAAACTTATTAAGACAGATAACGGGCCATCCTATTGTAGTAAAAATTTTATTTCATTCTGTAAGGAATTCGGTATCAAACATAAAACTGGAATTCCTTATAACCCAATGGGACAAAGAATAGTTGAACGTGCTCATCGCACCTTAAAGAATTGGCTTTTTAAGACAGATCAGGGGCAGCTATATCCCCCAAAGTCACGAAAGGCTCATCTTGGCTTTACTTTATTTGTTCCAAATTTTTTGCAAACTGATATTAAGGGTCAGTCTGCAGCAGATCGCCACTGGTATCCAGTGACTTCTAGTTCTTATGCATTGGTAAAAGGGAAGGACCCACTGACTAACGAATAGAAGGGTCCAGATCCGGTTCTAATCTGGGGAAGGGGCTCGGTTTGTGTTTTTTCACGAGATGAAGATAGAGTGCAGTGGCTGCCAGAGAGATTAATTCCTCAGATGAATACAGATTCTGAATCTTCTTACAAGTATCACCTTGAGGACTAAAATTTTTCTTTTGCTTAAAATTCACCTGGAAACTGAAGCTCCTGGGAAAGCTGTTTTTCTGCTACTCTCTGAGCCAGCTCCCCCACAGGAGTCTGGAGACTAGCCTTAGCTTTACAATTTGCAACTGAATAAAGTACCTGAACTTCCCCAAATGAAGCAGGAATCTGGCCCCTCACCCTTCCTTCATAACTGAGTGCAGAATAGTAAAAATTAAACCTTGAGCAGAGACCTTTGTCTTGGTTCCTTTCTTATCTCTCACAGCCCAGCCCCTCTTCTCTTCCAGGTTTCCAAAATGCCTTACCAGGCTAGAACCCAGGCTGTGATCTGCTGGCCGAATACAACAGCTTTGTACATAGTTTATATCAAAATCAACTTATTCTATAGTCCAGAACTTACTTAATCAGTCTGACAGAAATTTTGCACCCTCTGACAAACATCATTCCATCCCTCTTCTACCTTCCTCCTTGGACCATCATTCTCAGAGATGAGCAATTCTGAGGGAATCCTAATAGCCCCAAAGGTAGTCATCTTTGGCACTTGACCTTTAGGAAAGTAGGCAGAGTTCTGCCCCAGATGATTGCAGATGCTCCTCTTTGCCTCCAACTTGTCTGGAAACCTTTGGTCTTACTTCTCCCTTCTCATCTTATTTGGACCTAGATACCAATATTTCCACACAGAACAAAGATTCTTAATGATACCTTGTGGTTTATTGGTTCTGTTTTAAATACTAGGTAGAAATTCCCATGACCTCCCAAGACAATATGATTTACAGCTTGAAAGTCGGTGACCAAATGCCATATTGTCTCCTCCCTAGAGAAATCATGATAAAAAACAATTAATAATAATCCACGGTGGTAGAATGTTGATTTTTTTTGTTTGTTTGTCCATTTATTTGTTTTGGGGGTGGTGGATTTTTGGTTTTGTTCTGTTTTTTTGAGACAAGGTGTGTCAGTGTAACCCTGGATGGCTGGGGAACTTACAACATAAAGCAGGATGGCTATAAACACAGAGAGATCCACCTGCCTCTGCCTCCCAAGTGGTGGGATTAAAGTCGTGCACCACCATATCAGGTAGTGATGTTTTAATTGCCTAAACTATATCTCATAAAGCAAAGAAAGACAGGAGTCCAAATTGCCTCACTGTAAAGCAACTTTCATGATAAATTAAAAGCAAGGTACTCATCAGCTGACTGTGTTCTGTGTTTAGCACACTTTTGCCAAATTTAGAGAACAACTTATAGCCATTCAGAATTAACAATGAATATATGTGAATTTCAAATAAAATAAGAAACCCATTAATTACTCAGGAGATATTTTTGACACACAAAGCTTTCTGACCTTGGCCGAGATAATTCTTTTTTTTCTGTTGTTGTTGTTTTGTTTGTTTGTTTGTTTGGGTTTTTGTTTGATTTTTTGGTTTTTGTTTTTTTTCGGAGACAGGGTTTGTCTATATAGCCCTGGCTGTCCTGGAGCACACTCTGTAGACCAGGCTGGCCTCGAACTCAGAAATCTGCCTGCCTCTGCCTCTCAAGTGCTGGGATTAAAGGCATGTACCACTGCTGCCGGAAAGGCTGAGATAATCCAATGGCCAAAAGTCATGGAGACAGTTCTCATCTGAGTGTACCACCTTATGACCGACCATTAACCATGCCAGCTTGAAAGTAGAGCAACAATCTCAAGCCATTGAGGCATAATGAAAGATTTCTGCACTCACAGGCCAACAAAAGGTGCACACAGACTTAGTCACATTTAGAGTTTATAGCAATGTCCTTTCAGACCATCGATACCTACAAAATGCATATGAAATGCTCTACAGCACCAAGTCTAAAGGGGACTCCACCTCACAGGGAACATACAGAAGGGTAAAGAGGCAAACCAAGAATGGAAACCTTACTGCTCCCCGTTGCCTTTCACAAGCCAACATCTCTTTCAAGCCTGCAGAGCATTTTCGCCTTTGAAAAATTAAGTTGGACACAAAATTATCTTGCTTATCACACAGCAACCTAAATGTAACTACCTGAAGTTCTACTCAGCTGACAGGAGAAGAGATACAAGAGAAAAACAGAGAATGAGTAAAGAGGAAAAAATACACCTAGACACTAGGAAGACAAACAAAATGGACCAAAGACATCAAAAAATAGAGGTGAGGAAGGCGCTAAGATACAGGAGATCACTGTCAATCTACATGCCCTTCAAAGCACAGTCTTTGCCCTGAGTTGGGGCAGGGCCAGCACACCTCTTCAACTCTGTCTGTCTTTCTTTCTGTCTGTCTGTCTGTCTGTCTGTCTGTCTGTCTCTCTCTGTTACTCTGTCTGTGTCTCTGTCTCTGTCTCTCTCACTCACACACACACACCTCCTATTGTTTACATTTAAAGTTGTCATATCCACTACCCCCCTTCAAAAAATGCTGAGATTAGTGTATTGTCCTAAAACCACCAATTTCCTTCCACGAAACTGATTAATTAAATGCTCACATACCATGTTAGTTCAACCAAATGAAACTTTCTACACTTTGCCAACTTTGAAGTGCTGAAAGCAATTTGGCACAGCTCATCTGAATGGCCTACTGTCACTAAAAAGAAGGAAGTAAATATACAGAAGATCATTAGGGAACAGTCCTAGTAGCAGTTTTTAAACAGAATATATACACATTGTGTGTGTGTATAAATATCTACAAATATAAAAATAGACAGTGATATTTTCTAAATGTCTATTTTTTGAGAGAGGGTCTCACTATGTCACCCAGGTTAGGCTTGATCTTTAGGCAATCCTCCTGCATCAGTTTCCCTGGTGCTGGGACTACAGGTATATACCATGATAGTTGGTTATCTTAAAAAATGTATAAATGCATATATATATGTGTGTGTGTTTATATATATATATATATATATATATATATATATATATATTCTTACATTTATGTTGTACATAAATAATATATAACACTTGTAAGTGCATAGAGATTTTCTGGAAGCACCGCAAGAAAACATCACTTATGATTGCCTCTGAGAGGAAACCAGAGATCAGTGGAAGATGGGATTTCTCTCATGGCTAGAATCCTTTCCTGTAGCCTCTTGTATTGTTAGTATGTGTGGGTTTGAATATGCTTGGCCCAGGGAGTGGCATTATTAGGAGGTGTGGCCTTGTTAAAGAAGGCATGGCCTTATTGGAAGAAGTGTGACAGTGTGGGGGTGGGCTTGTAGACTCTCCTCCTAGCTGCCTGGATGCTAGTCTTCTCCTGCTTGACTTTAGAACAAGATGTGGAATTCTCAAATATTCCTATACCATGCCTGCTGGACACTGACATGCCCCTGTCTTGATAATATTGGACTGAACCTCTGAACCTGTAAGCCAGCCCCAATTAAATGTTCTCCCTCTGTTGCCTTGGTCAAGGTGTCTCTTCATAGAAATGAAACCCTAACTAAGACAGTATGTCTGACTACATACATGTCTTATTGTTGTTTTGAGATAGGGCCTTACAAGATAGGCCAGGCTATAGTCAAATTTACCATCCTCTTGCCTCAGCCTTCTGAGCAGTATAATTAAAATACCCATTGCCAGCTTGTACAATGTTTTCAATTAAGAAAATGCCTAGACACTTTTCAAATGTCTCAAGTAATGCAATATCCATTTTAGTATGCAAATTCTTTAGTGTATCATGAAATATTTACAAAAAGTATTTCAAACAAGGTTAATTACTTAAACTCTGGCCTTTTGTTAGTTTGGTTTTGAGACAGAGTTTGATGTAGCCCAGGCTGGCCTGGGACTCCCTTTGTAAATGAGGAGAGCCTTGCAGCACTGATCCCCTGCCTCTATGTCCTGAGCATTAGAATTCCAGGTGAGTGACACTGCACCTTGTTTCTATGCAATACTGGGAACTAAATCCAGAGCTTCATGCATGCTAGCAAAGCAGTCTACCAGTGAGCTGCCTCCCCAGCCCAAACTGTTCTGCACTGTTCACTGCCTGCCAAACAGGGGCATGACCCCGGGGATCTTCAATGGGAACTAAAGTGAGTGGGCTTGTTCCAATGATAATATTCACATTGCAAGTATTTAATAACTATGCAGTCATTCATGGAAAGATATTTGTGTGTGTGTGTGTGTGTGTGTGTGTGTGTGTGTGTGTGTGCGTGCGCGCGCGCGTGTGCTCGCGCGTACATGTCACAGGAACATATTTGATGAGGTCAAGATCAGCTGTCTTCTTCTTCTTCTTCTTCTTCTTCTTCTTCTTCTTCTTCTTCTTCTTCTTCTTCTTCTTCTTCTTCTTCTTCTTCTTCTTCTTCTTCTTCCTCTGTGTAGCTCTGGCTTTCCTGGAACTTACATTGTAGACCAGGCTGGCCTTGAACTCAGAAATCCACCTGCCTCTGCCTCCCAAGTGCTGGGATTAAAGGCGGGCATCACTATGACCTGCAGCTGTCTTCTTTAGTCACTTTGCTCTTTAATTTTTGGACAAGGTTGATCCTTAATCCTGAATCTCTGATTGGCTTGGCCAACAACTCATGGGCATCCTCCTGTGAATGCCTATCCAGCACCTGTCTTTTATCAAATGTGGTAGAGGGGTCTGAATAAGAATGACAGCCCCCATCCCTGACCCCTCCCTAACCCCACTCCACACACGCATGCCCCCAGTCTATGGAATGTAAACACTTGGTCCTCAGTCAGTGGCATTATTTGGGAAGGATTAGGAGTTTCTTTCTGGAGAAGTACCTCACTGGGGTTGGGGGGGGGGCAGGGTCTGGGAGTTTAAAGCTTCACACTGCTCTCAGTTGGCTCTCTCTGTTCCAGGCCATCAGTGCATCATGCTGCAGCTTCCTGCTTCTACTGCTATGCCTGCCTCATGCAGCCATACCTCCACACCAGGATGACCTCCTATGCTTTTGGAAGTAAAAGCCCCAAAACAATCTTCTATAAGCTCCCCTGGTCAAGGTATTTTTATCACAACAACAAAAAGGCAACAAAGACACATGAGTACTGGGGATGTGCCTCAGTTCCTCCACTTACACAGTAAGCACCTTACAGACCGAGTCCTTGCTCCTCCCCTCAAATATTTTGAGGTTCTATGAACAACACACTCACCTGTGGGCCATACACCTACCTACACTACTCGATCAGGAGCACATTTACACATCTATATGTAAGCATGTAGTTTGTATAAGTGTGTGAATGCAGAACTAAATGCACTATTAGAAATCCTAACCCATCATACTTAGAGGGTCTTGATGTATCTTCAGGATGACTGAGAAAACACTGTTAGTGTGGCCTCAAAACCAACTAAGCCTTAGCCAAATCTGGGGCCTGTGCCTCCCCTCAAGCCTCTCTCACCTTATACTCCTAGGGAGAAGATGAGGAAATATCTTCATTCTCCTAAGGGTGCTTCTCTTCTTACCTGGATAATTCCCAAAGACTAGGAACCCACTGTTACCTTTAGTAGCTCTACTTCAATTACCTCCTCCACAGACCTCACTTTCTCCCCTCAGGAGCAGTATGTGAGCTAAGAGCCACCATGATGGGCACCACAGCACAAGGTACAGCCTGGACTGCCACCGTGTGAGATGGGCACCACAGCACAAGGTACAGCCTGGACTGCCACCGTGTGAGATGGGCACCACAGCACAAGGTACAGCCTGGACTGCCACCGTGTGAGATGGGCACCACAGCACAAGTTACAGCCTGGACTGCAGTAGGTGGGCCGTGAGCCAGAGGCCCACCAGTCTTAGCAACTTAATACTCTGACTTCAGATTTGAGCACAAAGCCATTTTTTATAAATACTGACATATGAGCCAGTGTAAAATGCAGATTTCCTGATATTCTGATATGAATATCAGAAGCAGTATTCCAAAGCTTGATAATTAGCCATTATCGTGGCAAATGTTTGTCAGAAAGTCAAACAGAAAACCAAAAAAAAACAAAAAACCAAAAACAAAAAAAACAAAAAAACCCTTTAATCCCAGCACTCGGGAGTCAGAGGCAGGCAGATTTCTGAGTTTGAGGCCAGCCTGGTCTACAAAGTGAGTTCCTGGACAGCCAGGGCTATACAGAGAAACCCTGTCTCGAAAAACAACAACAACAAAAAACAAAAACATTTTCTTAGATTTATTGTAGTCTTCATAAACATGGTTTATCCAAAAATTAAACAATACAATCTTTCAAGTTCATTAAGCCGACAACTTAAGTGTGCCCTCTATCAAATTTTTTGTTCCATCTTACCTCCTCATTTCAATTTATACCATTCCTAATTTTTTTTTCAAATGGCATGAATCTTACTAGCCGATATTGATATTAATAGGCATGGAATTTTGACCATTGCATATAAGTATATGATGTGACATTTTTGAAACCTGCCATTTTTCTCTTTAACTCACTTTTTCAGGTTTGTTTGTTCGTTTTGTTTTGTTTTGTTTTGTTTTGTTTTTTATGACACGGGGTTTCGCTGCATAGCCCTGGCTGTCCTGGAACTTACTTTGTAGACCGGTCTGGCCTTGAACTCAGAAATCTGCCTGCCTCTGCCTCAGGAGTGCTGGTATTAAAGGCTTGTGCCACTACTGCCTGGCCAGGGTTTTGGGTTTTTTGGTTCGTTTGTTTTGTTTTGTTTTGTTTTGTTGAATAAGTTTTCACAAGTTAAATGTATGGTTAGCTTTAGTTTTCAAAAAATCGAAATTCAGAAAAATTACAAATGCTATGAATTTCAAATCTGTCTCCATTAAACAGTAGTTCCAAGATGTCTGAGTAAACATGGCTGAAGCAACTTTTGACTCTGGTAACCAAAGTCATTGTCATGTATACATCTACTGAATTTTAGATGCCAGCACATGCTCAAACAAACACTAATCAAAAATATTTCCATGTAAGACTCCCATAAGCCTTAGGCAGCTAATTGTCATGAAATGACTGTAGATGAATTGCTTTGGCAAATCTGTTACTAGAGGGAGCATCCACTAATTTAATCATTTCCCTCCTCAAAATCTTGCTTTAACTCCTCCACTAAAAACAGCCTAGGTGTTGAAGACTTCTAAACTAAGAAGAACGTTAGAATATCTAAGTCCCTTAACATCCAGTAGCCTCTGCCTTCATTATTAAAGGAAAGCTCAACTTTGAGACTAATCAGCACAAAAATGCCACAAAAGCACTACCACACCCTGAAATACCCTAAAGAAGTTAACTTGTGATGAACCACCAAGGATGTCTGAGCCCTACACTTTGAGGGAACCTGCAACACAGAAGCCTGGGCAGCCTGTGGGCACAGCACACCAGGGAAACTGACTGAGAGACTCAAGCTGCTCAGTTTGCTGTGGGTGCGAAAGCACAGTGGCTGGCAGAATACAGCTTCCAGCAGGGCTTCCATAGCATGCAGCTCATGGGTGAACAACCAAATTCCCTTTAAGTTTCCTAGGTGGGTCTGAAGTTCTCTATCTTTGTTGGGTCTTTTTGTGGTTTAGGTATCAGAGTAATTGTGGCTTCATAGAATGAGTTGGGTAGAGTACCTTCCACTTCTATTTTGTGGAATAGTTTGTGAAGAACTGGAATTAGGTCTTCTTTGAAGGTCTGATAGATCTCTGCACTAAACCCGTCTGGTCCTGGGCTTTTTTTGGCTGGGAGACTATTAATGACTGCTTCTATTTCTTTAGGGGATATAGGACTGTTGAGATCATTAACCTGATCTTGATTTAGCTTTGGTACCTGGTATCTGTCTAGAAACTTGTCCATTTCATCCAGGTTTTCCAGTTTTGTTGAGTATAGCCTTTTGTAGAAGGATCTGATGGTGTTTTGGATTTCTTCAGGATCTGTTGTTATGTCTCCCTTTTCATTTCTGATTTTGTTAATTAGGATGCTTTCCCTGTGCCCTCTAGTGAGTCTGGCTAAGGGTTTATCTATCTTGTTGATTTTCTCAAAGAACCAGCTCCTTGATTGGTTGATTCTTTGAACAGTTCTTCTTGTTTCCACTTGGTTGATTTCACCCCTGAGTTTGATTATTTCCTGCCTTCTACTCCTCTTGGGTGAATTTGCTTCCTTTTCTTCTAGACGTTTTAGGTGTGTTGTCAAGCTGCTAATGTGTGCTCTCTCTAGTTTCTTTTTGGAGGCACTCAGAACTATGAGTTTTCCTCTTAGGAATGCTTTCATTGTGTCCCATAAGTTTGGGTATGTTGTGGAATCATTTTCATTAAACTCCAAAAAGTCCTTAATTTCTTTCTTTATTCCTTCCTTGACCAAGGTATCATTGAGAAGAGTGCTGTTCAGTTTCCACGTGAATGTTGGCTTTCTATTATTTATTTTGTTATTGAAGATCAGCCTTAGACCATGGTGATCTGATAGGATGCATGGGACAATTTCAATATTTTTGTATATGTTGAGGTTTGTTTTGTGACCAATTATGTGCTCAATTTTAGAGAAGGTACCATGAGGTGCTGAGAAGAAGGTATATCCTTTTGTTTTAGGATAAAATGTTCTGTAGATATCTGTTAAGTCCATTTGTTTCATCACTTCTGTTAGTTTCACTGTGTCCCTGTTTAGTTTTTGTTTTCATGATCTGTCCATTGGTGAAAGTGGTGTGTTGAAGTCTCCCACTATTATTGTGTGAGGTGCAATGTGTGCTTTGAGCTTTACTAAAGTTTCTTTAATGAATGTGGCTGCCCTTGTATTTGGAGCATAGATATTCAGAATTGAGAGTTCCTCTTGGAGGATTTTACCTTTGATGAGTATGAAGTGCCCCTCCTTGTCTTTTTTGATGACTTTGGGTTGGAAGTCAATCTTATCAGATATTAGGATGGCTACTCCAGCTTGTTTCTTCATACCATTTGCTTGGAAAATTGTTTTCCAGCCTTTCATTCTGAGGTAGTGTCTATCTTTTTCTCTGAGATGTGTTTCCTTTAAGCAGCAAAATGTTGGGTTTTGTTTGTGTAGCCAGTTTGTTAGTCTATGTCTTTTTATTGGGGAGTTGAGACCATTGATATTAAGAGATATTAAGGAAAAGTAATTGTTGATTCCTGTTATTTTTGTTGTTAAAGTTGGCATTCTGTTCTTGTGGCTGTCTTCTTTTAGTTTTGTTGAGGGATTATCTTCTTGTTTTTTCTAGGGCGTGGTTCTCGTCCTTGTATTGGTTTTTTTCTGTTATTATCCTTTGAAGGGCTGGATTCGTGGAGAGATAATGGGTGAATTTAGTTTTGTCGTGGAATACTTTGGTTTCTCCATCTATGATAATTGAGAGTTTGGCTGGGTATAGTAGCCTGGGCTGGAATTTGTGTTCTCTTAGTGTCTGTATAACATCTGTCCAGGCTCTTCTGGCTTTCAAAGTCTCTGGTGAAGTAAAATATACCTGCACAACTGGGGAAATGTGGTGTTTTTTAGAACTCCAGTATAATGTGTAGCTGACAGTTGAGCTCTTCTGGGAGGGACAGCTGAATTGACATATACTTACCAGGCCTTTTTTTCTTCCTTCCCTAAGTGTGAAACAGTCCAACAGAAACCGGAACATGGCACAGACCACGACATGATCTCCCTCAAAGAGAAGTGATGGAGGAGGAGCACTGAGTGTGCACAGGAAATACACCACTGTTGCCTCTCATCCCTAATAACCATGGCTGTTATTGGCTGTATGCTCCTCCTTTATTTTGTTTCTTTGGTATGAACAGGCCTTAATTTCATCTAGCCTCTGGCCCAGGAAGAGTGCACATTTAAAGGGACTCAGAGAAATGCTGAGACACATCAAGAGCTGCTGGGCATCCAGAAAGAATATGAGTGCAAATTTATCTTTTCCTGATGGGTCATCATCAATAATTACATGGAGATCAGTCAACAAAATTGTAAAAACTTGGATACAAGTCTACAACATGTGTTCTGCTTTGACTTGGGAGGCCATATCCTTCAGACCCACACTTCAAAAGGAGAGTGTTGCTTAAATTTCTCCTGCAAAGATTGTTACCTCCAGGAACTGCTTTTCTGCTAAGTTGCCAAGGACAGCCACAGGCTGTAAGTCTGTGCTACAAAATGAGCAGAATAAGAATTTTGCTTTGCACCATATTTGTGGTTTGATTTTGGTTTGAATTTTGATTAGTTTAGTTACTTGGTTTTTCTTGTTTTCATTTGAAGTTTTGTTATCTATTGGTTGTTTATTTGTTCTTGTAATTAATTTGATATTTTGGTAAGGCTAAACAGAGTACATACTGACTGTCAGCTTTCAGTTACAATTGAGTACATTGTATTTATTCTTAGGACTAACACAATGATCTCCAACTCTTTACTCTTAAAGACCTTGTTATTTCAGTTATGATCATGAAATCCCACAGATATCAGACCCAGATGGATCTCTGCATTCTTCATGGGACTTGGGCTCCATAGTTTCTTCACAGCCAGACTAAACTACAAAGTCCAGCATATATTCAGTGTGGAGAGTGTGTCCAACTCTCTGGATAGGAACTTAATGTTGGAAAACTTACCCATGCTGCATCCTTGTTGTCAAATATTTATCTACTGTGAAAATCCTGTGGATGATGGTGTTGAATGCATTAATGGCAAATACATCAGTATTTCTGTAATAGCTCTCATTAAATCAAAGCATAGTCTAAGGGAATAAAAAGCTGTCAGAAAATACAGCAGTGTATGCTTCAGCTTTCCTTCAAATATACAATCACTGGAAACTGCAAGTAGAGATAATAAATTCCAAAATCTGTTTGGGGACAGGTTTCTCTACGGGTCCTTCAACATTCATTTTATTACTTTATGATTCACCTGTGTCTGCCAAAAGACATCATTCAAAAACGATGAAGATTGTAATTAGGTATCATCCTATGAAGTCCTAACAAATGCCTTTATATTTGATATTTTCTTTACATACATTTCAAATGTTAAATCCTTTCCTTGTTTCCCCTCTGAAGATCCCCCTTTTCCTACCCCCAACCCTGATCCCCAACTTACCCACTCCTTTTTCCTGGCCCTGGCAGTCCCCTCTAATGTGGCAAAGAACCTTCCCAGGACCAAGGATTTCCTCCCATTGATGACCAACCAGGCCTTCCTCACCTACATATTTAGCTAGAGCCATGAGTTTCACCATGTGTTTTCTTTGGCTGGTGGTTTAGTCTTAGGGATCTCTGGAGGTACTGGTTAGTTCATATTGTTGTTCCTTCTATGGGGCTGCAAACCCTTCAGCTCCATAGGTCCTTTCTCTAGATCCTTCACTGGGGACCCTGTGCTCTGACCAATAGATGGCTGTGAGCATCTACTTCTGTATTGGTCAGGCACTGGCAGAGCCTCTCAGTAGACAGCTATATCAGGCTTCTGTCAGCAATTTCTTGTTGGCCTATGTAGTAATGTCTGGTTTTTGTGGTTGTTTATGCAATGGATCCCCAGGTGAAGCAGTCTCTGGATGGTCATTCTTTCAGTCTCTGCTTCACATTCTGTTCCTGTCACTCCTTCCATGGGTATTTTGATCCCCATTCTAAGAAGGATCAAAGTATCCTCACTTTGGTCTTCACTTTTCTTGATTTTTATATGCTTTGCGATTTATATCTTGGGTATTCCGAGGTTCTGGGCTAATATCCCCTCATCAGCAAGTACATATCATATGTGTTCTTTTGTGGTTGGATTACCTTACTCAGGATGATATCCTACAGATCCATCCATTTGTGTAAGAACTTCATGAATTCATTCTTTTAATAGCTGAGTAGCTCTTCATTGCTTAAATGTATTATAATTTCTGTATCCATTCCTCTTTTGACTGACATCTTGGTTCTTTCCAGCTACTGGCTATCATAATTAAGGCTGCTATAAACATAATGGAGGTAGTGCAGATTCAAGGCAATTTATATACTACATAGCCTATAAATCAATGTTGTTACTTGACTTGCAAGGGACACAACAAGTCAGACTCATCTTTCATTTGGGGACAATAAAACTTGAGAGTAACTTTCAGGATTTGTCAAGGGTAAGACAAGCTCAAGTAGAGGACGAAAAGGGGAAGGTGGCTGTTATCAGTCTGCAATCAGAGGACCCCCTAGAAAGGTTGTTATTAGTTAAGTGCTATATGCCTCTACAAATCCTAGTGTAAGGGGTCACATTAACCATGCAATTGAAAACATTACCAAACCAGGAATATGCTATGCTGAGCACTCACAGAGACTTATGAGGAGCTGTCTTAGGTTCCTTTTACAGCAGGTAAAAATGACAAAGAGACCAAATATCCTAACTCCACAAGATGATAAAGCTGACAACTGTTGATTGCACTGAGTATCAGGGAGTTTAGTTTTTTGTGCATCTACAGATTGTCATGCAACATTTGCATCAGGGACAATACATAAGGAGGTGGTTGCTCAGTGGCATGACAAACAACCAAGAAGAGCCATAACCTCTACCCCTCTGCTCTGGATGCTTAGACTAAAAAGATTTAGTTTGTCACCATCTGTCCCAGGACTGCTGGCATCATTTCTTGCATACATTTACTCTAGCACTTGTCTAACTTGGGTACAAACCCACAGCCCACAGAAGAGGCTCCACTATTAGCCACTCACTCTATCAAGACCAGGATCTTAGAATCCCAGGATCCCAGAATCCCAGGATTTAGTCACACAAGAATCTTAGATTCTCACAGGCAACCTGTCTCCCAGGAACTGCGACACACCCAGAATCTCAGGGTCACAGGATCCCGGAATTTTACACCTGTATCCTTAGAGCTTTAATGATCAAGGACAAGGATGCAGCTGGGACTGAGGGTGTGAAGAAGATACAGGACATGTTCAACGCTGAGATCTTGTTGTCTAGGCATTCTTAAGCTCTGCAGATGTGGGCTCACAGATGCATCTTTGCACTCAAATGACATATACTGATTTTAAAATTAGAATTACCTTCAATCTTGCTGTTTCCTTAGAGAAGTGAGGTAGGATTTCTTCCTTGGGGAAACAATATTTTCATGCTTTCTTAAGCACTTCACTTTTACTTTGAAATCTTTTGAAATGACTTCCTGAAGATGCACCAACTGTGATTCACTAGGCTCATGTTGAATCTCCTTCAAAGTCTTGTCAGCAGACTGATCTAAGAGTAGGGACCAGATGTCAAAATTCTGTTTAGGTTTTTACTTTAAACATTTGCTGAATATGTGCTCGCGGAATTTTTTTTTTTTTTTGCAGAGGTCTTGTTTTCAAAATAACTCTGTCTTTACATATTACAATGTATGGATGAAGAAAAAGGGGCAACTACTTACTAATGCTCAGTTAAATATCTTCATATGTGTTCCTGTACTCACACAATCACTAGCAATTGTTAATCAGTCAAAATCATTTATTTTAGTAGAGTAGAATATAGCCATGAACCAATATTTTACTATTAACTACTGTGTTGATTACAATATACATGAATGATAGGACTGTACAGAGCATGGGCTTAATTTTCTGGGCCCAGGGCAAATAGCTGGAAGAGTTCAAACTAAAATTAATAGAAACAGCTGGAATACTAACAAATCCCAAAGATCCAATATTCTCCTCAAATCTAAGTGTTTGTGCTCACCTTTACCAGAACTCTGGAGACCTCTGTTCATCCAGGTCTCAGGTCTCAGGTCTCACCCAAAATACAGACCTGAACCAGCTGTGGCCAAGTTTTCCTGTATTATTGGCTGACCTCTGCCTCAGGCTTCAGAGACCCTTTAGGGGCAGCCTTGGCCTTCAGGTGGCAGCCATTCCAGGTCCTCTCTCAGCTAATGAAGTTTTCCACAGATGCCTGTCATCTCAAAAATAGAAGCTGAGGTATTCCAAAAATTGTGATGCCACTCTACAGTCATGATGAGTTGGTTATGTGAGAACATACAAGTTAACTAATGTCTGTATGACTGTTTTCATTATTTGAAAGTGAGTAATGACATCATCTGAGGAGTGGTTGCTAAGAATAAAATCACTGATTAACATGAATGATAGGACTGTACAGAGCATGGGCTTAATTTTCTGCTTCCAGTGCAAAGAGCTGGGAGAGTTCAATACAAAACCAATAGAAACATCAGGAAAACTAACTACAACAACTTTTTAAAAACCTTCTGAGTGCTAGGATTACAAGCATGTACTAACTCTGCCTTATAATAAACAAACAAACAAACAAACAAACAAACAAACATCCCTATTCCAGTTCTAGCAGTTGCCTCAGAGAGCGCTGTGTGACACTGCATGCTGCTTCCTTTCCCCAGATAGCTCAGGTCTTCAGTTCTCTACCAGGTCTGCTGGACCTAAGATACTGTAGTTGAACTTCTTGGTGCCATTCATTGGTATGATTCTGCAACAATCCTTTTCTTGGTAATATTGAGCCTGTATAGAGTAAGCCCCTTGTTGGTGGATCCAGGACCCTTTAGGCAAGCAAACACGGGGGGAATGTGGAGATAAGGTGTGGAGCAGAGAATGAAGCTAAAGCCATCCTGAGCCTTCTCTACTTGGAGATCCATCCCACATACAGACACCAAGGCCAGACACTATGGAAGATGCCAATAAGTGCTTTCTGACAGGAGCCTGCTACAGTTGTCTCCTCAGAGGCTCCACCTGAGAGTGACAAATACCAAGGCACATTTTTGCAGCCCCTCTTTGGAATGAGCATAGAGTCCCCAGTGGAAGAGTTGGAGAAAGGACTGAATGAGCTATAGGGGGTTGCAACCATAGGAAGAACAACAATATCAACCAACCATATCCCCTAGAACTCCCAGGGACTAAACCACCCATCACACATGGAGTGGCCCACGGCTCTAGGCACATGTGTGCCAGATGACAGCCTTGTTGGACATCAATGGGAGGAAAGGCTCTTGGTCCTTTAAAAGCTCCATGCCCCGGTGTATAGGAATGCTAGGCTAGCAAGAGAGCACTGTGTGGTGGAGCACCCTCATAGAAGCAGTTCGAAGGGGCATGAGGTAAGTGGGTTTTAGGCAGAAAACCGGAAAAATAGCTAGCATTTGAAATGTAAGATTAAAGTGTTTTAAAATAGAAAAAGAAATGATTTGAAGACCGAGAAATTAAACTAGACCGATGGACACTTGATCTCCTACAAAGTCAAAAATATACAATTCAAAAAGAAACTTTTCAATAAATGATGCTGGTCTAACTGGGAGTAAGTATGCAGAAAAATAAAAGTAGATGCATATTTGTCACCTGGCACAATACTCAAGGCCAGGTGGATTAAAGATCTCAACGTAATACCAGATTCACTGAATCTAACTGAAGACAAAGCAGGAAAGAGCCTCAAACTCATGGGACTGGGGATAAATGTCATAAACAGAAGTCCAATAGCTCAGACTCTAACATCAAAATTTATAAATGGGCCACAAGAAACTGAAAAGCTTCTATAAGACAAAGGGCATAGCCAATAGGACAAATTGGAAAAAAACGTTAGGAAAAAAACGTTCACCAACAATGTCAAGGTCTGCCTGATCCACAGTCAGGACTATGAAACTCAACCCTATCTCAGAAAAGCAAAGCGAAACAAAAATAAAAATAAATGTTTGTCAAGAAAGCACTAGGTAGAAAAGTACTCTCATCTGTCTGAAATGCCCAAACGTGGTGGTGTGTGCTGTAGATTCAGCTACTCAGGAAACTGAGGCAGGAGGATGGTTTGAGGTCAGGGATTAGGTGGGAAGAACATAACAGACCCTGTCTCCTTATAAAAATAATTCAAATAACCCAAAAAACACCCACATCTGTAAAACAAAAAGCCCCAGAGTGAGAAATAAGTGCATACATATGTGTGTGTGTGTGTGTGTGTGTGAGAGAGAGAGAGAGAGAGAGAGAGAGAAAGAGAGAGAGACAGACAGACAGACAGACAGACAGACAGAGACAGATAGAGAGACAGAGACAGAGAGGTGGTGCTAGCCCAGGGGAGCTTAGAAATAGTGACCATCTTTATTTCAGCTTCTAGAATGGTAGTTTTAACCCCATGGCCATCACATTCATTTGAGAACATTTTCTGTACCACACATCACCACTTTTAAAATCTTTTTTAAACAGGAGTATCTTATAATGCTTCAGTAAGCATGGAGTTTCTGCAGCTTCGTAATTTTAATGTTTCGCATATCACGTGTTAAAAATGCACTCAATGCCCCAGCTTTGTCAAGCACTATGTCAGTGGTTCTTTCTCAACCTGTGGGTCACAACCCCTGTACAGGATACCCTGCATATCAGATATTTACATTAAGACTCATAACGGTAGCAAAATTATAGTTAAGAAGTAGCAATGGAAATAATTTTATGGTTCAGGCCAAGAGGAACTGTATTAAAGAGTCACAATTATGAAGGATGAGAACCACTGCTCTGGCCAATCATATCTGACTCTGTCTGTTCCCAGAGCAAGGCAGGTGCTTTGTAAATGTGTGCCTGTGTCATTCTGCCCACTTTCTCCATTTCTCTCCCGGGTTTAATTCTGTGTACTGTTCTTTTTGTTTGTTTGTTTGTTCTACGCACTCTATGTCAGGCTTTGTTTTGGTAAAGTATGGACAGGCAACTGTGATCTAAGAAGACTATGTGGATCAGGCAACATGTTCAGATTGGGCACACCATGTGATCTCCCGGACATTCTCACAGCACTGCTGAGGGATGAAGTAGATGTTCTCTTCACATCCACCATAACAAACCCAGAGGGTACCACGATGACACTCTCTCCTGTAAGGCCCATAGAGAAACTCAGATTTCAACTGAGTGACAGCTGCCACTCAGGGGATCCAAGTGAGACAGTATTAGTTCTGGGTAACATAGGCAAAAAGGTGCAAGTAGTTTTTATTCCCTTGGCTTTTTGAGGCAATGTCTCTCAAAGGCCTTGAACCCCTGATCCTTCCCACCCTTTCAAAGGATTTCTGAGGACTGAATAAGTATCAGGAATTTTGAATTACCTTTTCTTTAAACTGGGTTCTCTTGCAGACTTGTGCTATGTTGTGTTTTATTTTGTTTTTCGTTTTCACTTCTGCAGATTTGGAATGTTTTGGGTTGAACAGTATGTTAGAATGCAAGGGAAGTCTGTCAGTTCTTGGTGGCTTTAAAGATGGGAGGGAAATGATGAGACCCTTGTATAACAATGCTTGAAAACATATTTAGATGGTTTCACAATGAATACATTATTGTGAGAACAGTGTTGATACCATGAGCCCTTGAATAATTCTTTTGTTATTACAGTGTTTGTGGGTTTCCCCTTTCCCTTTGCTCCTCCATTTACCTCCATATCTCCCTCCATCCATCCCTCCACCGCTCTCTCACTCCCTCTTTCCCTTCCTCCCTCTCTTCTTCCCTCTATCCCTCCCTCCCTCCTTCCTTTCTTCCCTTTCTTACTTCTATGAGCTTATATAAAGGAGGAAGAGAGCAAGGAGAAAGAGTGGAGGATGCAAAAAAGCAGTTTTGTCACACCTCACATTTTCACTTGCATTTATAAACTAGTATGTACATTATTCATGATGGTCTCTAGTTATATTTTTTATATTTTAATGTTCACAATTGTATTACAAACATCCTTAAAAAGGAGATACTAGTAGTATGAATGCCTATGAAGTTGACCGTGCTACCACATGCAAATCATTAAAGAATTAAAGAAACTACAAAGTATTTATGAACACTCAACATCAAAACTTTAAAAATCTAAGTATATAGTAGCCTCCAAAAAACCTCCAGCTTGCAGATGGTGGTGGAGTAACCATTAATGCATCACCAAGGAGGCACGAACAGGGGGATCTGTGTGAGTGTAAGCCTAGCTTGATGACAGAGAAACTGCTTCAAACAAACAAATGAACACATAAACAAACCCTGAGGGTATGGGGGAGCTACAGACTGTATTAAAAACTTCTTTCTCTGCCACAGTACTAGGGATTGAACTCAGGACCTTGTGAATATTAAGTTAGCACTGCAAGCACCCACTACTGAGCTACATCCTGATAACATACAATAAAAACCATTCATTGGTATATACAATGTATCTTAGTTGTAGTCATTCCTTGGTTACTCCCTCTAGCCTTACCACCACCACCTCCTGCCCCCAACCTCTCTCCCATACACTTAGATCAACACCCTTCCCTCAACAAGTCTCCTGTATCCCTCCCAACTTCATGTTGTTTTATAAAATCACCCACTAAGTCCCACTGATGCTGCCTGTATTCGTGCATGCCTGCTGGGTCATACAAAGGGGTGTGGGAAACCTGTCAATGGCTACCTTTCTCAAAGAAAAGTGGCTCTCTGTCCTTTAGCAGTTATCAGTTGCCATTAGCAACTCAGCAAGGGAAGGGGTTGGGGTATTGAGAATCCCTCCCCCTCCACAATGGAAAGTTTAACTCTCTGGATCTAGTGAAGGGCGTGCACAGGTAAACACAGCTGCTGTGAATGTGTGTGTGTAACAGCCATGGTGTGTTTAGAGGCCAGCCTCTCACAGTATTCCTCTCCATTCATCAGGTTTTTACACTCACTCTTTCCATAGCTTCTTCAATACTGTTTCCTGAGCCTTGAAGTAGGTAGGGATCCTGTACAAAACAAAAAACAGTATGATATTTATACAGAAGCCAGTGTTAAGCTGTACTTAAGTTTCACATTTGTAATGAAATAAGTAACTGGGCCTCCACAAGTTCCATAGGAATCACAGACTAACCATTTGGTTTTCCTCTGCCTGAATTTCCTCTTCCTTCTCCTGCTCCTCCTCCGCCCTCTTCTTTTTCTCCTCCTCCTTCCTCTTCTTCTTCTCCTCCTCCACTTTCTTCTTTTTCTCCCTGTCCCCCTTCCCTCCTCCTCCTCTCCTCCCCCTCTACTCCTCCTCCTCCTTCTTCTACCTCCTCCTTCCCCTCTTCCTCCTCTTCTTCATCTTTTCATTCTTTGTTGAGCCTCCAGGGCCCTTCTATCTTGCATCACCTCTGCCCTCTCAAGGCATGCAATATCCTGTAGCTCATACTTCCTTTAGTTCAGCTGCCTTCTCTTCACATGGTGGTCTATCTTGGGCTGTCTGCTCAGACCACATCTCATCCAATTTCCTTGCTACATTCCCAGTGGACAAGCCCTGGGATTCACTCTTGATCTTTGGACAATATTCAGAAAAAGCAGGAAGAAAGCAAGCGGTAGTCTTTTGTGTGTATCTGAGTCTTCATTCTTCTTCCGTTCCTTTCTTATTGCCTTAAGAGGAACATAATTCTTCATCAGCTATCATAGCCTCAGAGCAAGCCTTGTCACTTGGAGCTGTATCTTCAGGTTTCACCTTTTCCTTTGTAGGCATGAAGATCCTCTCCAAGAACTCAGCAAAGCTGGACTGGAACCCAGGAATTTCTTTCTGTTCTCCTGGAAGTCTGCAGGAAGACAGCTCCTGGGCCTTTTCTTCCTCCAGCCAACCAAGTCTCCTTTACCCAAGGGGACCCATGGTGTGCGGGGAGAAGGGGGGCTCTATATGAGTGGGCTTTTTCCTGAGTCCAAACCAGATGCTTCCTTCTCCATACTATTGTCAGCTAGCTTCACTTTTCATACTATTTTAAGCTTTAATTTTTTTCTCTCCTTGCGGAGCAACAATTGTGGTAATAAAACAAGATACCAACTCTTATCTCAGGTTAGTAATAAAGTTGTTGCCTACTATCTAGAAATGTACCTGCCTTTTCTTTTTTCTTTCCTTTTCTCTTTTCTTTTCCTTTCTTTTTTTTCCTTTCCTTTCCTTTCCTTTCCTTTCCTTTCCTTTCCTTTCCTTTCCTTTCCTTTCCTTTCCTTTTTGTTTCTTTTCTTTGCTGTAAAATGTGGCATTTTACAGGTTGGGATGTAGCACCATTGGTGGAGTGTTTACCTAGCTAGTATATACAAAGCCCTTGTTTCAATCCCTAGCACTGTGTAGGTATGGTGACTCATGTCTGTAATCTCAAAACTCTACAGGTAGACATGTGGGAAGCAGAAATTCATCCCCAGCATACAGTGAGGTTCAAGTTGGCCTGACCAAGAGAAACACGGGGAAAAAAAAGCTAAGGTCTTCTCTCTCTCTCTCTCTCTCTCTCTCTCTCTCTCTCTCTCTCTCTATTTGTCCTAATTCTTTTGGTAGAGAAAAGGAAACAGATGAACATGTATTGAGTTCCCTGGTATCTACCAAATTTGTATATTACTTGTTGGTTCATATTATAACAAACATTAAATTGTATTCAGAACCATATTTTGATTACTATCTTTGTGTGCTTTGGATCTCATGACAGTGATAGTTATCTGAGGTGCTTAACTACCATTTCTGTGACAGTAAACTATTCAAGTTTAACCTCTCCCTCTACAGCCCAAGGCTGTGTAGTTTGTATGGTACATTTGTTGTTGGCTTGTTGTTATTGATGTTGTTTGTGTTGCTGAGTCTAGAGTCTGGGGCCTTGTACATGTTGGGCAGGCAAATGCTCCACTACTGTGCCTCCAGCCACTTTGATGGAGGTTTTTGTAGCTGTAGAGTGTACTGAAGAAGTTTTTCATCTTTTATATTTGAAAAAGATATCACGGCATGATACACAGCCACAACCAATGCACCAAGATAAATAACCAACCCAACAGAGTGACATTATGATGCAGTAGTTGTAAGACTCAATTTAAAAGATATATCACCTCATCTTGGGTTTGCCTATGTTCTCATCTGTGAGATTAAAAATCTTTTGAAACATTGAATGAAGCCTCTCATCTATCACCTACTGACATTAAATATCACATCGTCACAGCTGAAGAAATGGATCAGCCGACATCCTGAATAGTCCTCCAGTCATTCAAGAAAGAGTTCCTGACTAAGGACAAATTGTTTCTACTGGTTTCTTTCCTGGGGTTTGATTTTGCATTGTGTGTTCACTTTTAAAGCTGCTTGCTGATCTCTTCCTGGACCAGAGATGGAGGAAGCACTCCACTCTATTTATTTTTTCACCACAAGATTAATTCAGGTCAATCTCAGCTCTCAGGTTTGTTCTTGTAGTGGTTTTGAAGGTTTCAAAGGAAATATTGCTGCGTGGAGAGCTATGAAGCTGCTGATGTTTGCAAATGAGTTAGAGTGACTTCTACAAGCAGATCAGATTGGGGCCGTAGTCTTCTGGCTGTCAGGGGAACACCACTTTGTCCACTGTTTCAAAGAATGTTCTGTTGAGAGCATTTGCTAAGGGGGTTCTGATGATGGCAACTTGCTGATGTCAGGGAACTCCAGGGACATGAACTCACTGAATCACTGCTTTCATTGGAAAAGTAACTTTTGGCCATAACAATTCTCTGCTGGCTAACTTAATGTCAACTTGGCACCAGCTGAAGTTATCTGAGAGGAGGGAACCTCAATGGAGAAAATGCCTCCACAAGATCATGCTGTTGGTACACCTATAGGACATTTTCTTAATTAGATTGATGGATGTGGGCCCAGCCCATTGTGGGTGGGGCCGTCACTTGCCTGGTGGTCCTAGGTTCTATAAGAAATTAGGTTGAGCAAGCCATAAGGAGCAAGCCAGTAAGCAGCATTCCTCAGTGGCCTCTGCATCAGCTCCTGTCTCCAGATGTCTATACTGTTTGAGTTCCTGTCCAGATTCCTTCCATGATGAGCTGTGATGTGGAAGTATAAGTCAAATAAACTTTCCTTCCCAAGTTACTTTGGTTATGATATTGCAGCAATAGAAGCTCTATATAACAAATTTCAATTAAAAAATTCATTTAACATACCAACTATTAAATCTATTAGGATGTATGTTGGCACATGATAGCCAGTAGGACTCTAAGTGTTAATTTCTATGATAAGGGTTTGTTATCCCTAAGCACCAAGGAAGTGCAAATCAACCACAGTGACATTCTGCCTCATACCCCATACCTGTGAGCACAGATATCAAAAACAGAGCATAGAGATCAGGCCCTGCTGACAGCATACAGTAAAGGCATCATTCTGTGTCTCTGCCTTCCCTCTGGGGCTTAGGAATGCCACCAATGTGCCACTTGGGGAAGGCAAAACTCAGGGATATTAGGCTGTGTTTCTTCCTAGCCCCTGGGGTGCTGAGCCACATTGCTCAGGGAAGGCTGAAACACAGTCACAGATAGGGGGCCCAGCCTGTATTTCTCTGGCTGAAAACAGCAGGGTTGGGGGGAGGGGGAGTCCTGTGCACCCAGAAGCTCCTGGGAACCATGATGAGTTGAAAATGGTGGTCCCAATCCTCCTGTGTACCCAGACACCACGGGGAACCTCAAGTAGTTGGGAACAGGAGCAAGTAGCCCTAGTTGAACCCAGTGTGGGGAATTAAGCTTAGCTCAAGGTGAGTGCCAGGACTATGGAGGGGCTAGAAGAGGGGTCCTCTACAGGAGACTTAACCACAGCTCTGTGTGTCTAAGCCTTAACCCCTGCCATCCCCATCCCACCACAGCCCACTGTCCCCCACGCCCTTCAGGTCCTTGATGAAGAAGACAATCCTTGCTTGTCTAAACTGTTTTATTCAGGGCAGATGAAAATGCACATGTCTTACTCTGGGTGAACCAGAGATTGAATATCTTTCACAGAATTGGAGGGAAGCTCATTGGCTAATCACTTAGAGCCTAGTTAGATACCCCATCACAATAGAAAACTCTATGCAATGTCACTGGTTGTCATGGTCCTCTGGTGACACAGTCAACTGCCTCACAAAGGATAGCTGTGTGCACTCCAGGCAAGAATGTAAATTGGTGGAGCCACAGGCAAAACAACATGGAAGTTCCTGAAAAGAAATATAAAAAAGAGGTAGCTTCCTCATGAGGTGTTTGAGATAATTGTCTCATATTGGCCTGTAGGCAAGTCTGTGGGGCATTTTCTTGATTAAGGATTGATGTGGTAGGGCTAAGCCCACTGCAAGAAGTGGGTTGCCTTGGCAGGTGGTCCTGTGGTGTAAGAAAGCAGGCTGAAGAAGCCATGAGGAGCAAGCCTGTAAGCAGGGCTCCACCATGGCGTCCTGCACTGACTTCAGTTCATGATGGTCTATAACTGTAAGCTGAGAGAAACTCTTTACTGCCTGTGGTAGTCACTGTTCTATTGCTGTGATGAAATACTATAAACAAGGTAACATACAATGAAGCTTTTATCTGAGGGCTTGCTTAGAGTTTCATAGAGTCCATGGTCATCATGGTTGGAAGTATGGCCCCCAGACAGGCAGGCCTAGTGCTAGAGCAACAGCTAAGAGCTTACTAACATCCTGATCTGCAGGGAGAAAGAGATTGACACTGATTCTGACTTTGTCTTTTGAAATGGGCTGAGAAAGAAATTAGGGAAACAACACTGTTCACAAGAGTAAAAATCAATAGAAAATAACTTGGTGTGACTCTAACTAAGGAAGTAAAAGATCTGTATGATAAGAACTTCAAGTCTCTGAAGAAAGATATTAAAGAAGATCTCAGAAGATGGAAAGATCTTCTATGCTCATGGATTAGCAAAATCAATATAGTAAAAATGGCTATCTTGTCAAATGCAATCTACAGATTCAATGCAATCTTCATCAAAATTCCAACTCAATTCTTCAATGAATTAGAGACTAGGCAATCTGCAAATTCATCTGGAATTACAAAAAACCTAGGATAGCAAAAACTGTTCTCCAGGATAAAAGGACCTCTGGTGGAAATACATACAAAAGTTGACCAGAGTTGGTACATGTTTGTAATTCCAGCCCTCAGAAGGTTTTTTAAAAATTGTTGTTGGTAGCCTGACCTAAATCTGTACTACAGAGCAATTCTGATCCAAAATTGCATGGTCTTGGTATAACAATAGACAAGTAGACCAATGGAATAGAATTGAATACACAGAAATGAACCCACACACCTATGGTCATTTGATCCTTGACAAGGGAGCTAAAACCATCCAGTGGAGAAAAGGCAGCATTTTCAAAAAATGGTGCTGGCACTACTGGCAGTTAACATGTAGAAGAATGGGAATTGATCCATTCCTATCTCCTTGAACTAAGGGCAAATCTAAGAGGATCAAGGAATTCCACATAAAACTAGAGACCATGAAACTTATAGAGGAGAAAGTGGGGAAAAGCGTAGAAGATATGGGCATAGGTGGAATGCTCCTGAATAGAACAGGAATGGTTTGTGCTGTAAGATTGAGAATTGACAAATGGGACCTCATGAAACTGCAAAGCTTCTGTAATGCAAAAGACACTGTCAATAGGACAAAAAGGCCACCAACAGATTGGGAAAGGATCTTTACTTATCCTAAATCAGATAGGGGACTAATAACCAATATGTATAAAGAACACAAGAAGGTGGACTTCAGAAAAATCCAATAACCCCATAAAAAAGTGTGGCTCAGAGCTAAACAAAGAATTGTCACCTGAGGAATACCGAATGGCAGAGAAGCACTTGAAAAATGTTCAGCATCCTTAATCATCAGGGAAATCCAAATCAAAACAACCCTGAGATTCCAGTACACACCAGTCAGAATGGGTAAGATCAAAAATTCTGGTGACAGCAGATGCTGGCAAGGATGTGGAGAAAGGGGAACACTCCTCTATTGTTGGTGTGATTGCAAGCTTTTACAACCACTCTGGAAATCAGTCTGGCAGTTCCTCAGAAAATTGGACATAGTACTCCTGGAGGATCCCAGAATACCTCTCCTGGGCATATATCCAGAAGATGTTCCAACTGGTAAGAAGGACACATGCTCTACTATGTTCATATCAGCCTTATTTATAATCGCCAGAAGCTGGAAATAACCCAGATGCCCCTCAACAGAGGAATGGATACAAAAAATGTGGTACATTTACCCAATGGAGTACTACTCACCTATTAAAAAGAATGAATTTATGAAATTCCTAGGCAAACAGATTGACCTGGAGGGCATCATCCTGAGTGAGGTAACCCAATCACAAAAGAATTCTCATGATATGTACCCACTGATAAGTGGATATTAGCCCAGAAATTTAGAATACCCAAGGTATGAGATACAATATGCAAAACACAAGAAACTCAAGAATAACTAAGACCAAAGTGTGGAGACTTTGCACCGTTTTATAATTGGGAACAAAACACCCATGGAAGGAGTTACAGAGACAAAATTTGGAGCTGAGAAGAAAGGATGTACCATCTAGAAACTGCCGTAGAAGTGGATGCTCACAGTCAGCTATTGGATGGATCACAGGGCCCCCAATGGAGGAGCTAGAGAAAGTACCCAAGGAGCTAAAGGGTTCTGCATCCCTCTAGGTGGAACAACAATATGAACTAACCAGTACCCTCTCCACCCTTCACCCACCTCCGGAGATCATGTCTCAATCTGCATATGTATCAGAAGATAGCCTAGTTGGCCATCAGTGGAAAGAGAGGCCCCTTGTTCTTGCAAACTTTATATGCCTCAGTACAGGGGAACACCAGGGCCAAAAAGTGGGTGTGGGTGAGTAGGGGAGTGGTAGGGAAAGGATATGGGGGACTTTTGGGATAGCATTGGAAATGTAAATGAAGAAAATCACAAATAAAAAAAGGGAAAAAAAGAGAACTTCAAGTCTCTGAAGAAAGAAATTGCAGAAGATCATAGAAGATGGAAAAGATCTCCTGAGCTATCTGGGGAAAGGAAGCAGCATGCAGTGTCACACAGCTCTCTCTCTGGCAACTACTAGAACTGGAATAGGGATGTTTTTGGCTTGTTTGTTTGTTTGTGTGTTTGTTTATTATAAAATCACACAAAAATTAGCCAGACTTGGTACATGCCTGTGATTCCAGCACTCAGAAGTTTTTTTTAAAAATTATTGTTGTTAGTATTTCTGTTGTTTCTATTGGTTTTGTTTTGAACTCTCCCAGCTATTTGCAGTGAACCCAGAAAATTAAGCCCGTGCTCTGTACAGTCCTATCATTCATGTTAATCAGTGATTTTATTCTTAGCAACCACTCCTCAGATGATCTTATTACTCACTTTCAAATAAGGAAAACAGTCATACAGACATTAGTTAACTTGTATGGTCTCATGTAACCAACTCATCATGACTGTAGAGTGGCATCACAATCTTTGGAATACCCTAGCTTCTATTTTTGCGATGACAGGACTCTGTGGAAGATTCCATTAGCTGGCAGAGGACCTGGAATGGCTGGCGATTGAAGGCCACGGCTGCCCCTCCAGTGTCTCTGAAGCTTGAGGCAGAGATCAGCCAACAACACAGGAACACTTGGCCACAGCTGGTTCACGACTCTATTTTGGATGAGCCCTCAGACCTGGATGAACACAGGTCTCCAGAGACCTGGTGAAGGTGAGCACAAACACTTAGACTCGACGAGAATGATGGATCTTTGGAATGCAAGACTTTCTTTTTTATTAATCTTTGCTTTTTGTAGCCTCCCCTCCCCGAGCCTTAATGGTTCAACTATTTACACCTGGATGGAGCTTGCAGGCTCGATTGTTCTGCCACGCCCACTGCTGTAACCTGCTGCTTTGCTGTTCAGAGCCATACACGTGGTCACCCTGCTACTGGACTCCAAGATTATTTGGCAGGAATCCGGCCTTTCCTTCCTTCATAACTGAGTGCTGGAATAGTAAAAATTGAACCTTGAACAGAGACCTTTGTCTTGGTTCCTTCCTTGTCTCTCGCAGCCCAGCCCCTCTTCTCTTCCAGGTTTCCAAAATGCCTTTCCAGGCTAGAACCCAGGCTGTGATCTGCTGGCCGGACACAACATTTGTCGAACTAACAAGGGACTGAGAAAAGGCAAAGGATTTTTGGAAGAGGCACTGCTGGTTTGGAACTCCATAGAAGAAGAAAATAATTAAAGGATAAAGGAAATTCATACTGGAGAAGGTTGTATAGGCTAAGCTGAAACAGCGTTAAACCCGAGAGCTAATTCACTTAGGTTCAGCAGTGAAGCTTAACAGGAGCTGGGTACTGTAACAGGCGGTAGGCCGTGGCTCACAGAAGGTACATTTTTAGGCGTGAGAAAAGAAAGGGTTTATTAAAAGGGAATTAATAATTAGGCAGATTGTATCACGAGGGAGGAAACTGTCCCAAAAAGCAGAGAGAAATTTCAGGAGTGCCATGCTTTGTTATCTCTGGGCCTTATAGCAGAAGTAGTACTGTGTCCCCTTTTGTGTCTTGTCTAATGTCTGGTGCACCAATCTGTTCTCGTGTTCAATTCATGTATGTTCGTGTCCAGTCAGTATGAATGAATGTTCTATGTTTTATGTTGGATAATAAAGATGGTAAAAGAAACTTTATCTTCAAAGCCAAGAGCTGTCATGTGCTTCAGCCAGGAATCAGACACATGGCAGGAGGGCCCCTGCTGGAAAAACTGTTCGTTTTAGGAAAAAAGGGCGAGTGCACAGCTTCTTAGTTTTGGAGTAAAAAAGCTGATAAATGGTTCGTGATTAATGTGTTTGACAAATGGTAAAGTGCCTTTTATTCTATGATTGTAGCTACAAATCTTAATATTCTCTGATTGGTCTAAATGTAACTGCTTCATTTGGTTCCTTTTTATTGGTAATGTGCTCTGAGTGTTTTCACAATCAGCTCATAAGTTGTTGGTTAAGATTAATAATTGTTACATTGTTACAGATGGTTAGTGTTAAATTTGATAACTCAAGTTTGGGTTCCTTCTGACAGGTGGCATAAGGCAGGCCAAGAGGCTGGGTCTCTAAAGATATTTCTAGTTTAGATAATAATTAATGTGGTTCCTATCCTAAATAGTAAAATTTAAGATAAGATTTAAAGCAATGCTTCTTTATTAAAGCATTAAAGCTTGCTTTAATAGGTATTCATAGGTATCAATTGGCAGCCAAACTTTGTAATATGATAGTAATGCTCCTATATTGATTTTAAAGATGATAAATTGTTTTAAACTTGGGTTTTGCTTTCCCGAGGTTGTAGGTATTATCCTAATCTTGCACAAGAAACTTAAAAATTATGGTTAAAACTGCCATTGTTCCATTGACTGCAGCTTGCAGTTTGATTACAAATTTAAGATTTTCTACTCACCCATATATTGTTAATTAAGATAATTACAAGAGTAATCATTTTATGAGAGCGCTCATACAGCTCACTTCATACAAAACTGTGACAGAGTTATCTAGTTATGTTTGTCTTTCTGCATATATCAGACCCTCAAACAATCACTTTGGCTATAGTTGCTGCCTGGCAGGAAACTGCAGTATGGGCAATTTTTCCACGACACTAAAGTTGTGAAAAACGTTTTAACTGTAAGTCATCTTATGATAGAGTATCAAAAATTAGAGGCGTAGACCGTGATATTGTTTCTCTAGAATCTGTCCTTATTACAGGAGGGCCAGGATGCTCAGATTAAAAAAATATTTTATATTTGAGTCAATGCAGGGCTCTAGGCAGCCCCAGAGCGGCTTGTGGCCTTCTTGTGTTTTGCAAACAGTGCCTGAGAAAGTTTTTCCCTGTGTTCAAGAAAATTTCTTTTTAACAGTGTTGCAGATCTATTCAGATGTTTAAAAATAATGCTTAAATTTAAAGAGTTTTGTTTCTAGTGAACTGGTAATCACTAGAAAATTCTGCCTCTAGGTATGGCTATTGTAACTTTACCTTATGTAAGAAAAATTTTTATTGTTTCTGCTTCTATACAAGAAGCCAAGAGTTTTAATCTTTCAGTGTATATTGTCTCCTAAGTGGAAAGTATTTTATTAACTAATGCTTCTCAAGGGAAGTTTACCTTAAATCCTTGCTCTCACCCAAGAGATTCAGAGACAATATCCTTTTATTACTTAGGGTTTTAGTTTACTACAAAAGGTTTTACAAAAAAATAAAGAAAGCTTTTATAATTGTTATTAATTATATTCATTGGTAATTAAATATTAGTTGTGCCCAAGACAATTCTTTGGCCAGAAAAAATATTATTGTAAAGTCATTTTTCTCATTTCCCAGCTGATCGTTGGCCCACGTGGGCCCAACTAGCTGCTGTGGGGCGGAGTCTTAAGACACACAGTTTCCCCTGTTTCAGCACAGATAATCTAGTTGTGGGATGTAGATGTTGTTTTAAAATGCTGAACATTCAAACCTTAATTTGTATATTAATAGTCAATGCCATATCTCTGAGCTCACAATTGCTTAAAATTGTTCATCCCTCAGATACTATTAATTCTCAAATTTGTGATTGCTTATACATATTTCTAGTTAATAAATAAATAAATTTTGCACATGTGACTCTTAATACCTTTTCAAGCTTTCTAGTTACAACCGCTCCTTAAGAAAAACGATTGAAAGTGCAATTAGTCACTGCCCCTTTACAGCCAAGTATTTAAAATGTCTTGTCAACAAGTTATTTATTCAAAAGGTTAGGTATTGTGAAATTTTAAAACTTTAACTTCTTAAAAGACAAAAAAGAGAGAAATTGTATCCCCGTACATACTATTTAGTGCATTCCCATGCACACTATTTATATCATAACTTTTTTTGAAATTTAAATGTCAAAGAATTTAATAAATGCTTTATAGTACCTTAAAAGGATCTACTTATTGGCTTATAGATTGATCCTAAAACAGCTACCTTATTAGGAAAGGGAAAGACAGGCTCTCTCCACAGAACGCTGCAGAAGCATATTAATTCGTGTGACGAGCTGGCAGGTAAGTTGACTCAGTGTCCTGATTGTAATGACTAAAAAACTAAATTAAATTCATGTTTTAGATCCATCCTTGCTTGCCATTTTTCCAGTTTAGACTAGCATCTAGCCTTTTAACTTTATGGCAATAGTTCATCAGAGACTGTATATACTGACTTAGTAAAATTAGTCATTTAATAGAGTCATAATGATTTTTCTCTTTTATTCAGTGTGACCAGTCATTCTAACTCAATCTTAGACTGGTCTAATATTCAGTCCAATGTTAGAGATTCCTATATTCTAAATTACCTAGCAAAGTTAATTCAGAGCACATCCCTCACTTCCCCTAGATCCCTAACCTCAGAAGGATTGCTGGCCTTACAGCTAGTGGAAAAAGCTATTGAAGAGCAATTTGTCACTTATATAGGTTACTCCTTGCCCCTGCATCTGTTAATTTTTAATACGACTCATGTGCCTATGGAACTGCTATGGCAAAAAATTTCCTTTAATGTGGATACACTCAAAGATTTCTCCTAAATGTAATATCTTGCCATATCACAAAGCAGTGGCACAGATGATGATCACTGGAAGAAGACAGACATTAACTTATTTCTGCAAAGAGCCAGATATCATTGTTCAGCCTTTTTAGGGAACTATAGACAGCCACTACCCCCAAGATAGGTTGATAAAATTTTGAAATGTACGTGATGTGATATTTCCTAAAATGACTTCCTTACAGCCTTTATATAATGCTCTATTGATTTTTACTGATGGCTCCTCTAAAGGGTGAGCTGGATATCTTATTAATAATCAACAAGTTATCATAGAGACTCCTGGCCTTTCGGCTCAGTTAGCCAAATTAACAGCAGTACTAAAGGTCTTTCAGTCTGTGCATGAGGCTTTTAATTTCTTTACCGACAGTTTATATGTTGCAAAATCAGTACCCTTATTTGAGACCTGTGGTACATTTAACTTCAATATGCCGTCAAGATCCCTTCTCTCCATACAGGAGAGGCTTCTAAAAACGTAATTGATCATTGCCTGCAAGCCTTTAATGCTATGGGATTGCCTAAACTTATTAAGACAGATAACGGGCCATCCTATTGTAGTAAAAATTTTATTTCATTCTGTAAGGAATTCGGTATCAAACATAAAACTGGAATTCCTTATAACCCCATGGGACAAAGAATAGTTGAACGTGCTCATTGCACCTTAAAGAATTGGCTTTTTAAGACAGATCAGGGGCAGCTATATCCCCCAAGGTCACCAAAGGCTCATCTTGCCTTTACTTTATTTGTTCCAAATTTTTTGCAAACTGATATTAAGGGTCAGTCTGCAGCAGATCGCCACTGGTATCCAGTGACTTCTAGTTCTTATGCATTGGTAAAAGGGAAGGACCCACTGACTAACGAATAGAAGGGTCCAGATCCGGTTCTAATCTGGGGAAGGGGCTCGGTTTGTGTTTTTTCACGAGATGAAGATGGAGCGCAGTGGCTGCCAGAGAGATTAATTCCTCAGATGAACACAGATTCTGAATCTTATTACGAGTATCACCTTGAGGACTAAAATTCCTCTTTTGCTTAAAATTCAGCTGGAAACTGAAGCTCCTGGGAAAGCTGTTTTTCTGCTACTGTCTGAGCCAGCTCCCCAACAGGAGTCCAGAGACTAACCTTAGCATTACAATTTGCAACTGAATAAAGTACCTGAACTTCCCCAAAAGAAGCAGGAATCTGGCCCCTCACCCTTCCTTCATAACTGAGTGCAGAATAGTAAAAATTAAACCTTGAGCAGAGACCTTTGTCTTGGTTCCTTTCTTATCTCTCACAGCCCAGCCCCTCTTCTCTTCCAGGTTTCCAAAATGCCTTACCAGGCTAGAGCCCAGGCTGTGATCTGCTGGCCGAATACAACAGCTTTGTACATAGTTTATATCAAAATCAACTTATTCTATAGTCCAGAACTTACTTAATCAGTCTGACAGAAATTTTGCACGCTCTGACAAACATCATTCCATCCATCTTCTACCTTCTTCCTTGGACCATCATTCTCAGAGATGAGAAATTCTGAGGGAATCCTAATAGCCCAAAAGGTAGTCATCTTTGGCACTTGATCTTTAGGAAAGTAGGCAGAGTTCTGCCCCAGATGATTGCAGATGCTCCTCTTTGCCTCCAACTTGTCTGGAAACCTTTGGTCTTACTTCTCCCTTCTCATCTTATTTGGAGCTAGATTCCAATATTTCCACACAGAACAAAGGCTGAAGATTCTTAATGATACCTTGTGGTTTATTGTTTCTGTTTTAAATACTAGGTAGAAACTCCCATGACCTCCCAAGACAATATGATTTACAATTTGAAAGTCAGTGACCAAATGCCCTATTGTCTCCTCCCTAGAGAAATCATGATTAAAAAATTAATAATAATCCACAGTGGTAGAATGTTGATTTTTTTTGTTTGTATGTCCGTTTATTTGGTTTGGGGGTGGTGGATTTTTTGTTTTGTTCTGTTTTTTTGAGACAAGTTCTGTCAGTGTAACCCTGGATGGCTGGGGAACTTACAACATAAAGCAGGATGGCTATAAACACAGAGAGATCCACCTGCCTCTGCCTCCCAAGTGGTGGGATTAAAGTCGTGCACCACCATATCAGGTAGTAATGTTTTAATTGCCTAAACTATATCTCATAACGCAAAGAAAAACAGAAGTCCAAATTGCCTCACTGTAAAGCAACTTTCATGATAAATTAAAAGCAAGGTACTCATCAGCTGACTGTGTTCTGTGTTTAGCACACTTTTGCCAAATTTAGAGAACAACTTATAGCCATTCAGAATTAACAATGAATATATGTGAATTTCAAATAAAATAAGAAACCCATTAATTACTCAGGAGATATTTTTGACACACAAAGCTTTCTGACCTTGGCTGAGATAATTCTTTTTTTTCTGTTGTTGTTGTTTTGTTTGTTTGTTTGTTTGGGTTTTTGTTTGATTTTTTGGTTTTTGTTTTTTTTCGGAGACAGGGTTTGTCTATATAGCCCTGGCTGTCCTGGAGCACACTCTGTAGACCAGGCTGGCCTCGAACTCAGAAATCTGCCTGCCTCTGCCTCTCAAGTGCTGGGATTAAAGGCATGTACCACTGCTGCCGGAAAGGCTGAGATAATCCAATGGCCAAAAGTCATGGAGACAGTTCTCATCTGAGTGTACCACCTTATGACCGACCATTAACCATGCCAGCTTGAAAGTAGAGCAACAATCTCAAGCCATTGAGGCATAATGAAAGATTTCTGCACTCACAGGCCAACAAAAGGTGCACACAGACTTAGTCACATTTAGAGTTTATAGCAATGTCCTTTCAGACCATCGATACCTACAAAATGCATATGAAATGCTCTACAGCACCAAGTCTAAAGGGGACTCCACCTCACAGGGAACATACAGAAGGGTAAAGAGGCAAACCAAGAATGGAAACCTTACTGCTCCCCGTTGCCTTTCACAAGCCAACATCTCTTTCAAGCCTGCAGAGCATTTTCGCCTTTGAAAAATTAAGTTGGACACAAAATTATCTTGCTTATCACACAGCAACCTAAATGTAACTACCTGAAGTTCTACTCAGCTGACAGGAGAAGAGATACAAGAGAAAAACAGAGAATGAGTAAAGAGGAAAAAATACACCTAGACACTAGGAAGACAAACAAAATGGACCAAAGACATCAAAAAGATAGAGGTGAGGAAGGCGCTAAGATACAGGAGATCACTGTCAATCTACATGCCCTTCAAAGCACAGTCTTTGCCCTGAGTTGGGGCAGGGCCAGCACACCTCTTCAACTCTGTCTGTCTTTCTTTCTGTCTGTCTGTCTGTCTGTCTGTCTGTCTGTCTCTCTCTGTTACTCTGTCTGTGTCTCTGTCTCTGTCTCTCTCACTCACACACACACACCTCCTATTGTTTACATTTAAAGTTGTCATATCCACTACCCCCCTTCAAAAAATGCTGAGATTAGTGTATTGTCCTAAAACCACCAATTTCCTTCCACTAAACTGATTAATTAAATGCTCACATACCATGTTAGTTCAACCAAATGAAACTTTCTACACTTTGCCAACTTTGAACTGCTGAAAGCAATTTGGCACAGCTCATCTGAATGGCCTACTGTCACTAAAAAGAAGGAAGTAAATATACAGAAGATCATTAGGGTACAGTCCTAGTAGCAGTTTTTAAACAGAATATATACACATTGTGTGTGTGTATAAATATCTACAAATATAAAAATAGACAGTGATATTTTCTAAATGTCTATTTTTTGAGAGAGGGTCTCACTATGTCACCCAGGTTAGCCTTGATCTTTAGGCAATCCTCCTGCATCAGTTTCCCTGGTGCTGGGACTACAGGTATATACCATGATAGTTGGTTATCTTAAAAAATGTATAAATGCATATATATATGCGTGTGTGTTTATATATGTGTATATATATATGTATGTATATATATATATGTATATATATATATATATATATATATTCTTACATGTATGTTGTACATAAATAATATATAACACTTGTAAGTGCATAGAGATTTTCTGGAACCCCCGCAAGAAAACATCACTTATGATTGCCTCTGAGAGGAAACCAGAGATCAGTGGAAGATGGGATTTCTCTCATGGCTAGAATCCTTTCTGTAGCCTCTTGTATTGTTAGTATGTGTGGGTTTGAATATGCTTGGCCCAGGGAGTGGCACTATTAGGAGGTGTGGCCTTGTTAAAGAAGGCATGGCCTTATTGGAAGAAGTGTGACAGTGTGGGGGTGGGCTTGTAGACTCTCCTCCTAGCTGCCTTGATGCTAGTCTTCTCCTGCTTGACTTTGGAACAAGATGTGGAATTCTCAAATATTCCTATACCATGCCTGCCTGGACACTGCCGTGTTCCTGCCTTGATGATATTGGACTGAACCTCTGAACCTGTAAGCCAGCCCCAATTAAATGTTCTCGCTCTGTTGCCTTGGTCAAGGTGTCTTTTCATAGAAATGAAACCCTAACTAAGACAGTATGTCTGACTACATGTCTTATTGTTGTTTTGAGATAGGGCCTTACAAGATAGGCCAGGCTATAGTCAAATTTACCATCCTCTTGCCTCAGCCTTCTGAGCAGTATAATTAAAATACCCATTGCCAGCTTGTACAATGTTTTCAATTAAGAAAATGCCTAGAGACTTTTCAAATGTCTCAAGTAAAGCAATGTCCATTTTAGTATGCAAATACTTTAGTGTATCATGAAATATTTACAAAAAGTATTTCAAACAAGGTTAATTACTTAAACTCTGGCCTTTTGTTAGTTTGGTTTTGAGACAGAGTTTGATGTATCCCAGGCTGGCCTGGGACTCCCTTTGTAAATGAGGAGAGCCTTGCAGCACTGATCCCCTGCCTCTATGTCCTGAGCATTAGAATTCCAGGTGAGTGACACTGCACCTTGTTTCTATGCAATACTGGGAACTAAATCCAGAGCTTCATGCATGCTAGCAAAGCAGTCTACCAGTGAGCTGCCTCCCCAGCCCAAACTGTTCTGCACTGTTCACTGCCTGCCAAACAGGGGCATGACCCCGGGGATCTTCAATGGGAACTAAAGTCAGTGTGCCTTGTTCCAATGATAATATTCACATTGCAAGTATTTAATAACTATGCAGTCATTCATGGAACGATATTTGTGTGTGTGCGTGTGTGTGTGTGTGTGTGTGTGTGTGTGTGTGTGTGTGTGTGTGTGTGCTCGCGTGCTCGCACATACATGTCACAGGAACATATTTGATGAGGTCAAGGTCAGCTGTCTTCTTCTTCTTCTTCTTCTTCTTCTTCTTCTTCTTCTTCTTCTTCTTCTTCTTCTTCTTCTTCTTCTTCTTCTTCTTCTTTGTAGTCCTGGCTTTCCTGGAACTTACATTGTAGACCAGGCTGGCCTCAAACTCAGAAATCCACCTGCCTCTGCCTCCCAAGTGCTGGGATTAAAGGCGGGCATCACTATGACCTGCAGCTGTCTTCTTTAGTCACTTTGCTCTTTAAATTTTGGACAAGGTTGATCCTTAATCCTGAATCTCTGATTGGCTTGGCCAACAACTCATGGGCATCCTCCTGTGAATGCCTATCCAGCACCTTTCTTTTATCAAATGTGGTAGAGGGGTCTGAATAAGAATGACTGCCCCCACCCCTGAATCCTCCCGAACCCCACTCCACACAAGCATGCCCCCTGTCTATGGAATGTAAACACTTGGTCCTCAGTCAGTGGCATTATTTGGGAAGGATTAGGAGTTTCTTTCTGGAGGAAGTACCTCACTGGGATTGGGGGGGGGGCAGGGTCTGGCAGTTTAAAGCTTCACACTGCTCTCAGTTGGCTCTTTCTGTTCCAGGCCATCAGTTCATCATGCTGCAGCTTCCTGCTTCTACTGCTATGCCTGCCTCATGCAGCCATACCTCCATACCAGTATGACCTCTTATACTTCTGGAAGTAAAAGCCCCAAAACAATCTTCTATAAGCTCCCCTGGTCAAGGTATTTTTATCACAACAACAAAAAGGCAACAAAGACACATGAGTACTGGGGATATGCCTCAGTTCCTCCACTTACACAGCAAGCACCTTACAGACCGAGTCCTTGCTCCTCCCCTCAAATATTTTGAGGTTCTATGAACAACACACTCACCTGTGGGCCATACACCTACCTACACTACTCGATCAGGAGCACAATTACACATCTATATGTAAGCATGTAGTTTGTATAAGTGTGTGAATGCAGAACTAAATGCACTATTAGTAATCCTAACCCATCATACTTAGAGGGTCTTGATGTATCTTCAGGATGACTGAGAAAACACTGTTAGTGTGGCCTCAAAACCAACTAAGCCTTAGCCAAATCTGGGGCCTGTGCCTCCCCTCAAGCCTCTCTCACCTTATACTCCTAGGGAGAAGATGAGGAAATATCTTCATTCTCCTAAGGGTGCTTCTCTTCTTACCTGGATAATTCCCAAAGACTAGGAACCCACTGTTACCTTTAGTAGCTCTACTTAAATTACCTCCTCCACAGACTTCACCTTCTCCCCTCAGGAGCAGTATGTGAGCTAAGAGCCACCATGATGGGCACCACAGCATGAGGTACAGCCTGGACTGCCACTGTGTGAGATGGGCACCACAGCACAAGGTACAGCCTGGACTGCAGGAGGTGGGCCGTGAGCCAGAGGCCCACCAGTCTTAACAACTTAATACTCTGACTTCAGATTTGAGCACAAAGACATTTTTTATAAATACTGACATATGAGCTAGTATAAAATGCAGATTTCCTGATATTCTGATATGAATATCAGAAGCAGTATTCCAAAGCTTGATAATTAGCCATTATCGTGGCAAATGTTTGTCAGAAAGTCAAACAGAAAACCAAAAAAAAAAAAAACAAAAAACCAAAAACAAAAAAACAAAAAAACCCTTTAATCCCAGCACTCGGGAGTCAGAGGCAGGCAGATTTCTGAGTTTGAGGCCAGCCTGGTCTACAAATTGAGTTCCTGGACAGCCAGGGCTATACAGAGAAACCCTGTCTCGAAAAACAACAACAACAAAAAACAAAAACATTTTCTTAGATTTATTGTAGTCTTCATAAACATCCTTTATCCAAAAATTAAACAATACAATATTTCAAGTTCATTAAGCCCACAACTTAAGAGTGCCCTCTATCAAATTTTTTGTTCAATCTTACTTCTTCAGTTCAATTTATACCATTCCTAATTTTTTTTTCAAATGGCATGAATCTTACTAGCCGATATTGATATTAATAGGCATGGAATTTTGACCATTGCATATAAGTATATGATGTGACATTTTTGAAACCTGCCATTTTTCTCTTTAACTCACTTTTTCAGGTTTGTTTGTTCGTTTTGTTTTGTTTTGTTTTGTTTTTTATGACACGGGGTTTCGCTGCATAGCCCTGGCTGTCCTGGAACTTACTTTGTAGACCGGTCTGGCCTTGAACTCAGAAATCTGCCTGCCTCTGCCTCAGGAGTGCTGGTATTAAAGGCTCGTGCCACTACTGCCTGGCCAGGGTTTTGGGTTTTTTGGTTCGTTTGTTTTGTTTTGTTGAATAAGTTTTCACAAGTTAAAAGTATGGTTAGCTTTAGTTTTCAAAAAATCAAAATTCAGAAAAATTACAAATGCTATGAATTTCAAATCTGTCTTCATTAAACAGTAGTTCCAAGATGTCTGAGTAAACATGGCTGAAGCAACTTTTGACTCTGATAACCAAAGTCATTGTCATGTATACATCTACTGAATTTTAGATGCCAGCACATGCTCAAACAAACACTAATCCAAACTGTTTCCATGTAAGACTCCCATAAGCCTTAGGCAGCTAATTGTCATGAAATGACTGTAGATGAATTGCTTTTGCAAATCTGTTACTAGAGGGAGCATACACTAATTTAATCATTTCCCTCCTCAAAATCTTGCTTTAACTCCTCCACTAACAACAGCCTAGGTGTTGAAGACTTCTAAACTAAGAAGAACGTTAGAATATCTAAGTCCCTTAACATCCAGTAGCCTCTGCCTTCATTATTAAAGGAAAGCTCAACTTTGAGACTAATCAGCACAAAAATGCCACAAAAGCACTACCACACCCTGAAATACCCTAAAGAAGTTAACTTGTGATGAACCACCATGGATGTCTGAGCCCTGCACTTTGAGGGAACCTGCAACACAGAAGCCTGGGCAGCCTGTGGGCACAGCACACCAGGGAAACTGACTGAGAGACTCAAGCTGCTAAGCTTGCTGTGGGTGGGAAAGCACAGTGGCTGGCAGAATACAGCTTCCAGCAGGGCTTCCATAGCATGCAGCTCATGGGTGAACAACCAAATTCCCTTTAATTTTCCTAGGTGGGACTGAAGTTCTCTATCTTTGTTGGGTCCTTTTTGTGGTTTAGGTATCAGAGTAATTGTGGCTTCATAGAATGAGTTGGGTAGAGTACCTTCCGTTTCTATTTTGTGGAATAGTTTGTGAAGAACTGGAATTAGGTCTTCTTTGAAGGTCTGATAGAACTCTGCACTAAACCCGTCTGGTCCTGGGCTCTTTTTGGCTGGGAGACTATTAATGACTGCTTCTATTTCTTTAGGGGATATAGGACTGTTGAGATCATTAACCTGATCTTGATTTAGCTTTGGTACCTGGTATCTGTCTAGAAACTTGTCCATTGCATCCAGGTTTTCCAGTTTTGTTGAGTATAGCCTTTTGTAGAAGGATCTGATGGTGTTTTGGATTTCTTCAGGATCTGTTGTTATGTCTCTCTTTTCATTTCTGATTTTGTTAATTAGGATGTTTTCCCTGTGCCCTCTAGTGAGTTTGGCTAAGGGTTTATCTATCTTGTTGATTTTCTCAAAGAACCAGCTCCTTGATTGGTTGATTCTTTGAACAGTTCTTCTTGTTTCCACTTGGTTGATTTCACCCCTGAGTTTGATTATTACCTGCCTTCTACTCCTCTTGGGTGAATTTGCTTCCTTTTCTTCTAGAGGTTTTAGGTGTGTTGTCAAGCTGCTAACGTGTGCTCTCTCTAGTTTCTTTTTGGAGGCACTCAGAGCTATGAGTTTTCCTCATAGGAATGCTTTCATTGTGTCCCATAAGTTTGGGTATGTTGTGGCTTCATTTTCATTAAACTCCAAAAAGTCCTTAATTTCTTTCTTTATTCCTTCCTTGACCAAGGTATCATTGAGAAGAGTGTTGTTCAGTTTCCACGTGAATATTGGCTTTCTATTATTTATTTTGTTATTGAAGATCAGCCTTAGACCATGGTGATCTGATAGGATGCATGGGACAATTTCAATATTTTTGTATATGTTGAGGTTTGTTTTGTGACCAATTATGTGGTCAATTTTAGAGAAGGTACCATGAGGTGCTGAGAAGAAGTTATATCCTTTTGTTTTAGGATAAAATGTTCTGTAGATATCTGTTAAGTCCATTTGTTTCATCACTTCTGTTAGTTTCAGTGTGTCCCTGTTTAGTTTCTGTTTCCATGATCTGTCCATTGGTGAAAGTGGTGTGTTGAAGTCTCCCACTATTATTGTGTGAGGTGCAATGTGTGCTTTGAGCTTTACTAAAGTTTCTTTAATGAATGTGGCTGCCCTTGTATTTGGAGCATAGATATTCAGAATTGAGAGTTCCTCTTGGAGGATTTTAACTTTGATGAGTATGAAGTGCCCCTCCTTGTCTTTTTTGATGACTTTGGGTTGGAAGTCAATCTTATCAGATATTAGGATGGCTACTCCAGCTTGTTTCTTCATACCATTTGCTTGGAAAATTGTTTTCCAGCCTTTCATTCTGAGGTAGTGTCTATCTTTTTCTCTGAGATGAGTTTCCTGTAAGCAGCAAAATGTTGGGTCTTGTTTGTGTAGCCAGTTTGTTAGTCTATGTCTTTTTATTGGGGAGTTGAGACCATTGATATTAAGAGATATTAAGGAAAAGTAATTGTTGATTCCTGTTATTTTTGTTATTAAAGTTGGCATTCTGTTCTTGTGGCTGTCTTCTTTTAGTTTTGTTGAGGGATTATCTTCTTGTTTTTTCTAGGGCGTGGTTCCTGTCCTTGTATTGGTTTTTTTCTGTTATTATCCTTTGAAGGGCTGGATTCGTGGAGAGATAATGGGTGAATTTAATTTTGTCGTGGAATACTTTGGTTTCTCCATCTATGATAATTGAGAGTTTGGCTGGGTATAGTAGCCTGGGCTGGAATTTGTGTTCTCTTAGTGTCTATATAACATCTGTCCAGGCTCTTCTGGCTTTCATAGTCTCTGGTGAAGTAAAATATACCTGCACAACTGGGGAAATGTGGTGTTTTTTAGAACTCCAGTATAATGTGTAGCTGAGAGTTGAGCTCTTCTGGGAGGGACAGCTGAATTGACATATACTTACCAGGCCTTTTTTTCTTCCTTTCCTAAGTGTGAAACAGTCCAACAGAAACCGGAACATGGCACAGACCACGACATGATCTCCCTCAAAGAGAAGTGCTGGAGGAGGAGCACTGTGTGTGCACAGGAAATACACCACTGTTGCCTCTCATCCCTAATAACCATGGCTGTTATGGGCTGTATGCTCCTCCTTTATTTTGGTTTCTTTGGTATGAACAGGCCTTAATTTCATCTAGCCTCTGGCCCAGGAAGAGTGCATATTTAAAGGGACTCAGAGAAATGCTGAGACACATCAAGAGCTGCTGGGCATCCAGGAAGAATCTGAGTGCAAATTTATCTTTTTCTGTTGGGTCATCATCAATAATTACATGGAGATCAGTCAACAAAATTGTAAAACCTTGGATCCAAGTCTACAAAATGTGTTCTGCTTTGACTTGGGAGGCCATATCCTTCAGACCCACACTCCAAAAGGAGAGTGTTGCTTAAATTTCTCCGGCAAAGATTGTTATCTCCAGGAACTGCTTTTCTACTAAGTTGCCAAGGACAGCCACAGGCTGTAAGTAAGTCTGTGCTACAAAATGAGCAGACTAAGAATTTTGCTTTGCACAATTTTTGTATTTTGATTTTGGTTTAAATTTTGATTAGTTTAGTTACTTGGTTTTTTTGTTTTCATTTGAAGTTTTGTTATTTATTGGTTGTTTATTTGTTCTTGTAATTAATTTGATATTTTGGTAAGGCTAAACAGAGTACACACTGACTGTCAGCTTTCAGTTACAATTGAGTACATTGTATTTATTCTTAGGACTAACACAATGATCTCCAACTCTTTACTCTTAAGATCCTTGTTATTTCAGTTATGATCATGAAATCCCACAGATATCAGACCCAGATGGATCTCTGTATTCTTCATGGGACTTGGGCTCCATAGTTTCTTCACAGCCAGACTGAACTACAAAGTCCATCATACATTCAGTGTGGAGAGTGTGTCCAACTCTCTGGATAGGAACTTAATGTTGGAAAACTTACCCATGCTGCATCCTTGTTGTCAAATATTTATCTACTGTGAAAATCCTGTGGATGATGGTGTTGAACGCATTAATGGCAAATACATCAGTATTTCTGTAATAGCTCTCATTAAATCAAAGCATAGTCTAAGGGAATAAAAAGCTGTCAGAAAACACAGCAGTGTATGCTTCAGCTTTCCTTCAAATATACAATCACTGGAAACTGCAAGTAGAGATAATAAATTCCAAAATCTGTTTGGGGACAGGTTTCTCTACGGGTCCTTCAACATTCATTTTATTACTTTATGATTCACCTGTGTCTGCCAAAAGACATCATTCAAAAACGATGAAGATTGTAATTAGGTATCATCCTATAAAGTCCTAACAAATGCCTTTTTATTTGATATTTTCTTTACATACATTTCAAATGTTAAACCCTTTCCTTGTTTCCCCTCTGAAGATCCCCTTTTTCCTACCCCCAACCCTGATCCCCAACCTACCCACTCCTTCTTCCTGGCCCTGACAGTCCCCTCTAATGTGGCAAAGAACCATCCCAGGACCAAGGATCTCCTCCCGTTGATGACCAAGCAGGCCTTCCTCACCTACATATTTAGCTAGATCCATGAGTTTCACCATGTGTTTTCTTTGGCTGGTGGTTTAGTCCCAGGGATCTTTGGAGGTACTGGTTAGTTCATATTGTTGTTCCTTCTATGGGGCTGCAAACCCTTCAGCTCCATATGTCCTTTCTCTAGTTCCTTCACTGGGGACCCTGTGCTCTGACCAATAGATGGCTGTGAGCATCTACTTCTGTATTGGTCAGGCACTGGCAGAGCCTCTCAGTAGACAGCTATATCAGGCTTCTGTCAGCAATTTCTTGTTGGCCTATGTAGTAGTGTCTGGTTTTTATGGTTGTTTATGCATGGATCCCCAGGTGAAACAGTCTCTGGATGGTCATTCTTTCAGTCTCTGCTTCACATTCTATTCCTGTCACTCCTTCCATGGGTATTTTGTTCCCCATTCTAAGAAGGATCAAAGTATCCTCAGTTTGGTCTTCATTTTTCTTGATTTTTATATGCTTTGTGATTTATATCTTGGGTATTCCGAGGTTCTGGGCTAATATCCCCTTAGCAAGTACATATCATATGTGTTCTTTGTGGTTGGATTACCTTACTCAGGATGATATCCTACAGATCCATCCATTTGTGTAAGAACTTCATGAATTCATTCTTTTTAATAGCTGAGTAGCTCTTCATTGTTTAAATGTATTATAATTTCTGTATCCATTCCTCTGTTAACTGACATCTTGGTTCTTTCCAGCTACTGGCTATCATAATTAAGGCTGCTATAAACATAATGGAGGTTGTGCAGATTCAAGGCAATTTATATACTACATAGCCTATAAATCAATGTTGTTACTTGACTTGCAAGGGACACAGCAAGTCAGACTCATCTTTCATTTGGGGACAATAAGACTTAAGAGTAACTTTCAGGATTTGTCAAGGGTAAGATAAGCTCATGTAGAGGACGAAAAGGGGAAGGTAGCTGTTATCAGTCTGCAATTAGAGGACCCCCTAGAAAGGTTGTTATTAGTTAAGTGCTATATGCCTCTACAAATCCTAGTATAAGGGGTCAGATTAACCCTGCATTGAAAACATTAACAAACCAGGAATGTGCTATGCTGAGCACTCACAGAGAGTTATGAGGAGCTGACTAAGGCTCCTTTTACAGCAAGTAAAAATAGACAAAGAGATCAAATATCCTAATACCACAAGATGATAAAACTGACAACTGTAGATTGTACTCAGTATCAGGGAGTTTAGTTTCTTGTGCATCTACAGATTGTCATGCAACATCTGCATCAGGAACAATACATAAGGAGATGGCTGCTCAGTGGCATGACAAACAACCAAGAAGAGCCATAACCTCTACCCCTCTGATCTGGATGCTGAGACTTAAAAGTCTTAGTTTGTCACCACCTGTCCCAGGACTGCTAGCATCATTTTTGCATATGTTTACCCTAGCACTTGTCTACCTTTGGTACAAACACAGTGGACAGTCCCACAGCCCACAGAGGAGGCTCCACTACCAGGCACTCACTCTATCACGACCAGGATCTTAGAATCCCAGGATCCCAGAATCCCAGGAGTTAGTCACACAAGAATCTTAGAGTCTCACAGGGAACTTTTCTCCCAGGAACTGCGACACACCCAAATCTCAGGATCACAGGATCCCGGAATTTTACACCTGTATCCTTATAGCTTTAATGATCAAGGACAAGGATGCAGCTGGGACTGAGGGTGTGAAGAAAATACAGGACATGTTCAATGCTGAGATCCTGTTGTCTAGACATTCTTAAGCTCTGCAGATGTGGACTCACAGATGCATCTTTGCACTCAAATGACATATACTGATTTTCAAATTAGAATTACCTTTAATCTTGCTGTTTCCCTAGAGAAGTGATGTAGGATTTCTTCCTTGGGGAAACAATATTTTCATGCTTTCTTAAGCACTTCACTTTTACTTTGAAATCTTTTGAAATGACTTCCTGAAGATTCACAAACTGTGATTCCCTAGGCTCATGTTGAATCTCCTTCAAAGTCTTGTCAGCAGACTGATCTAAGAGTAGGGACCAGATGTCATAATTTTTTGGATATTTGACCATAAGCTAAGAATCCCCAAGATATAATTTGAGAAAGACATGAAATTTAAGAAGAAGGAAGAATAAAGTGTGGATACTTCATTCCTTCTTAGAAGGAGAAATGGCATACCCATGGAAGGAGACAACGTTCAGAGCACAGAATGAAGATATGACCATCCAGAGAATTCCCTACCTGGGGATCAATCCCATAAAAAACCACCAAACCCAGACACTATGGGGCTGCCAACAGGACTCTGATATAGCTGTCTCCTGAGACACTCTGCCAGTGCCTGACAAATACAGAAGTGGATGCTCACAGCTATCCATGGAAGGGATCACAAGGTCCCCAGTGAAGGAGCTAGGATAAGTGCCCAAGGAGCTGAAAGGATTTGCAACCCCATAAGAGTAACAACAATATGAACTAACCTGTACCCCCAGAGCTCCCTGTATAAACCACCAATCAAAGAAAACACATGGTGGAACTCGTGGCTCGAGCAGAGGATGGTCTCGTTGGTCATCAATGGGAGGAGAGGTCCTTGGTCCTGTGAAGGTTCTATGCCCCATTACAGATGAATGACAGGGCCAGGAAAATGGAATGGGTGGGTTGTGGAACAGGAAGATGGGAAGAGAGGAAGGGATTATCAGAGAGGAAATTAGGAAAGGGGATAACATTTGAAATGTAAATAAAGAAAATATCTAATAAAAAAAGTTCTCTCTCCCTATGTTGGGCATTTCTTCTAAGGTCTCTCCCTTTGAGTCCTGGGAGTCTCTCACCTCCAAGATCTCTGGTGCATTCTGAGTGGTCCCCCCAACCTCCTGAAGTGGTTCCTGAGGTGGCCTGTTTATATTCTTGAATGACTGAGAAGCACCTAAAGAAATGCTCAAAATCCTTTTTGATCAGAGAAATGCAAATCAAAACAACCCTGAGAGTCCACCTTATACCAATCAGAATGGCTAACATCAAAACCTCAGGTGACAACACATGTTTAAGAGGATTTGGAGAAAGAGAAATGATCCTCTATTGATGGTGGGATTGCAAACTGGTTTAGTTAGCCAGTCTGGAATTCAATGTAGAGGTTCCTCAGAAAATTGGAAATAGATCTATCTGAAGACCCATCTGTACCACTCTTGGGAATATACCCAAAAGCTTCACCTCCATAACACGGGTGCAATTGTTCCACTATGTTCACTCATAAAGGCCTTATTTGTGATAGTCAGAAGCTGGAAGCTACATAGATGTCCCATGACAGAAGAATGGATACAGAAAATGTGGTTGATTTACACAAGGAAATACTATTCAGCTATGAAGAATGAGCACATCTTGAGTTTTGCAGTCAAATGGATGGAACTAGAAAATACCATCGTGAGTGAAGTAATTCAGACCCAAAAGGACATGCATGGTATGTACTCACAAATAAGTGGATATTATATTAGCCAAAAAAAAAGAACAGACTACCAGAAATACATTCCAAGAACTCAAAAAGGTCAACAAACTGAAGTGCCCAAGTAAGGATGCCTTAGTCCCACCTGGGAGAGAGAAGAAAGCAATCACCAGTGGGAGAAGGAGGGAAGGACCTGGGAGGGAAAGTGACAGGGACAGTGGGGAGTTGGGGAGAGAAGGAAACCTGATCTGGTATTAGGTGAGGTAAAAGAACTGAAGTCCTAAGGGCCAGCAGAAAGAATGTGAACAGGCCTCTGGAGTTCTTAAAGCGAATGTAGAGAGCTGGGTTCCAAAGGACATAGAGTTGGATTGCATTTCCATTTGGTTTTCTGTCATCCCAAAGCAGTTTTGCCCTCTATCTGATGAAGTTTTCCTAATAGTAAGGACAGATAAGCACGTGCGTGGGAGGGAACACTTTCTGCTTTTGGAGGTTCATGTTCCATTTTGGTGTCAGAGTTTTCAGAAGTGCCTTTCTGGAATTTGTCTGTGTTCTGGATTTGGCCTGCCTTTTAGTGATACTGGCAAGGCTTTTGTGGACTCTAGTCTGGGGCTGTCTGGCTACCTGGGACCTTTCAAGTATGGTGGTACTTGGAGGTGGGGGATGGTAGATGGAAGCTGGCTTGGCTCACCATTTCTTGATGGTGGCTATGCATTCTCCATAGCCATCTCTCAAAAGAGTTGATTCAACTCAAGGGAAAAGTGACCATGGTCAAACAAGAGAACAGAAAACTGTAGGGGGAGCAGGTTGTGCTGCAAGCATCCTGCAAGGAGGTGAAAAGGCTCTGTGAGGAGGCCCGAGAGAAGATCAGTGGCCACTAGACCAAGAATCAGGTAGGCTAAGATACCTTGGGCAGGTTGCCTACATAAGTCACACACACACACACACACACACACACACACACACACACACACACACACACAGGAAACAGACAAACCTGTAACCATCTACTCAGTCATCCAGCCTCCCACTTACATCCCATCCAATTATTCATTTCTGTCATCATTCACAGGAATATCTCTGGGGTTAGCCATTTGGGAGAAACTAGGTGATTGACAATCAAATCCACCTGCTCTGCTAGAAGCTGCAATCATTTGAGAGAGACAGGCCAATCACATATCACACATATACTTGCCATTATGGTAGCATGGGTTCTAAGTTGGGAGACACTTAGGGAGCAGCAGGAAGTGTGAAGTTAGGGACCTGTGGCTCTTTTGCCTTTCAGTGGTCATGTGAGAATAACGGCTTGAAGCATCTTGCAATGAGGAGAGCCCTGTGTAAATGCCAAAAGAGTTTTACTTATTGTCATCTTTATCCATCTTGGTCTCTTCACCTTGACCAGATCTTGGTCACTTTGACTTACTCCTGAACAGTAGCCTGTCAGCTCTGTTTTCTGTGGGTGGCATTGTTAATTACAGTCTGGAGCTGACTGGATAAATATGGTTGTTTTGAAGACTTCTGCCAGGCTTGACACAGTGGGTGGTAATTTTAGACTTCAAACGAAAAAATTCTCCAGACACCTAAGCCTATTCTGCTCAAGCAGTCCATGCTGCCCTAAGTATCATTAGTGTCCATAGGAAAGACAGCAGAATCAGGGATATGACTTGAAACACCTGGTGTTCTTAGTTTATATTTAATTATTCATCCAGTGTGTCTTCCTCATTGTTTTCTGCACACTTATGATTTCTATGGTGTGTACCTTGTATACATGACTGTGCAGACATGTGCATACGTGGGTATGTTGGAAACTCAGAAAATATCATCTGATATCCTCCTCTTATGCCTTATTCTCTTGAGCCAAGTTCTCACTGAACCTGACATTTCCTGTTTTGGCTTAGCTATCTGAGCAGAGATCATTAAATCTCCTGTCTCTCACAGATGTAGCCTACAATCTGGTTCAGTCTGATATAATTGTCCCAAGGTTTAAGTACTCAGAAGGTAGAAAAAGTTGATGGTTTTCTATTCCTTTTGATATTATCATTTTTATCGTTTTGGAATCTATGTGTCTTTTAATAATTAACAAAAAACAGTCAATGCTGCTATTTAAAATTAAAATGCAGAGCTCTTTCCTCTCATTGCACAGGGAACCCTTCAGAGAATTTCTGCTTTATCTCATTCGCCTCACAACATGAAATCCCCAAGTATATCTCTTTCCTGAAATTTCTGTCGATTATATCATGTGCGTGGCTGTGGCTTAGGAGTGCTTCATTCAGAAAAGCAATGCAAGTGGTGTCACTAGCCTCCAACTGACTGATCTGGGTGCAGTTTTACATTAAGTGCACTGTAATCTGTGGGTGTGTTACTGGAAAATGACTATGGACCATTTTCTATCTCTGGTGCTATGACCACTTTCTTTCTCTGGTTCCTTCTGTGGAGGAACTAGGTTAGGTTCAGTGAGCAGACTAAGATGGGTCAAGTTGGAATCACTGGGATTTTTTTTTAGGTCCTCTTCCTTGGAGACTTGGTCTTGTATGGTCAAGCTCAGCTGTGCAGATATTGTCACTTAATTGTAGGTCAATTTGTGTCAGTATGGAACATGTTCAGGGAAGTGGAAATAAGTTCGGGTCACGGCAACAGAGCCAGTTGGAGTGTAAGATCAAGTAGGACCCGGCACCTCCTCCTAAAGGCAAGAAGAAGATTCTCCCTGACCCCTGGGTTCAGAAGGTGTGTGTGTGTGTGTGTGTGTGTGTGTGTGTGTGTGTGTGTGTGCGTGCGTGTGTGTATGTGGGCGTGTGTGTGTGCATGTGTGTGTGTGTGTGCATGTGTATTTGTGTGCATGTGTGTTTATGTGTGTGTGTTTATATGTGTGTGTATGTGTAAAAGACTTCATTGAAAACATAATTTTCTATTGAACAGGATGACAACAGACTGCAGGACCCTTTGAAGCAGGAAGATCTCATCACTGAGATCTGATTTAAAATTCTTCCAAAAAACTGTTTGCAATAGAACAGTTTCCATAAAGGAACAAGAAACCATTTTGCAGTCTTGAATATTTTTGTGTGAAATGTTTAAACATAATAAGATGTATATAATTTTTTTGATTTTTATACAAACTATCCTTTGAACACAAGTAAAATCAATGGGATACACATTGGTTTGATGTCTTTAATGTTTCCAAGAAGCTGGAATTTTAGATTGGTTTTATTTCTTGATACTACAACTTACTGAATACTAGACTCCCCTCCCCCAAAAGACAGTGTTCTGTTGCTGTCCATGCCTCTGTCTCCACAACTGCTGCCCCATTCTGCCTGCTCTGACTGTTTTAGAAGGAAGACAGAAAGAAAAGACCTTAGGAGAAATCACATATCTCCTGAGTGTGGTCTAGCAGAAAGGAACCTCCTCTTCTCTAACAATGGATTAGGAGAATGGAATCTCTCTATGTCTTTTCCATGTATATTGTAAACTTAACAAAAGATGCTTTTATAATAGTGTTGTTGAAAGTTGTAAAGGCTGGGCAGTGGTGGTGCATGCCTTTAATCCCAGCACTTGGGAGGAAGGGGCAGGCAGATTTCTGAGTTCGAGGCCAGCCTGGTTTTCAGAGTGAGTTCCAGGACAGACAGGGCTACACAGAGAAACCCTGTCTCAAAAAAATAAATGTAAAGACTATGGGGTTGAGAAAACATCAGTATTCAATAAAGGCAAGTATTAAGAAAAATGAAAATGTGTAAAACAATCTTTAGGAGAGAATCAGAGAGGGAAGAGGTCAGGGTCAGCTCAGAGGTTACCAGGAGGGAAATAACAGTTTTGAAAAAAGGGTTTGTTACCTAAGAACATTCCCAGTACAGCCCTGGGTAGTATTCCAGAAAATGAAATAAAGACTAAAACCCATGGGTTTTGTGACAGTTCTTCAATTGATGTGAAATATCTACCAAGGAAAAGTCAGTGATTCCAGACTAGTTTGTGCACCTCAGCACACAATCAGCTCTTGGTGATCAGTAGAAAGTATAATAAAGGAGACATCAAAAGTGCTGTCTTTTCCAACTTTTTCTCTCCTTCCCTTGTCCAGCATTTTTACATCTAGAGTGCCCTCTCTATCATAACACTTCATCATCTCTCCATTCTGTAAAGAAGAACCACAAGAGAGTAGCACAAGAGAGGGGAATCCTGCCATTACCTCCCCCACACGAGTGTTTGGGGAGGACTCCAACCCTACAGGAAGACATGGAAGCCAACCACTAATCCTGATTGAGTCTTCCCAGAATAGACTTAGATCTTCACTGTTTTGTGTATTCTCTGATTCTTTTATTCCATAAAATGTTATGACTATACATCATATTGGTTAGTTTCTTTCAGACAGGGTCTTACTATGTAACACAGGTTGGCACCAACTCAAGACCTATGTCTCTCAGCTTTCTAAGTGTGGAGACTGCAAGTATATGCCACACTGGTTGAAATTTTCAATCACAGATATTCTTACTAAAATAAAAATACATAACAGGTGTTTTGTAAACTGATATATAAAGATAATGTGCAATTCCTTTATCTTCATATTGAGAATTAAATATTAAGCCAGGGCCAGGAAGCAGGACTGGGTGGGTTGGAAAACAGGGCAGGAGGAGGGTATAGGGAGCTTTGGGGCTAGCATTTAAAATGCAAATGAAGAAAATATCTAATAAAATGCCTTAAAATTATTTCTTATACTATTTCATTGGAGTATTTTTATACAACACTTACCATAGATTAAGCTTTAACCAGCAAAGCCAAAGTCCCCTTCTGCAGCCTGAGTGTCACACATTGCTTGGATAACATTGGGCAACATGGCTTGGATTTTACAGTGAAAAAACAATGAACAAGAAAATACCAAAGAAACATACCCACAAGCTCAGACATATTTTCCAAGTATGCTGCATTTAACGTAAGCCAAAATGTAGCAACAAATTAGATGTTGTGACAATATGCCACTGCCATTTGTGGAAATAGTTAGAGCATTTGGCACTGACTATTAGAAGCTGACAAGAAAATAATGCAACAAAGTGGATAATGCATTCATCATGGTATTCATATTGCCATAGGTCAGAATCACCTTCCAAACACAAATTCTTCCCAAATATTGAATGATAGCACATGTACTGGAAGGGCAAAAATGCTTGTATTATTGAAGAGTAAGTTATTTTCTTTGGGAAATAGCATGTTTCAATCAAATAAGGGCGTTCCTAAAATACACATCCTTTATTTTTTAGTATCAAATTAATATTTAATTGCAATAGTACAACAAATACTTAATGGTTTAAACAACTAAATAAAAGAAATATTTTGCTATTTAGATATACGTGTACGGATACTATATATGTGATTGTTTATATCAAATTATTTTCAATGTTTTCATAGCTGTACCCTTTATACATCCAGATTCTAGATGTTTTGTTTCATATATATTAAAATACACATCCTTAACCTGGCAAAGCAAAACATTGAAAATTCAATGGGTCTACAGGAAATCAAAGCTCACTCACCAAAACCAGAGAACAACCCATTCTCAAAAGCACAATACTATTTCTGAAAGCCCAAACACCAAAAGCTCCATCTACTTTAAAAAATAAGAGAATAGCTCTACCTGTTTTTATTTGTCCATGATAATTTGGGAATGTCAGAAAGGAGAGAACAAATAAGTTTGGACAGGTGTATAAGGGGAATAAACTCCATATTGTGTCCCATGGCAACCCGTTCTCTAAAGCCCCTGCCTGAACCCCACAGGCCCAAGACAGCCTGACTCCCCTCTCATGGTGCAAAGCATTCTTCTATCTGGCGCAGTGGTTTTAAACCTTCCTAAGGCTATAACTGTTTAATATAGTTCTTCGTGTTGTACTGGCTTCCCAAACATAAAATTCTTTTCATTGCTACTTGATAACTGTAATATTTGTACTGCTATACATCATAACACAAATATCTGATATGCAGGATTTTCTGATATGCAACCTCTGTGAAATGGTCCTTTGATTGAAAAATGGAGTCACAACCCACAGGTTGAGAAAAACACATCTACAGGATCCTGAACCTGGCCTGACAATGCTGGGAGAGACTAACAGTCTCTCTATTCTTAGGAAAACAGTCTAAGGGGCTCAAATCCAACAGTCATAAAGCTAGATGCTTTGTAAGAGACAGAAAATCTGAAGCCAGAGCTACAGACTCTCCAGTGCTTGAATGAGCAAATGAAGAGATGAAAATTTCATGACCGTTGTGGTCTGAGCCAATGGGTAGTTACCATTAGGAGTCTGCCTCCTGGGTGAGTACAGAAATGGTCTTAATCAAATCCATGCTAACCATAATTAGTATATGTAAGTCAAAGCATTTATAAATAAAATACAGGTCAGTGGCTCATAATGAACAGCATCCAATGTTGACTTCTGTCCTCCACACACATGCATGGGTACCTACAAAAATAATACACATGTAGATATATAGCAAATAAAAATAAAACCCATAGGGCAAATACAGTCAAATGGTTTATGCATTGAACAACAACAACAACACAAAGAAACCAAACAGAGACAAGCAAGTGACAAAGTTACATCCCCCTTCTCCTTCTGCACGGTTACAGTCACACATGGTCTACTTAATGTTTTGTTGTTAGGTGTAAAGCTAGTGCCTCAGGTTTATTTCCCACTAATTTGGTCTACCTCTCACTTATACCTCTCTATTTTGAAACTCCTCTATTCTAGTGTAGACTTATAAGGAATAGGTCCTGAAAACCTGATGAAATCTTCTACAGAGAGAAATCAAAAGCCTATAGCTTATTCCCTGTACAAGAACCCTAGAACAAGGTAGGTAGGTTACTCTGTAGGGGCAGAGGGGCTGGTGGAGATCAAAAACAGGGACATGTATGCTAGGCAAGCACTGTACCACTGAGCAACATTCCTAGCAGCATGATGTTGGGTTAGAGAACTAACTCCCCAGGTCACTATGGGATAGGCATCATGTTTTGGTTATGGCCTACACTGGTGTAGGATAAAAATCAGGAAATGGACAAAATCCAGCTTTTCTCATTGAACAACTAGATATGCTTCAGTTCTCACCCTGGGAATTTACCAAAATAACCTTCCCCATTACCACATTTTGGTCTCAGTATTATTTGACAGACAGTAAGCTGCAGGAACCTGACAACCTGGTCCTCCCCTCCCTCACAGCTTGTAGGTCATCAGCACAGAGACCAGGATCACATGCCTACTCTCCATGTATATGCCCTGTTTGACCATTGTGTATTGGATCTCATTGATGATAATCATTCTGGAAATCTTAATGCCAAGAATTTTCTCCAGCTATGGAGAGGTAGGTGTTATAGGAGAATGTACCTCCCAGAAGATAACCCAGTCCTACTTCTTGCCCTGTCTGGCAAGAACAAAGTAAGCCCTGCTCTGGTACTCAAAACAGATTGTTGTAGAATTGTTGGAGGATGAAAGAGCAGCTACCAGGGTATGGAAACAGTACTACGTTTGGCTGAGAGTCCAAATGAAACAGTACCTCATAGCTGTTATTGTAAATGGTATGGGAGTCTTTTACAATATGGGTACCCATGACTGCCTACAGTTTGACACCTTCCTTTGAAACTTGTACTTCTCTTTTTTATTTAGCTCACCTAAATGGATGATAGCTCTGTACCCTTCTTGGATACCTGGTACTACCACATGCCTTCAACACAGAAGGCTAGTTCCAACCTGAGTGCCTCAGAAACCATAACCCTGCAAATTTTGAGTCTTAACCTCCTTCATGCTATTATCAGCCATGGTCAGTACAATGTCTGTGACCCAGAGAAGTACTGTTTGGGATCAGGAGAAAGATGGTTCAGATGATGGTAACCCCAATATAGCTTGAAAAAGAGCAGAAAGAAGACAACTGGACAGGTTTGCAGTCTCGAGACTGAGTCAAAATATCACCTAGGTATTTTGTTTACAAAGGTGCCTGCCACCAAGACTAGCAAAATGAGTTTGAATTTTGGGACCAAAAAGGCAGAAAGATCCAATTCCCACAACTGTGTATTGACCTCTACTTGAATTATATGCACCAAAGACACTAATGTGTGTGAACTCCTTTGTGCATGTGTGCATGCGTGTGTGTGTGTGTGTGTGTGTGTGTGTGTGTGTGTGTGTGTTTGTGTGTGTGTGTGTGTGCAGAAAAGGAGGCAGAGTTAAAAATGGCAGCGATGGAGTGCATAAGAAGTGCATAAGATCCTCTTCCAGGAACTGTCCCACATAATACCAAATACATGCATCTCTTACTGATCTCTCAGGGATGACCACCACCATGGCTTCTCTGTGAATAGACACATGGCAGGACTCACTCAATCTTGGATGTGCAGATGGAGTATGCACAATAAATCAATATCCCTCCACCACTCTCTCACTCCCTCTTTTCCCTCCCTCCCTCCTTTATGAACACTCTATTATTACTTACAATTATTCTGAACTAATCAATTGCTCACAAGCAGAGTCATGAGACACTTAAAGTGTCTAATCCCATGTTCTAAGGTTTTACCTTCAATTGTGATAGAACTTAAGAGTTATGTGTCATATTTTGAAAACCATGAGTTGGTACTTGAGAAGCCATGGTACAGGGCTCATGTTCCTGATCAGTCTAGAGCCAAAGGACTACAGGTGGAACCAGCACAGACTGGAAGGCTACCCTGGCAGCAATATGGAACTGACTCCGCAATCAATTTGTATTCCATAGTCAGAACTTCACATTCAAAAAGTTTTCCCTGTGTCAATTTTCTTAGTTGATACCCAGATTAAAAAAAAAAAAAAACATTCTGTGAGCAACAGTGCTGTCAATTACAGGAATTTACTGTGGTCCTAGCACACAAGGCCAAAGACTCTCACCATCCAAGCAGAAAGTGGAACTGTACAACCTCTAGCTTGTATTGTGGCCTTTTTGCTTTATAACACTTCCCTTTCTAAGTGTCCATTAATTCTGGACTATTAACTGGTATACTGCCAACAGCTAATGCCAACAGGTATAGAACCATTTGAAAATAAAATCCATATTAGGCAATGAAATATAGTCAAGCCTCTCTCCACTTAAGGTATTTTGTAAATACTCCCACAGTTTTAAACTGAGCTAGAATTCTAACTACCTATTTGCTACCCACTCCCACCCACGATTAAGGACTGCTTTGCTAAATATCTTCCTACCTGGTCATTCCCAACAGCAAAACGCTTTGATTCTCCTTACTTATTTACTTTAGTGATGCTAGGGCAAGCCTTGCACTGGCATATGCTCTGTCCCAGATCTACATCCCAGCCCCCATTTTTTCTTCTCCTGTCTCTGGATCCAGAGTCTCAATATGTAGCTTATCCCCAATCTGGGCCCTCCTTCTTCACCTAGTTGTTGTGAATACAGGTGTGCAGCACCACACCCAATTCCCCAAATACTTTTTGGGCTAAAATTTAAATTATGCCTACATTCACTAACACTGGACTATATTCCAAAGCTAGCAACAAAGAAAACCAAGAAACTTACTATGCTAGCAATATCTCCTTTAGGCTCAAGACTTAGCCAGAATAACTCTAAATAAAGCTAATATGTATCCAAATGTATCTAATTAACTTAATTTCACTCCCTCACAGAGAGAATGGCAGGAAGTCCCAGAAAATCCCTTTTATCCACAGGAATCTCCAAGGAATCTTTTGTTTTTCTCTCTGAATAGGAGAAATCAGGCCATCAAAGTTTAGGCTTTATCAGGAGAGAGGGAGAGAGGGAGGTAGAGGAAGAAAGGGAGAGAGAGAGAGAGAGAGAGAGAGAGAGAGAGAGAGAGACAGAGAGACAGAGAGAGACAGAGAGAGACAGAGAGAGACAGAGAGAGACAGAGAGAGACAGAGAGAGACAGAGAGAGACAGAGAGAGAAGGGAGAAGTGATGAAGGGAGAAGGGAGGAAGCAGGAGGGAGGAGGAAGGAGAGAGATGAGAGAAGAAGAGAGAAGGGAGAAGGGATAAGAGAGGAGAGAGGAGAGAGGAGAGAGAAGAGAGAAGAGAAAGCATATTATGCCTTGGTTGAGTGGTGAAACAAAAAACATCTATGAGTATTTTAACCTATATGTCTTTGACACTGCAGACCTATTGCATAGGAAGTCTTTCCATCCAGAAAATAAGCATCAGAGAGATAGTCAGCTGTCCTTTCAAAATAGGACAAGAGAAATATACTCTTCTGCATTTTGGCCAGAATAAACCTGATAATATGCAAGGCTTCTCTCTCTTTTAGGGGTGATGATCAGAATGGTCTCAAGCAACTCCAGAATTTCCACACCAAAGCAGAAGGCTTATGAACTCCAGGACCAAAAAGTCCAGCCAAGCAGCTATTGATGCTAAAACTAAAGGCAGATTCATCAGTGCAGCCAAATCCCCACTGAATCTAATGGAAGAGAAAGCAGGAAAGAGCCTCAAACTCATGGGAATGGGGATAAATATCATAAACGGAACTCCAATAGCTCAGTTTCTAACATCAAAATTTATAAATGGGCCACAAGAAACTGAAAAGATTCTATAAGACAAAGGGCATAGCCAATAGGACAAATTGGCAAGCTACATATGTAGAAATAATGTTTACCAACTCCCCATCCAATGCACGGCTAATATACAAAATATATAAAGAATTCAAGTAGCTATCCACCATAAGAGCTAAGAACACCATCTAAAAATGGGGTATAGAACTACACAAAAATTTCACAATGAATCTTGAATGGCTGAGAGCACTGAAGAAGTGTGCAACGTCCTTAGTATTCAGGGAATAAAACCAAAATGGCCCTGAGGTTGGTGTCCAGCAGTATACTTTCTACTGAAGAATGCTAAGATCAAAAACTCATGTTTAAACACATGGTCAGAATTTGAAGAAAGAGGAACATTCTTCCATTTCTGGTGGGACTGCAAACTGCTATGACAACTATAGAAATCAATATGGAGGTTCCTCAGAAATTCCCACATAGATCTACTTGAAGGCCATGTACCAACCTTACTGTTGAATGGTCTGCTACTTTCAGTTTTCACTTGATGGCTTATTACTCAGATTTTCTTATTTATTGAGCTATGACTTTGCTCTTGGTAAGCATTTGGTCTCTGATTCTCAATCAGTTCTCTGTTCTTAACACAATTTTTAAGGTACCTCTAGCAACTGGGGCTTATTTATACCTTCAAATCCCTCTAAATTGGGGGACTTCTTATACTTGAGGAAGCTGAGTGACAAAATCAAAGTATGTTGAGCCCTTTGGTGTCTAGTGCACACGAATCTATGGGAGTCTAGGTATGATAATCCTCTAGAACATTCTTTAGGAAAGCAGCAGGAAAGCAGCAGTATGCTCTCAGGTCCCTGTGTGACCTCACTTACCTTTGCCAGCTTTGTGAGCTTCTCTACTGCTGGTCTGAGAACAATTAGGAATTCATGGAATAGATGTCTCATATCTCATTTCCTTTGTCATTGTTAGTATACTAGTGGGAGTAGGTTTGATGGAAATATACTCTCAAACATTAATCAAAGCAGTGCTTGGTCACAAAACAGGCCTCAACAGATACAAGAACATTGAAATAATCTGATGCATCTTTTCAAATCACCAGGGTCTAACATCAAAAAGATCAGAAAGCCCACATACACATGGAAGCTGAACAATGCACTACTCAATGATAACTTGGTCAATGAAGAAATAAAGACAGAAATTAAAGACCTTTTAGAGTGTCGTGTAAATGAAGGTACAACACACCCAAACTTATGAGACCCAATGAAAGCAGTGCTAAGAGGAAAACTCATAGCACTGAGTGTCTCCAGAAAACAAGTGGAGAGATCATACACTAGCACTTGACAGCACATCGGAAAGGTCTAGAACAAAAAAGGCAAATATACCCAAGAGGAGAAGATTGCAGGAAATAATCAATCTGAGGGCTGAAATCAACCAAAGAAACAAAAAGAAGTAGACAAAGAATCAACCAAACAAGGAGCTAGTTCTTGAGAAAATCAACAGGATATATAAACCCTTAGCCAGACTAACCAGAGGGCACAGAAACAGTATCAAAATTAACAAAATCAGAAGTGAAAAGGGAGACATCACAACAGAAACCAAGGAAATAAAACAAACAAACAAACAAACAAACAAACATCAGCTCTTACTACAAAAGCCTATACTTAACACACCTGGAAAGCCTGGATGAAATGGACAATTTTGTAGACAGACTAGGGACCAAGATTAAATCAGGATCAGATAACCATCTAAGCAGTCCTACAACCCCTAAGTAAATAGAACCATTCGTTAAAATCTCCCAGCCAACAAAACTCAGGACCAGATGGGTTTAGTGAACAATTCTCTAAGAACTTCAAAGAAGACGTAATTACCAATAACCTACAAACTATTCCATAAAATAGAAACAGAGGAACACTACCCAATTCTTTCTATGAAGCCACACTTATGCAGATATAAAAACCACACAAAGACCCAACCAAGAAAGAAAACTTAAGAACAATTTCTCTTATGACTATCGATGCAAAATTATGCAATACAATTCTTGCAAACGAAATCCAAGAACAAATCATTCAGAATATTCATCATTACCAAGTAGACTTCATCCTGGGATTCAGGGATGGTTCAATAAACAGAAATGCATCAGCATAATCTACTATATAAACAACCTCATAGGAAATCACTACATGATCATTTCATCAGATGCTGAAAAAGCAGTTGACAAAATTCAATATGCGTTTATGATAAAAGTCTTAGGAAGAACAGGAAGCCAGTCCCATACCTAAACACAGAAAAGGAATATATAAAAAATCAGAAGCCAATGTCAAACTAAATGAAGAGCAGTTGGAAGCAATCCCACTAAATTCAGGGACTACCCAAGGCTGCCCTCTCAGTCACTACCGTTCAATATAGTACTTGACGTCCTAGCCAGAGCAATTAGAGGACAAAAGGAGGAAAAAGAGATACAAATTGGAAAGGAAGAATTCAGAATACCAATACTTGCAGATGAAAGGATCATATATTTAAGTATCCCCAAAAATTTCACCAGAGATTTCATTTCATTTTGTTTGGTATTTTTTTCCTTATTTATTTAAACTCCAGATTTTATTCCTCTCTTGATTCACCCTCATACCACATCTAGTACTTCCTCCCAACCCCTCCATGCCCAGGAGGATGTCGCCACCCCCACCCCCACCGCACCATTCTAAAGTCAAAGGGACCTCCATTCTTTTGAAGGTTAGGTGCATTTTCTCTGACTAAATCCAGACCCAGCAGTCCTCTGCTCTAAATGTTTTGGGGTCCACATAACAGCTGCTTTATGCTGCCTGGTTGGTGTTGCAGGATCTGAGAGATCTCAATAGTCCAGGTTCATTGATTCTGCTGGTCCTGCTACAGGGTTGCCCTCCACCTCAGCATCATTCAGCTTTCCTGTAATTCAACCACAGGTGTTAGCATCTTCCCATAATTCAATCACAGGGCCAGCACCCAATCAGTGATTTAGAAGCTCTGACCACCAGAGAATTTCTAAACCTGATATACAACTTCAGCAAATTGGCTGGATAGAAAACTAACTCAAAGAAATCAGTATCCTTCCTTTATTCAAAAATTATAAACAGGCTGAGAAAAAATTAGGGAAATGACACCATTCTCAATAGTCAAAAACAATAGAAAATACCTTGGGGTGACTAACTAAGCAAGTGAAAGATCTGTATGACAAGAACTTCAAGTCTCTGAAGAAAGAACTTGACAAAGACCTCACATGGTGGGAAGATAACCTATTCTCTTGGATTGACAGGTTTAATACAGTAAAAATGGTCATCGTGCATCTACAGATTCAGTGAAATCTCCATCAAAATTCCAAATCAATTTTTCTTAGGCTTAGAAAAGCAATTTGCAAATTCATTTGGAATATCAGAAAGCCTTCTTAGAAGGGTGAAAATAATAGTCACAGGATGAAATGTGGAGACAAGGTGTGGAGCAGAGACTGGAGCAAAAGCCATCCTGAGCCTTCCCCACCTGGAGATCTATCCCACATACAGACACCAAACCTAGACACTATGGAAGATACCAATAAGTGCTTTCTGACAGGAGCCTGCTATAGTTGTCTCCTCAGAGGCTACACCTGAGCGTGACAAACACCGAGGCACATTTTTGCAGCCTCTCTTTGGAATGAGCATAGAGTCCCCAGTGGAAGAGTTGGAGAAAGGACTGAATGAACTATAGGGGTTTGCATTCATAGGAAGAACAACAATATCAACCAACCATATCCCCTAAAACTCCCAGGGACTAAACAAACAATCACACATGGAGTGACCCATGGCTCTAGGCACATGTGTGCCAAAAGAAATGAAAGCCTTGTTGAACATTAATGGGAGGAGAGGCCCTTGGTCATTAAAAGGCTCAATGCCCCAGTGTAGGGGAATGTCAGGGTAGTAAGAGAACACTGTGTGGGTGTGTCGGGGAGCACCCTCACAGAAGCAGGTAGAAGGGTCATGAGATAAGTGGGTTCTAGGCAGGAAACTGGAAAATGGCTAACATTTGAAGTGTAAGATTAAAGCGTTTTAAAATAGAAAAAAAATGAATTGAAGACCCAGAAATTAAACTAGACTTATGGACACTTGATCATCGACAAAGTCATGAATACACAATGCAAAAAAGAAACATCTTCAATAAATGTTGCTGGTCTAACTGGGAGTAAGTATGTAGAAAAATGAAAGTAGATGCATATTTGTCACCTGGCACAATACTCAAGGCCAGGTGGATTAAAGATCTCAACATAAAACCAGATTCACTGAATCTAACTGAAGAGAAAGCAGGAAAGAGCCTCAAACTCATGGGAATGGGGATAAATGTCATAAACAGAAGTCCAATAGCTCAGACTCTAACATCAAAATTTATAAATGGGCCACAAGAAACTGAAAAGCTTCTATAAGACAAAGGGCATAGCCAATAGGACAAATTGGCAAACTACATATTGGGAAAAAATTTTTCACCAACGCCCCATCCAATGGCTAACATCCAAAATATATAAAGAACTCAAGTAGCTAACCATGATAAGAGCTAAGAACACAATCTAAAAATGGGGTAGAGAACTAAACACAACATTCACAACAACGAATCTAGAATGGCTGAGAAGCACTGAAGAAGTGTGCAAAGTCCTTTTTCTACAGGAAAATGAAAACCAAAATGACCCTGAGGTTGGTGTCCAGCAGTATACTTTCCAGTGAAGAATGCTAAGATCAGAAACTCATGTGAAAGCATATGTTGGTGAGAATTTGAAGAAAGAGAAACATTCTTCTCTTTTTGGTGGGACTGCAAAGTGCTATGGCAACTCTGGAAATCAATATGGATGTTCCTCAGAAATTTTCAAATAGATCTACCTGAGGGCCAAGGACCAACCTTAGTGGTGCATGGCCTGCTACTTCCAGGTTTCACTTGTTGGCTTATTACTCAGATTTTCTTATTGGGCTATGATTTCGCTCTTGTCTTTCTGATTCTCAATCAGTTCTCCGTTCTTACACATTTTTTTGACGTACCTCTAGGCACTGGGACTTATTTATACCTTCAAATCCCTCTAAATTGGGGGACTTCTAATACTTGGAGAAGCTGAGTGACAAAAGCAAAGTATGTTGAGCCCTTTGGTGTCCAGTGCACACGAATCTATGGGAGTCTAGGTATGATAATCCTCTAGAACATTCTTTAGGAAAGCAGCAGGAAAGCAGCAGTATGCTCTCAGGTCCCTGTGTGACCTCACTTACCTTTGCCAGCTTTGTGGGCTTCTCTACTGCTGGTCTGAGAACAATAGGAAACTCCTGGAATAGATGTCTCATATCTCATTTTCTTTGTCATTGTTAGTATACTAGTGGGAGTAGGTTTGATGGAAATATACTCTCAAACATTAATCAAACCAGTGCTTCTTATGGACCATCAGGATGAAGTACCAAGTTCAAGGACAGTTCTGTGCGAACTGCTCAAAGCCAGCCAAGTGGAGCAAGAAGAAAGCCAAGCAGAAGTCATTCATTACCACCACCCTCAGCACCTTTCTCCAGGACAGGGTCACTCAGCTTTGGTAGAAGAAGGGATGACCTGAGATAGCTGCCCCATATTCCTTCAGAAAAGAAACGGCCAGCAATATTGGGGAAAGAATATGGGTGTCAGGGGGCAGTAAGCAGAATGTAAAGTGAATAAGTAAAAAGATATTAATACAAAAATATTTACTTATTTTAAAAAATTGGGCAAAATATAGTATTTAATAAGTCTAGTGTGTGTACACTGACAATCACTTTAACACACAGAGAGACTAGATGTTGTAAAGTAGGGTGCCTTTGTTTTTGACATAAACTATGAACATAGCAAAGATAAATAAAAAAGAAAGATGTGCATCCCAAAGATCCATTATTCTCCTCAAATCTAAGTGTTTGTGCTTTACCAGAATTCTGGAGACCTCCATTCAATCAGGTCTCAGGGCTCATCCAAAGTACAGTCCTGAGCCTGATATGGCCAAGTGTTCCTGTGTTGGTGGCTGACCTCTGCCTCAGGCTTCAAAGGCACTGGAGGGGCAGTCTTGGCCTTCAGGTGGCAGCCATTCCAGGTCCTCTACCATACCAGATAATGAGTCTTCCACAGATGCCTGTCATCTCAAAATTAGAATTTTGGGTATTCCAAAGATTTGGATGCTACTCTATTCTATGAAAAGAATGCCCACTATCAAGGAATTCACCATTAGAAAATATTGTCCAGGTTTTGTATAATTAAACCTATAGGAGAAGGATATTTGCCTCTGTGAGACAGGAAAACCCTGGGAAATTGGAGTATATGTCACATGAATTGACTCAGGTGGCATATTTATTGTTGTGAAAAATCTATTGTCATGATGAATTGGTTACCTGCGACCATACAAGTTAACCAATGTCTGTATAATTGTTTTCCTTATTTGAAAGTGAGTAATGAGATCATCTGAGGAGTGGTTGCTAAGAATAAAATCACTGATTAACATGAATGATAGAACTGTACAGAGCATGGGCTTAATTTTCTGGGTCCAGTGCAAATAGCTGGGAGAGTTCAAAACAAAACCAATAAAAACAACAGGAATACAAAAAACAACAATTGTTTAAAACCATTTTGAGTGCTGAGATTACTGGCATGTACCAACTCTGGCAAATTTTTTTTGTATTCATAATAAACAAACAAACAAACAAACATCCCTATTCCAATTCTAGCAGTTGCATCAGAGAGAGCTGTGTGACACTGCATGTTGCTTCCTTTCTTCAGAAAGCTCAGGTCGTCAGTCCTATACCAGGTCAGCTAGACCTAAGACAGTGTAGTTGAACTTCTGGCTGCCATGGCATGATTCTACAACAATCCTTTTCTTGGTAAAATTGAGCCTGTATAGAGTAAGCTGCTTGTTGTTGGATCTAGGAGCCTTTAGGCCAGCAAACACATAAAGCCACCCGTAGTGAAAGAGAAAAGGAAAAATCACATTGGAAAAAAATATGTCCCATATTTGTAAGAAAAAGCCCTCAACTTTGAAGGCATCACCTATCTCCCCCTGATTTTTGAGCTCTGCATATTGATATTGTGTGGCTCAAGAAGGTAGTGAATTTCAGATGTTTTCCCAAAGAAGACATACATGATTTTTCACTCTTAAATCTGTGAGGTTAGGGGGTATATTAGCACAGGTTTAGCAAAGCCAGCATAAGAACAAAGAAGCCAGAGATGATAATGCCAAAGGGACAGCATCGTGACCTTATAGACACATTAAAATTGAGGTTTCATCTCAACTCAGCCATTGCATTTCCTGCCCTATATTCTGAGTTATATATTTGCTTTGAGTACAGTATGATGTTACAACCTGCAACACCCTCATTGCTCAACTTCGCAATTCAGGAAGACAGATACTGGAGAAGTGATTGCTATGGGGCTACAATGTAGTAATGTACAGTCCAGGATGACTTTTGCTCTCTGATGCCCACTTAAATTGTCTGGTTGTATTTGAGAACAGGACCATGTGCAAGATAATGTTTTGAAGATGGGACAGCAAGTTTACCATTTATATTTGCCCTGTAGATGATTCCATATGTTCAAAAGTATAGGGAGTTTTCCTTGTAAAAGATAGGACTGTAAACCAGAGATTTTGAGAAACTCATGGATATATATGTATATATATGAAAAGAATGCCCACTATCAAGGAATTAACCGTTAGAAAATATTGTCCAAGTTTTGTACAATTAAACCTATAGGAGAAAGATATTTGCCTCTGTGAGACAGGAAAACCCTGGGAAATTGGAGTGTATGTCACATGAATTGCTCAGGTGGCATATTTATTGTTGTGAAACATCTACTACATCCACAGTCCATAGAGATTTGGGTGCTAACAAAATCTCTTAAGCATGTCAGAGTCCTAACCAACGTTCCCCCTCAAAAGCACATGACGTCTAATGAAGCAGTTAGAATTCTCCAGCTTTGGAAGGAGAGGTTGCCAAAGGGGATCCCACGGGTCCATGAGAGGCTCCAGGAGAGGCACCCCAGAAAAGGACCAAGCTGGGGAGAACTAGTTAGCAGGTAGATCATGGCAGTTGCTAGTGACATTATCAGTAATGCCTTCCTTGGAGAATCTCTTGTATCTAGGAGAGAACTAGAATCTTCTGTGTTGTCACCTGTGTTGTGGTGACAGCAACTGCCTGTGGTTCATCACTTCTGTTTGCTCTGAGATCACCAGCAGGAATGTTTTCCCGGCTTCTCAGGCTATGTCAGAAAGAGAATGGCGATGAAGGAGACACCAGACCAACAGAGAAGGAAGAGGGAATCCTTTCTCATGAAAAAGGAAGAAGGAAATGGTTATGGAGAAGGCACAGTGAGTCCTGGGCAGAGTTGGGGAACTTCCTGGTAGAGGTAGGCTTGAGCTGGTCCGTCCAGGAGTAGGTCTTACAAGCTGAAGCCTTGGACTTTGCCAATGTCAGACAAAGAGTCAAGAATTTCTGATGATTAGTTTGACAGAGCCAGGAACTGACAAACCTGCAGCTACTCTTCTGGGAGCTATTTAATTTCATTTTGAGTGGCAAAGAATGCCAGGAGTGGGCACTATGGGAATATCAGTGTGTTATTCCTTTCATGGAAGGGAGTTGAAGCACTTCACCTTCCAGATTACTGTGGGTAACTTGAGTCTCTGATGAAAAGAACAGAGAAGGATGCTCCCCTGGTCATGTCATGTGGTGAGGTCTCAGACACTTTGGATTAATTAGTGCTTGATAGTGCTAAGCACTATGAACTTCAGGATTTCCCTGTAACACATCTGATATGACCTGACAATGTTCCCCATATCTTTATGTCTGAGGCAAATTATAGATTTCAGGGCAAAGGGTCCTGTAATAGGGAGTGAGGCATATGTCTGACAATGGTGGTTAGGAAGAGGAACATAGCTTAGCAAACCAGCTGGAAGATAGCTTTTCTGCTCTTTTAAGGATTCACCCCGTCTTTACCTTTTCTCTCCATCCATCTTCTTCTTGGGACTCTGAATGGTCTCCCCTCCCCTGGGCCATCAAGTATGCAAACTCATTTGTGTTTATCTATCTGCAGGGTCTGCTAGAAATACTTCAACCCAAAATTCCAACATCACTAATCAGATATCAAATATAAATAAAGTTAGAGAACTGAAATTGCATAAGAGGAAGATCATCAATGACATGGAGGAAATGTGTGGAATCCTGATCGTTTACATGTATGAGGATTTGAATTACAGGTAGGAATTATGCCCAGTACCTTGTTTCCTGTATTGTGCCATCTGTTAACCCAATTTCCTTCTATAAATGGAGTGTGATCTCCCATCATTCAATTAAGTAGCCCTAACAGGTGTTTAATTGTTGGATAAACAAGGTGCTGTGTGTTTATTATCATCTTTTTTTGTACTTGACCCTGGGATGCTTGCAATCTGATTGTTGATGTCAACAGCTGGAAGGTCCTGCTCACACTTGTTGCCTCTCAGTGTGTGAATGCAATGCCTGCAGGCTTCAAGGCTTTACTCTGATATTGTTCATTATATTCTGAGAGATGGTACCTCCCTGGATTTATTTGGCATTCTAATTGTGTCTGTGTGTGTGAACTTAGCTGTGTGTGTTTTGTTCAGGACTGAGGCTCTGGGACCTTTGATGGGGTCTGAGGATTTGTGTGTTGCACAGTTTGCAGGTAGTGTTAGTGTTGAGTCCATAGAGGTCCAAAGTGATCACCAGGGAAGTTTGTTCCTGGTGTTTCCTTGGTGTCACACAGGAATCTCCTGGGGGAGGAGGTGTGATAAAGCCTTTCTCCTGTAAATACTAGTTGTGTCCTCTGGGAATTCAAATAACAACAGGAACCAAGGAATGAGGATCCCTGCCTTAAAAATAAGAGGAAAGTTATTACAGATACCTATTGGACCCTTGCCTGTGGCACAGTGTATTGGAAAATTGTCATAGAAGTAGTCTATTCCTTCATGCTTGCCCAGGAAGCTCTTGAAGGTCAGCTAGGTCCATTTGGTCCCCTGGCTCTGCTGTCCTCTGCCCAGGATAGTAAGTTTAATTAGCACCAAGGGGACCCAGTTTTAAGGAACTAGGATGTGGCATGCAATTGGCTTGGGTAGTCCATGATACAGCCTGTTTGCACATGATTATTGAATCCTCAGTTCAGCAGATTATTTGCTTCTTGGGTCATGCCCTAACACAGGATGAACACTGAATTCAACATCATTAAATCACAACATGAGAAGACAATGTTGGATATAGATAAAATGACCCAGTCCATAATTGCTTCCATGAAGTTCTCCGAGGAACTGTTAAATGATAACTATTCCTACAGGTGAGTCAGTGACACAACTGACACCCCCAGAACTAGGCAGGGAATGCTTCTGTCCTTTTAGGACTTTGAACAAAAGCAAGGACTCTGGTTCTATGCTATCTGTTTTTTTGTCCAGGAACCCTGCCCTGAGGCAAGGGTCTTTTATTTGTACCTCTTGGACACAGTTGTCCTAAGTGTGAAGAGTGTCCAAGACCCTCCAAACTTTATTCTTCCAAATTTAAGATCCTCTACATAGAAAACTTTTCCACCACGCTGCGCATATCCAGGAACCCTGAACCTCTAGGGTTCTGACCACAGATTAAAAGATCTAGGATTCCCGACAAAAATGGAGAGTGTACATCTGTTGGGTCAGCTCACCTCTCTGAGAGGGGATAAGACTTCTCCCTGCTGAAGGTTTTATGGTACCACAGACCTATAATCAACCATGAGGAACATTTCCTCTTCTGTGATGCAGAGGGAAAACTCTTGGTGATAGGGTTTTCAGAAGGTTGTGGAGTCCTCTGGAATATGGGTGGTATCTTGATTTGACTTGTCTTTGTTTGGTTCTGCTATGTATATTGTGTCCTCTTCTAGGGCTTCTGGAGATCAGGGCCCTTGCAGGGATCATGGGACTTGTAGGAGTGGCAAGCCAATGGAATCTGGCTGGGAATCACCAATTTTTCTTTGTGGATCAGCATTAAGGAGGACCACCTCCTCCGTGAATGCACTCAACTCAACGAAAAAGTAAGGATATTACTGAATGAAAACAGAAAGCTGCTGGTGGAGCAGGCTGGAACGCAAGTGTCCTGTGGGGAAGAAAAGAGGTTCTGTGAGGAGGCCAGCAAGAACATCTGTGCCTCAAGTGCCAAGGAGCAGCAGGTAGGATGATGTGTATCAGAGGCACATCGCCCTCATGTCTAACCATAAACATAGAAAATCCAATGCAACAGTCCACCAACTTCTCCAGGCACTCACCTATGTTTCCTCCAAGTGTTTGCTTATGTGATCATCTACAGGGCTCTCTGTGGAGGTAGCCTGGTTCAAGAAACTGCATGTTTGGCATGCAAATGTTCCTGCTCTGCTAGAATCAATAAGGGTGATAGGTTGATTACACATCACAACACTACATGCCTTAAGTTTGAAGGATGCTGTGTTGGAGCCCTTCTTGAGAATAGCAAGAGCTTTGAAGGAAGAAGTAAAGGCCTGTAGCTCATTTGCTTTACAGGGATCTTGTGAGATTCTAGGTAGGAAATAGTTTGCAGGGATGACAGCCTTGTGTAATTGACAAATAAGTGGATTTCATTGCTGTCTTTTGGCGGCTTTTCTATTCCCCCCTTTCCCCTCTATCTCAAAATGGCCTCTACAGGCTTCATATATCTTGGTTCACACTGAGAGGTCCTGAGTAGTATATTGTCAGTCCCATTTTCTTTGAGTGATGTCGGAGTGGTCATTCCTGGTCTGATAGTCTGGAGTTGGCTGGATGACCAGAGATGACAGAAAGGCTTCTCACAGGCTCAGGTTTGGTGTGAGATTTCTGAGGCTTCATGAAAAATTTTCTTAATATATGCCCCCTATTCTACCAAGAAGAGTGTTCTCTAGTGATTTTTTTTTGTTCTTCGGATATTTTATTTTATTTTTTATTAGGTATTTTCCTCGTTTACATTTTCAATGCTATCCTAAAGGTCCCCATACCCCCCCCCCCCAATCCCCTACCCACCCACTCCCCCTTTTTGGCCCTGGCGTTCTTCTGTATTGGGGCATATAAAGTTTGCAAGTCCAATGGGCCTCTCTTTCCAGTGATGGCCGACTAGGCCATCTTTTAATACATATGCAGGTAAAGACAAGAGCTCCTGGGTACTGGTTAGTTCATATTGTTGTTCCACCTATAGGGTTGCAGTTCCCTTTAGCTCCTTGGGTAATTTCTCTAGCTCCTCCATTAGGGGCCGTGTGACCCATCCAATAGCTGACTTTGATCATCTGTTAGATGTTTTTTTCTATCCCCTGTGACAGGGATTCTCTGTCCAGCACTGGCTGTCCTGGAACTCACTCTGTAGACCCGGCTGGCCTTGAATTTAGAAATCTGCCTGCCTCTGCCTCCCAAGTGCTGGGATTAAAGTAGTGAGCCACTATGACCTGGCTTCTCTAGTGCTTTTTATTCCTCTAAAATAATCGCAGAGTCGTTGGGTCTGCCTTGAAACATCTCCTCTGCATAGTCTGAATTATCTTGGTCCTGAACCATAACAGATACCTCGTTGTTTTCTGCTCAGTTATGATTTTATGTGAATAAGTCTGTGTGTGCTTCTGTGTGTGTCTTTGTCTGTGACTGTGTGTCTGTGTGTTTCTTTTTGTGTATGAATTGTTTTCCTGACCTGTGCCTCTCTCGGTATGTTGGGAGGCCATTCAATGACATCTGAATTGTCCAGTTATTCTTTATATTACTTCTTTGAGCATTGGTCTCGCAATAAACTTGACATTTCCTATTTTGTTCTGTTCAGTAGTCTTTGCATCTTCTGTTCACTATTAGGTAGCACCCCCTCTCTCATTTATTTCAACAAATTGATAAACAATACAGCTATTTTAAAAATAAGTGTTAGATTTCTTCACTTTCCCTGCATAGAGTTATCTCCCTGGGAGATTTGTGTTTGTCTTATTGGCTCCACCATGAACATGCACAGAATCCTACCATGCATCCCTCTGCTCGAATGGGTTTTGCTAACTATATCGTGGGCATGGCTTTGTTTCAGGATAGATTCCTCCTCATAGTTGGCACAGTGCTGCATTTCATAAATGTCACAGCACATTATTTCACCAGCTTTCTTCTGACTGATATTGAGGAAGATTTAATATCACATGAACTGTAATAGGTTGAAAAGTTCCAGGATAGTGACCAAAGTCACTGTCTTCCTCTGATGCTACCAAGGAACCAGTGTAGGTATAATGAGGGCTACTGAGAGAGTCAACATGGGGCTTGCTGGAGGCTTTTCTTAGGAATCTCTTTCTTGGGAATTTGGTATTGTGTAGTCCAGGTTATCTGTGCAGAGCTTGTAACTTCCTCGTAGGATCAGAAAGCATCTGCATAAAATTTTTTTTGAAGAGGAGTTAATTACAGATGAGGGCCACAAAGACTGCCTAAGTCTAAGAACCTTATACTCATACACATCAGAGGTCCCAGTAGCTGCTTATGCAACAGGAAATTTGCTAGGCGACAGTAATATTTTCATTGATTTGTGTTTGTGTATTTCTATGTGTGTATTGTGTGGTGTGTATGTTTTTGTTCTTTGTGTGTGGTGTGTGTGTTTGTCTGTGTGTGTTTGGACCAAGTTTGGATCAGCTTGTTTCTACTAAAGTTGTGTATTAGTGTAATACTAGGTAATTTTGTGTTTGTGATATGGGTGCTTGTATATACAAATGTGTGTGTGTGTGTGTGTGTGTGTGTGTGTGTGTGTGTGTGTGTGAGTGATTGTGCATAAATGCAGCTGTGTGTGTCTCTAGAGGTCAAATTTAATGAGAAATACACTCTGAGGTTTTAGTTTGCACCTATGAAATATCAAATACAGCACTCCAATTATTCTGCATGCTCACCTAACACCCAAGAATGAAAGGACACAAGAATTCTTGTAGGGTCAGATTTTTTAACTGACTAGAGACAAAACTATTGATTCTCATTGAAATCTTTAGAGCAAATGTAAGGGATATGGTATATGGAGGTAAGGAGGACATTGCTGTATAAAATCCTTGTGTTTATGACCCTTTTCTGCTCTTGGTGAATTGTGAAGGACCACTGGAAGGTCAGGTGGCTCACTGTGTCTTCTAAGCATTCCAGGTTGTTTTCCTCATTGCCTGCCACCATTACATTTCCTGCTATCTCTGCTCAGTAAAGCTTTGCCTTGTAGTTTGCCTTGGATTTTACTCATTGAGAGATTGAGTTGCTTGGAGCTGAACTTGGATCCAGCAGAATTCCCATAGCTGTGGAGCAAACCAGGCCTGCTTCAGAAGCCCATTGAGGGTCTTGATAATCTAAAGTATTCACACTGTCTTATCTGTATAGCATTCAGCGGGACTGTTCTTCAACATCATTTTCTCAGAGTTAAAATCAGCCTCAGTGGGGGTTGGGAGAAATGAGGACCTTCAGACAGTTCTGGTAGTATAAAATTGGTTATGTCTGTTAGAAGCCATGTTCTGAAAGTAGAAAAGAAGTCCTCATTGACCCAGTCCTTCCAGAACAAGTAGGAGGTATCCACAGAGTCTAGGGTATTCAGGGTTGCAGTGGTCCTCAGAGCAGCCCTGAAGGAGAAGTTATCCTGATGTCCATTTGCTGAAGAATGAAACTGTACTGTGTGGTGCAGCCCTTCCATGAACTCAGTATGAGATAATCCATGCAAGCTTTTGTCCTCCAACTAGTCAGCCTTTTCTTACTCAAAATAGCCCTGACACAATCACATTCTGGGGAGAAAATGGTTCCTTTGGATCCTGTTATAGACAGTTCCTATTACTCTGGGCTCATACCTTTGGACACCAAGTCAGTTAGGTGATGGAAAATGGAGATCCTATTGAAAGAAATTGTTTACTTTGGGACAAGTCTGAAACAGTGAGCAAGAACAAGAGGCTGGTCCACCACCAACATGTGAGTCTAGGCTGGGAAACAAACCTATTCTACACAGCCTTGGGAACTTGCTGAGCCAGATTGGATAATAGGACAAGAACCCTGATTCCCAGACCGGTTTATGAGTGGAAAGCATATCACTGACTGCGCTGCCTATATGCTTTGCCCACTAAGTACCTTTCCCATTCAAGATTTGGTTTTTTATGCCTCTAAAGTTTCCTGGGAGATTTTTATATTTGAATTAACCGGGAAACTAAACGGGGCACTGCAATACAATATGCTTGTATTGCATAAACACAAATAGGTGTGTTTGAGAGTGTGCCCTACAATAGTCATAGATGTACAGGGGTGTTCTGTTTTTTTCATGACCATCACTTTTAAGGTTCATTGCTCAGCCTTGGGAATATTTTTATTTAGCAAACTCTTACAGATTCTAGGACCTATGAAGTACCCATGGGGTTTTGTGTTGTATGTTGTCTCTGGTTATTTGGAGATAGAGGGATTGACAAGAGGAACCTTGTGAGGTTCCTGCACTGGAGAAATAATCATAGCCTTCACTTCAGTTCAGGGCATGCTGGCACCCCATAAGGAATCCACATGGTTTTCTAGGTTGCACACATCTCTCTTGGACTCACATTCAGACATTGTTCAATTGCTATTACTCAATATAATATACCCGCACAACTGGGGAAATGTGGTGTTTTTTTAAAACTCCAGTATAATGTGTCATTGACAGTACTGATTCTAGCAGTTTTTAAAAGGTGAGAAACAATTCCAAGCTCAGGTGTTCTATGACACTTGGGATGCACGGTATGATCTCAGCTCATAGGTCATTTTGGTTTGTCCAGCTGAATAGAGCTGTTCTGGGAGGGACAGCTGAATTGACAAATGCTTACCAGGCCTTTGTTTCTTCCTTCCCTAAGTCTGAAATAGTCCAGCAGAAAGCAGAACATGGCACAGACCACGACATGATCTCCCTCAAAGAGAAGTGCTGGAGGAGGAGCACTGTGTGTGCACAGGAAATACACCACTGTTGCCTCTCATCCCTAATAACCATGGCTGTAATGGGCTGTGTGCTCCTACTTTATTTTGGTTTCTTGGGTATGAACAGGCCTTAATTTCATCTAGCCTCTGGCCCAGGAAGAGTGCACATTTAAAGGGATTAAGAGAAATGATGAGACACATCAAGAGCTGCTGGGCATCCAGGAAGAATCTGAGTGCAAATTTATCTTTTCCTGATGGGTCATCATGACTAATTACATGGAGATCAGTCAACAAAATTGTAAAACCTTGGGTCCAAGTCTACAACCTGTGTTCTGCTTTGACTTGGGAGGCCATATCCTTCAGACCCACACTCCAAAATGAGAGTGTTGCTTAAATTTCTCCTGCAAAGATTTTTACCTGCAGGAACTGCTTTTCTACTTAGTTGCCAAGGACAGCCACAGGCTATAAGTCTGTGCTACAAAATAAGCAGACTAAGAATTTTGCTTTGCACAATTTTTTGGTTTGATTTTGGTTTGAGTTTTGATTACTTTAGTTATTTGGTTTTTCTTGTTTTCATTCGAAGTTTTGTTATTAATTGGTTGTTTATTTGTTCTTGTAATTAATTTGATATTTTGATAAGGCTATATACAGTACATATTGACTGTCAGCTTTTAGTTACAATTGAGTACATTGCATTTATTCTTATGACTAACACAGTGATCTCCAACTCTTCACTCTTAAAAACCTTGTTATTTCAGGTGTGATCATGAAATCCCACAGATATCAGACCCAGATGGATCTCTGCATTCTTCATGGGACCTGGGCTCCATAGTTTCTTCTGAGCCAGACTGAACTACAAAGTCCATTATAAATTCATTGTGGAGAGTGTGTCCAACTCTCTGGATAGGAACTTAATGTTGGAAAACTTACCCATGCTGCATCCTTGTTGTCAAATATTTAGCTACTGTGAAAATTCTGTGGATGATGATGTTGAACACATTAATGGCAAATACATCAGTATTTCTGTAATAACTCTCATTAATTAAAAGCATAGTCTAAGGGAATAAAAACCTGTCATAAAACACAGCAGTGTATGCTTCAGCTTTCCTTCAAATATAAAATCACTGGTAACTGCAAGTAGAGATAATAAATTCCACAATCTGTTTGGGGACAGGTTTCTCTACGGGTCCTTCAACATTCATTTTATTACTTTATGATTCACCTGTGTCTGCCAAAAGACATCATTCAAAAACGATGAAGACTGCAATTAGGTATCATCCTATAAAATTTTAACAAATGCTTTTTTATTTGATATTTTCTTTACATACATTTCAAATGTTAAACCCTTTCCTTGTTTCCTCTCTGAAGATCCCCTGTTTCCTAACCCCAACCCCTGCTTCCCAACCTACCCACTCCCTCTTCCTGGCCCTGGCATTCCCCTTTACTGGGGCACAGAACCTTCACAGGACCAAGGATCTCCTCCCAGTGATGACCAACCAGGCCTTCCTCTACTACATATTTAGCTAGATCCATGAGTTTCACCATGTGTTTTCTTTGGCTGGTGGTTTAGTCCCAGGGATCTCTGGAGGTACTGGTTAGTTCATATTGTTGTTCCTTCTATGGGGCTGCAAACCCTTCAGCTCCATAGTTCCTTTCTCTAGCTCCTTCACTGGGGACCCTGTGCTTTGACCAATGGATGGCTGTGAACATCTACTGCTGTATTGGTCAGGCAGTGGCAGAGCCTCTCAGTAGACAGATATATCAGGCTCCTGTTAGCAATCTCTTGTTGGCATCTGTTGTAGTGTCTGGTTTTTGTGGTTGTTCATAAGATGGATCCCCAGGTGAAGTCTCTGGATGGATATGAGGTGTCCTCCTGCCTCAGCACAAATTTGAACACAAATTTGTACACATGCATCCACACACAGGTATACAGGCACACCAAACAGGAGCTGACACTGTAACCTAAGAACATTATGAATCCCTTTGACCTTTTCTGGTCTATGCAACTTTTATCTTTCTTTAAACACAGACAACATACCTGACATACCACTTTGTAACCTGTAGTCTCCCCTCCCCCAGCCTGAAACCTGCTTGCTCAGGGGTGGAGCTTCCCGCTCAATCATTCTGCCATGCCCACTGCTGGAACCTGCTTCTTTGCTGTTTGGAGCCCTGCACATTGTCACTCTGCTATTGGAACCCAAGATTAATTGGCGGGAATAGGGGCCCCCTTTCCCTGCTTTATAGTTGCGTGTGGAACAGTAAAATTGAGCTTTGATCAGAATGACTGTCTTAGCTACATTTCTTTATCTCGCCACCTAGCCCCTCTTCTCTTCCAGGTTTCCAAAATGCCTTTCCAGGCTAGAACCGATGTTGTCATCTGCTGGCCGGACACAACAGTAACCTCATGTACTAAAGAGAAGTTCTTTAAGTCAGACGTGATCGAACATTACTGATATCCCAAGACTCAGGAAAGGTGTGAAAATTAGATGTGACTTTGATAACTTCTCTCTTGAGCAGTCCATGGGCACTGTGGCAGTCTGAATGCGAATAGCCCCCATATATTTGGGAAGGATTAAGAGGTGTAGCCTAATGGAGGAGTTTCAAAAGCCCATAGCATTCCCTGTCTCCTGCCTGTGGATCAGATGTAAACTCTCAGCTACCACTCCAGTATGATACCTGTCTCCTGCCATGCTCCCCACCATAAGAGTCATGGACTAGCACTCTGCACCCAGGAGCCCCTGTAGACGCCTTCTTCTATACGTTGCCTTGGTCATGCTTTCTCTCCATAGCAGTAGCAAAGTAACCAAGACGGCCCCGTGATATGTACAACTACCACCCCCCAACCCCCACACAGTCGTTCTCAGTAAACTCCATTTATGGTTCATACAGACTTGTACTGAATTTCTCTTTTGTGGTGTAAGTTAAGAGTCTCATTTTTCAGTGAGTAGAAGTCCCCCTAAGGGACAGTTGCCAATGTTGAGCTGTGTCTTCCTTTTCCACTGCCATTACTATGCAGCCCAGGACTGCTTGGGGACCTTTCCTGAAGTGCCTTCCCCAGCCCTTAAGTTTCAAAGGCCCTCTCTAGTCTCCTGGATTCCTGCCTCCCTGCTAGATGTCATGCTGGCTACTGAGTCACCTACAGCTGCCTTCAGGCTCCTTATGTGATTAATCTCCAGAATTGATTCCGAGAGAATAATCACAGAATTATTGATCCCGAGAGCACCTGGGTTGATTCTTGGCAACTGCGTGTCTTGGCTTTGGAGCTCTAAGCTGGAATCTGAAGTGGCTGGGTCCTACCACTGTATAGAGGGGCTCTGCTAGAAGTATTCTCGGGGGATCATAAGAACTAGCTTCCCATGCTGCCCCTGGCTTTTCCCCTGCACATTTGGAGGGAACCTCATATTTTCTATTTCTTTAAAAGAAAACGTATTTATTTTCAAGTTTATTTTAGGTGTATGAGCATTTTGCCCACAGTATATGTCTTTGCACCACGACTTTGCTGTATGCGTAGAGGCCAGAAGAGGGTGTCAGATCCTCTGAAATTGGAGTTGCAGATGAATGTTAGCCATTGTGTGAGTGCTAGGAACCCAACTTGGGTCCCCTGGAAGACAACCAGTGCTCTTAACCTATTGCTGACTCTCCTGCCCTGAACGTGCCATTTCTTGAACTACAACTAAATCTGTCACAATTTATATTTATTTTAGACTCAATTGTTTCATCCTCTCTCTGTGGAAAGCAGACCTCATGTTGGTTTGTTCTTTTCTCTGCATCGTTAACAACCTCACCCAGCAGTCATGGAATACTTTTTCATAGTTTTCTATACTGATCTCTTTGTTAGATGAATCATTTGTAATTATTAATCATTTTCTTCTCTTACAAGCAACAACAACTGTGCGGAGAAAAAAATACATGATCTTACCATACTTTAGCCAAAAGGAAGGAAAAAAATACATGCAATTATGGAATCCTGTTGCACATTAATAACCAGTAGCCATGTTGAGACATAACCTACCAATTCAAAAATTCTTATTTTATCATATGTACACTTTTTACACATTGGGCTTTAGGTAGTTAAAATATTTAACAGTTTTTTATTTTTAATAATAACATTTTTTTTACTATTAGTAATGTGTGTGTGTGTGCAGAAGAACATGCTATCCTGTACATGTGGGGGTCAGGGTACAACTTTGTAGCCTTAGTTCTCTCCTTCCACATTTATGTGCATTTAGTGATCTATTTAACTGACATCATTAGGCTTGTGTGGCCCATGCCTTTACCCACTGAGCCATCTCACCAGCCCTATATTGTGCTTTAAAAAAATCTGTCTTTCATTTTAAAATGACATTTAGTTTTTTTTTTCTCTCTTAATAATTAGGTGAGATGAGGACAACAGGAAAATAAGGTCATTTGTAGAATTTACACCTTGAGTTATGAGCTAGAAATAACACCAAACCCAGACACTATTGCTGATGCCAGGGCTATGTAGAAAGATCCTGTTGTACATACATGCCAGTCCACCCATGCCCACATACAGGTTTAAAAGATAAATAAAAAACAAAGTATATTAAAAACGACCTAACAGCTTTTTAAAAGAATGAGATGAAAGTTGTAGGGAGATTAACAAATGAGAAGACAGTGGTCATATTAAGAAATTAAGAAGCAGGCTAAACAGAGACAGGAAGATTACTACAAGTTTGAAACCAGTCCCATCTCTGTAGAGACTGGTAGGCCAATCACCAGAACTACATAGCAAAACCTTACCTCAAAAGGACAAAAAATCAGCACTGGCAACTGAACATTGTTGCAAACAAAATTAGGGAATTGGATAATATTTCAGAGAAAATTATCCAAGACTAGCAAAACACACACAGACACAAACAAAACAAAACAAAACAAATCATCATCACCATCACCATCACCATCACCAGCAACAACAACAACAACAACAACACCAAACAGGAGAATGGTGAAAGAAAGATCGAGATTTGGAGGATAGTATAAAATCTCTGTGTCAAATCTAGTTATAGAAACTCAAAATAGAGAAAATTGCATGGAACAGGAATGAAGATAAGTAACAGTTGAATTTAAAACATTTTCAGTCTTCTCTTGAGGGACATCTGGGTTGTTTCCAGCTCCTGGCTATTATAAATAAGGCTGCTATAAACATAGTGGAGCATGTGTCCTGGTTATATGTTGGCATATGTTTTGGGTACATGTCAATTAGTGGTATAGCTGGGTCTTCAGGTAGATCTATTTACAAATTTCTGAGGAATCGCCAGATTGATTTCAGAAGTGGTTTGACCAGCTTTCAGTCCCACCAGCAATGGAGGAGTGTTCCTCTTTCTCCGTATATTCGCCAGCATCTGCTGTCACCTGAATTTTTGATCTTAGCCATTCTGACTGGTGTGAGGTAGAATCTCAGGGTTGTGTGGTTTGCATTTCCCTGGTGACTAGGGATGTTGAACATTTCTTTAGGTGCTTCATGGTCATTCAGTATTCCTCAGTTGACAATCTCTGTTTAGCTCTGTTCCCCATTTTAATAGGGTTATTTGGTTCTCTGGAGTTCTTCTTGAGTTCTTTGTATAGACTGGATATTAGCCTTTGATAGTATATAGGATTGGTAAAGATCTTTTCCCAATTTGTTGGTTGCCATTTTGTTTCATTGACAGGGTTCTTTGCCATACAAAATGTTTGCAATTTTTTGAGGTCCCATTTGCCGATTGTTGATATTAGTTATCTGGAGACACCAAACCCAGACACTATTGTTGATGCCAAGAAGCACTTGCTGACAGGAATCTGGTATGAGTGTCCCCTGACCAATACAGATGCAGATACTCATAGGCAACCATCTAACTGAGCATGAGGATACCAGTGAAAGAGCTGGGGGAAGGACTGAAGGAGCTGAAGGGGGTTGCATCCCCATAGGAAGAGCAATATCAACTAACTGGACCACCCCATGCTCCAAGAGACTAAACCATCAACCAAAGAGTATACAAGGAGGGATCCATGGCTCCAGATACATATGTAGCAGAGGATGACCTTGTTCGGCATTAGTGGGAGGAGAGGCCCTTGGTCCTGTGCAGGTTTGATGACCCAGTGTAGGGGGATGCTAAAGGAAGGGTGGGAGTAGGTGGCGGAGTGGGGGATCACCCTCATATAGGCAAAGAGGAGGCAGGAGAAAGAGGGTTGGGTGGGGGTGGTTGTGGACAGTTAAAGGGGGATATCATTTGAAATATAAACAAAATGATTAATTAAAAATCCACCCCCCAAACCCAAAAAACATTTTCAGATTTAGAGAAGGATTTATATTTCAGGGTAAAATGAATATCAATTTCATAAGAAGAAACAAACAATCCTAAAACTAAAATCCACTTAGATTCAAACCATTAGTCCAAACACAAAATGAAAATATTAAAACTTGATGGACAGAAACATAGTGGACTGAGAGTAGACATCTCATTGCTTGTCCGAGGTGCCAAAAGGTTGTTATGAAGGGTTGGTGTTAATCACTTTCCATGTAGAATTCTGTAGACATTGAAATTTTGATGTAGGCATAGGAGGAAATAAAAATACAAGACTCAGAGGCCTTTGGTGAAAGAAATTGAAAAGCACATTCTCAGACACACACACAGACACACAGAGACACACACACACACAGACACACACACACACAGACACACACACACAGAGAGACACACACACACACAAACACCAGTGTCTAGAGTTCTGTGAAGCAATGCCCCTCCCTGCCTTTTTTGTCTCCCACAGGAGAGGCTATATCAATTCCCTCCTCTGTAAAAAGCACATTCTCAGACACACACATACACACACACACAGAGACACACAGACACACACACAGACACACACACACACACACAGACACACACACATGCAGACACACACACAGACACACACACACACACACACACACACACACACACACACACACACCACTGTCTGTAGAGGTCTGTGAAGCAATGCTGCTCCTTGCTTTTTTTGTCTCCCACCCCAAACTCTGTATCACTTCACTCCTCTGTATGAGGGCAAAGCCTTAGGAGGTGGATGGTAATGTGGAACAGAGGACACACCCCACAATCTCCTAAAGTGTACTGTTCCCTGAGAAGGAAATAAGGTGAGGGGGAGGGGCAGTGGCAGCAAGGCTTTCCTAGAGCCCTTTAGTCTGATTAATACACACAATGAATGAAAACAGTCATGCTAAAAGTAGTGCTCTTAGGATGGTCTGGTAGTAGTGAGATCAAACCGTATTTTTAGGACATCCTTAAAACAGAATGACTTGGAAGAGTTGAAAAACAGAACTAGTTATACTGTGCATTCAGGAGCAAAGAGAACACTTTTATTATACAGGACAGAATTTAATGTTATAAGACAATGGAGATGGTATTCTGTTTCTTGCTTTATGTTTTGAATTGTTTTATGTGAGTGTGTGCCTGCCTGTCTATCTGTGCACCATGTTCATGCAGGTACCTGAGGCCAGAAGAGGGTATTGGATCTTTTGGAACTGGTGTTACAGGTAGCTGTGAGCTGCCCAAGGTGGGTACTGGGCACTGAACGTGGGTCCTCAGGAAGAACACTGAGTGTTCTTAGTCACTGAGCCATCTCTCCAGCCCCTCCACCTACAAGACACCAGTTCCATTTATACAGAATCTGCTATCATAACCAGACCCCTTCCTTAGGTGCTCATGCAAGTTAGGACTTCAACGGGAACTGGGGAGATACCAACTTTTAGAACATAGAAACAGCTGTATATGTAGTCACATTAATGAAGCAATCTGGATTATAACACTGGCTCTGGGAGATACACAGGTCCCTGGGCAAGCTGCATTCTTCTTTTCCAGTTTTAATGTCTTTTCTTTCTTTCCTTCCTTCCTTCCTTCCTTCCTTCCTTCTTTCTTTCTTTCTTTCTTTCTTTCTTTCTTTCTTTCTTTCTTTCTGTCTTTCTTTCTATAAAAAATGACGTATGTGTGTGTTTGAGACAGAGACAGGGACAGAGAGAGAGAGAGAGAGAGAGAGAGAGGAAACACAACTTTTTGGAGTTGGGTTGCTCATTCTGCCAGATGGGTTTGGGAGTCTGAAAGCAGGGAGTTTGCTTTGGAGCACCCACACTGGGTGCTTCCTAACTCCAGGTCTAGGGGTACTGGATGCTTCTGGCCTCCATGAGAATTCACACTGCTGTGCACAAACCCACACACAGACACAGACACCCAAGTGAAAAAGAAAAGTCAAAAAATGTAACAACATGCTTGAAAAACAGCAGTTCGCTTCTGGTCTGGGATAGCTCAGTTGGCCTAGAGGAATGAAGGGCTGGGTTTGAGTGAGCCCCAGTGTTCATCTGTGATCCCAGTGCTGAGGTAAAGGCAGCATGGTCAGAATGATGGAGATCTGTGAGTTATCATCTGGCTGCTAACTAAAAGCAAGGGAGGAACTTGTAGACTGCTCACTCACCCCACTTAACCCTCATTCAAAGTAAATGAAGGACAGGCTACTTAGGCAGCAGGTAAGAGGCCACTGAACAAAGCATAGTCACAAACAAAGAAGACCCAACATTCCAAGGCCCTTTAAAGGAGAGATTCAGGAATGCAAATCTAGTCAGTCAAGTCACAGAAAGTGAGAGTTGGAAACCATCCAGTGGCTTAGCTCTCTCCACAATCCTTAGTGACCTTTATAGGTGTAGCTCCAGTGGAATATTAGCCTTGGAAGTTAGTATGACGTGGGAGCATGCTGGATCAAGTATGTGTTTTGAATTCTCGGTTTCAAAACGTGTGAATGCATCTGTCTACCAGACTAAGGGCCAGGAGATGCAGGAGTCTGAAGTCCATGAGAGAGGAAATGACCCATGCAAATGCAGTCACTCCTCTGTTTGCAACTAGAAGGAAACTGTATCCACTGCCAGTAAAGATGATTTCAGAAAAGATGATTGAAAAACTTGCTAGTTGCAATTTTCATTTTCTTTTTCCCAGAGAGCAGCAGGAGAGACAGTTGACATTTGAGCTGTCTGTGAACTGCCCCTGTCCCTAATTTGAGTTGAGTGCTCACAGGGAACCATAGACCTGCTCCTTAGCTGGTTTTCTTTTCACAAAATCTTTCAGTCATAGAAAATGAACAAAAGCAGGGCTCCCCAGCCAGCCCAGCCAGATATCCCAGCTGCCAGAATAGGTGCTTGGGAGCGGCTCAGGGGTGCAAAGCACAGCCTTGCTCTGTTGAAGCCAGGTACTGTCCTGGGCAATTGGCTCCAGGCTCAGCTCAGGAGGCGACCGCCTGGAGCTACAGGCACCCGAGGCAAGGAATGCCTGAAGGAAAGGGGCCAGGTCCTGCTCACCCCTCGTGAGCTACTTGCCCCTGACATCCCGGATGCTCCTGTTGAGCCTGGGTCCTTGGTGAAGCTTCCTCTTTTAGCTGCACCACCGCCAGGTGCCTGTGTCCCCCTGGTGGCTGCTTTCCTTTCCGCGCCATATATGGCCTGGCAGGGGGGGTCACATGCATCCCGGGCCGCCGGCCGGGAGGGGTCGCTGGGGAAGGGGCAGATGGCGGGAGAAAAGGGGAGGGGGTCGGAGGCAGAGACAGGAGAGGGGTGGGGTGGCAGATTCTGGGGCCATGGGAGGCAGCAAAGGCGCGAGGAGCCGATCTCTCGCCACCGCGCCATGGAGCTGCACTCATGCGGCTGCGGAGCTGGTGGTGGAGGGAGGGACCCGCGCGGGGGGCGGGGGGGGGGGGCGAACGCGTCGGAAGCCAGAGAGCACCGTGTCCCTGCGCTCCGTCGGTCAGCGGGCGCGGGCCCGCAGGATGGAGCCGCAGCACGTGCGCCCCGTGCTTGGATCCCAGAGTCCAGCCTGGGAGGAACCGGTGAGTACCGCGCCCGCGCCCGCGCCCACCCCTCCCGCTTGTCCTTGCTCCCCGCCTCGACGTCCCGGCCAGGTTCCGTTCCGGAAGCGGTCCGGGATGAGGTCCCCAGCTGCTTCCCAGCCGGGACAGCGCTTCCTCCCGCGCCCTGGCTCCTCCTTGCTCGCTGCCCTAAGCGCCTTTGTCTGGTCGGCCTCTGGATCCGGAGAGGACCATTTCCGTGCTTCATTCTTTTCTCAGCTTTGCACTTTATTTCCTAGAGTGGCATGGAGGCCAGGGAATTGGAGGGGGCTGGGTTGCGCGGTCAGCGGGTGCGGCCAGGAGGAGACGGGGGTTCACATCTTGACCATGCGCTGGCAGTCACCTGGGCACGCAGGTTCCCGAGGACCGCCGCCTGGGAAGGCCCGCGGCTGCCAGAAGCCCAGAGCCACGCCTCCGACTCCGGTGGCCTAGGCTGCCCTGAACTGTTCCGAGGGTCAAGGACCTGGCCAGGGATCCAGCCCCAGATAACTTCACTTTCCCCTGGACCTCACAGCACACGCCACGCGCAGATTGAGTCACTTTTGGGGCTCATTGTTGCGTGTGAGAAGATGCGAGTCGGGGTCTTTGGATTTATTCCCTAAAATCCATTAACTTATTTCTTGCACCTCAAACTGAACCTTCTGTTACCCATCCATCCATTCAGGGATTCCTCGCAGGAATCCCCGCCCTGCGTAGACCCTTGTAATCTTGAGTGGGCAATGAATTTTGGCCCTGCATACCCTATCTATGTATTTCTTACTCCTTTTTGATTGACGTTGTGAACCGTCTCAAAAGCCTGGTCTAAAATTTCTGGCTTCATCCCTGCTGAGGTGCTGTTCCAGTGAAGTTGTCCCAGGGACTTCCTGAGTCTGCTCAGGTGCGCCCTCTGCCTGTTGAGAGCTTGTAGGTCAGGGGCCAGGCTTGCTTCTTTTCCTACCCTTAGACTTCCAGCCCTTTTGCCAGGGTACAATTTACTGCCTCCTGCTTCCTGACCTTTCACGAGTGTCCTTCGACTTTGATTCATCTGCCACTGCGTTTGTTTTTGTGAGTTTGCACGTTAGGTAGCCCATCTGCTCGTGTTCTATTGCGATCATTATTAGGGAGTAAGGTGTTCTTGGTTAAACATACAATTCAGTCTTGACATTTTAGATCATTGGGAATGAAATCCAGCGACCTGTTTTGAACTTTACTATATAAAATCCTATCAGCTTCCACCACGTACAGCGGGAAGCTCCAAGTTATGTGTGGTGCTTTTTGGGTGCTGAATGCTAGGACTTCACCGCAGTTAGGAAATTAGAGAACCTCCGGCTTTCTTCTCCAAAGTGCTAAGAAACAGAGTGCTTTCTTATTCTCCTAGAAAATCTTCAGTACTCGTCTCGCAACATGAACGTTTAAAGCTAAAACCTTCACAGAGATGTGAGATGGAGCAGGAGCAGTGGCTAAATGTTGAACTCTTCAAAACTTGGCGTATGTAAGTGGCTAAGGCATTTTATTAGTTCAGCAAATATTCTTATCCAACACCTGTCGTGTTCTGAGATTGTTGGGCAAGCTGTTAACTCTCAGACAAGCGTTGTCCCCAAGAACCTTACTTTGTAGCTGAAGGTTGACATCTATCCAAGTATGTGTCATAAAAAGTTCTCACGAGGGATTTTATTCAGAACTTTGTGTAATGACTACAATATTTAAGGATTTTTCAAATGCTTTATATAACTACATAAGAAAGTTGTGTTACCTGAACGACTAAAAGAGGAGTGTATTCAAGAGAAAGCAAGAATGTAGTAGAGGAAACAGCTTTAAATGTTAAATTTTCTGGCATGGGGTGCAATGGGGTTGACGATTTAATCTAAATATGTTTTGAAGGAACACTGGGTCCACCCGAATCTGTGTTGTTTATGTTTGGGACAGAGCATCACACTGTAGGACAGGCTGCTGTGGGATTTACCCGGTAGGCCAGGCAGGCCTGAAACTGCATGCCCTGCTCTTGCTTCAGCAGAGTACAAGGCATCATCAAATTCCCCAAAATCAGAGTCTTTAACTTTGATTCAGGGATCTCAAGAATCTGAATGAAGTGAGTTCTGGTTTCCTTCAGAATGAATCGATATGACCGCCATGCGGTAAGCTATACTTAGAACATTAATTGCTAGTCTATATATAATTTTAAGAAGCCACACTGTCTGTCTGTTTGTCTAACACACACACACACAGACACACACAGACACACCGACACAGAGAGAGAGAGGGGGGAGTGAGAGCGAGAGAGTAAGAGAGAGAGAGAGAGAGAGAGAGAGAGAGAGAGAGAGAGATATCAGATCTAAGCAGTAGAATCACAGCTTTTTGAAGCCCCAACTCTGTGTGCTCAGAGACTCTCATTTTCAAGCTTTGTGTGTGTCCCCTCCCCCCATTGCTTCCTAGTAGGTGGCACAGAACAAGCAGCTGGTACATGCTCTGGCAACCACAACTAGAGACCCAGCTCCATGCCTTTCCCACCAAGATATATTTATCCTCTGAGCCAAAATAAATCCATACTCTCTTAAAACAAAATGAAAACAACAAAGAAAGCAAACCTGTTTTCACTGGGATTCCAGTTCTGAGTTGGTTTTTCAAAAACTTTCTTAAAATTTAAATATAGGGAATTTAATATTTTACCATACAAACTTGACTAAATGGGATTACTGTGTTATCATGGCATGTGGCAACATGTATGCAAGAATTTGCGCTCTCTCTCTCTCTCTCTCTTCCCCTCTCTCCCATCTATGATGTATTTTTCAGTGAACACAGTTTGAGTTTCAAGAAGATTGGATCTTGTAACAAAGGGTATATTTTAATGTTTGAAGCTATATGTGATCACATTGACTAACAGCACACATGTGGTCCAGGCTTCATAAGAGAATGACAGTAAAAGAGCCATTAGCTAGAATCCAAGTACCTTCTGCCCTGCTTTCTATTAGAGGTAGGGACCAAAGAAAATGTTGGGACACAAGTTGAAGTAGGGGAGAGAAAGGAGGTGATGGGAATGCCTGGCCTGGTTCTGCCTGCCTTTAATTTCAGCACTTGGGAGTACTCAGAGACAAGTAGATATCTGTGAGTTCAAGGCCCTGCAGGCTCTTCCTGGGTGTGCTTCCAAGCATCAGTACTTGAGGCAGGTGTTCCTTCTGCATCCATATTCATCCTAATCTGAATTTTCAGGAGTATTTTATTTCACATTTACATGAATAGGGGAATTTTGAGAAAGAAATGAAACATTCCTGGGGAAATTTTTGAAAATAAACAATCAGTTCCCCATGGGGGAATTAGTAATGAGTTTCCAACCAATCTAATGGAGGTCTTTGGAAGGAGGAGGTACTGAAAGGATTCCCTTCAGTGTTAGGAGTGGCTCCTGGAAAGTGCAGCATGAATTGTGAGGAGAGCTAGTTAGCATGGTTGCAGTGTCAGCTCCCCATGACATCAGCAGTTCCTTCCCTAGACATTCTTTTGTATCCTGGAGAGGCCTGGCATGGTTTGAGATGTCACCTGTGTTGTGGCAACACCAACTGCTCTTGGACCACTTTATGCACTGTCTTTCCTAATCATCCATAGATATGTTGGCCAGAGGAAGGATGCTACTTAGGAGAAAGAATGGACACAAGTGAGAGGAAGAAAGATGACCCTTGACCCTCAGACCAAAGCATCAAGAAATAAATGGTCCTTGAAAATGCGCCACCATAAGTATTGGTCAGAAGATGGGAAAATTCCTGAAGGAGACCACAGTCTGTTTCTGGGTCTTCAGGAATTGGGACTCAGTAGTTAGTCTCTCTGGGAAGCTTCTGGCCTTCCCTGCTTGTCATGGATCCTGAATTTGTCAATGATTACAGGACATTAGTTTGTCCCAGATCAATGAAGTTTTAAGGCCAAAGCTGTTGTCCTGGGAGTTTCAGGCTTCTGCTCTTACAGGGGAAATGGGTTTGAACTGGACAAAAGTGAAAGCAGCAGCAGGCAGAGGACTGTGAGTGAGATGTCAGCACCTCAGGGCTGGGCATCACTGTCCTTTACCCCAGGGACTCCATTAGGTGAACTGTCTGTCCAGCTCTCCTAAGAAGGAAAGAAATTGGCTTCCCAGGGAAGACCTTTCATTTCTCAGATGTCACAGAAGAACGTCTCTGAACAGTGTTCCCTAAAAGTTGCCCACATAGGTAGCAGGTGTGGGTATCAGTTTGTTCTCTAGTCTAGCCACTAGACTGTCAAAATAGTGAGCCAGAGTAGAGACTGGTGCTTTCTTGCCAACTCTGGGCACACTGGGCTCTCATGCAGCTGACTTGGTGAGTCTGGGAACGCGTTGTGCTCTTGCACTGTTTTTCCATCCATAGTCTTGTTTCTAGAGTGACCTGACAGGAGATATGGGCATCTCCACACCATCTTGGTGCTTGTGGGCTATGATAATTTTCTGATGGTTTCTATACCACAAGCTTATGGACAGTACTGCCTAATTAAATCATACGCAGCTATGAATAAGCCTGAGGATCCTGTCCTTGGTCACATGATGCATGTGCTAAGTGAAGAGAAAGAGGTCTGACTGGGTCACATGCATTCCTGTTTTGTCAGATGTCTGTATAGGACTCAGTGTTCTGTCAATGCTCTGTTCCTTGACAGTATGCATATTCACTTGTGTTCATCTACCCATAGGGGCTGCTGGTGTACCACCATCATCCCCAACACTCCTGTTCAGAAGATGGGTGAGGAAAGTGGAAAGTCTACCCAGTCAGCCGATGACCAGTGGGAAAAATGAGCTACAAGATCACCTGATCTTCATCAGTGAGAAAGCTTTGCACAAGAGGTATTTTTCATTCTGTCAAACATCATGGTCAATTTCTTGGGTCTATGGTATGGCCTACAATTTATTCTTATTAAATTTTATGGTACTGGGAGACTGTAACTCCAGGGTGTCACTGTGCCCAACCTTTTCTCCCTAAACATTCTCACAGGCTGAACTTGAAGTCAGAGCAGGAGTGAGCTGCGGACATAGGGTATTCTATTTTTTTATATGAAAATGAAAGCCTACAACTGAGGGATTGAAGAGGATGTGATGTCTCAGCATGTATTGATAGAGGCACTGACGTGACCGTTTGAGTGAGATATTAGTTGCTGTGAGGTTTTGATTGATTGTTTGCTTGCTTGAGTTCGTTGTTTGTTTGTTTGCAAAGCTTTGTAATTGTCTGGCAGGTGTTGCTTGCTGAAGCTTGCTATATCACCAGGAAAGCTTGGTCCCATTTGGTCCATCCTGATACATGATGGAAGGTCTTGGGCTCATTAATACTCTTCTCAGATTTTGAGCCTTATAAACAGAATGTCCTCTGCATTTCCTCTGGATTCTATTTAAATTGTACTTTCTCATTCTCCCTGCAAATACACCCTGATTCTGTGTGCATGCATGTGTGTGTGTGTGTGTGACTCTCTCTATATTCTGGTCATAAGGGTATGTGGTAGGACCTGAGGAATTGCCTGCCTTACAGTCTGCTGACAATGCCAATGCTTAGGACTGGAAACCATACTTCAAGCAACAATGCACTTGCATTATGTGTTCAACTTGATGAAATATTTGAGTTCTGTGGTGAATTCACCATGACCTCCTCATTCTGGGTAATTCTCCCTGAAATGTGGATTATAAAGTTTGGCCAAATTCATAGGACTAGGCCAAAGATCAAGAGTCCTTGTTCTGAAAGAAAAAAAAAAGGAGAAATGTCCTCATAGTTTCTGTATACCCACACCTATGCCATAAACTACTGAGAGTTTAGAGACCTCGTCTGTCCCTCCAGGCCTATGTGGGAGCTCAAACAACCAGAACTCTAACCACCTGGACACCCAGCCTCTGGAGACCTTTGGACAAGATAGCAAGATTAATAAGCTTAGATGATCCTAGTACATAGGAGGTAGAAGGTAACATACTGTGAGCTTGGATAGTTCAGAATCCATCCTGGATTCAGGTGACCCTTGAAGCCTGTGTTCTTGGGACTCTTTGCTCTTGGGGCCAGGCCCAACCACAGATCAAATCCTTACTATGAAAAATTGAAAGTGGAGACTAAGCAGGAAATGTTGGACCTGCAGAGCTTACAGAATGTGTACACTGAGGCCTCAGAGACATTTGAATTCCTGGCAAAGAGAAAGGCTGCTATAGGTAACTGTCTTGCTTGGGAGCACATGAGCTGTAGAATTGCCATCTCTGCTTTTGATCCTGCACAGGAGACTCTCGAGCTCTGGTTCTTGCTTTCTGCCACTTCACACAGGAGCCTTTAGATTTTTCTGTTGTAAACCTGTGGGTTGAAACACTTTTTGGGGTAAAAAAAAAGGTCAAAGGACCCTTTCACAGAGGTTGTGTATCAGACAATCCTTTATCTCAGACACTTCTATTATGGCTTATAACAGTACAAAAATTATAGTACCCAAGTAGCAATGAAAATAATCTTAAGTTTGGGAGGTCACTGCATTAAAGCATCCACAGCATTTGGTAAATTGAGAAACCCTGGTCTTGACAGAAGAACTATTTGTATCATGTGAGGTCTTCTTGACCCCCGGGGCTGAGTCAGGATCTGTAGAGAGCTAGTTACCAGCAGACCCATATATAGCAAGTGTTCCCCTTGTTTCTCCTTTCCAATTCATAGTGCCTTTGCCCATTCCTTCGTGATGTTTCTCCATTAGGATGGACAGATAGGGACAACTGTAGTCCACTTCTTCTTTTTAGGAAACATGGATCCCTCTTAGTGTTGGGACTTTTGGAAGTAGCATGAGTGTTTCTGGAATTTGCTGTTCTCTAATTTTTGCTTTCTGAGTGCAGCTCACCTAGATGTCCTGAGTTCTTATCTAGGTCTTCCTGAGAACCAGGGTCTGGTGGGGTTGATGGTGTTTCTTATAAGTTAATAGGAAAAGGATAGCAGGGGCTTTGTATGCATTGGGTGTTTGCAGAAACCTGCAGAGCCACCTTCTGATGGAACTGAATCAGCTGAAGAAGAAGGTAGACATGCTGAGGAGGCACAGGAATAAGAAAGAGCTGGAAGATGAGGCACTGGTGCTGTAGTACTTGTGGGACTTAAAGGGGCTCCATAAGGACCAATAGGAAGAGGCCAGTGACTTCCAGAGTCAGGAACAACAGGTAGAGACAGGCAGCTTTGTCAGGCTAATGGTTAGCTCCATCTGCCCTTGTAACTTCTAGACGAGCTCATCCACCTACCTGTGCTTTCATCCATCATCTTACTCATCCACACAGCAATCTAAGTACATACCTCATGACAGCCAATTGTTCAGGTCTATGTCCAAGCACAAATATTTCTGGGGAATGAGCTTCTTGTGAGAAAGTGGATTATCAGCAAGCAAATCCACCTCTGCTTAATACTTCAGCCCAAGATGAGTACAGTTCAATAATACACCACACGCCTACAGGGTTCAGTGCACAGAGCTTTAAGTGAGTGAAGTCAGGGCTTGTGGCTTATTTGCTTGTCATCAGTCATATAATTCACATGTGAGAAGCAGCTTGCAAGGGTGGGGGGAATCCCTTTGCAAATGCCAAATGAGCAGTTCTTGATGTCATCTTTTTTAGGGTGACATGTGGCATTTCTCATCTTTGCTGTCTACATTTCAAGACAATCTTTTTAGTCTGCCCAGGACAGACTCACACTGACTGAACTCTGACTAGCAGAGTGTTAGCCATGTTTTTTGTCAATGAGACTGGAGTATTCTCCTTTTCTGTAGATTGCATTCTCCTGTTGACTGGATGACTATGGATGTGGGTAGGGATTCTGACAAGCTAGGGACATGGTGTCAGAGATTTAAGATTGCAAGAGGAAATTTTATGCAACCACTTCAGCATAGTCTGGCCAAGCAAAGCATGCTCACCATAGCAATTGTATCTTCCACCTTTTGTTTAGCATAGTGTAAGATACTGCTCAAATTGCTGGTATGCTATAACTAAACGAATGTGTTCTTGCAGCACGAGGTGCTTCTTTTTTGGTATTTTGCTCTCATTTACATACTCTGTGTGTGGTGGATAGGCTGCGGATATGTGTGTTTTTGTGTGTGTGTATATTTTCTTTTTTGTATGTTATAGGCATGTGGTATTTTTTTTCATGCTCATTTTCATGCATTTTCTTCATTTTCTAGAAGATCTCATTGGGTTTCATTTTCAGCCTCTGTCTTGAAATACTGTTTGCTCTTTCGCCCAGAAGCTGGCTGCTTTGCTTGCCTGGCTGATCATCAACCACTGGTATCCTTTGTAAACACTTGCATTTTTATTCCAGTGTGTGCATGCTTTTTGATACCCCTCCACTAAGAACACATACTCTAATTATCAGGAACAGGATAGTCTGGAGCAAAGGCTATAGTACTGCTGAGCAGAAGGACCTGGTCATGCAGAAGAAGAACAAGCAATAAAAAAAAAATCTGGTCTTGCTTGGTTGTGTCTCAGATGAAGTAGGAACAAAGCCTGGGAGGATCCTGTGGAGTGACTTTTGTGGGCTTCTTTCTGCTCATGGACAACCTGATGGTCACAGCCAGAAAGAGAACACATCAGAGTTTACATGGATCTAGTCTTCAGGACCTTCTGTCCGGGAAACAATATGTTTGATACTCAGTGAGTGTCTTCCTCCATTCCAAACTCTCTGATATGTTATGAGCTTGCTGTTTTTGAACACACAGAGATCCTCCTGTTTATAACTTTTAAGTGATGGGATTTAAAGGAGTGCATAACCATGGTTGGAAGAAACTACACTTTTATTGAGAAATACTGCCTGTAGACCTGAGATTGCCACCCTTGAACCCGGGTCTCTGCAGTTTCTGCCTATTTCTAGTGAATAGTGTTCTCTGGATAGAGAAGATTTAGGAGGTAGCTGGATGAACCCAGGCAGAGCCTCTGCTGCAGGGATGCCTAGAGCACTTCAGAGGAGTGTTCTGTAACAGAGTCCCATAAGAGCCAGCATACAGCATCCAGAGCTAGTCCTAAGTCTAACACATCATAATGAAAGTCATTTTTAAACAAACAGGATCACTTTCCCTCCCAGGTCCTTCCCTCCCTCCCTAACATGGTAGGGGGCAGTTGGTGTGGGGAGAGGGAAACCTGATCTGGTATTGGTAGAGGGAAAATGACTGAAGTCCTGATGTCTGGCAGAAAGAATGTAAACAGGCAGCCTCAGGAAACTGGACCCCCAGAATGCACCAGAGGCAGTGTCTTTTGCTTTGCAATTTTGTGAGGTCCCATTTGTCGATTCTCGATCTTACAGCACAAGCCATTGCTGTTCTATCCAGGAACTTTTTCCTTGTGCCCATATCTTTGAGGCTTTTCCCCACTTTCTCCTCTATAAGTTTCAGTGTCTCTGGTTTTATGTGGAGTACTTTGATCCACTTAGACTTGAGTCTTGTTTAAGGAGATAAGAATGGATCAATTTGCATTCTTCTACATAACTGCCAGTTGTGGCAGCACCATTTGGTGAAAATGCTGTCTTTTTCCCACTGGATGGTTTTAGCTCCCTTGTCAAAGATCAAGTGACCAAAGGTGTATGGATTCATTACTGGGTCTTCAATTCTTTTCCATTGATCTACCTGTCTGTCGCTGTACTAGTACCATGCAGTTTTTAGCACAAGTGCTCTGTACTACAGCTTGAGTTCAGGCATGGTGCTTCCCCCAGAGGTTCTTTTATTGTTGGGAATAGTTTTTGCTATCTTAGATTTTTTTTATTATTCCAGATGAATTTGCAAATTGCATTTTCTAACTCAGTGAAGAATTGAGTTGGAAGTTTGAATCTGTAGATTGCTTTCATCAGGATAGCCATTTTGACTATATTAATCCTGCCAACCCATGAGCATGGGGGATCTTTCCATCTTCTGTGTTCTTCTTCAATTTCTTTCTTCACAGACTTGAAGTTCTTATCATACAGATCTTTCACTTCCTTAGTTAGAGTCACGCCAAGGTATTTTATATTGTTTGTGACTCTTGTGAATGGTGTTGTTTCCCTAATTTCTTTCTCAGCCCGTTTATCCTGTGTGTAGAGAAAGGGCATTCATTTGTTTGAGTTAATTTTATATCCAGCTACTGCACTGAAGCTGTTTATCAGTATTAGGAGTTCTCTGGTGGAATTATTAGGGTCACTTATACATACTATGATATCATCTGCAAATAGTGATAGTTTGACTTCTTCCTTTCCAATTTGTATCCCCTCGATCTTCCTTTGTTGTCGAATTGCTCTGGCTAGGACTTCAAGTACTATATTGAATAGGTAGGGAGAAAGTGGGCATCCTTGTCTAGTTCCTGATTTTAGTGAGATTGCTTCCAGCTTCTCTCCATTTAGTTTGATGGTGGTTTTCTGTAGATTGCTTTTGTCATGTTTAGGTATGGGCCTTGAATTCCTGATCTTTCCAAGACTTTTATCATGAATGGGTATTGGATTTTGTCAAATGCTTTCTCAGCATCTAATGAGATAATCATGTGTTTTTTTTCTTTGATTTGGTTTATATTGTGAATTACGCTGATGGATTTGTGTATATTAAACCATCCCTGCATCCCTGGGATCCAGCCTACTTGGTCATGATGGATGATTGTCTTGATGTGTTCTTGGATTCGGTTTGTGAGGATTTTATTAAGTATTTTTGCATCCATGGTCATAAGAGAAATTGGTCTGAAGTTCTCTTTCTTTCTTGGATCTTTGTGTGGTTTAGGTATCAGAGTAATTGTGGCTTCTTAGAAAGAATTGGGTAGAGTGCCTTCTGTTTCTATTTTGTGGAATAGTTTGAGGAGAGTTGGAATCAGGTCTTCTTCGAAGGTCTTCTAGAACTTTGCACTAAACCCGTCAGGTCCTGGACTTTTTGGGGCTGGGAGACTATTGATGACTGCTTCTATTTCTTTAGGGAAATGAGAGTGTTTACATCGTTAATCTGATTCTGATTTAACTTTGGTATCTGGTATCTGTCTAGGAAGTTGTTTATTTCATACAGGTTTTCAGTTTTCCTGAGTATAGCCTTTTGTAGTAGGATCTGATGATGTTTTGGATTTCCTCAGGTTCTGTTGTTATGTTATAAAGAACTCAAGTAGATAACCTTCATAAGAGCTAAGAACACAATCTAAAAATGAGGTAGAGAACTAAACACAACATTCACAACAACGCATCTTGAATGGCTGAGAAGCACTGAAGAAGTGTGCAAAGTCCTTTTTTTTCAGGTAAATGAATATCAAAATGACCCTGAGGTGGTGTCCAGCGTTATACTTTCCAGTGAAGAATGCTAAGATCAAAAAAACTCATGTGAAAGCATATGTTGGTGAGAATTTGAAGAAAGAGGAACATTCTTCCATTTCTGGTGGGACTGCAAAGTGCTATGGCAACTCTGGAAATCAAAATGGAGTTCCTCAGAAATTTTCAGATAGATCTACCTGAGAGCCAAGGACCAACCTTACTGGTGCATGGCCTGCTACTTTCAGTTTTCACTTGATGGCTTGTTACTCAGATTTTCTTATTGGGCTATGACTTTGCTCTTGTCTTTCTGATTCTCAAGCAGTTCTCTGTTCTTACACATTGTTTTGAGGTACCTCTAGCCACTGGGACTTATTTATACCTTCAAATCCCTCTAAATTGGGGGACTTCTAATACTTGGAGAAGCTGAGTGACAAAAGCAAAGTATGTTGAGCCCTTTGGTGTCCAGTGCACACGAATCTATGGGAGTTTAGATATAATAATCCTCTAGAACATTCTTTAGGAAAGCAGCAGTATGCTCTCAGGTCTCTGTGTGACCTCAGTTACCTTTGCCAGCTTTGTGGGCTTCTCTACTGCTGGTCTGAGAACAATTGGAAACTCCTGGAATAGATGTCTCATATCTCATTTCCTTTGTCTTTGTTAGTATACTGATGGGATTTGGTTTGATGGAAATATACTCTCAAGAATAATTAATAAAACCAGTGCTTCTTACGGACCATCAGGATGAAGTACCAAGTTCAAGGACAGTTCTGCAAGAACTGCTCAAAGACAGCCAAGTGGAACAACAAGAAAGCCAAGCAGAAGTCATTCATTCCCAGCACCCTCAGCACCTTTCTCCAGGACAGGGTCACTCAGCTTTGGTAGAAGAAGGGATGACCTGAGATAGCTGCCACATATTCCCTCAGAAAAGAAGCAGCCAGCAATATTGGGGAAAGAATATAGGTGTCAGGGGGCAGAAAGCAGAGTGTAAAGTGAATAAATAAAAAGATATCAATAAAAAATATTTAATTATTTAAAAAAATTGGACAGAATGTATTGTTCTAGTAACTCTAGTGTGTATACACAGGCAATAACTTTAACACCCAGAGAGAATAGATGTTGTAAATTAGGGTGCCTTTGGTATTGACATAAACTACGAACATAGCAAAGATAAATAAAAAAGAAAGATGTTTGTCCCATAGATCCATTATTCTTCTCAAGTCTAAGTGTTTGTGCTCACTTTTATCAGAACTCTGGAAACCTCTGTTAATCCAGGTCTCAGGGCTCATCCAAAGTACAGTCCTGAACTGGCTGTGGCCAAGGGTTCCTGTGTTGTTGGCTGACCTCTGCCTCAGGCTTCAGAGGCACTGGAGGGGCAGTGTTGGCCTTCAGGTGGCAGCCATTCCAGGTCCCCTACCATACCAGATAGCGAGTCTTCCACAGATGCCTGGCATCTCAAAAACAGAAGCTTGGGTATTTCAAAGATTGGGATGCCACTCTACAGTCATGATGAGTTGATTACGTGAGACCATACAAGTTAACTAATGTCTGTATGACTGTTTTCTTTATTTGAAAGTGAGTAGTGAGATCATCTCAGGAGTGGTTGCTAAGAATAAAATCACTGATTAACATAAATGATAGGACTGTACAGAGCATGGGCTTAATATTCTGGGTCCAGTGCAAATAGCTGGGAGAGTTCAAAACAAAACCAATAAAAGCAACAGGAATACAAACAACAACAATTGTTTAAAACCCTTTTGAGTGCTGAGATTACTGGCATGTACCAACTGTGGCTAACTTTTTTTTGTTTTTATAATTAACAACCAAACATACAAACAAACAAACATCCCTATTCCAATTCCAGCAGTTTGCATCAGAGAGAGCTGTGTGACACTGCATGCTGCTTCCTTTCCTCAGATAGCTCAGGTCTTCAGTCCTATACCAGGTCAGCTGGACCTAAGACAGTGTAGTTGAACTACTTGCTGTCACGACATGATTCTACAACAATCATTTTCTTGGTAAAATTGAGCCTCTATAGAGTAAGCCCCATGTTGTTGGAACCAGGACCCTTTAGGCCAGCAAACACACAAGCCACCCTTAGTGAAAGAGGAAAGGAAAAATCACATTGGAAAAAAATATGCGCCCTAATTGTAAGAAAAAGCCCTCATCTTTGAAGCCATCACCTATCTCCCCCTGATTTTTGAGCTCTGCATATTGATATTGTGTGGCTCAAGAAGGTAGTGAAATTCAGATGTTTTCTGAAAGAAGATATACATGATTTTTCACTCTTAAATCTGTGAGGTTAGGGGGCACAGGTTCAGCAAAGCCAGCATAAGAACACAAAAGCCAGAGATGATAATGCCAAAGGGACAGCATCCTGACCTTATAGACACATTAAAATTGAGGTTTCATCTCAATTCAGGTCATTGCACTCCCAGCCCTACCTTCTGAGTATTATATTTGCTGTGAGTACAGTATGACGTTACAACCTGCAACACCCTCATTTTTCAACTTAGCAATTCTGGAAGACAGATATTGGAGAAGTAATTGCTATGAGGCTACATGCAGTAATGTACAGTCCAGGATGACCACTATTCTCTGTTGCCCACTTAAATTGTCTGGTTGAATTTGAGAATGGGAGCATGTGCAGGATAATGTTTTGAAGAAGGGACAGCAAGTTAACCATTTATATTTGCCCTGTAGATGATTCCGTATGTTCAAAAGAGTAGGGAGTTTTCTTTGTAAAAGATAGGGTTGTAAACCAGAGATTTTGTGAAACTCATGTATATATATATGCCCTCTGTCAAGGAATACACCGTTAGAAAATATTGTCCATGTTTTGTACAATTAAACCTATAGGAGAAAGATATTTGCCTCTGTGAGACAGGAAAACCCTGGGAAATTGGAGTGTATGTCACATGAATTGACACAGCTGGTATATTTACTGTTGTGAAACATCTACTACATCCACAGTCCCTAGAGTTTTGGGTGCTAACAAAATCTCTTAAGCATGTCAGAGTCCTAACCAACGTTCCCCCTCAAAAGCACATGACATCTAATGAAGCAGTAGAATTCTCCAGCTTTGGAAGGAGAGGTTGCCAAAGGGGATCCCACGGGTCCATGAGAGGCTCCAGGAGAGGCACCCCAGAAAAGGACCAAGCTGGGCAGAACTAGTTAACAGGTAGGTCATGGCAGTTGCTAGTGACATCATCAGTAATGCCTTCCTTGGAGAATCTCTTGTATCTAGGATAGAACTAGAATCTTCTGTGTTGTCACCTGTGTTGTGGTGACAGCAACTGCCTGTGGTTCATCCCTTCTGTTTGCTCTGGGTTCACCAGCAGGAATGTTTTCCTGGCTGCTCAGGCTATTTCAGAAAGAGAATGGCGATGAAGGAGAGACCAGACCAACAGAGAAGGAAGAGGGAATCCTTTCTCATGAAAAAGGAAGAAGGAAATGGTTATGGAGAAGGCACAGTGAGTCCTGGGCAGAGTTGGGGAACTTCCTGGTAGAGGCAGGCTTTAGCTGGGCCTTCCAGGAGTAGGTCTTACAAGCTGAAACCTTGGACTTTGTCAATGTCAGAAAAAGAGTCAAGAATTTCTGATGATTAGTTTGACAGAGCCAGGAATTGACAAACCTGCAGCTACTTTTCTGGGAGCTATTTAATTTCATTTTGAGTGGCAAAAAATGTCAGGAGTGGGCACTATGAGAATAACAGTGTGTCCTTTCATGGAAGGGAGTTGAAGCACTTCATCTTCCAGATTACTGTAGGTAACTTGAGTCTCTGATGAAAAGAACAGAGAAGGATGCTCCCCTGGTCATGTCATGTGGTGAGGACTCAGACACTTTGGATTTGAAGACACACGATTAATTAGTGCTTGATAGTGCTAAGCACTATGAACTTCAGGATTTCCCTGCGTCCCATCTGATATGACCTGACAATGTTCCCCATATCTTTATGTCTGAGGCAGCTTATACATTTCAAGGCAACCGGGCCTGTAACAGGGAGTGTGGCATATGTCTGACAATGGTGGTTAGGAAGAGGAACATAGCTTAGCAAACCAGCTGGAAGATAGCTTTTCTGCTCTTTTGTGGATTCACCCTGTCTTTACATTTTCTCTCCCTCAGTCTTCTTCTTGGGACTCAGAATGGTCTCCCCTGCCCCTGGGCCATCAAGTATGCAAATTCTTTTGTGTTTACCTACCTGCAGGGTCTGCTAGAAATACTTCAACCCAAAATTCCAAAATGACTAAGAAGAGATCAAAAATAAATGAACTAGAAGAACTGAAATTGGATATGAGGAAGATCAGCAATGACATGGAGGAAATGTGTGGAATCCTGAACCTTTACATGTATGAGGATTTGAACTACAGGTAGGAATTATGCCCAGTACCCTGTTGACTGTATTGTGCCATCTGTTAACCCAATTTCCTTCCATGAATGGAGTGCGTCATCTCCCATCATTCAATTAAGTAGCCCTGACAGGTGTTTAATTGTTGGATAAACAAGGTGCTGTGTGTTTATTATCATCTTCTTTTGTACTTGACCTTGGGGTTTTTGCATTCTGATTGTTGCTGTGAACAGCTAGAATGTCCTGCTCACACTTACTGTCTCTCAGTGTGTGAATGCAATGCCTGCAGGCTTCAAGGCTTTACTCTGATATTGTTCATTATATTCTGAGAGATGGCACCTGTCTGGATTTATTTGGCATTCTAATTGTGTCTGTGTGTGTGAACATAGTTGTGTGTGTTTTGTTCAGGACTGGGGCTCTGGGACCTTTGATGGGGTCTGAGGATTTGTGTGATGCACAGTTTGCAGGTCCTGTTAGTGTTGAGTCCATAGAGGTCCAAAGTGATCACCAGGGAAGTTTGCTCCTGGTGTTTCCTTGTTGTCACACAGGAATCTCCTGGAGGAGATGTGATAAAGCCTTTCTCCTGTAAATACTAGTTGTGTCCTCTGGGAATTCACATAACAACAGAAACCAAGAAATGAGAATCCCTGCCTTAAAAATAAGAGGAAAGTCATTACAGATATCTACTGGACCCTTGCCTGTGGCACAGTGTAGTGTAAAATTGTCATAGAAGTACTCTATTCCTACATGCTTGCCCGGGAAGCCCTTGAAGGTCAGCTAGCTCCATTTGGTCTCCTGGCTCTGCTGTCCTCTGCCCAGGATAGTAAGTTTAATTAGCACCTAGGGGACCCAGATTGAATGAGCCAGGATGTGGCATGCAATTGGCTTGGGTAGTACATGATATAGCCTGTTTGCACATGATTATTGATTCCTTAATTCAGCATATTATTTGCTTCTTGGGCCATGCCACAGGATGAACACTGAATTCAACATCATTAAATCACAACATGAGAAGACAATGTTGGATATGAATAAAATGATCCAGTCCATAATTGGTTCCATGCAGTACTCCAAGGAACTGATAGAAGATAACTATTCCTACAGGTGAGTCAGTGACACAAATGAGACCCCCAGAACTAGGCAGGGAATGCTTCTGTCCTTTTAGGACTTTGAACAAAAGCAAGGGTTCTGGTTCTATGCTATCTGTTTTTTATTTAGGAACCCTGCCCAGAGGCAAGGGTCTTGGATTTGTACCTCTTGGACACAGGTGTCCTAAGTGTGAAGAGTGTCCAAGACCCTCCAATCTTTATTCTTCCAAATTCAAGATCCTCTACATAGAAAACTTTTCCACCACGCTGGGAATATCCAGGAACCCTGAACCTCTGGGTTTCTGACCACAGATTAAAAGATCTAGGATTCCCAACAAAAATGTAAAGATTGGACACCTGTTTGGTCGTCTCACCTCTCTCAGAGGGGATAAGCCCTCTCCCTGCTGAAGGTTTTATGGTACCACAGACCTATAATCAACCATGAGGAACATTTCCTCTTCTGTCATGTATATGGTGTACTCTTGGTGTCAGGGTTTTTAGAAGTTTGTTGAGTCCTGTGGAATATGGCTGGTATCTTGATATGACCTGCCTCTGTTTGGTGCTCCTATGTAACTGTGGACTCTTCTGGGGGCTGTCTGGGAATAAGGGCCCTTGCAGGGATCATAGGACTTGTAGGAGTGGCAAGCCAATGGAATCTGGCTGGGAATCACCAATTTTTCTTTGTGGATCAGCATTAAGGAGGACCACCTCCTCCGTGAGTGCACTCAACTCCACGAAAACGTAAGGATATTACTGAATGAGAACGAAGGCTGCTGGTGGAGCAGGCTGGCCACAAGTGTCCTGTGGGGAAGAAAAGAGGTTCTCTGAGGAGGCCAGCAAGAACATCTGTGTCCCAAGTGCCAAGGAACAGCAGGTAGGATGATGTGTATCAGAGGCAGATTGCCCTCATGTCTAAACATAAACATAGACAATCAAATGTAATAGTCCACCAACTTCTCCAGGCACTCACCTATGTCTCCTCCAAGTGTTTGTTTATGTGATCATCTACAGGGCTCTCTGTGGAGGTAACCTGGTTCAAGAAACTGCATATTTGGCATGCAAATGTTCCTGCTCTGCTATAATCACTAAGGGAGATAGGTTGATTAGACATCACAACACTATATGCCTTAAGTTTGAAGGGTGCTGTGTTGGAGCCCTTCTTGAGAATAGCAAGAGCTTTGAGGGAAGAAGTAAAGGCCTGTAGCTCATTTGCTTTACAGGGAACTTGTGAGATTCTAGGTAGGAAATAGTTTGCAGGGATGACAGCCTGGTTTAATTGACAAATAAGTGGATTTCATTACTGTCTTTTGGCGGCTTTTCTATTCCCCCCTTTTCTGCTCTATCTCAAAATGGTCTCTTCAGGCTTCATATATCTTGGTTCACACTGAGAGAGCCTGAGTAGCAGCTTGTCAGTTCAATTTTCTTTGAGTGCTGTTGGAGTGGTCATTCCTGGGCCTTAGAGTCTGGAGTTGGCTGGATGACCAGAGATGATAGAAAGGCTTCACACAGGCTCAGGTTTGGTGTGTGATTTCTGAGGCTTCATGAAAAAATTTCTTAATATATGCCCCCAAATTGGACCATTGTTAGATGTTTTCCTCCCCCCCTCCCCCCAGACAGGGTTTCTCTGTTCAAACTGGCTGTCCTGGAACTCACGCTGTATACCCGGCTGGCCTCAAACTCAGAAATCTGCCTGCCTCTGCCTCCCAAGTGCTGGGATTAAAGGAGTGTGCCACTATGACCCCGCTTCTCTCGTGCTTTTTCTTCCTCTAAAATAATCGCAGAGTCCTTGGGTCTCCCTTGAAACATTACCTCTGCATAGTCTGAATTATCTTGGTCCTGAACCATAACAGATACCTCATTGTTTTCTGCTCACTTTTGATTTTATGTGAATAAGTCTGCGTGTGCTTGTGTGTGTGTCTGTGACTGTGTGTCTGTGTGTTTCTTTTTGTGTATGCATGGTTTTTCTGACCTGTGTCTCAATCAGCCTCAGTGGGGGTTGGGAGAAATGAGGACCTTCACACAGTTCTGGTAGTATAAAACTGGTTATGTCTTTTAGAAGCCATGTTCAGAAAGTGGAAAAGAAGTCCTCTTTGACCCAGTGCTTCCAGAACAAGGAGGAGTTATCCAAAGAGTCTAGGTGCTCAGGGTTGTAGTGGTCCTCAGAGCAGCCCCGAAGGGAGAAGTTATCCTGATGTCCATCTGCTGAAGTTTGAAAAGGCCCTGTGTGGTGCAGCCCTTCCATGAACTCAGTGTGAGATAATCCATGCAAGCATTTGTCCTTCAACTAGTCAGCCTTATCCTACTCAAAATAGCCCTGACACAGTCACATTCTGGGGAGAAAACGTTTCTTTTGGATCCTGGTTATAGACAGTTCCTATTACTCTGGGCTCATGCCTTTGGACACCAAGTCAGTTAGGTGATAGAAAAGGGAGATCCTATTGGAAGAAACTGATTACTTTAGGACAAGTCTGAAACAGGGAACGAGAACAAGAGGCTGGTCCACCACCAACATGTGAGCCTAGGCTGGGAAACAAACCTATTCTACACAGCCTTGGGAACTTGCTGAGCCAGATTGGATAATAGGACAAGAACCCTGATTCCCAGACCGGTTTATGAGTGGAAAGCATATCACTGACTGCGTTGCCTATATACTATGCCCACTAAGTACCTTTCCCATTCAAGATTTGTTTTTTATTCCTGCAAAGTATCCTGGGAGATTTTTATATTTGTATTAACTGCGAAACTAAAAAGGTCACTGCGATACAATATGCTTGTATTGCATAAACCTAAATATTATGTGTGTTTGAGAGTATGCCCTGCAATAGTCATAGATGTACAGGGGTGTTGTTCTGTTTCTTCATGACCATCACTTTTAAGGTTCATTGCCCAGCCTTGGTAATATTTTTATTTAGCACACTCTTGCAGATTCTAGGAACCATGAATTACCCATGGGTATTGTGTTGTATGGTGTCTCTGGTTATTTGCAGATAGAGGTATTGACAAGAGGAACCCTGTGAGGTTCCTGCACTGGAGAAATAATCATAGCCTTCACTTCAGTTCAGGGCACACTCCTACCCCATAAGGAATCCACATGGTTTCTAGGTTGCACACATCTCTCTTGAACTCACATTCAAACATTGCTACAATGTTATTACTCAATATAATATGCCCGCACAACTGGGGAAATGTGGTGTTTTTTAGAACTTCAGTATAATGTGTAGCTGACAGTTCCAATTCTAGCAGTTTTTAAAAGGTGAGAAACAATTCCAAGATCAGGTGCTCTATGACACTTGGGATGCACGTTATGATCTCAGCTGATAGGACATGTTGGTTTGTCCAGCTGAATAGAGCTGTTCTGGGAGAGACAGCTCAATTGACAAATGCTTAACCGGCCTTTGTTTCTTTCTTCCCTACGTGTGAAATAGTCCAGCAGAAAGCAGAACATGGCACAGACCAGGACATGATCTCCCTCAAAGAGAAGTGCTGGAGGAAGAGCACTGTGTGTGCACAGGAAATACACCACTGTTGCCTCTCATCCCTAATAACCATGGCTGTAATGGGCTGTATGCTCCTCCTTTATTTTGTTTCTTTGGTATGAACAGGCCTTAATTTCATCTAGCCTCTGGCCCAGGAAGAGTGCACATTTAAAGGGACTCAGAGAAATGCTGAGACACATCAAGAGCTGCTGGGCATCCAGGAAGAATCTGAGTGCAAATTTCTCTTTTCCTGATGGGTCATCATCAATAATTACATGGAGATCAGTCAACAAAATTGTAAATCCTTGGATCCAAGTTTACAACATGTGTTCTGCTTTGACTTGGGAGGCCATATCCTTCAGACCCACACTCCAAAAGGAGAGTGTTGCTTAAATTTCTCCTGCAAAGTTTGCTACCTCCAGGAACTGCTTTTCTACTAAGTTGCCAAGGACAGCCACAGGCTGTAAGGCTGTGCTACAAAATGAGCAGACTAAGAATTTTGCTTTGCACAATTTTTGTGGTTTGATTTTGGTTTGAGTTTTGATTAGTTTAGGTATTTGGTTTTTCTTGTTTTCATTCAAAGTTTTGTTATTTATTGGTTATTTATTGTTCTTTTAAGTAATTTGATATTTTGATAAGATTATACACAGTACATATTGACTGTCAGTTTTCAGTTACAATTGAGTACATTGCATTTATTCTTATGACTAACACAGTGATCTCCAACTCTTCACTCTAAGAGCCTTGTTATTTCAGGTGTGATCATGAAAGCCCACAGATATCAGACCCAGATGGATCTCTGCACTCTTCATGGGACTTGGGCTCCATAGTTTCTTCTGAGCCAGACTGAACTACAAAGTCCTTCATACATTCAGTATGGAGAGTATGTCCAACTGTCTGGATAGGAACTTAATGATGGAAAACTTACCCATGCTGCATCGTTGCTGTCAAATATTTAGCTACTGTGAAAATACTGTGGATGATGGTGTTGAACGCATTAATGGCAAATACATCAGTTTTTCTGTAATAGCTCTCATTAAATCAAAGCATAGTCTAAGGGAATAAAAAGCTGTCAGAAAACACAGCAGTGTATGCTTCAGCTTTCCTTCAAATATACAATCACTGGAAACTGAAAGTAGAGATAATAAATTCCACAATCTTTTGGGGGATAGGTTTCTGTGGGGGTCCTTCAATGTTCATTTTATTACTTTATGATTCACCTGTGTCTGCCAAAAAACATCATTCAAAAACAATGAAGATTGTAATTAGGTATCATCCTATAAAATCCTAACAAATGCCTTTTTTATTTGATATTTTCTTTACTTACATTTCAAATGCTAAACCCTTTCCTAGTTTCCCCTCTGAAGATCCCCTGTTTACTACACCAACCCCTGCTCACCAACTCACCCACTCCCTTCCTCCTGTCCTAGGCAGGCCCCTCTACTGGGGCATAGAACATTCATAGGACCAAGGACTCTCCTCCCGGTGATGACCAACCAGGCCATCCTCCTCTACACATTTACCTAGAGCAATGAGATCCATCATGTGTTTTCTTTGTTTGGTGGTTTAGTCCAAGTGATCTCTGGAGGTACTGGTTAGTTCATATTGTTGTTCCTCTTATGGGGCTCTAAACCCTTCAGCTCCATAGGTCCTCTCTCTAGCTCCTTCACTGGGGACCCTGTGCTCTGACCAATTGATGGCTGTGAGCATGTACTTTTGTATTTGTCAGGCACTGGCAGAACCTCTCAGTTGGCAGCTATATCAGGCTCCTGTCAGCAATCTCTTGTTGGCATCTGTAGTAGTGTCTGGTTTTTCTGGTTGTTTATGGGATGGATCCCCAGGTGAAGCAATCTCTGGATGGTCATTCCTTCAGTCTCTGCTTCACATTATGTTGCTGTCACTCCTTCCATGGTTATTTTGTTCCTCATTCTAATAAGGATCAAAGTATCCTCACTTTGGTCTTCCTTTTTCTTGAGTTTTGTATGCTTTGTGTTTTGTATCTTGGGTATTCCAAGGTTCTGGGCTAATATCCTCTTATCAGCAAGTACATGTCATACGTGTTCCTTTGTGATTGGATTACCTTACTCAGGATGATATCCTACAGATCCATCCATTTGTCTAAAAATTTCATGAATTCATTCTTTTTAATAGCTGAGTAGTTCTTCATTGTACAAATGTACCATATTTTCTGTATCCATTCCTCTGTTGATGGACATCTTGGTTCTTTCCAGCTACTGGCTATCATGATTAAGGCTGCTATGAACCTAATGGAGCTAGTGCAGATTCAAGGCAATTTATATACTACATAGCCTATAAAACATCTTTGTTACCCGACTTGAAAGGGACACAGCAAGTCAGACTCCTCTGTCATTTGGGGACAATAAGACGTGAGAGTAACTTTTAGGATTTTTCAAGGTTAAGACAAGCTTAAGTAGAGGACCAAAAGGGGAACGTGGCTGTTATCAGTCTGCAATCAGTTGACCCGTAGAAAGGTTGTTATTAGTTAAGTGCTATATGACTCTAAAAATCCTAGTGTAAGGGGTCAGATTAACCCTGTAATTGAAAACATTACCAAACCAGGAATGTGCTATGCTGAGCACTCACAGAGAGTTATGAGGAGCTGCCTTAGGCTCCTTTTACAGCAAGTAAAAATAGACAAAGAGATCAAATATCCTAATACCACAAGATGATAAACCTAACAACTGTAGATTGCACTGAGTATCAGCAAGTTTAGATTCTTGGCCATCTATAGATTGTCATGCAACATCTGCATCAGGGACAATACATAAGGAGGTGGCTGCTCAATAGCATGACAAACAACCAAGAAGAGCCATAGCCTCTACCACTCTACTCTGGATGCTGAGACTAAATATCTTAGTTTTTCACCACCTGTCCCAGGACTGCTCGCATCATTTCTTGCATATGTTTACTCTAGCACTTATCTACCTTGGGTACAAACCCAGAGGACAGTCCCACAGCCCACAGAAGAGGCTCCACTCCACACACTCACTCTATCATGACCAGGATCTTAGAATCCCAGGATCCCAGAATCCCAGGAGTTAGTCACACAAGAATCTTAGCGTCTCACAGGCAACTTGTCTCCCAGGAACTGCGACACACCCAGAATCTCAGGGTCACAGGATCCCGGAATTTTACACCTGTATCCTTATAGCTTTAATGACCAAGGACAAGGATGCAGCTGGGACTGAGCGTGTGAAGAAGATGCAGGACATGTTCAATGCTGAGATCCTGTTGTCTAGACATTCTTAAGCTCTGCAGATGTGGGCTCACAGATGCATCTTTGCACTCAAATGACATATACTGATTTTAAAATTAGAATTACCTTTAATCTTGCTTTTTCCTTAGAGAAGTGAGGTAGGATTTCTTCCTTGGGGAAACAATATTTTCATGCTTTCTTAAGCACTTCACTTTTACTGTGAAATCTTTTGAAATGACTTCCTGAAGATGCACAAACTGTGATTCCCTAGGCTCATGTTGAATCTCCTTCAAAGTCTCCTCAGCAGACTGATCTAAGAGTAGGGACCAGATGTCATTGTCATAATTCTGTTCAGGTTTGTACTTTAAACTTTTGCTGAATATGTGCTCGTGGAATGTTTTTTTTTTCCCCCAGAGGTCTTGTTTTCAAAATAACTCTGTCTTTACATATTACTATGTATGGATGAAGAAAAAGGGGCAACTACTTACTAATTCTCAGTTAAATATCTTCTTATGTGTTCCTGTACTCACACAGTCACTAGAAATTGTTAATCAGTCAAAATCATTTATTTTAGTAGAGTAGACTATAACCATGAACCAATATACTTAGTTTACTATTGATGACTGTGTTGATTACAATAAATACATGAATGATAGGACTGTACAGAGTATGGGCTTAATTTTCTGGGTCCAGTGCAAATAGCTGGGAGAGTTCAAACTAAAATTAGTAGAAACAGCAGGAATACTAACAAATCCCAAAGATCTAATATTCTCCTCATGTCTAAGTGTTTGTTCTCACCTTTACCAGAACTCGGGAGAATTCTGTTCATCCAGGTCTCAGGTCTCATCCAAAACACAGACCTGAACCAGCTGTGGCCAAGTGTTCCTGTTCTGCCTCAAGCTTCAGAGACCCTGGAGGGGCAGCCTTGGCCTTCAGGTGGCAGCCATTCCAGGTCCTCTGCCAGCTAATGGAGTCTTCCACAGAGGCCTGTCATCTCCAAAATAGAAGCTGGGGTATTCCAAAGATTGGGATGCCACTCTACAGTCATGATGAGTTGGTTATGTGAGACCATAAAAGTTAACTAATGCCTGTATGACTGTTTTCCTTATTTGAAAGTGAGTAATGAGATCATCTGAGGAGTGGTTGCTAAGAATAAAATCACTGATTAACATGAATGATAGGACTGTACAGAGCATGGGCTTAGTTTTCTGGGTCCGGTGCAAAGAGCTGGGAGAGTTCAAAACAAAACCAATAGAAACAACAGCAATACTAACTACAACAATTTTTAAAAAAACATTCTGAGTGCTGGAATTACAGGCATGTACAAACTCTACCTTATAATAAACAAACAAACAAACAAACATCCCCATTCCAGTTTTAGCAGTTTCTAGCAGTTGCCTCAGAGAGAGCCGTGCGACACTGCATGCTGCTTCCTTTCCCCAGATAGCTCAGGTCTTCAGTTCTCTACCAGGTCAGCTGGACCTAAGTTACTGTAATTGACCTTCTTGGTGCCATGGTATGATTCTGCAACAATCCTTTTCTTAGTAAAATTGAGCCTGTATAGAGTAAGCCCCTTGTTGGTGGATCCAGGACCCTTTAGGCCAGCAAACACAGGAGGAAATGTGGAGATAAGGTGTGGAGCAGAGAACGAAGCAAAAGCCATCCTGACCCTTCCCCACCTGGAGATCCATCCCACATACAGACACCAAGGCCAGACACCATGGAAGATGCCAATAAGTGCTTTCTGACAGGAGCCTGCTATAGTTGTCTCCTCAGAGGCTCCACCTGAGAGTGACAAATACAGAGGCACCTTTTTGTAGCCCCTCTTTGGAATGAGCATAGAGTCCCCAGTGGAAGAATTGGAGAAAGGGATGGATGAGCTATAGGGGGTTACAACCATAGGAAGAACAACAATGTCAACCAACCATATCCACTAGAACTCCCAGGGACTAAACCACCAATCACACATGGAGTGACCCATGGCTCTAAGCAGATGTGTGCCAGATGACAGCCTTGTTGGACATCAATGGGAGAAAAGGCCCTTGGTCCTTTAAAGGCTTGATGCCCCAGTTTAGGGGAATGCTAGGCTAGCAAGAGAGCACTGTGTCGGTGCCTGGAGGAGCACCCTCATAGAAGAAGTTCGAAGGAGCATGAGATAAGTGGGTTTTAGGCAGGAAACCAGAAAAATAGCTAACATTTGAAATGTAAGATTAAAGTGATTTAAAAAGGAAAAAGAAATGATTTGAAGACTGAGAAATTAAACTAGACTTATGAACACTTGATCATGGACAAAGTCATGAATATGCAATGCAAAAAGAAACATCTTCAATAAATGTCGCTGGTCTAAATTGGAGTAAGTATGTAGAAAAATGAAAGTTGATCCATATTTGTCACCTGGCACAATACTCAAGGCCAGGTGGATTAAAGAACTCAACATAAAACCAGATTTACTGAATCTAACTGAAGACAAAGCAGGAAAGAGCCTCAAACTCATGGGAATGGGGATAAATGTCATAAACAGAAGTCCAATAGCTCATATTCTAACATCAAAATTTATAAATGGGCCACAAGAAACTGAAAAGCTTCTATAAGACAAAGGGCATAGCCAATAGGACAAATTGGCAAACTACATATTAGGAAAAAAAACGTTCACCAACAATGTCAAGGTCTGCCTGATCCACAGTCAGGACTATGAAGCTCAACCCTATCTCAGAAAAGCAAATCGAAACAAAAATAAAAAAAAAAAAAACGTTTGTCAGGAAAGCACTAGGTAGAAAAGTACTCTCATCTGTCTGAAATGCCCAAACGTGGTGGTGTGTGCTGTAGATTCAGCTACTCAGGAAACTGAGGCAGGAGGATGGTTTGAGGTCAGGGATTAGGTGTGAAGAACATAACAGAACCTGTCTCCTTATAAAAATAACCCAAATAAGCCAAAAAACACCCACATCTGTAAAACAAAAAGCCCCAGAGTGAGAAATAAGTGCATAGGTGTGTGTGTGTGTGTGTGTGTGAGAGAGAGAGACAGAGAGACAGAGACAGAGAGACAAAGAGACAGACAGACAGAGACAGAGAGACAGAGAGACAGAGACAGAGCGACAGAGACAGAGAGACAGAGAGAGAGACAGAGACAGAGACAGAGAGACAGAGTGACAGAGAGAGACAGAGAGACAGAGAGGTGGTGCTAGCCCAGGGGAGCTTAGAAATAGTGACCATCTTTATTTGAGCTTCTAGAATGGTGGTTTTACCCGAAAGGCCTTCACATTCTTTTGAGAACATTTTCTGTACCACACATCACCACTTTTAAAATCTTTTTTAAACAGGAGGATCTTATAATGCTTCTGTAAGCATGGAGTTTCTGCTGCTTCCCAATTTTAATGTTTAGCATATCACGTGTTTAGAATGCACTGAAAGCCTCAGCTTTGTCAACCACGATGTCAGTGGTTCTTTCTCAACCTGTGGGTCACAACCCCTGTACAGGATTCCCCGCATATCAGATATTTACATTAAGACTCATAACGGTAGCAAAATTACAGTTAAGAAGTAGCAATGGAAATAATTTTATGGTTCAGGTCATGAGGAACTGTATTAAAGAGTCACAATTATGAAGGATGAGAACCACTGCTCTGGCCAATCATATCTGACTCTGTCTGTTCCCAGAGCAAGGCAGGTGCTTTGTAAATGTGTGCCTGTGTCATTCTGCCCACTTTCTCCATTTCTCTCCCGGGTTTAATTCTGTGTACTGTTCTTTTTTTTTTTTTTTTTTTTTTTTTTTTTTTGTTCTACGCACTCTGTGTCAGGCTTTGTTTTGGTAAAGTATGGTCAGGCGACTGTGATCTAAGAAGGTTATGTTGATCAGGCAAGACGTTCAGTAAGGGCACACCATGTGATCTCCCGGACATTCTCACAGCACTGCTGAGGGAGGAAGTAGATGTTCTCTTCACATCCACCATAACAACCCCAGAGGGTACCATGATGACACTCTCTCCTGTAAGGCCCATAGAGAAACTCAGATTTCAACTGAGTGACAGCTGCCACTCAGGGGATCCAAGTGAGACACTACTAGTTCTGGGTAACATAGGCACAAAGGTGCAAGTAGTTTTTATTCCTTTGGCTTTTTGAGGCAATGTCTCTCAAAGGCCTTGAACCCCTGATCCTTCCCACCCTTTCAAATGATTTCTAAAGACTGAATAAGTATCAGGGATTTTGAATTACCTTTTCCTTAAACTGGATTCTCTTGTAGAACTCGGGCTATGTTGTGTTTTATTTTGTTTTTCGTTTTCACTTCCACAGAGTTGAAATGTTTTGGGTTGAACAGGATGTTAGAATGCAAGGAAGTCTGTCAGTTCTTGGTGGCTTTAAAGATCGGAGGGAAATGATGAGACCCTTGTATAACAATGCTTGAAAGCATTTTTAGACGGTTTCACAATATGTTATTGTGAGATCAGTGTTGATAACATGAGCCTCTGAATAATTCTTTTTTTATTATAGTGTATGTGGGTTTCCCCTATCCCTTCCCTCCTTCCATTTACCTCCATCTCTCCCTCCATCCATCCCTCCACCCCTCTCTCCCCCCTTTCTTTCCCTCCCTCCCTCCCTGCTTTCTTCCTTCCTTCCCTTTCTTACTTCTATGAGCTTGCATAAAGGAGGAATAGAGCCAGGAGAAAGAGTGGAGGATGCAAAGATAGGCGGTGATGTCACACCTCACATTTTCACTTCTGTTTATAAACTAGTATGTACATTATTCATGATGGTCTCTAGTTATATTTTTTATATTTTAATGTTCACAATTTTATTACAAACATCCTTAAAAAGGAGATACTAGTAGTATGAATGCCTATGAAGTTGGCCGTGTTACTACATGCAAGACATTAAAGAAACTACTAAGTATTTATGAACACTCAACATCAAAACTTTAAAAATCTAAGTATATAGTAGCCTCCAAAAAACCTCCAGCTTGCAGATGGTGGTGGAGTAACCATTACTGCATCACCAAGGAGGCAGGAGCAGGGAGATCTGTGTGAGCGTAAGCCTAGCTTGATGACAGAGAAACTGCTTCAAACAAACAAATGAACACATAAACAAACCCTGGGGGGAGGGGAGCTACAGACTGTATTGAAAACTTCTTTCTCTACCACAGTACTAGGGATTGAACTCAGGACCTTGTGAATATTAAGTTAGCACTGCAAGCACCCACTACTGAGCTATATCCTGATAACATACAATAAAAAAATTCATACATGTATACAATGTATCTTAATTGTAGTCATTCCTTGTTCACTCTCTCTAGCATTACCACTATCACCTCCTGCCCCCAACAGGTCTCCCATACACTTGGAATCACCACCCTTCCCTCAACAAGTCTCCTGTATCCCTCCCAACTTCATGTTGTTTCATAAAATCACACACTAAGTCCCACTGGTGCTGCCTGTATTCGTGCATGCCTGCTGGGTCATACAAAGGGGTGTGGGAAACCTGCCAATGGCCACCTTTCTCAAAGGAAAGTGACTCTGTCCTTTAGCAGTTATCAGTTGCCATTAGCAACTCAGTAAGGGAAGGGCATGGGGTATTGAGAATCCCTCCCCCTCCACAATGGAAAGTTTAACACTCTGGATCTTGTGAAGGGCTTGCACAGGTAAACACAGCTGCTGTGAATGTCTGTGTGTAACAGCCATGGTGTGTTCAGAGGCCAGCCTCTCACAGTATTCCTCACCATTCATCAGGTTTTTACACTCACTCTTTCCATAGCTTCTTCAATACTGTTTCCTGAGCCTTAAAGTAGGTAGGGATCCTATACAAAACAAAAAACTGTATGATATTTATAGAGAAGCCAGTGTTAACCTGTACTTAAGTTTCACATTTGTAATGAAATAGTAACCGGGCCTCCACAAATTCCATGGGAATCGCAGACTAACCATTTGGTTTTCCTCTGCCTCATTTCCTCCTCCTTCTCGTCCTCCTCATCCCCATTATCCTCATCATTGTCGTCGTCCTCCTCCTCCTCCTTCCCCCCTCCCTCCTCCCACTTCTTTTTCTCCTCCTTCCTCTTCTTCTCCTCCTCCAATTTCTTCTTATTCTCCTTGTCCCCCTCCCCTCCTCCTCCTCCTCCTCCTTCTTCTACATCATCCTTCTCTTCTTCCTCCTCCATCTTCTCCTCCTCCTTTTCCTCTTCCTCATCTTCTTCATCTATTCATTCTTCTTTGAGCCTCCTGGCCCACCAGGTCCCTTCTATCTTTCATCACCTCTGCACACTCAAGGTATGCAATATCCCGTAGCTCATACTTCCTTTAGTTCAGCTGCCTTCTCTTCACATGGTGGTCTATCTTGGGCTGTCTGCTCAGACCACATCTCACCCAATTTCCTTGCTACATTCCCAGTGGACAAGCCCTGGGATTCAATCATGATCTTTGGACAATATTCAGAATGAAGCAGGAAGAAAGCAAGCGGTAGTCTTTTGTGAGTATCTGAGTCTTCATTCTTCTTCCGTTCTTTTCTTATTGCCTTAAGAGGAACATAATTCTTCATCAGCTATCATAGCCTCAGAGCAAGCCTTGTCACTTGGAGCTGTATCTTCAGGTTTCACCTTTTCCTTTGTAGGCATGAAGGTCCTATCCAAGAACTCACCAAAGCTGGACTGGACCCAGGCATTTCTTTCTGTTCTCCTGGAAGTCTGCAGGAAGACAGCTCCTGGGCCTTTTCTTCCTCCAGCCAACCAAGTCTCCTTTACCCAAGGTGACCCTTGGCGTGCGGTGAGAAGGGTGGCTCTACCTGAGTGGGCTTTTTCCTGAGTCCAAACCAGATACTTCCTTCTCCATACTATTGTCAGCCAGCTTCACTTTTCATACTATTTTAAGCTTTAATTTTTTTTCTCTCCTTGTGGAGCAACAATTGTGGTAATAAAACCAGTAACCAACTCTTATCTCAGGTTAGTAATAAAGTTGTTGCCTACTATCTAGAAATGTACCTGCCTTTTCTTTTTTCTTTCCTTTTCTCTTTTCTTTTCTGTTCTTTTCTTTTCTTTTCCATTCCTTTCCTTTCCTTTCCTTTCCTTTCCTTTCATTTCCTGTTTGTTTCTTTTCTTTTCTGTAAAATGTGGCATTTTACAGGTTGGGATGTAGCACCGTTGGTGGAGTGTTTACCTAGCCAGTATATACAAAGCCCTTGTTTAAATTCCTAGCACTGTGTAGGTATGGTGACTCGTGTCTGTAATCTCAGAACTCTACAGGTAGAAATGTGGGAAGCAGAAATTCATCCTCAGCGTACAGTGAGCTTCAAGTTGGCCTGACCAAGAGGAACAAGGGGGGGAAAAGCTGATGTCTTTTCTCTCTCTCTCTCTCTCTCTCTCTCTCTCTCTCTCTCTCTCTATTTGTCCTAATTCTTTTGGTAGAGAGAAGGAAAGAGATGAACATGTATTGAGTTCCCTGGTATCTACCAAATTTGTATATTACTTGTTGGTTAATATTATAACAAACATTAAATTGTATTCAGAACCATATTTTGATTACTATCTTTGTGTGCTTTGGATCTCATGACAGTGATAGTTACCTGAGGTGCTTAACTACCATTTTTGTGACAGTAAACTATTCAATTTTACCCTCTCCCTCTACAACCCAATGCTGTGTAGTTTGTATGGTACATTTGTTGTTGACTTGTTGTTATTGATGTTGTTTGTGTTGCTGAGGCTAGAGTCTGGGGCCTTGTACATGTTGGGCAGGCAAATGCTCCACCACTGTGCCTCCAGCCACTTTGCTGGAGGTTTTTGTAGCTGTAGATTGTAATGAAGAAGTTTTTCATCTTTTATATTTGAAAAAGATACCACGGCACAATACACAGCTACAACCGATGCACCAAGATAAATAACCAACCCAACAGAGCGACATTATGATGCAGTAGTTGTAAGAATCAATTTAAAAGATATATCACCTCATCCTTGGGTTTGCCTATGTTCTCATCTGTGAGATTTAAAATCTTTTGAAACATTGAATGAAGCCTCTCATCTATCATCTACTGCCAATAAATATCACATATTCACAGCTGGAGAAATGGACCAGCCGACACCCGGAATAGTCCTCCAGTCATTCAAGAAAGAGTTCCTGACTAAGGACAAATTGTTTCAACTGATTTCTTTCCTGAGGTTTGATTTTGCATTGTGTGTTCACTTTTAAAGCTGCTTGCTGATCTCTTCGTGGACCAGAGATGGAGGAAGTACTCCACTCTGTTTATTCTTTCACCACAAGATTAATTCAGGTTAATCTCAGCTCTCAGGTTTGTTCTTGTAGTGGTTTTGAAGGTTTCAAAGGAAAGGTTGCTGCATGGATTGCTATGAAGCTGTAGATGTTTGCAAGTGAGTTAGGGAGTGACTTCTACAAGCAGATCAGATTGGTGAACCTGGTCTTCTGGCTGTTAGGGGAACACCACTTTGTCCACTGTTTCAAAGAATGTTCTGTTGAGAGCATTTGCTAAGGGGGTTCTGATGATGGCAACTTGCTGATGTCAGGGAACTCCAGGGACATGAACTCACTGAATCACTGCTTTCATTGGAAAAGAAACTTTTGGCCATAACAATTCTCTGCTGGCTAACTTAATGTCAACTTGGCACCAGCTGAAGTTATCTGAGAGGAGGGAACCTCAATGAAGAAAATGCCAACACAAAATCAGGCTGTTGGTACACCTATAGGACATTTTCTTAATTAGATTGATGGATGTGGGCCCAGCCCATTGTGGGTTGGGCCGTCACTTGCCTGGTGGTCCTAGGTTCTGTAAGAAATTAGGTTGAGCAAGCCATAAGGAGCAAGCCAGTAAGCAGCATTCCTCAGTGGCCTCTGCATCAGCTCCTGTCTCCAGATTTCTATACTGTTTGAGTTCCTGTCCAGATTCCTTCCATGATGAGCTGTGATGTGGAAGTATAAGTCAAATAAACTTTCCTTCCCAAGTTACTTTGGTTATAATATTGCCACAATAGCAGATCTAAGAAAGAAATTGCAATTAAAAAAAAAGTCATTTAACATACCAACTAATAAATCTATTAGGATGTATGGTGGCACATGATAGCAAGTAGGACTCTAAATGTTAATTTCTATGATAAAGGTTTGTTATCCCTAAGCACCAAGGAAGTGCAAATCAACCACAGTGACATTCTGCCTCATACCCCATACCTGTGAGCACAGATATCAAAAACAAAGCAGAGAGATCAGGCCCTGCTGACAGCATACAGTAAAGGCATTATTCTGTGTCTCTGCCTTCCCTCTGGGGGTTAGGAATGCCACCAATGTGCCACTTGGGGAAGGCAAAACTCAGGGATATTAGGTTGTGTTTCTTCCTAGCCCCTGGAGTGCTGAGCCACATTGCTCAGGGAAGGCTGAAACAGTCTCAGGGGGCCCAGCCTGTGTTTCTCTGGCTGAAAACAGCAGGGTTGGGGGGAGGGGGAGTCCTGTGCACCAAGAATTTCCTGGGAACCATGATGAGTTGAAAATGGTGGTCCCAATCCTCTTGTGTACGCAGATACCACTGAGAACTTCAAGTAGTTGGGAACAGGAGCCAGTAGCCCTAGATGAACCCAGTGTGGGGAATTCAGATTAGCTCCAGGTGAGTGCCAGGGCTATGGAGGGGCTAGAAGAGGGGTCCTCTACAGGAGACTTAACCACAGCTCTGTGTGTCTAAGCCTTCCCCCCCTGCCATCCCCATCCCCCCACAGCCCACTGTCTCCCACACCCTTCAGGTCCTTGATGAAGAAGACAATCCTTGCTTGTCTAAACTGTTTTATTCAGGGTAGATGAAAATGCACAAGTCTTACTCTGGGTGAACCAGAGATTGAATATCTTTCACAGAATTGGAGGGAAGCTCATTGGCTAATCACTTAGAGCCTAGCTAGATACCCCATCACAATAGAAAACTCTATGCAATGTCACCGGTTGTCATGGTCCTCTGGTGACACAGTCCACTGCCTCACAAAGGATAGCTGTGCGCACTCCAGGCAAGAATGTAAATTGTTGGAGCCACAGGCAAAACAACATGGAAGTTCCTCAAAAGAAATATAAAAAAGATGTAGCTTCCTCATGAGGTGTTTGAGATAATTGTCTCATAATGGCCTGTAGGCAATTCTGTGGGGCATTTTCTTGATTAAGGATTGATGTGGTAAGGCTAAGCCTACTGCAAAAAGTGGGTTGCCTTGGCAGGTGGTCCTGTGGTGTAAGGAAGCAGGCTGAACAAGCCATGAGGAGCAACCCTGTAAGCAGGGCTCCACCATGGCGTCCTGCACTGACTTTAGTTCATGATGGTCTATAACTGTAAGCTGAGAGAAACTCTTTCCTGCCTGTGGTAGTCACTGTTCTATTACTGTGATGAAATACTATAAACAAGGTAAGATACAATGAAGCTTTTAACTGAGGGCTTGCTTAGAGTTTCATAGAGTCCAAGGTCATCATGGTTGGAAGTATGGCCGCAGACAGGCAGGCCTAGTGCTAGAGCAACAGCTAAGAGCTAACTAACATCCTTATCTGCAGGGAGTAAGAGATTGACACTGATTCTGACTTGGTCCTTTGAAATGGGCTGAGAAAGAAATTACGGAAACAACACTGTTCACAAGAGTAAAATCCAATAGAAAATACCTTGGTGTGACTCTAAGGAAGTAAAAGATCTGTATGATAAGAACTTCAAGTCTCTGAAGAAAGAAATTAAAGAAGATCTCAGAAGATGGAAAGATCTTCTATGCTCATGGATTGGCAGGATAAATATAGTAAAAATGGCTATCTTGTCAAATGCAATCTACAGATTCAATGCAATCTTCCTCAAAATTCCAACTCAATTCTTCAATGAATTAGAAAGGGCAATCTGCAAATTCATCTGGAATTACAAAAAACCTAGGATAGCAAAAACTGTTCTCCAGGATAAAAGAACCTCTGATGGAAATACATACAAAAGTTGACCAGATTTGGTACAAGCTTGTAATTCCAGCCCTCAGAAGGTTTTTTAAAAATTGTTGTTGTTATCCTGACCTAAAGCTGTACTACAGAGCATTGTGATCAAAAATTGCATGGTCTTGGTATAACGATAGACAAGTAGACCAATGGAATAGAATTGAATACACAGAAATGAACCCACACACCTATGGTCATTTGATCCTTGACAAGGGAGCCAAAACCATCCAGTGGAGAAAAGACAGCATTTTCAAAAAATGGTGCTGGCACTACTGGCAGTTAACATGTAGAAGAATGGGAATTGATCCATTCCTATCTTCTTGTACTAAGGGCAAATCTAAGTGGATCAAGGAATTCCACATAAAACCAGAGACCATGAAACTTATAGAGGAGAAAGTGGGGAAAAGCATAGAAGATATGGGCACAGGGGGGGAAAGTTCCTGAATAGAACAGGAATGGCTTGTGCTGTAAGATTGAGAATTGACAAATGGGATCTCATGAAACTGCAAAGCTTCTGTAAAGCAAAAGACACCGTCAATAAGACAAAAAGGCCACCAACAAATTGGGAAAGGATCTTTACCTATCCTAAATCAGATAGGGGACTAATAACCAATATGTATAAAGAACACAAGAAGGTGGACTTCAGAAAATCCAATAACCCCATTAAAAAGTGGGTCTCAGCTAAACAAAGAATTGTCACCTGAGGAATACCGAATGGCAGAGAAGCACTTGAAAAATGTTCAGCATTCTTAATCATCAGGGAAATGCAAATCAAAACAACCTTGAGATTCTACTTCACACCAGTCAGAATGGCTAAGATCAAAAATTCTGGTGACAGCAGATGCTGGCAAGGATGTGGAGAAAGAGGAACACTCCTCCATTGTTGGTGGGATTGCAAGCTTTTAAAACCACTCTGGACATCAGTCTGGCAGTTCCTTAGAAAATTGGACATAGTACTCTTGGAGGATCCCAGAATACCACTCCTGGGCATATATCCAGAAGATGTTCCAACTGGTAAGAAGGACACATGCTCCACTCTGTTCATAGCAGCCTTATTTATTATAGCCAGAAGCTGGAAATAACCCAGATGCCCCTCAACAGAGGAATGGATACAGAAAATGTGGTACATTTACCCAATGGAGTACTACTCAGCTATTAAAAAGAATGAATTTATGAAATTCCTAGGCAAACAGATGGACCTGGAGGACATCATACTGAGTGAGGTAACACATTCACAAAGGAACTCACACAATATGTACTCACTGGTAAGTGGATATTAGCCCAGAAACTTAGAATACCCAAGATATAAGATACAATTTCCTAAACACATGAAACTCAAGAAAAATGAAGACTGAAGTGTGGACACTATGCCCCTCCTTAGAAGTGGGAACAAAACACCCATGGAAGGAGTTACAGAGACAAAGTTTGGAGCTGAGATGAAAGGATGGTCCATGTAGAGACTGCCATATCCAGGGATCCACCCCATAATCAGCATCCAAACGCTGACACCATTGCATACACTAGCAAGATTTTATCGAAAGGACCCAGATGTAGCTGTCTCTTGTGAGACTATGCCGGGGCCTAGCAAACACAGAAGTGGATGCTCACAGTCAGCTAATGGATGGATCACAGGGCTCCCAATGGAGGAGCTAGAGAAAGTACCCAAGGAGCTAAAGGGATCTGCAACCCTATAGGTGGAACAACATTATGAACTAACCAGTACCCCGAAGCTCTTGACTCTAGCTGCATATGTATCAAAAGATGACCTAGTCGGCCATCACTAGAAAAAGAGGCCCTTTGGACAGGCAAACTTTATATGCCCCAGTACAGGGGAACGCCAGGGCCAAAAAGGGGGAGTGGGTGGGTAGGGGAGTGGGGGCTGGTGGGCATGGGGGACTTTTAGTATAACATTGGAAATGTAAATGAGCTAAATACCTAATAAAAATGGAAAAAAAGAGAAAATATTATCCAGGTTTTATACAGTTAAACATATATGAGAAAGATATTTGCCTCTGTGAGACAGGAAAACCCTGGGAAATTGGAGTGTATGTCACATGAATTGACTCAGGTGGTATATTTATTGTTGTGAAACATCTACTACATCCACAGTCCCCAGAGATTTGGGTGCTAACAACATCCCTTAAGCATGACAGAGTCCTAACCAACGTTCCCCCTCAAAAGCACATGACATCTAATGAAGTAGTTAGAATTCTCCAGCTTTGAAAGGAGATCCCACAGGACCGTGAGAGGCTCCAGGAGAGGCACCCCAGAAAAGGACCAAGCTGGGGAGAACCAGTTAGCTGTTAGGTCATGGCAGTTGCTAGTGACATCATCAGTAATGCCTTCCTGGAGAGTCTCTTGTATTTAGGAAAGAACTAGAATCTTCTCTGTTGTCACCTGTGTTGTGGTGACAGCAACTGCCTGTGGTTCATCCCTTCTGTTTGCTCTGGGTTCACCAGCAGGAATGTTTTCCTGGCTGCGCAGGCTATGTCAGAAAGAGAATGGCGATGAAGGAGAGATCAGAACAACAGAGAAGGAAGAGGGAATCCTTTCTCATGAAAAAGGAAGAAGGAAATCATTCTGGAGAAGGCACAGTGAGTCCTGGGCAGAGTTGGAGAACTTCCTGGTGGAGGTAGGCTTGAGCTGGGCCTTCCAGGAGTAGGTCTTACAAGCTGAAGCCTTGGACTTTGTCAATGTCAGACAAAGAGTCAAGAATTTCTGATGATTAGTTTGACAGAGGCAGGAATTGACAAACCTGCAGCTACTTTTCTGGGAGCTATTTAATTTCATTTTGAGTGGCAAAGAATGCCAGGAGTGGGTACTATGAGAATAACAGTGTGTCTTTTCATGGAAGTTAGTTGAAGCACTTCATCTTCCAGATTACTGTAGGTAACTTGATTCTCTGATGAAAAGAACAGAGAAGGATGCTCCCCTGGTCATGTCATGTGGTGAGGACTCAGACACTTTGGATTTGAAGACACATGATTAATTAGGGCTTGATAGTGCTAAGCACTATGAACTTCAGGATTTCCCTGCATCCCATCTGATATGACCTGACAATGTTCCCCACATCTTTATGTCTGAGGCAGCTTATAGATTTCAAGGCAACGGGGCCTGTAACAGGGAGTGTGGCATATGTCTGACAATGGTGGTTAGGAAGAGGAACATAGCTTAGCAAACCAGCTGGAAGATAGCTTTTCTGCTCTTTTTGGATTCACCTTGTCTTTATCTTTCTCTCCCTCCATCTTCTTCTTGGGACTCAGAATAGTCTCCCCTGCCCCTAGGCCATCAAGTATGCAAATTCTTTTGTGTTTATCTATCTGCAGGGTCTGCTAGAAATACTTCAACCCAAAATTCCAAAATCACTAAGCAGAGATCAAAAATAAATGAACTAGAAGAACTGAAATTGGATATGAGGAAGATCAGCAATGACATGGAGGAAATGGGTGGAATCCTGGAACTTTACATATATGAGGATTTGAACTACAGGTAGAAATTATGCCCTGTTGACTGTAGTGTGCCATCTGTTAACCCAATTTCCTTCCATGAATGGACTGTGTCATCTCTCATCATTCAATTAAGTAGCCCTGACAGGTGTTTAATTGTTGGATAAAAAAGGAGCTGTGTGTTTATTATCATTTTTTTTTGTACTTGACCTTGGGGTGCTTGCAATCTGATTGTTGCTGTAAACAGTTGGAAGGACCTGCTCACACTTACTGTCTCTCAGTGTGTGAATGCAATGCCTGTATTGTTCCTTATATTCTGAGAGATGGCACCTCACAGGATTTATTTGGCATTCTAATTGTGTCTGTGTGTGTGAACTTAGTTGTGTGTGTTTTGTTCAGGACTGGGGTTCTGGGACCTTTGATGGGGTCTGAGGATTTGTGTGATGCACAGTTTGTAGGTCCTATTCGTGTTGAGTCCATAGAGGCCCAAAGTGATCATCAGGGAAGTTTTCTCCTGGTTTCCTTGGTGTCACACAGGAATCACATGGGAGAGGAGGTGTGATAAAGCCTTTCTCCTGTAAATACTAGTTGTGTCCTCTGGGAAATCAAATAACAACAGGACCTAAGGAATGAAAATCCCTGCCTTAAAAATAAGAGGAAAGTCATTACAAATATCTACTGGACCCAAGCCTGTGGCACAGTGTAGTGGAAAATTGTCATTGAAGTAGTCTATTCCTTCATGCTTGCCCAGGAAGCTCTTGAAGGTCAGCTAGCTCCATTTGGTCCCCTGGCTCTGCTGTCCTCTGCCCAGGATAGTAAGTTTAATTAGCACCAAGGGGACCCAGTTTGAATGAGCCAGGATGTGGCATGTACTTGGTTTGGGTAGTCCATGATACGGCCTGTTTGCACATGATTATTGAATCCTTAATTCAGCAGATTATTTGCTTCTTGGGCTATGTCCTAACACAGGATGAACACTGAATTCAACATCATTAAATCACAACATGAGAAGACAATGTTGGATATGAATGAAATGATCCAGTCCATAATTGGTTCCATGCAGTACTCCAAGGAACTGATAGAAGATAACTATTCCTACAGGTGAGTCAGTGACACTACTGAAACCCCCAGAACTAGGCAGGGAATGCTTCTGTCCTTTTAGGACTTTGAACAAAAGCAAGGACTCTGGTTCTATGCTATCTGTTATTTTTATTCAGGAACCCTGCCCTGAGGCAAGGGTCTTTTATTTGTACCTCTTGGACACAGTTGTCCTAAGTGTGAAGAGTGTCCAAGACCCTCCAAACTTTATTCTTCCAAATTCAAGATCCTCTACATAGAAAACTTTTCCACCACGCTGGGAATATCCAGGAACCCTGAACCTCTAGGGTTCTGACCACAAATTAAAAGATCTAGGATTCCCGACAAAAATGGAAAGAGTGTACACCTGTTTGGTGGTCTCACCTCTCTCAGAGGGGATAAGCCCTCTCCCTGCTGAAGGTTTTATGGTACCACAGACCTATAATCAACCATGAGGATCTTCTGTGATGTATAGGGAAAACTCTTGGTGACAGGGTTTTCAGAAGGTTGTGGAATCCTCTGGAATATGGGTGGTATCTTGATTTGACTTGTCTTTGTTTGGTTCTGCTATGTATATTGTGGACTCTTCTCGGGCTTTCTGGGGATCAGGGCCCTTGCAGGGATCATGGGACTTGTAGGAGTGAAAAGCCAATGGAATCTGGCTGGGAATCACCAATTTTTCTTTGTGGATCAGCATTAAGGAGGACCACCTCCTCCGTGAGTGCACTCAACTCAGCGAAAAAGTAAGGATATTACTGAATGAGAACAGAAAGCTGCTAGTGGAGCAGGCTGGAACGCAATTGTCTCATGAGGAAGAAAAGAGGTTCTGTGAGGAGGCCAGCAAGAACATCTGTGCCTCAAGTGCAAAGGAACAGCAGGTAGGATGATGTGTATCAGAGGCAGATTGCCCTCATGTCTAACCATAAACATAGACAATCCAATGTCACAGTCCACCAACTTCTCCAGGCACTCACCAATGTCTCCTCCAAGTGTTTGTTTATGTGATCATCTATATGGCTCTCTGTGGAGGTAGCCTGGTTCAAGAAACTGCATGTTTGGCATGCAAATGTTCCTGCTCTGCTAGAATCACTAATGGAGATAGGTTGATCACAACACAACAGCACATGACTTAAGTTTGAAGGGTGCTGTGTTGGAGCCCTTGTTGAGTATAGCAAGAGCTTTGAAGGAAGAAGTAAAGGCCTGTAGAACATTTGCTTTACAGGGATCTTGTGAGATTCTAGGTAGGAAATAGTTTAAAGCGATGATAGCCTAGATTAACTGACAAATAAGTGGATTTCTTTGCTGTCCTTTGGTGGCTTTTCTATTCCCCCCTTTCCCCCTCTATCTCAAAATGGTCTCTTCAGGCTTCATATATCTTGGTTCACATTGAGAGAGCCTGAGTAGAAGCTTGTCAGTTCTATTTTCTTTGAGTGCTGTTGGAGTGGTCATTCCTGGGCCTTAGAATCTGGAGTTGTCTGGATGACCAGAGATGATAGAAAGGCTTCTCACAGGCTCAGGTTTGGTGTGGGATTTCTGAGGCTTCATGAAAAAATTTCTTAATATATGCCCCAAATTCTTACCAAGAAGAGTGTTCTCTAGTGATTTTTGTTAGATGTTTCCCTCCCCCCCCTCCCCCTGACAGGGTTTCTCTGTTCACACTGGCTGTCCTGGAACTCACTCTGTAGACCTGGCTGGCCTCGAACTCTGAAATCTGCCTGCCTCTGCCTCCCAAGTGCTGGGATTAAAGTAGTGTGCCACTATGACCCAGCTTCTCTAGTGCTTTTTATTCCTCTAAAATAATCACAGAGTCGTTGGGTCTCCCTTGAAATATCTCCTCTGCATAGTCTGAATTATCTTGGTCCTGAACCATAACAGATACCTCATTGTTTTCTGCTCACTTATGATTTTATGTCAACAACTCTGTGTGTGCTTGTGTGTGTGTCTGTGTCTGTGACTGTGTGTCTATGTGTTTCTTTTTGTGTGTGCATGGTTTTTCCGACCTGTGTCTCTCTCTTGTATGTTGGGAGGCCATTCAATGACATCTGAATTGTCCAGTCATTCTCTATATTACTTCTTTGAGCCTTGGTCTCTCAATAAACGTGACATTTACTGTTTTGTTCTGTCCAGTAGTCTTTGCATCTCCTGGCCACTATCAGGAAGCTCTCCCTCTCTTATTTATTTCAACAAATTGATAAACAATACAGCTATGTTAAAAATAAGTGTTAGATGTCTTCACTTTCCCTGCATAGAATTATCTCCCTGGGGGATTTGGGTCTGTCTTATTGTCTCCATCATGAACATGCACAGAATCCTACCATGCATCCCCCTGCTAACATGATTTTTGCTAACTATATCGTGGGCATGACTTTGTTTCAGGATACTTTCCTCCTCATAGTTGGCACAGTGCTGCATTTCATAAATGTCACAGCACGTCATTCAACCAGCTTTCTTCTGACTGATATTGAGGAAGATTTAATATCACATGAACTATATTAGGTTGAAAAGTTCCTGGGTAGTGACCAAAAGTCACTGTCTTCCTCTGATGCTACCAAGGAACCAGTGTAGTTATAGTGAAGGCTACTGAGAGAGTCAACATGGGGCTTGCTGGAGGCTTTTCTTAGGAATGTCTTTCTTGGGAATTTGGTATTGTGTTGTCCAGGTTATCTGTGCCGAGCTTGTAACTTCCTCGTAGGACCAGAAAGTATCTGCATGAAAAAAGTTTCTGAAGAGGAGTTAATTACAGATGAGGGCCTCAAAGACTGCCTGAGTCTAAGAACCTTATACACATACACATTAGAGGTCCTAGTAGGTGCTCATGCAACAGGAAATGTGCTGGGCGACAGTAATATTTCCATTGATTTGAGTTTGTGTGTCTCTGTGTGTGTATTGTGTCCTGTATATGTTTTTGTTTCTTTTGTATGGTGTGTGTGTTTGTCTGTGTGTGTTTTGACCACCTTTGCCTGAGCTTGTTTATACTAAAGTTGTGTGTTTGTGTAATACCTTGTATTTTGTGTTTGTGATATGGGTGCTTGTATATACAAATGTGTGTGTGTGTGTGAATGTGCATAAATGCAGCTGTGTGTATCTCTAGAGGCCAAATTTAATGAGAAATGCACTCTGAGGTTTTAGTTTGCACCTATGAAATATCAAATACAGCAGTCCAATTATTCTGCATGCTCACCTAACACCCAAGAAAAAAGGACACAAAAAATGTTGTAGGGTCAAATTTTTAACTGACTAGAAACAAAACTATTAATTCTCATTGAAATCATTAGAGCAAATGTAAGGGATATGGTATATATAGGTAAGGAGGACATAGCTGTATAAAATCCATGTGTTTATGTCCCTTTTCTGCTCTTGGTGAATTGTGAAGGACCACTGGAAGGTCAGGTGGCTCACTGTGTCTTCTAAGCATTCCAGGTTGTTTTCCTCATTGCCTGCCACCATTACATTTCCTGCTACCTCTGCTCAGTAAAGCTTTGCCTTATAGTTTGTCTTGGATTTTACTCATTGAGAGATTGAGTTGTTTGGAGCTGAACTTGCATCCAGCAGAATTCCCATAGCTGTGGAGCAAACCAGGCCTGTTACAGGAGCCCATTGAGGGTCTTGATAATCTAAAGTACTCACACTATCTTATCTGTGTAGCATTCAGCGGGACTGTTCTTCAACACCATTTTCTCAGAGTTAAAATCAGCCTCAGTGGGGGTTGGGAGAAATGAGGACCTTCAGACAGTTCTGGTAGTATAAAATTGGTTATGTTTTTTAGAAGCCATGTTCAGAATGCAGAAGCTATCCTGATGTCCATCTGCTGAAGAATGAAAAGGTCCTAATGGTGCAGCCCTTCCATGAACTCAGTGTGAGATAATCCATGCAAACTTTTGTCCTTCAACTAGTGAGCCCTATCTTACTCAAAATAGCCCTGACACAATCACATTCTGGGGAGAAAATGTTTCCTTTGGATCCTGTTATAGACAGTTCCTATTACTCTGGGCTCATACCTTTGGACACCAAGTCAGTCAGGTGATGGAAAGGGGAGATCCTATTGGAAGAAACTGTTTACTTTGGGACAAGTCTGAAACAGTGAGCAACAAGAGGCTGGTCCACCACCAACATGTGAGCCTAGGCTGGGAAACAAACATATTCTACACAGCCTTGGGAACTTGCTGAGCCAGATTGGATAATAGGACAAGAACCCTGAATCCCAGACCGGTTTATGAGTGGAAAGCCTATCACTGATTGAGCTGCCTATATGCTATGCCCACTAAGTATCTTTCCCCTTCAAGATTTGTTTTTATGCCTCCAAAGTGTCCTGGGAGATTTTTATATTAGTATTAACCGGGAAACTAAACAGGTCACTGCAATACAATATGCTTGTATTGCATAAATACAAATATTATGTGTGTTTGAGGGTGTGACCTACAATAGTCATAGATGTACAGGGGTGTTTTTCTGTTTCTTCATGACCATCACTTTTAAGGTTCAGTGCCAGGCCTTGTGAATATTTTTATTTAGCAAAGTTTTGCAGATACTGCAACCTATGAAGTACCCATGGGTTTTGTGTTGTATGGTGTCTCTGGTTATTTGCAGATAGAGGGATTGACAAGAGGAACCCTGTGAGGTTCCTGCACTGGAGAAATCATCATAGCCTTCACTTCAGTTCAGGGCATGCTCCCACCCCATAAGGAATCCACATGGTTTCTAGGTTGCTTACATCTCTCTTGAACTCATATTCAGACATTGCTACAATGTTATTGCTAAGTAAAATATACCTGCACAACTGGGGAAATGTGGTGTTTTTTAGAACTCCAGTATAATGTGTGTATGTTTGTGTGTCTTGTGTGTATGTTTGTGTATGTTTGGACCACCTTTGGCTGAGCATGTTTATATTAAATTTGTGTGTTTGTGAAATACTAGGTAATTTTGTGATATGTGTGCTTGTATATACAAATGTGTGTGTGTGTGTGTGTGTGTTTGTGTGTGTGTGTGATTGTGCATAAATGCATCTGTGTGTGTCTCTAGAGGCCAAATTTACTGAGAAATTCACTCTGAGGTTTTAGCTTGCACCTATGAAATATCAAATACAGCAGTCCATTTATTCTGCATGCTCACATAAAAACCAAGAAAAAAAGGACACAAAAATTGTTGTAGGGTCAGATTTTTAGCTGACTAGAGACAAAGCTATTGATTCTCATTAAAATCATTAGAGCAAATGTAAGGGATATGGTATATAAAGGTAAGGAGGAGGTTGCTCTATAAAATCCATGTGTTTATGTCCCTTTTCTGCTCTTGGTGAATTGTGAAGGACCACTGGGAGGTCAGGTGGCTCACTGTGTCTTCTAAGCATTCCAGGTTGTTTTCCTCAATGCCTGCCACCATAACATTTCCTGCTACCTCTACTCAGTAAAGTTTTGCCTTGTAGTTTGTCTTGGATTTTACTCATTGAGAGATTGAGTTGTTTGGAGCTGAACTTGCATCCAGCAGAATTCCCATAGCTGTGGAGCAAACCAGGCCTGTTACAGGAGCCCATTGAGGGTCTTGATAATCTAAAGTACTCACACTATCTTATCTGTGTAGCATTCAGCATGACTGTTCTTCAACATCATTTTCTCAGAGTTAAAATCAGCCTCAGTGGGGGTTGGGAGAAATGAGGACCTTCAGACAGTTCTGGTAGTATAAAATTGGGTATGTCTGTCAGAAGCCATGTTCAGAAAGTAGAAAAGAAGTCTTTTTTGACCCAGTGTTTCCAGAACAAGGAGGAGATATCGATAGAGTCTAGGTCACTCAGTGTTGTAGTCGTCCTCAGAGCAGCCCTGAAGGAGAAGCTATCCTGATGTCCATCTGCTGAAGAATGAAAAGGTCCTGTGTGGTGCAGCCCTTCCATGAACTCAGTGTGAGATAATCCATGCAAGCTTTTGCCCTTCAATTAGTCAGCCTTTTCTTACTCAAAATAGCCCTGGCACAATCACATTCTGGGGAGAAAATGGTTCCTTTGGATCCTAGTTATAGACAGTTCCTATTACTCTGGGCTCATACCTTTGGACACCAAGTCAGTCAGGTGATGGAAAGGGGAGATCCTATTGGAAGAAACTGTTTACTTTGGGACAAGTCTGAAACAGTGAGCAACAAGAAGAGGCTGGTCCACCACCAACATGTGAGCCTAGGCTGGGAAACAAACATATTCTACACAGCCTTGGGAACTTGCTGAGCCAGATTGGATAATAGGACAAGAACCCTGAATCCCAGACCGGTTTATGAGTGGAAAGCATATCATTGACTGTGTTGCCTATATGCTATGCCCACTAAGTATCTTTCCCCTTCAAGATTTGTTTTTTATGCCTCCAAAGTGTCCTGGGAGATTTTTATATTTGTATTAACCGGGAAACTAAACAGGTCACTGCAATACAATATGCTTGTATTGCATAAACACAAATATTATGTGTGTTTGAATGTGTGCCCTACAATAGTCATAGATGTACAGGGGTGTTGTTTTGTTTTTTTCATGACCATAACTTTTAAGGTTCATTGCTCGGCCTTGGGAATATTTTTCTTTAGCAAACTCTTGCAGATTCTAGGACCTATGAAGTACCCATGGGCTTTTGTGTTGTAAGGTGTCTCTGGTTATTTGCAGATAGGGGGATTGACAAGAGGAACCCTGTGAGGTTCCTGCACTGGAGAAACAATCATAGCCTTCACTTCTGTTCAGGGCACGCTCGCACCCCATAAGGAATCCACATGGTTTTCTAAGTTGCACACATCTCTCTTGAATTCACATTCAGACATTGCTACAATGTTATTACTCAATATAATATACCCGCATAACTGGAGAAATGTGGTGTTTTTTTTAGAACTCCAGTATAATGTGTAGTTGACAGTTCAGTTTCTAGCAGTTTTTAAAAGGTGAGAAACAATTCCAAGCTCAGGTGCTCTATGACACTTGGGATGCACGTTATGATCTCAGCTGATATGTCATGTTGGTTTGTCCATCTGAATAAAGATGTTCTGGGAGGGACAGTTGAATTGACAAATGCTTACCAGGACTTTTTTTTTCTTCTTCTCTAAGTGTGTAAACTCCAGCAGAAACCGGAACATGGCACAGACCACGACATGATCTCCCTCAAAGAGAAGTGCTGGAGGAGGAGCACTGAGTGTGCACAGGAAATACACCACTGTTGCCTCTCATCCCTAATAACCATGGCTGCAATGGGCTGTATGCTCCTCTTTTATTTTGTTTCTTTGGTATGAACAGGCCTTAATTTCATCTAGCCTCTGGCCCAGGAAGAGTGCATATTTAAAGGGACTCAGAGAAATGCTGAGACACATCAAGAGCTGCTGGCATCCAGGAAGATTCTGAGAGTTTATATTTATCTTTTCCTGATGGGTCATCATCAATAATTACATGGAGATCAGTCAACAAAATTGTAAAACCTTGGATCCAAGTCTACAACATGTGTTCTGCTTTGACTTGGGAGGCCATATCCTTCAGACCCATACTCCAAAAGGAGAGTGTTGCTTAAATTTCTCCTGCAAAGATTGTTTATTTTGGTTTCTTTGGTCTGAGCAGGCCTTAATTTCATCTAGCCTGGACTGAAATCCAGGCATTTCTTTCTGTTCTCTTGGAAGTCTGCAGGAAGACAGCTCCTGGCACTTTTCTTCCTCCAGGCAACCAATTCTCCTTTACCCAAGGTGACCCTTGGCGTGCGGCGAGAAGGGGGCTCTACCACAGTGGGCTTTTTCCTGAGTCCAAACCAGATGCTTCCTTCTCCATAATATTGTCAGCTGGCTTCACTTTTCATGCTATTTTAAGCTTTAATTTTTTTTTTTCTCCTTGCGGATCAACAATTTTGGTAATAAAACAAGAAACAAACACTTGTCTCAGGTTAGTAATAAAGTTGTTGCCTACTATCTAGAAATGTACCTGCCTTTTCTTTTTTTCTTTTTTCTTTCCTTTCCTTTCCTTTCCTTTCCTTTCCTTTCCTTTCCTTTCCTTTCCTTTCCTTTTCTTTTTCTTTCTGTAAAATGTGGCATTTTACAGGTTGGGATGTAGCACCGTTGGTGGAGTGTTTACCTAGCTAGTATATACAAAGCCCTTGTTTCAGTCCCTAGCACTGTGTAAGGTAGGTTGTGACTCGTGTCTGTAATCTCAGAACTCTACAGGTAGACATGTGGGAAGCAGAAATTCATCCTCAGCGTACAGTGAGTTTCAGGTTGGCCTGACCCAGAGGAACATGGAAAAAACAAAAACAAAAACAAGAAAACCTAAAAGCTGATGTGTTTTCTCTCTCTCTCTCTCTCTCTCTCTCTCTCTCTCTCTCTCTCTCTCTCTCTCTCTCTTGTCATAATTCTTTTGGTAGAGGGAAGGAAAGAGAAGAACATGTATTGATTTCCCTGGTATCTACCAAATTTGTATATTACTTGTCGGTTAATATTATAACAAACATTAAATTGTATTCAGAAACATATTTTGATTATTATCTTTGTGTGTTTTGGATCTCATGGCAGTAATAGGTACCCGAGGTGTTAACTACCGTTTCTGTAACAGTAAACTGTCTCTCTCTACAGCCCAATGCTGTGTAGTTTGTATGGTTCATTTGTTGTTGGCTTGTTGTTATTGATGTTGTTTGTTTTGCTGAGGCTAGAGTCTGGGGCCTTGTACATGTTGGGCAGGCAAATTCTCCACCACTGAGTCTCCAGCCACTTTTCTGGAGGTTTTTGTTGCTGTAGATTGTACTGAAGAAGTCTTTCAGCTTTTATATTTGAAAAAGATACCACGGCAAGATACACAGCCACAACCAATGCACCACAATAAATAACCAACCCAACACATGACATTATGATACAGTAAGAATCAATTTAAAAGATATATCACCTCATTCTTGGGTTTGCCTATGTTCTTAATTTTTAGATTAAAAATCTTTTGAAACATTGAATGACACCTCTCATCTATCAACTACTGCCATTAAATATCGCATCTTCACAGCTGAATAAATAGACCAGCCAACATCCAGAATAGTCCTCCAGTCATTCAAGAAAGAGTTCCTAACTAAGGACAAATTGTTTCTACTGATTTCTTTCCTGGGGTTTCATTTTGGATTGCATGTTCACTTTTAAAGATGCTTGCTGATCTCTTCGTGGACCAGAGATGGAGGAAGCACTCCACTCTATTTATTTTTTCACCACAAGATTAATTCAGGTCAATCTCAGCTCTCAGGTTTGTTCTTGTAGTGGTTTTGAAGGTTTCAAAGGAAATGTTGCTGCATGGAGAGCTATGAAGCTGCTGATGTTTGCAAGTCAGTTAGAGAGTAACTTCTACAAGCAGATCAGATTGGTGGCCCTGGTCTTCTGGCTGTCAGGGGAACACCACTTTGGCCACTGATTCAAAGAATGTTCTGTTGAGAGCATTTGCTAAGGGGGTTCTGATGATGGCAACTTGCTGATGTCAGGGAACTCCAGGGACATGAGCTCACTGAATCACTGCTTTCATTGGAAAAGGAACTTTTTGGCCAGAACAATCCTCTTAGAATCTATCTTTCTGCACAGCAGCTCTGGATCATTTCTCCAATGCCCTGACTGGTTTAGCCTTAACTATAGGGGAAATCACACACACACACACACACACACACACACACACACACACACACACACACACACACACACACACTGTGGTTAGCATCTGCTTTCTTTCCCTGTCTACCTGGGCCACAAAATTTCTCCACCTCAAATATTTTCAGGTCTCAATAGATAAAAGTTCTGAAACTTCATCTTGATATGCACCAATAATACACACAATTTCTAGCAGTCTATGTAACATTGATGTTTTGTCCAGGAAGCTCATAGCTCTTTTTTCAAGTAATCACCTAATCCAACTCTAAGTCACAAAAATTGCAAACCTGAAGACAAAAAGAATCTATTCTGAGTCAGGTGAAGTCTCTGCAATGTTCTTTTGAAGTTCATATACTGTTTTCAGATCTTCCCTCTGATATTCTAAAATGTCACCATCATTCCTTCACTGAGGGCTTTATGAAGAATGAAGTAGGAATATTGAATCCTCTCTGTGGCATTGGCTTTAACTCACTCAGTCTTGGAAGATACACTCATATCATGGATAAATTCTGTTCTGCCACCCACAGTGCAGAGCAAGTTACAAATCTATCAGATATGTGTCAGCATCTACATGTTCACAGTAATTCATGCTTCATGATTTATGACCACACATCTTGAACGATAATATGTCCTGTCTTGATCAAACAAGCTTCACATTATCATCCCCAAATTTTATCAATCGCCATCACCTTCAGTTTTAAAACAAACCCTGTAACATCAGTTATGGTTCTCTCTGCTGGAAATCAGGAATGCATGGAAAATAATTTGTAGGGTCCTTATGATCTGTTTCTGCTATCACAAAACTCAGGAAGTCATAATTTTCCCAATAACTCAAATTATCATTGTCATGACAGCTTTAGTCATCTCAGGGTTATGCTTTCTACATCCTAAGCTTCAGTCAAAATATTAATAGCAACCTCCAGCTATGCTGACCGAGTGCAGTTTGCTGTTTCTGTCTAGTAGTTGTGCTGTCACATGATCCATAAGTGATCCTCATATAGTTTTCCTTTATACTCAGCTGGATCTCATCATAATGAATGGGGCTGGGAGCCCACAATTCTGCCTTGTATATAGGGTGTCACCCTGCCTCTGGATAATTTTGCATTGTACTATCTGTACACGTCTTTCAGCTGATGTTCATTGATTCAGCAACAACATACATAGCTGTTGAGCTTCAGGGTAGTATATGAAATAGCTCAGCCAAATGATTAGTAGCTCCAACCTGCAATGTGCATATTGCCTGGTAAACATAGAGCTTTTTCAAGCATTGGTATATTTTGCCCTGAATCATCAATCTCTGTTGGTATAAAATACACTGTCTTGGCTTGCTGACCTGTGGAGAAAAGTAAGTTCCTCATTAGGCTGATACTATAATATGGATTCTTTCAGTCAATCTCTGCTTGTGACCTTCTGGAGAAGTAGCTGAACATTGGGAGCATCTGCTCTTCAAAGAGGTCAAACATGCCCTCTACAAATACTTTCTCAGGACTGGACATTTCAGTCCAGCGGTGAAACCGGAGTCTCCAGTAATTTTCTTTATGGAGGAACAAATGAGTAACGGGAGGAATGTGGGACTGTTGTCATCTCTGACACAAATTATCTTCGTCCACATGTTACTCTTGTGCGTGTGATGGAGTCATTCTGCTTTAGCACTGTACTGGGGTTGGAATCTTATGCATTTGGTTGTCATCTGTTTGGATAACAACCTAGATCAACACAGTTGACAACATTCTTTCATGACACATTTCCCTACACATAGGGAGAACTGAGGACTCAGTAAGCTTACCACTGCCTTGGGCAGTAAACTGACAAGATTCTTTCTTGCTCACGAGCAAATCTTCCCTCCATGTGGGCTACTTGTTGGTGGATATCTGGTTTTTGAGTACAGTTATAAGGAGTTGGGCAGAGGACATGGAAGTTGAAAGGAGGGGCAGTTGAGTGCAGAGAAAGTCAATGTTTGACCTTGCTTACTGAATGTAATAAACCAAAGGGGCAGTGGTTCCCATAATTCAAATAAGTGAATCATGTGACTATGAAACAGCATGTGATTATATTGGAGAGTCCTATATTACTGGATAACTGGATAGATACCAGGACATTTTTAGCTCTTTTGTTTTCAATGAAGTAGTTCAAACTTCTATGTAGGTTTGTATTTTTAGTGTATTTTGCAAAGAGTCACTTTCTTGATGCATATACTTTTTCCAATTATGGCCACTCCCACCTAATTTATCGAATTGGTTTTTTCTTCCAAGTCCACTGGGTACTTCAAATTTAATATGAGAAACTGAAGACAATGTCCTAAATCTTGTCTCTTGTCTTAGGATTTCCATTGTTGTCAAGTGACGCATGACCACAATAATTCTTAGAAAGAAAAATTTTATTGAGGCTGGTTTACAGTGCAGAAGTTTAGTCCATTATCATCATGGTGGGGAGCATGGCAGTGTGCAGGCAGAAATCGAGCTGGAGGACCTGAGAGCTCTAAATTTTGATCTGCAAGTAGCAGAAAGAGATTGGGTTATACTAGGCTTGAGCATATATCAGACCTTGAAGCCCTCTTCCAGTTACACACTTCCTCTAACAAGGCTACACCTAGTGCAACAAGACCACACCTCTTAGTAGAGCCATTCTCAATGGGTCAAGCATTCAAACACACAAGTCCATGCAGGCCATGCCTATTCCAACCACCTCATCTTGGAATTACTCCACACTATCAGCTGGTATCTCATCCTAATTAGGACCAGGTGGTAAATTGTACTGAAATCCTGAATTGGGGAAGTTTTGGGTCCTAGTAATTCTTCATAGCTCCAACAGTCATTAAGTTCTGTGTCTGTTGTTCTGTCTTTATCGTTGAGGAGAGCATGCCTACTTCTTTTGTATTTATTTTAATGTTTCAAAATGTTATTTACAATCACATGATACATTTTTATCTAAAACACCACACTTTACTTCCCTCAATTCGTTCCTATCTGTAACCACTATTCCTTTACACACTATGTATTTTTAAAGAAGATAACAGAGCCCACTTAGCATGGATAGAATTAGCAAAATCTACTGGAGCATGAGTAGCCTCTCAGGGATGTATCCCCAAAGAAAACTGGCTCTCTTCTCCTCAGCAGCCACCATTTGCCAGCAAGTCCTTACCTAAGGATGGTCCTGCATGAGCCTCTCCCTTGTTAATGCTGAGATGTTCATTGCCCAGATCTTGCTCACCTTTTGGGCATGCAGGTACAATTGTATGAAGTAATGTGTGCAGCAGCCCTATCATAACAGACAAATACGGTTTGGTTTGGACATCCTTACCTCTGCATCTCAAAAATTTCCTCTACCTTTTTCTGCCATAACTCCATAGCCTTGTAGTATGAGGTTGTGATATAGCCGGGTCATGTAAGCTGAGAACTCCACAGACCCATATTCTCTGTACATTGATCAAGTGGTCTTTTAGGACTCTAATAACTGTTATACACTGTTAGGAGAAGTATAGGACCAGAAAGGTGTACAACTTACAGAGAAAGTCTGACACAAGAGTGAGTTTGAAACATGTCCAATCCCTGAAAATATCCTGAATACAACACTAGGAGCATTGTGTCCTCCTTGTCTGAGCCTGCATGTTCCAGCTCACTTACAACACCTACCTCCACCACCCTTGAGGTAATCATTTACTCTGGTGACTAGATTACAGGTTAAACTTCCTTTCACTCTATTATGACAGGACCAGCCAACACATGGAGTTCTTCATGCAAATGAAACATTCACAGCACATTTGCACTGGAGAATAATGCAGTTACCCTGAAAGCCCCTACCTACATGTTCACTCCAATTTAAGGAGATCTGTTTCACTGAAAACCGTCTCAAGAGAAGACTATTTCTCCCACACTTACACCAACCAAGATCTTGGTATCCTAACTGGCTACTCATCATTCTTTCCAGTCAAGCCTGGGGTACAATGGTGCCTAGATATGCCCAAGGGAAAAACAGATTTGACTGACAGAGACTCTTTTCTGATGATTACCTAGAGCTATACTATTTTATGTGTCTAGAAATGAAACTTAGAAAACAATACTATTTATTTACAGTGGGCAAATAGTAGCCAGATCTCCCCTAGGGGCTATGTCCTACACATACATATTTAGCCCAGTCAACATCAACATAAATAAATGTGGAACTCTGAATCTAGTGTGGAAAGGGTTGGTTATTCCCATAACATTCACACTACTGTTTCACTTGGGATCGTGATTTGCTGGCTGAGGAACATTGTTGATCACAGGGTTCACTGTTGAGGAAATGGTTGATTATTTTCTCACTGTTAGCATGAAGGCCATATCCTAATATTGTGAATGTTATCAGGCAGGGATGAACCTTGCAGGTTAGTACCAGATTGAGTTCTCCATGTCCTATGACTCAAGGATATAATGTCTTCAGCAAAAGGACCTTAACATTGAGTTTTGGAGGCTAACCATGAGCCATGGGATTATTCCATATTTTTGAAGGGATTGTATCTATGGGACATTTTTACTAGATAAATTTTTGGGTGAGAAACTTTCTTGTCAGTATAGAGTAACTCCATTTAAATCCATTATATATATATGCAGATGTACATATTTTACCACCTGTTTACTAATGGGTCTAAAATTATGTACGGGACTATGGAATTATCTTATCATGTTCATAATTAACAAGGTTCACAAGGTTCATGGGTGGGTGAGACTGTTGAAGGCTTTCCCCCAGCAGGTTATAAAAAAATATAGTAGACAAAGAATTGATACATCTGTAACATGGATCAATCTTGAAAACAATGCTAAGTGAAAGAAGCAGTTCATGAAGTCTACTGCAGCCTGAACACATTTATATTTAAATAGTCACCCAAAAATATTCCTCCATGCTCTGACACAACTAGATATAAAGCACAGTTATTGTAGTATGTGACCTCCCAGATCTCAGCTACTTAAGGCATCTTTGGAAGAGTAGAAATTTTAGTAATGAGGCCTTATTTGTTGCAACTCTACCATTCTGCATAACTCGCCTTTATCAGTCATTCCCTACCCTAAATTTGAAAAGTTAAAATGAATAACGCAATCCATAGATATTTGCTTTAGAGTGCAACACTCTTTTCCTTATAGCTCTTAGTCATTTCCTGACATTTCTAAGAGCTGTTGAAATCTTCTAATGGGTGGTCACTTAATGAGTGGACCCTGGCCCCTCAAATACTTCCAGATCCTGTATTTTGTTTTTGTTTTTGTTTTTGTTTGCTTGCTTGTTTTGTTTTTCGAGACAGGGTTTCTCTGTATGGCCCTGGAATTCACCTCGAACTCAGAAATTCGCCTGTCTCTGCCTCCCACGTGCTGGGATTAAAGGTGTGCACCACCACTGCCCGCCAGATCCTGTATTTTTATTCAGGTCTTTGGTCAGAAAGACAATGAGAATATTATCAAATAATTATTTTGTGTGCTTTGTTTTCTTTTAATTGATGTAGGTAGTATCCTATCTCAGCATGTCTATTAATTTCATGGACCCAAACATTATCAGTCTGACAGAGCTCCACAGTGAGAGCCACACTGTTGACAAACAGTAATAACAGCAGTAAGATATGTTAGGAACTTAACTTTACTGATTGTGGAATCAATTATTCTTTTAAAAATCTGAGAGAATTGAATATAAATAGTAAATACATTAACAACTAGTATAACTCCATAGGTTGCTTTAACCCCATCATGTATTCTAGCTTTTTACTAAAAATATGATACTAACAAAGAAAAAGTTAAATAAATGCTTTCTTTGTATCATAACCAGTTGGAAACAGATAGAACGGACTGAAGGCAGTCAAGACTGTATCTCACTTAGTTGTTTCCACAAATTAAACCATTAGCCAAACTTCCAGAAACTTCTTCAACAATCTACATTTGCAGTTGCTCTTAAGGAGCTGAACCTTGTGTATTTGGAGCCAGAGTTATAGACTGGTCCTTGTAGATGAAGCACACATGTGCATTAGTGTGCTAGGGATCCACCTTTAGTTTTCATGTCACTTTGCATCTATAATTATTAGAATTTACAACCCTTTGCTGTTGATCAAAAGAGAGATGCTAGTGTTTCTTAATATGGTTAGTATGGATTTCTATTGAAGTACTATAAATTTGCTAATAGTGGTTGAAAATGGCATTAGATTTTAGAGTTGAAGATGCAGCTCACTGTTAAAGCACTTATTCCAACAGGAGAATGTCAGCCTTCATGGGTTAATACTGGTTATGCTTGAGAAGGTTATACTTATTCTAAAAGTTGCATCCTTCTATTTATTCCTATGCCTTTGAGGTACTGACTTTGCAGCTCATTGAGCAAAATGCAATCCAAAGGGATTGTATCTGAATTCTCTTAAAAAACATTGATATTTTATTTCTAGTTTGTGATTTGCATAAATTTTTAGTATACAGACATATAAAATGTATGCAAGTATAGAAATTTACAAAATGAAAGTCAGAGTTTACAGTAACTTCTATTTCTTCTTAATCATTAGAATACATGTACAATTGATATCCAGCAAAAGTTCCAATCTTTTAGAATTAGAGAGATTCTCATATTCAATCACCACAACCACAGATTTCCTCAGTCACCAGCTCTTAATCTAAATCACTGGTGAGGCATTGCTTGCTAACTTTTCAAATCCATATACAAAGCAGTTAATAGCGCCTACAATAATCATGCTATGTAGCACTGAGAAGCATATCTTTACAGGCAGGTAGTAACTTGCAGGGTCAACAAGTGCTGAGGCTGGAGGATTATTTCAGGATTTGGTTCTTCTACCATGTGGACCCAAGATCAAACTCAAGTAATCATGTTTGGCGAGTGGCACATTTACCCATTGTACCATTTAACTGGACCCTCAAACAGTTATTACATGAATTAAAGCACAGTATGGTTCCATGGAGCTTTTTCTTCTCTGCTTAGTCTTGGTTATCACTTACCCCTCTGCACTGTTTAAAAATTTCCACTTGCCCCTAAATCAGATAGGGGACTAATATCCAATGTATATCTAAAGAACTCAAGAAGGTGGACTCCAGAAGATCAAATAACCCCATTAAAAATGGGGCTCAAAACTAAACAAAGAATTCTCACCTGAGGAATACCAAATGGCTGAGAAGCACCTGAAAAAAAATGCTCAACATCCTTAATCATCAGGGAAATGCAAATCAAAACAACACTGGAGAAAGAGGAACAATCCTCCATTGTTGGTGGGATTGCAAGCTTGTACAGCCACTCTGGAAATCAGTCTGGTGGTTTCTCAGAAAATTGGACATAGTATTACAGGAGGATCCCGCAATACCTCTTCTGGGCATATATCCAGAAGATGTTCCAACTGGTAATAAGGACACATGCTCCACTATGTTCATAGCAGCCTTATTTATAATAGCCAGAAGCTGGAAAGAACCCAGATGCCCTTCAACAGAGGAATGGATACAGAAAATGTGGTACATTTACACAATGGAGCACTACTCAGCTATTAAAAATAATGAATTAATGAAATTCCTAGGCAAATGGATGGACCTAGAGGGCATCATCCTGAGTGAGGTAACCCAATCACAAAAGAACTCACATGATATGTACTCACTGATAAGTGGATATTAGCCCAGAAACTTAGAATACCCAAGATACAAGTTACAAATTGCAAAACACATGAAACTCAAGAAGAAGGAAGACCAAAGTGTGGATACTTTGCCCCTTCTTAGAATTGGGAACAAAACACCCATGGAAGAAGTTACAAAGACAAAGTTTTGAGCTAAGACGAAAGGATGGATGATCTAGAGACTGCCATACCCGGCGATCCATCCCACAATCAGCCTCCAAACGGTGACATCATTGCATACACCAGCAAGATTTTGCTGAAAGAACCCTGATATAGCTGTCTCTTGTGAGGCTATACCGGTGCCTGGCAAACACAGAAGTGGATGCTAAAAGTCAGCTATTGGATAGAACATAGGGCCCCCAATGGAGGAGCTAGAGAAAGTACCCAAGCAGCTGAAGGGGTCTGCAACCCTGTAGGTGGAACTGTTGTCTTAGTTAAGGTTTTATTGCTGTGAACAGACACCATGACCAAGGCAAGTCTTATAAAAAACAACATTTAATTGGGGCTGGCTTATGGGTTCAGAGGTTCAGTCCATTATCATCAAGGTGGGAGCATGGCAGTATCCAGGTAGGCATGGCGCAGGAGGAGCTGAGAGTTATATGTCTTCATCCAAAGGCTGCTAGTGGAAGACTAACCAGTAACCCCAGGGCTTGTGTCTCTAGCTGCATATGTAACAGAAGATGGTCTAGTCAGCCATCACTGGGAAGAGAGACCCCTTGGTCTTGCAAACTTTATATGTCTCAGTACAGGGGAATGCCAGGGCCATGAAGTGGGATGGGGTGGGTATGGAAGTGGGGGTGGGGGACTTTTGGGATAGCAATTGAAATGTAAATGAAGAAAATACCTAATTAAAAAAATTTGGAAATGGAAAAAAAACAGAAAAAAGAAAAAGAAAAAGAAAATGTCTTGCAACATTACAAGGAATTGACACAAGTCTGTTCTGAGGGACATACAGTTACACATATGAGGCAAATGTCATTTTTGTATAATTTAATTGGGTTTTCTTCTTATATAGTCAGGAGGATTAGACATTCTGCTCCCTTCTTCCTTCAGTGCATCTTGGAGTTTCGACCCATAAGTTCTTGCACCCATAATTACATAACTTATCATAGACTCAGACTGTGGTGTTGTGAGGAAGTGAAGACATGTTACAGGCATATGAAACTCAGATGGGCTGTTGGGAGCAGCACCTGCCTGTACAGGTGTCAAGGCAGCTAAAATCAGAGCAATATGCAGGACAGCTAGCTTTAAGCTAAGGCACCAGTGTGGATGGAGTGGGCAGGGAAGGTGTGGAATGCTCAAGGGAAAGAATGGCTTGGAACTAAAAGAGGGAGAATCAGAAGATCTGTGTGGAGAACGGGTACAGAGAGGTGGGGGCCTGATTGGGCAGATGTTAATGTCACTGTATGATGTTAACACTGTATACCCACTTGAATGAATAAGAAAATTTCATAATGTAATGGGAAAAAAATTTCCACTTGCAGGCTCCTCCCCATCTGCTTTCATAGAACATATATTCTGCCCTCCCACTTACCTTGAGATCTGTCTCTTTTTTTTTTCTTCCCTTTTATAGTCCCATTACTGCTTTCTGGACTTTACAGGCCCTTCATATTAAACACATTTGTCTGGAACTCCATAGCTATGACCCACATGTAAGACAGAAGAGACACATGGATTCAAAGTATCCATTTTTCTTCCCAAATCTTCATTTGTTCTGCTGCTCATGTTCCCTAGACCTGAGCTGAGGTTCTAAGGCCTCCGAATCTCTGCAGCTGGTTGGAAGTTTGAACAGTGTTTCTTTTTCTCTTTTTCCTGCTTTTGCACTACTGCTTGTTTTGTTTTTCACACAGCTTCTCATTTAACTAGAAGAGGGGCTCTCAGATTCTGTCTCTGTCTCCCTGTTTCTCTCTCTGTCCCTCTCTATCTTGTCCTCTCCCACTGTGAGTGTGTGTGTGTGTGTGTGTGTGTGTGTGTGTGTGAGTTCCTATCCTCTCATCCTTTTATGTTCATAAAGACACAGTTCAGACCAGTTTAAGCACATAACTTGCTTCTAAATTCCAGTGTGGCCTCAAGGTGTTATCTCTACAAGACACTACTTTAAATAAGAGTTGACATCCTCCTAAGGGAAATGATTTTGGGGGAAAAGCACAGAGATCTGAAGAAAATGCATTCCAAACTGTCCATGTGTTGACTCCTCTTTACAGCAACTCTCAAGGAGAAACATTGTATATAGTTTAGAAAGGATGTATGCTACAATATCCCAGAGTGGTTCCACTTGCTAGCTTCTTGCCTGACATTCTCATGTTCTTCTGATAGATAGTGTATCTAAAGCTAGCAACAGCACATTTTTAAGAACATAGGAATTGCCACAAATGGGTCTGTGCCAAGGTATTTGGCATTTCTTTGCTGGGTGTAGCACCATAGCAGTGATCTATATCATGTTCACCTCTGTGGCTGAGGGTTTAGTGTGAGTGAGTGTGAGTGTGAGTGAGTGAGTGAGTGTGTGTGTGTTTCCAGCTCATGTTGTTTCTACATAGCTCAGGCTGATATGTTACTTGCTACTACTCTGTCCTCAGCTCCTTGATTCAACATATGGGCCAACATACTCTTCCTGGGATTGTTTGCTTCTGATGGCTGAGGGGATCACTTGGGCTGATTCAGGACTCACATGGATCCAGCTAGACCTATGAGTAGCTTATCATAACTTCACTAACATCCTCAAAGCTGTAGTGAGTTCTGATGAGGATTTGGGGGAAATTCTCATCACTATGTATGTGATTTCCTTTGAACACCCACTCAAAGAGTGTATAGTCCTAGAATCTTCTCCAGATGCTTGTTCATTTCAGAGGATTCATCCTGCTGGCTCTGTATCAAACAATTCTAAATTCTCGTCATCCTTTTTTTTCTTATCTTCCTTACTATGAACCTCAGAATGGAAAGAGCCACTTCTAGCAGTGCTTGGAAATTGAACCTTAAATTCCCTCATAGATTAAAAAGTTTCTAATAAACCAGAGAGCTATTGGAAAGTGGAGATGATAAAGAGCTTTGTTGTCACAAATGACAAGGAGAAAAAAAAAATCCCCTGGTCAAAGCCAGAGGTTCTAACCCTTTACATCGCACTGTCTACCAGTGTGATATCAAACCTGCCAATGACACTTTATAGTTCTGAATGCCTGACCTCTCTCTAGCCAGGCATCTTTCCTCAAATTCAAATGCAGGTTTGGACCATCACTCTTTCTGCCAGTGTTTGCTCCTTGTATCAGAGGGCTAAGCTTGTGTCTGCCAGTCCTTAGGTATCTCCAGCCTGACCTGTCACTGGCTGAGCCCACCTTTTCTAACATCATAACGATTGGAATTTATTCTGTTGAAGCTTTGAGGGAAATCTCCATCTTATGTGACACATCTTTGTCACACACAGGCCCCCCCACCCTGACACATTTTACGGGCCCTGAGGATCTTCCTTTTGTCCTTGTATATGTCAGGTGACTGGCTTTTGATATGCATTATCCTGATCCAACTTCCTAGCAACTTTTCTCATCATCCTGATTAGAGGAATTAAGGAGGGCAAGAGCTGGGCTGTGTGGGAAAAGTGAGTGTCCACCTTCCCACATGAAGTAATGACATGATTCTAATGTAGCAGAGAGCACACTTTTTTGGTAGAAGGGGATGCTAAAGACTTTTTCTGGGTCTCGGGGAAGGCCTGTGGAAAGGTATGTTAAATTGTGGAAAAGCTAACTACGTGTAGGCTCCTGGTGATGACCCTAACAGCTCCTTCACTGGACATTGTCTTGTATCCTGGAGAGCCTTAGCATCCTCTGTGATGCCACCAGTGTTGTGATGCCGTCAACTATTCTGGGGCATTTGTTTGTTGCACATAAGGTTACCCATAAATATGTAGGCCAGACTGAACAAGCTGCTTCAGAGAGAGAATGGAGAGCCTAACAAGAGCAGAGAGAGGCAGAAGGAATCCAGCCTTTGCTGTCAGAGTAAAACAGCAAGAAACAAGAGTTCTGTGGTTGGCACAGAAAGTCCTGAGCAAGGGATGGATGACAATCTTCCTGAAGTAAATGGTCTGGAGATATGTCTTCTAGTTTTGGGGCTCTGTAGCTGTGAGTTCCTGGGAAGAAATCAGCCTCATAGGCTCCAGCTTGAAGCATGCTGCCCTTGTCTTTCGGTGTTTCTTTAGGGTTTTTCCCCACTATGCAACTTCTTTTTTATTATTAGATATTTTCTTTATTAAATTTCAAATGTTATTCCCTTTCCTAGTATCCTCTCTAAAAATCCCCTATCCCCCCCTGCCCCTGATCCCCAAGATAACCTTCCTCCTTCTTTGCCCTGGCATTCCCCTATTCTGGGGCATAGAACCATCAAAGGACCCAGGGCCTCTCCTCCCATTGATGACCGACTAGGCCATTCTCTGCTACATATGCAGCTAGAGCCATGAGACCCACCGTGAGCTTTCTTTGATTGGTGGTTTAGTCCCAGGGAGCTCTGGGGTTACTGGTTAGTTCATATTGTTGTTCTTCCTATGGGGCTGCAAACACATTCAGCTCCTGGATACTTCCTCTAGCTCATTCATTGGGGAACCACGCTTTGGTCTTCCTTCTTCTTGAGTTTCATGTGTTTTGCAAATTGTATTTTGGGTACTCTGATCATCTGGGCTAATATCCACTTATCAGTAAGTACATATCATGTGTGCTCTTTGTGATTGGGTTACCACACTTAGGAAGATGTCCTCCAGATCCATCCATTTGCCTAAGAACTTCATAAATTCATTGTTTTTAATAGCTTTGTAAATGTACCACATTTTCTATATCCATTACTCTGTTGAGGGACATCTAGGTTCTTTCCAGCTTCTTGATATTATAAATAAGGCTGCTATGAACATAGTGGAGCATGTGACCTTGTTACAAGTTGGAGCGTCTTCTGGGTATATGCCCAGGAGTAATATTGCTGGATCCTCTGGTAGTACTATGTCCAATTTTCTGAGGAACTACCAAACTGATTTCCAGAGTGGTTGTACAAGCTTGCAATCCCACCAACAATGGAGGAGTGTTCCTCTTTCTCCACAACCTTGCCAGCATCTGCTGTCAACTGAAATTTTGATCTTAGCCATTCTGACCTGAGGTGGAATCTACGGTTGTTTTGATTTGCATTTCCCTGATGATTAAGGATGTTGAACATTTTTTAGGTGTCTCAGCCATTCAGTATTCCTCAGTTGAGAATTATTGTTTAGCTCTGTACCCCATTTTTAATGGGGTTCTTTGGTTTTCTGGAGTCTAACTTCTTCTTTTGGGGTGGTGGTTGTGGTTTCGAGACAGGGTTTTTCTATATACCTCTGGCTGTCCTGGAACTCAATTTGTAGACCAGGCTGGCCTCCAACTCAGAAATCGGCCTGCCTCTGCCTCTCCAGTGCTGGGATTAAAAGTGTGCACCACCATGCCCGGCTGAGTCTAACTTCTTATCCAGAGATGGGCAACTTTCCTCATGTACAGACCAACCTAAGACATGGGACCCGGTGGTGATAGGGTTAACCTATGACAGGAAAGGCTGTGACATTGGAGGAATGACCTAAGACAGTAACCACAGCAGATGGACATGACTGCAGAGGCCTAGACCAGCCTCAAATTTTAATAAAATAAAAAGGAGGAAATGTGGAGAGCCGTGCCATTAGCAATCGCCATTATAAGATGGCGCCGGCTTCCACTGAGCCTAACTAGTAAACAAGCCTTATGCGCAAGTGCAAGAGTAAATTCACGCCCAGTCACTGCCCATCTCGGGGCGTAGTAATGGGGTGATGGGCGAGCAACTAATCAGGTGCTGTCACGCCACATCAGGTGCTGAACCGTCACGCTGCGGGCTATATAAGCAGCACCATTTTCCGGGTTCGGGGTCTTCCTTATGTGGAAGCAATAAAAGCTTTGCCGTAGAAGGATCCGGTTGTCCGAGTGAATTCTTGCCGGTGAGATACTAGCTCGGGAGAGAGTCCTGGGGTTAAAGCACTCCCTGGAGGCAAGCTCTCCTCTGGGAGGGAAGGTGCTCGGAGGACTGAGGGTCAGCTCCACCTCCTGGCTGCAGATGTAGGCCTGTAGGACCCTGTCCCAGAAGCTCTGTTGCTTCTGTGGCCTGTCCTCTTCTGAGTAGACCTGCCTTCATTTCTTTAGGTTTTATGCATTCCTTTTCCACAGGCTTTTCCATGGGACTTAGCATCGTCTCTCCTGGTCTCTCTTATTTTTCTCTACTCTACCTAAAAGGACTATCCTGAAGGCATCATCTGCACTGCTCTTCCCCAGTGATCAGGATACAGAGATGAACAAGGCAGATAAACTGCCATTTCACCCTCAGATTATGACCTATGAGAGGAATGAACTGCATGCAATTCTGGATCATTATAGCAACAGTGATTTGAAGAACGTGTAAGCATTACGCCCAGTTCTGTTTTCTGTTTTGACACCATAACATCATCCCCAGTATTTGTCAGATCACATGAGGTTGTGCCTCAATCATATTCTCATCCCCAGACTAATTTTTATATATTCTTCTAAGAGACAGAACTGATGCCTGGTTAGTAGGTATATGTACTGTGTGGGAAGTATTCTGATCCCCTTCCTCCAAATAAAAAGCAGAGCCTGTCGCATGGAGTCAGGGGATAAGGGTACTAGAGTGTGATCTCACAGCACACATTTCAAGAGGTCTTGACAGGTGTTAGCTTCTGTCATATGCTAGGTATTGTGAGTTTATGGTGAGTCTTTGTACTTAATCATCATGAGCATTGGTGCTGATTGCTCAGACTACAGCAGAAGTGATCTGGTGCCACTTGGTCTGTCGAAGTTTGTGAACAGATTTTACCATTGCTCCTTTCTTGTCTACTGCCTTAGACTCTGGGACAGTGCCAATTTCCTTCATTTTTTTGCATGTTTCCCTCTGGATTTTGGTAATTAGGCTTCGGGTCACCAGGATGATTTTCCTTTTACAAGTTCCAAGCAGTGCCAGTGCTGAGACCAGGGAGCCCCACTTTGACCCTCGCTGCTCTTGGCCTATGGCCCTATGTGTTCACCTTGGAGATATATCAGAATTCCTTGTAAACCGTAATCCAGACATCTTTATGTTGGATTTCCTCCTTGAAAATACTGATTGTGTGCTCTGGGCTTCCATGGAGTAACAGGAACCCAGGATCAAAAATCCTTGTTCTGAAGAAAACACAAATGTCACCGCGGGTTTCATGTGAGCCTATATCCCCTGGAAAATTTTTAGAGAGTTAGTTTACTCCTCCAGGCCCATTGAGGGTTCTCATTCATCTCTGGCTCCCTACCTCTGGTTTCCTTTTCTCTGCTGTTTTGGATCATGAGAATAAGTTTAATAAACAACAGGAAGTTCCAGTGTGTAAGAGCCAGTGTTTGACATCCAGTGTGCTAGAACAGTTCAGGACTCACACCTGAATTCATGTTTTCTTTGAGACCTGTGTTCATGGGCTTCTTTGTTGTTGAGGTCAGAACCAAGATATAGATAGATAGATAGATAGATAGATAGATAGATAGATAGATAGATTTTGCTATTTGATTTCTATCACTCAAAAAACATTAATTTAGCACTAGGTGTTGCAAGTAACGTTGAATCTACTTCCTGTGAAGTAATTCTGCTCTATTTTAAACTTAAACTGATGAAACAGATGTGTTCCATGCCAGGGACTAAGTTGAACTACAGTTGAGTATCCCCAGATGCACACACAGTTCATTCAGAAAAGTGAGGCATTAATGCTAAAATTAAACTCAACAACTTTACCCAGCAATATTTTCTTGAAATGTGTGCCTAGGATTTATTGAAAACACCATTTTCGTGACCAAAGGTGAACACAATTCAAATGACTGTCAACTAGAGAACTACGAAATAAATTGTGCTTTCCTTATACAATAGAATGGAGGATGCAGTCAGTTACCAGAGCAGCCACACAGGTAAAACTCTATAACAAACAAGCATGTTATATACACATGAAATCTAAACACAAAAGTGAAGTAAATGCATAGAATTTCAAACTGGGAGTTGATAATGTAACTCAGTGAGTCCAGAGTGTGCCAGGATTGACAGCTAGAGTTTGATCCCAGGGATGGATGTGGTAGCATGACAGAACCTGCTAGTGCATGTTGTCCTTGGCCCCACACACATGCTATAGCACAATCTTGCCCATGCACATATATACATGCAAAAATCAATAAATGCAATAACTATTTTGAGAACAAATTTCACAACCATGTAACTCTAAACGATATATTGTTTAGTGACATAGATATTCCTGGCTAAACGATGGGGAAATCAAGCTTCCCTTCAGGTTCAAGATAGAAAATGAGTGAAGGGAAGCTGCCAGCATATTGCTAGAGAGGAGACCACAAAGGCTTTGTAGGTTCTGGAAGGTTTTACTTACAAACGCATGAGTATAACTTGTATCTATCCATGACAGTATACTCACTCCACTTTGATGTTTTCTGAATGACAGAGATCTGCAGGGAGGAGCATTGACACTGTTGTGCCAGCTGCAGGGACACAATGACTTTCCCTTCTTCCTTCCCTGTTAGCTGTGGCACACCTCACTATCACTTGGCACTTATTCCATGCTCCTTACATTACTGTTAGCTGTGAACAAGTCTATTTTCCTCTGCCCTTAATTTGTTCATTCAGCTAACCATCATGGAATGTCCCTAAAGTGTCAACAGGCAGGAAAGGGCATCAATGAAGAGACCATCCAATAAAGAAGAGACAGCTGGATTACTGGTGTGGTGACAAGCCTCTTATTTCAACACCATGGACATAGGGCAGAAGGATCATGACTCTGTGCCTGCCTGGGAAACATGAGACTCTATCAACAACAGTAATATGAATAAAATAAAGAAAGGCCTGATTATCAGTGGTGGGAAAGAAAGAACCATCTGTGAATATGGCCTGATTTGGTACTAGGCCCTCAAGTAAGGGCTCCAAAAGAGATATCACTATGGAAGCTGAGAGCTCATCCTTTCTAACATCCCAGCATGTGTTTTCTAGAACAGACAGTCCCATCAATATGCCACTGCCAAAGCCAGGGGACAGCTGGGCCTGGAGAAATGAAGGCCCAAGTTATGAGAACTCTACTACCTTAACTGCAGACAGTCACAAGCATCTTTTACTCTTACTGGAGGAGTCTTCTTGGTTTTTTTGCTCACAGGACACTTGCTGATAAGACTGACAACTGTGCAAAAGCAGGCACATTATCCAAGTGGGCCTGGCCAGAGGGTCTGAGCCAAAGTTTGGCTGTATCAAGCCCCTTTACTGCTACGTGCATAGTCTAGTGATTCATCTTCTCTATGCTGAAGAAAGATGGGTCTCATTGTCTGGGACAATGTTTGTGAATCTTAAATGGACTGAGACTAGATGAGTACCCATCATTCCTCAGAAACGTAAATCAATGAATGAATGTTTGAACTCAAGACACCACAAATATTCAGTTTCAATATTACATTTGAAACATTTCAGGAAGGTACAGGGAAGTTGAAAGTAGCTGCATTGGTAGTTCTAAATTGTTTGTGTGTGTCTTTATGTTTGAAATTTCTTTTTCATTTCCCATAGTTAGATCCAGGGCCTTGATCATACGAGATCAGTGCTCTACCAAGGGCCAGAGTTAATCCTTCTTCTTATCCACAAGGTTGACTTCACCATGACTCAATTGTGCCATTTGTTCAAAAAACAGACTGTACCTTGTATGGTGGCTCTGAGGACTGAAACACAATGCTTGAAACTGTTCAGCCTGATCCTACTGGTGTACATGCTGAGATTTGAGGTCCTTTGCTTCTTTCTGGAGATGAAGAGCAGAACAGTCTTGGATGGAAGTCGTTCCATTGAGGGAGAATTTCCCTTCCCAAATCCATGAGGCTCAGAGTACCAGGATACAACTTACAATCCCTAAAACCAGAGCAAAGAAAGGGCATTGGTACCCACTGCCTAAGCAACTATAGGCCTCTGATCACATTGCTTGTCATCATAGTATGCTACTACATAGAGTTTCCCAAAAGGTTCCTAAGCTTGCACATCTGGCCAGTCAGGAGAGAGAATAACAATACCAAGTAGGATTGCTTATGGCCCCTGGAGAAGGCCGCTTGGAATAATCAATTCATTTCTTGACTCTATGCCAGTGTACACCCTGGGGAAAAGGAAGGAATGAGACTCAGATATGGTCATAGTAAAGGGAAGTAGGTAAATTGGAAGCTGAACTAAGGTTAGGTCTGAGGAATGCGAAAGAGTAAGAGCCATCCCAACTGTCCAAAGCATCTTTCTCATAAAAAAATGTGTAATCAGAATTTTCCTATTTCACTGAGAAAACAATGCCCCCCAAACACCACCATCCATGGCACTGTTTAGATGGTTATACTGAGGATTATATCTCTCCCGCACTCCGAACAAAGGTATTTTGGTGATTTGAAGAAAGATTCCCAACAGAAGTGTCTGTATCTATATGCTTAATCTTCAGGGAGTGAGACAATTAGAGTAGGATTATGTGGTGTGGCTTGGTGGAGAAAATACAACCTTCTGGAAGGAATTGTGTCACTGCAGGTGGGCTTTGAGATTTTCACACCCCATTTTGGTCCCTTTTCATCTCTCTGGTCATTCTGTTAGGATGCAGTTTTCAGATAAATACAGCACCAAGCCTGACATCATGCATTCTGCCATGTTTACTATGGGATTAATCCTCCAAAATGTAAGCAACCCCACAATTAAATTCTTTAATAGGACTTGCCTTGGCCATGCTGACTCTTCACAACAGTAGAATGGTGACTAAGTTAGCCATGGGAAGTGGAATCAACTATAACTCAACTTTCTCTACATGGCAATATAGGGAGGAAGACTGCAGCTTCTACCCCAGTGGTAGCAGTTCTAAGGAAGGCATAATTATTAGTGCTTTGGCAAGCCATCCACCTGCCATCACTTTCTGAGACATCAGAGAGTTTTTGAACCTTCCTTTCTTTATTTCTGATTGACCTGGACCAGCACATCCTACATCAGTGACAAATTATTGATGGGGAGGTGCCAGGAGTTTAGAAGGATAGAGAAGATAGAATCTGTGTCTTCAGATCTTTTACTAATTTGGCTTAATCCAAGCAGGTTTATGAAGAAATACAGCATCATATAGATTATTTACACGGGGAAATGGCCACAGTCATCAAAGAGCCAAGTGTAATTGTGTTGCCAAAGAGAGCATGGGACACCTCAGAAACAGGTGAATAAGCCCTGATAGCCAGAGCCCAAGAGATGGATCCAAAAACACCACAACCTTGATGCCCTGGAGGCATGGGCTCCAGTCCTAGATCATTCTTCTTTTTTTTTTTTTTAACTTGGCAATGAGATCTTTCTTGAGTGGTCCCATGAATGCTTTATTCCTCTCCATGGTCTGGAAATGACCATGACAAAACTTGGAGGCGGTGTCAATGAACTTCAGGTCAATCTTCTCAAGGGCCTGACTTTTGATCTGGACCTGTAAGGACTTAAAAAGAGTAAGCACTCGCTTCTTGGTCCCCACCACACAGCCTTTGATCATGATGAAGTCATTGGTTACCTCACCATAATGGACAAAGCCACCCAGTGGGTTGATGCTCTTATCAGACAGGTCATAGTCAGTAGATGCATTGTTCTTGATCAGTTTACCATCCTTAATGAGGTATCCTTGACCAATCTTGTAAATCTTCTTGATAATCTCTGTTCAGTGATGGTAGCCTTTCTGTCCAGCTCGAGCCATAGAGAAGGCTGCACAGGCAGGGTTCCAGGCTCTAATCCAGGCAACTTTGTGCAAACCTCGATGGGTCTTTTGGGGTAGTTTCTTTGTCTGCCAACAACTGGTCACCCCTTTGTATCCTTTGCCTTTTGTCACGCTGATGACATCAATCATCCCATCCTGCCCCAACACCTGGTTTACAGGAACCTGCTGCTCCAGCTTCTCTTGGGCCCAGTCTTGATTCTCAGCCACAGTGCCTCCATTCACCTGGATCTCCATCAAGTGTGCCTTCTGGCACAGAGGAAGCAGACTCATCTGAGTGTGAACAATCATGCGAATGGCCTGGCAATAGTTCTTCATGCTGTTGAAGTCATTTTCCAACTGCTTCTTGCCTGTGTCATCCTGCCATTTCTCACAGTACTTGGTAAAAGTCGTCTTCTTAGATTTGTGCCACTTCTTATAGAACTGCCTTTTACACTCATCACTGATATGCTTAACAAATATAGTCATGAAGGTCCAGAGGCCTCGTGGGGTTTCAACATATCTTACAATGCCCACAACCACCATTGGTGGGGTTTCCACAATGGTCACAGCCTCCAGAACTTCTTTTTTGTTCACCTTAGATCCTGGCCTGTCAACTTCCCAGACGATGTGGGTCATGGCACCCTTGTAGCCTAGAAAAGCTGTGAGGTGAACAGGCTTGGAAGGGTCATCCTTGGGGAGGCTCTTAATTTTCCCATGATGCCGGCTGTTGTGCCTGTGAGGCAAGAAGCCCAATGACCCATGCCTGGGAGCTGAGAATTTCCTGTGAGGCATCTTGCCACCACATGCCGCTTATAGAGCTAGATCATTCTTATTGAGGCTACTCCTGAACAAGGACACAGAACGAGAGTTGTTTGTCCTTTAACAATTGACTCTGAGAAATCTTTGGGTAGGCCTACCTCTCCACTTCTGATTCTCCTGTTGCTGGTGGTTTCATTTCATGAATTGGATTTAGTTAATAAGTATATTTATGGCTCTTGTTTCTTCAGGCTGCTATATAACATGTCCACCAGAAGTGATCCTCAATGATGTGGGTCTGGGTACCAGAGGTTTTCCATGGAGATCTCTGGCCAGGCCTAATGCCAGGGTTCCAGCCAAGGGAAGTGATTGCAGGCAAAGATGAAGTTTCTGCCATGCCTTCCAGGTCACTCAATAACTCTGAGCTGCTTTGCACTGAGTTGGGTTGGGCTGGGCCAAGGAGAAGCCGACTATTCAGTGAGGAGTGCAGTGGAACCTCAGATGGAGAGAAGATCTCTTCCCAAGTGTTACAGCTCTTGGAACATAACACTCAGATGACAGAGTAGTTCTCGAGCACCTTTAATTCCCTGGATAGGATTTATATACAGTTTTTGGGGTGATTCAGGGTTCGACAGCAGGTACCTCTCATTTGTGGGAAGGCTTGGTGCTGCTCCTACGTGACTGATAGCCACACACCTCTCCTGTGGGGGCTGTGGGGATGGTAACTTTGACAGGAGCCAGAAGGCCAGGAGACATGATGGAACACCTTCCGTCCCATGTAGGTGGAAATCACCATCCATCTAGTCTCTGGGGTTCCAGACCTTTGTTCGACTGGAGACCAGGCTGTCTGTGCACAGCCCACTACCCCACAAAATGGTAACATTTTTATTATTTCCCTCAAATGTTTGTTGGGCCATTTAAAAAGATCTATTGGTATATAACATGTACCCCACACCACAAACCCCTGATTTCTGATTTCTTGAGGTCTACACATGGGTTTTCTTACATAGTTAAAGGGACAGTGTTTGGATGACAGGGTAGAGATTAAGGTGGAGAGTTCCTATCCCCACACTTATTACCTGAAAACCAGCTAAATAAAACTCTTTCTTCCTCTATGCCTCTATTTACAGAGAGGAAACTAGGAAAGGGGACAACATTTGAAATGTAAATAAAGAAAATAATAATAATAATAATAATAATAATAATAATAATAATAATCTCTTTCCTTCAGTTTCCAGCTGATTCTGTGAAGTTTATCTCTCAGAGAAAGTCTATCAATAGCATCCATCTTAGCTTGAGCGCTAGTCTGCTACTATTGTCTTTGTCACTCTATTTTGCTCAAAAGAGAATAGAAGGATAGAGGGTTACAGGATAGTACCCAGCTGGTGTATTGCAAAGGCAACCTACCAGTCAAGCTTTTGGAGCAGTTGAAATTGCCTGCATGAGTCCTGTATTAGTGAGTTTCCTGTGACTGCCAGATGGTGTACCTTGTCAATGTCATTATATTAGTCCTATCACTTAATTTCCTAAAGATTCTAGTAAGCAGAGGTGTGTACCACCAAGGTGTAATAAAGAACGGCAGGCTCTCAATAAGACAAAAAGGCCACCAACAGATTGGAAAAGAATCTTTACCTATCCTAAATCAGACAGGGGACTAATATCCAACATATATAAAGAACTCAAGAAGGTGGACTCCAGAAAATCAAATAACCCCATTAAAAATGGGTCTCAAAACTAAACAAAGAATTCTCACCTGAGGAATACTGAATGGCTAAGAAGCACCTGAAAAAATGTTCAGCATCCTTAATCATCAGGGAAATGCAAATCAAAACAACCCTGAGATTCCACCTCACACCAGTCAGAATGGCTAAGATCAAAAATTCAGGTAACAGCAGATGCTGGCAAGTATGTGGAGAAAGAGGAACAATCTTCCATTGTTGGTAGGATTGCAAGCTTGTACAACCACTCTGGAAATCAGTCTGGTGGTTTCTCAGAAAATTGGAAATAGTATACCGGAGTATCCCGCAATACCTCTCCTGGGCATCTATCCAGAAGATATTCCAACCTATAAGAAGGACACATGCTCCACTATGTTCATAGAAGCCTTATTTATAATAGCCAGAAGCTGGAAAGAACCCAGATGCCCCTCAACAGAGGAATGGATACAGAAAATGTGGTACATTTACACAATGGAGTACTACTCAGGTATTAAAAAGAATGAATTAATGAAATTCCTAGGCAAATGGATGGACCTGGAGGGCATCATCCTGAGTGAGGTAACCCAATCACAAAAGAACTCACATGATATGTACTCATTAATAAGTGGATAATAGTCCAGAAACTTAGAATACCCAAGATATAAGATACAATTTGCAAAACACATGAAAATCAAGAAGATTGAAGACCAAAGTGTGGACACTTTGCTCCTTCTTAGAATTGGGAACAACACACCCATGGAATGAGTTACAGAGACAAAGATTGGAGCTGAGATGAAAGGACGGACCACCTAGAGACATCCCTACCCAGGGATCCATCCCATAATCAGCCTCCAAACGCGGACACCATTGCACACACTAGCAAGATTTTGCTGAAAAGACCCTGATATAGCTGTCCCTTGTGAGGCTATGCCAGGGCCTAGCAAACACAGAAGTGGATGCTCACAGTCAGATATTGGATGGATCACAGGGCCCCCAGTGGAGGAGCTAGAGAAAGTACACAAGGAGCTAAAGAGGTCTGCAACCCTATAGGTGGAACAACAATATGATCTAACCAGTACCTCCCAGAGCTCGTGTGTCTAGCTGTATATGTATCAGAAGATGGCCTAGTTGGCCATCACTGGAAAGAGAGGCCAATAGGTCTTGCAAACTTTATATGCCTCTGTACAGGGGAATGCGAGGGCCAAGAAGTGGGAGTGGGTGGGTAGGGGAGTGGAGGGGGAGGGTATGGGGGACTTTTGGGATAGCACTGGAAATAAAAATGAAGAAAATACCTAATTAAAAAAAAAGAACTGCAAGCTCAGGAAAAGTTAAGTAAACAGCTTGAGGAGCTAACCAATGAATATCCAGTAGAGATTACAAATGATTTCTGTGTAGGAAGAGAGGTACAGGGGAAGATAGGTGCATGACAGGAGCTGGTTATAGAGACATAGGGCCAGTGCAGGGTGAAACGGTAAGAGAAAGAAAGGAAGATGTTGTGAGGGTTAAACTAGAAGTGGCAGAGGGTGTAGGAAGCAGGGACCTCTGAGGTGACTTCAGGTGAGTGGTAGTGAGTAGACTTTCTTCTATTCTATTCTTTTAATGTGCCGGTGCCCTGGAAGCTACAAGAGGCTGTTAAATCCCCCAGAGCTGGGGATAGAGGGAGAACTGAGCTGTCTGATGTGGGTGATGAGAACCAAACTGAGGTATTCTGTAAGATCAGCTCGCACCCTAAATGACTGGGTCATCTAGTTGTTCCAGAGAATCAATTTCCACGTTGAGTTATTGTCAGAAATCAGGTTGTAAAGTGCCAGGGATGCAGTGCTGTTGCCCAGTATCTACAAGGAGGTATTGATTTCTTTCTGAAAGAAAACAAAAAAGGACACAGTAGGACCTGGGGGATAAGGGAAGTACCAATTCAGCCTGGATAAAAGGATGGGCACATGGCTGAGCAGTCATGGATATAATGTGTGCCTTTGTGTTTGGTAAAGGAGGGTTCAGAACAGGGAAGGGCTTCTCTCACTGAAAAAGACAATGCCCTTTGACAAAGGAGGTAAAAACATCCAGCGGAAAAAAGACAGCATTTTTCAAGAAATGGTGCTGGTTCAACTGTCGGTTAGCATGTAGCAGAATGCAAATTGACCCATTCTTTTCTCCTTGTATAAAGCTCAAATCCAGGTGGATCAAGGACCTCCGCATGAAACCAGATACACTGAAATTAATAGAAAATAAAGTCGGGAAGAGCCTTAAACACATGGGCATAGGGGAAATTTTCCTAAATAGAACACCTATAGCTTATGCTCTAAGATCAAGAATTGACAAATGAGACCTCATAAAATTGCAAACCTTCTGTAAGGCAAATGACACTGTCAATAGGACAAAACAGCAACCAAACAGATTGGGTTCAGATCTTTACCAATCCTACGTCCCATAGAGGCCTAATATCCAATATATACTAAGAACTCAGGAAGCTAAACTCCAGAGAAACAAATAACCCAATTAAAAAATGGAGCCCAGAGCTAAACAAAGAATTCTCACCTGAGGAATACTGAATGGCTGAGAAGCCCCTGAAAAAGTGTTCAGCATCCTTAATCATCAGAGAAATGCAAAATAAAACAACCCTTAGAGTCTACCTCACACAGGTCAGAATGGCTAAGATAAAAAACTCAGGTCACAGCAGATGCTGGTGAGGATATGGAGAAAGGAACACTCCTCCATTACTGGTGGGATTGCAAACTAGTACAATGACTCTGGAAATCAGTTTGGCTGTTCCTCAGAAAATTGGACATAGTACTACCTGAGGACCCAGCAATACCACTCCTGGTCATAGTCCCAAAATATGCTCCAGCATGTAATAAGGACACATGCTCTTCTATGTTCATAGCAGCCTTATTTATAGTAGACAGAAGCTGGAAAGAACCCAGATGTCCCTCAACAGAGAAATGGATACAGAAAATGTGGTACATTTACACAATGGAGTACTACTCAGTTATTAAAAACATTGAGTTCATTAAATTCTTAGGCAAATGGATGGAACTAGAAAATATCATCCTGAGTGAGGTAACCCAATTACAAAAGAACACACATGGTATGTACTCACTGATAAGTGGATATTAGCCCAGAAGCTCGGAATATCTAAGATATAATTCACAGACAACATGAAGCTCAAGAAGGACGATTTAAGTGTGGAACCTTCGGTCCTCCTTAGAAGCAGGAACAAAATCCCCATGGGAGGACAGTCAGAGACAAACTGTGAAGCAGAGACTGAAGGAAATGCCATTCACAGACTGCCCCACCTGGGCATCCATTCCATATACAATCAACAAACCCAGACACTATTGTGGTTGCGAACAAGTGCTTGCTGACAGGAACCTCATATAGCTGTCTCCTGAGAGACTCCTGATAATTGCAGAGGTGGATGCTCTCAGCCAAACACTGGCCTGAGCACAGGGTCTCCAATGGAGGAGCTAGAGAAAGGACCCAAGGAGCTGAATCGGTTTGCAGCTCCACTGGAGGTACAACAATGTGAACCATCCAGTTCCCCCAGAGCTCCCAGGGACTAAATTACCAACCAAAGAGTACACTTGGAGGGACCCATGGTTGCAGCCACATATGTAGCAGGGGATGCCTTTGTCAGACATCAATGGGAAGAAGGCCCTTGGTCTTGTGTAGTCTTGATGTCCCAGTGTAGAGGAATGCCAGGACAGAAAATTGGGAGTAGTCAAGTTGGTGAGCAAGGGGAGAGGGGATGGGATAGGGGGTTTTTGGAGGGGAAATGAGGAAAGTGGATAACATTTGAAATGTAAGTAAAGAAATTATCTAATAAAAAAAAAGAAATTTTTTAACTGGGGAACTCCTCAACCTCACATATCTAAATCTCTAATACTGACAGAAAGGAGTTTCTGCCAAGGTCATGGTTAAAATCAACACTAAAGCACTAAATATGTTCCCAGTTTCTGTCAGCTAGTTTCCAGTGACACTAAGAGCATCTTATAAAGGACTGAACAAAAGTACTATGCACCACTGCACAGAATGTGAGACAATCTCACCAACCATGCTGCCTCACTGGATTATTCAGAAGATTTCTAGGAACACAAACTAATTCTCTTCACTCTCCTTTGACTGTTATTCAGAGACTATGTTTCTCTTCTGTATCTATACTTGTTTTTCATGGAACTTAGTTATTTCTCATCACAAACCAAATCAGTGTCCAATGTCACTTTTCCTTCCCTTTCCCACTTTGTCCATCCCATCATCATCAGGATGTCTATTATTCCTAAGAAGACATAAGATGAGAATCTGAGTGATGACTTCGGATCTGTGGTTGCTGTCAGGATAAGTACTGGTCAGCCAGACAGAAGTTATGGAGGTGTAAGGGAGAGGGGAAAGCCAGGCAGTCTGTGTAAAGCTACGGTTCCATGATAGCAGTCACCTCCATTGTCTAAACCTGTTGTTTGTATGGTATCACCTGAAATCAAGTGTCTCAGTGGAGTAACTGTCTTTTACAAAGTTGGCCTTTGGGCATACCTGTGATACAGTCATGTCTCGTTGATAACTGGGTAGGAGCACCCAGGAGACTGTGGGAGTTACCATTACCTGAGCAAATGGTCATGGGTGGTATGAGGATAAGATCTGAAGATGAACCTACCAGGCAAGTCAGCAAGCACCAATTCTTCATGTTTTCTGCTGTAATTCCTCAGTACTAAAGGTGGGCCAGGAAGGATGGAGGCCTGAAAAGAAGATCTCATAGGCACATGCCTCCGTGTCAGAATTCTGGGAACTGTTGGGCTTCAGTGACTTTACCCTCCTCCAATCCCAACTGAAATAGAAGTTTGAAGTGGGATAGTCAACTGGAAGTGGAGCAGGAGGGGTCAAGCCCATCTGTGGCAGGACCTAGGATGGAGTGGTCACCACCTCTGCCTTCTCCATTTTTGTCTCTTCTCTTCAAGTATGGTTACAACCTCAGCTAACTTGGTTTTGCCAGAAAGAGGAAGCAGAGGGAGAGGCATTCCATGATCATGCCTTATTACCAGTGATGCAGGAGGTTAGTTCCAGCCTATCAATCGCATAGCCTTCCTATTTACAGTTCCCTAGCCTGAAGGCCCAATTCAGTCTGTGTCACTCTGCTGCCCTCACTAAGCCCTGATGCTATCTGGCCATATACAGAGAGGGAAAATGACACCAACAGGGAGCCACAGAGCAAGGAATGGCTCATATAGTATTTACAGAGCCTTGCCCATGCCATGACACAGGTAAAGGCCATGAACAGGGTGCTGCAGTACACCATACTATTGAGCTTCTGTGAGCAGTCACAGCAGGAACAGGAGGTAGTAGGCACCAAAGCAGAGATATTGCTCTACTGTCTCCTGGGCATGTAGCAGGACCACTTCCAGGACCTTCATGCTGCCCTGGAGAAGACAGTTCATCTGCTACCTGAAGGATATCTTGGGCTCAACAGTTTAGCAAGAGGTAGACAAGTCTTTGACCAGAGGTCACCTCTCTGGTCTCCCTTTTTCTTTGTAGCGTATGGTGAGTTAGCAAGTATCTAGTTAAAGCCACTTCTCCATCTCTATGGCATGGGTGACACCTTACTCATCCTATACATAGGAGGAACTGATGCTTATACAAGAATTCTTACTTCTATTCTGAGGATCCCTGGGAACAATAATAAAACCTTGCCTTCCCTCTTGTGGTCGCCCCTGCTATAGGGTCCTCTGGAGCCATCAGGACCTGGGAGGATCTTCTATCCCTTTGCATCAAAAGGCTGCAACAAGCAAGGCTGGAATTAATGCCAGGAGCTGAAATCCTATATTTTGATTCCCGACTAATCCATTTTAGGATTACTTGGGCCTTTTTATTTTGGGGCTGTTCAAGATTCCTTTTGGCTTTCTTGAGCTCAGTCTCCTAGCTCTTCTAGATTTGCTCTTAACTGTGCATAATGCCTCTTCCAGTTCCTAAGATATTGTGGTTCAAGAAAAAATAACTGAGGAAGTTGTTGTATACCATGGGAAAAACTTAGTGATTGTGGCTGAGTCCCAATTATTCTCTGCAAGTCTTAGGTGCTTTACAAAAGAAAACATGGACTTGGGTTATTAAAGGAACACACCACAACAGCCTCAACTCAAGAATTTCTGCTCTATGAGGCACTGTATTTTTTTTTTCTGAAAAATCATCAGATAAATGAAATTACACAAGCAGAATGAATGTCTGGTTAATATTTTATATTAACAAATACACAATAATGGGAAAGGAAAACAATTTTGGGAAATGAGCCAGGTAGCTCTGACATCAACCACCTCATTAAATAGCTGTCAAGACTCAACTGCTCATGAATTAAGCTTAGTGCCCTGGTAGAAACATCCTATGGTGAAAAATCCTTAGCCTAAGCACAAGGTTTTGCTGACTCCCTTTCTTTTGCTTTGCATTCATTTTCTACTTTCTTTTCTGCGTTTTCTTTAACTTATAATTTTTTTTTGCATACCAACTTGATCTGAAACTCATTTTTACATGGAGCTAATTTTTTCTATTACATTCCCCATTTTTTTAGTGGAATCAATCAAACTATTGATTCATGTTGAGGTACAGGATGATGGGGAGCCTGTAAGGCTAATATTTAGGTCACTGTCTTCCCCCTGGCTGTAGGAGAATGAGTAAAGTATGGTGGCTGAATTTTAAGGTTCCCGGAATCCACTGCAGTTAACCTTGACATCCATGGAGGGACATTGAGATGTGTAAAGAAGTGAGACAGAGAAAAATATGCATCTGTTTTAGCCAGATAAAATTTAATACCTAGGAAGTAAGCCATTTAATCAGAAAGAAGCAGACAATTTGAATAGACCTTTCTGTAAATTTCTTTTTATAATTATTTTAAGCGGTATTTGTAAAGGAGCCTGGAGAACAAAATGAGCCCTTTTATGACAATGGGCATCTTTCAAAATCATTTGGTTATCTTGCCAGAGGAAAGGGGTGTTTGTGTGTTTGTTTGTTTGTTTATTTGCTTTTCTGGAAAAGTGGAACTAGTTACACTTGTTTCTCACAGTCCAGTTCTTTGTGAAGGGTGAGCAGACACTGAGATTGGTAGGGTTATCAGACTGAAAATTACCTGTTTGAACTGCCTTTGGCTAGTTGATCCCATCTAATCCTTGAAAATTCTGTAAGCAATTTTCAAGTGCCATTGTGCATGTTTCCCAAAGGACAGTCAGGCACATCATGCTGTGTACCTTGTAACGCTGGTGATAGAAAGGGCTTACAGACCTGGCATGTACTGTGTGATAATTGTTTCACTCACACAAAGTCCTGAGTTTTATCTCACAACCAGAAAATAAAAATGCACAGTCATATTCCATGTGCAGGTGGAGAGCATTCTCAGCAGTCCTGGCTTCCATTCTCCAGACAATCCAGGATTTTCTCCATGCACTATCTGCTGCCATGAGTTGAACATAAATCTTTAGTGAGGGAAATGATTATGCTTTCAGTGAAAACAATCTGGTATTTATGAATAAGTAAGCAGAACCTAAATTTTTATTGTATCAACACTTTCTGGGCTATGGAGAGAGCTTAGCAGTAAAGAGTGCCTAGTGCTATTCTCTGAGGCCAGGTTCTTTTCTAGCACCGAAGTAGAAATAGTACACAATATTTAGTAACTCCAGGTCTGGCAATCTGATCCCTCTTCTGACCTTCATGGATATCCCACATAGGAAACATACATCCACACAGACAAACACATAAACAAGGCTCTGTGTCATGGCGAGAGCCCTGAAGGTGGAGGAAGATGTAAGTTCCCTCTGGTCTGTGGATATTTGTTTGTTGTCATTTATTGGATTTATATGACATTTTACTACACCTGCCTTATGGGTTTTATCTTTATTTGTGTATGTGTGTGCATGGTTATTTTTGTTGTTGCCCATGAATGTATTTGGAGGCCAGAATTTAATCTTGGGTGCTCTTTATCATGACCATTGATCTTTTTTTTTTAATAAATGCTTTCATTTAGATTTTCTAACTGTGAATACTATGGATTCCATTAGGACACTTTCATGTAGGTTTATGGTGTGCTTGTGTTACACTCACCTTTTGGTACACTCTCATGCATTTCCCAGGCCTGCTCATCCCCTTTCCACCCCAAACTAATTCTTCTAATTTGATCTCTTTTTAAAAATTTAATGTGAAAATGAATTTCATGAAGTCTGAGCGCAGGAGTGAAACAGGGATTATTTACCTGAAAATGGCACATTAAGAATGTTTATACACCGAAGACAATTCTATCCCTGTCCTAATCTTTAACAGAGATGTAGGGTTTCCTCATCACCCAGCATGCTAAGATGCTGACGGAACTTGACTTGTGCATGCTTGGCACATTTTCATGGCTGTGAGTACCTAAAATATCACTAGTTTTAGCTTTCCGTGTCATACCTAAGAAGAATCTGTCCCCTTTCCTAGCACAAATGCCAAAGTCTTTGAAATGGCACAGAATCTGGGTACAATTTAAAGGCTCCCTGTCGACCTTATACTTAATGCTTCAGTGGGGATTTGGCTGCACTGATGAATCTGCCTTTAGTTTTAGCTTCAATAGCTGCTTGGCTGGACTTTTTGGTCCTGGAGTTCATAAGCCTTCTGCTTTGGTGTGGAAATTCTGGAGTTGCTTGAGACCATTCTGATCATCACCCCTAGAAGAGAGAGAAGCCTTGCATATTACCAGGTTTATTCTGGCCAAAATGGAGAAGAGTATATTTCTCTTGTGCTATTTTGAAAAGACAGTTGACTATCTCTCTGATGCTTATTTTCTGGATGGAAAGACTTCCTATGCAATAGGTCTGCAGTGTCAAAGACATATAGGTTAAAATACTCATAGATGTTTTTTGTTTCACCACTCAACCAAGGCATACTATGCTTCTCTCTCTCCCCTCTCTCCTCTGCCCTCTCCCTTCTCTCCTCCCCACTCTCCCTTCTCCCCTCTCCCCCCTTCCTCTTCTCTCTCCCTCTCTCTCCTGATGGAGCCTAAACCTTGATGGCCTGATTTCTCCTATTCAGAGAGAAAAACAAAAGATTCCTTGGAGATTCATGTGGAGAAAAGGGATTTTCTGGGACTTCCTGCCATTCTCTCTGTGAGGGAGTGAAATTAAGTTAATTAGCTAAATTTGGATACATATTAGTTTATTTAGCATTATTCTGGCTAAGTCTTGAGCCTAAAGAAGATACTTGCTAGCATAGTAAGTTTCTTGGTTTTCTTTGGTGCTAGCTTTGGAATATATTCCAGTGTTAGTGAATATAGTCATAATTTAAATTTTAGCCCAAAAAGTATTTGGGGAATTGGGTGTGGTGCTGCACACCTGTATTCACAACAACTAGGTGAGGAAAGAGGGCCCAGATTGGGGAGCCAGCATAAGCTACATATTGAGACTCTGTATCAAGAGAAAGAGTAGAAAAAAATGGGGACTGGAATGTAGATCTGGGACAGAGCATATGTCAGTGCAAGGCTTGCCCTAGCATCACTAAAGTAAACAAGTGAGGAGAATCAAAGTGTTTTGCTGTTGAGAATGAGCCATTGGAAGATATTTAGCAAAGCAGTCCTTAATCTTGGGTGGGAGTGGTTAGCAGATAGGTAGTTACAATTCTCACTCAGTTTAAAAATGTGGGAGGATTTACAAAATATCTTAAGTGGAGAGAGGCTTGACTATACTTCATTGCCTAAAATTGGTTTTTATTTTCAAATGGTTCTATACCTGTTGGCATTAGCTGATGGCAGTATACCAGTTAATAGTCCAGAATTAAAGGACACTTAGAAAGAGAAGTGTTTCGAAGCAAAAAGGCCACAATACAAGCAAGAGGTTGTACAGTTCCCCTTTCTGCCTGGATGGTGAGTCTTTGGCCTTGTGGGCTAGGACCACAGAAGTTCCTGTAATCGACAGCACTGTTGCTCACGGATTGTTTTGTTATCGGCGTAACAACTAAGAAAATTGACCCAGGGCAAACTTTTTGAATGTTAAGTTCTGACTACGGAACACATAGTGATTGCGGAATCGGTTCCATATTGCTGCCAGGGCAGCCTTCCAGTCTGTGCTGGTTCCATCTGTAGTCCTTTGCTTCTGGACTGATCAGGAACATGAGCCCTGCACCATGGCTTCTCAAGTACCCACTCATGGTTTTCAAGATATGACACATAACTCTTAAGTTCTATCACAATTGAAGGTAAAACCTTAGAACATGGGATTAGACACTTTAAGTGTCTCATGATTCTGCTTGTGAGCAATTGATTAGTTCAGAATAACTGTAAGTAGTAATAGAGTGTTCATAAAGATTTAATCAGCTTTGGCTCATGTCTCTTGTACTTTGGGGGTGGTGGTATGGCACCTTATTAAGTAGAAAACTGACTGGAGAGGTCAGCTTTACTCCTTTCTATTTAACCCTGACTGTAGCATCTATAGACTGTATGACCAAGACTCTTTCTTGCTTTTGTTTGTTTGTTTGAAACAAGATTTTGCTGTGTAGCTCTTGCGGGCCTGTTACCATGTAGCCCAGACTGGCTTCCAGCTCTTGGCAGCACTCATACCTTAAACTCCAACATGCAAGCTTTCAACAAGATTATTGATATGTTCTACATAGAAGTTTCATTGTATAGCCCAGGCTGGCCTCACATTTCAAAGGTCTGCTGGCCTCTGCCTCTGGAATTCTGTAACCAAAGTTGTGCACTACAATGGCTCACCAATGAAGATCTCAAAGTAACAGTAATAAAAGGGATTTCATGAGCAGCAGGGGAGAAATTATTTGAAAATCTGAAACACTAAAGAAAGTCAAGGAACTTTTTATAAACCAAATGAAACAATATGCCATGTATTTGAAATTGTAGTAGCCATATTGAGAAATAGAGTTTGATGCTGGAGACCTGCCATAAATGCTAAGTCAGATTGGGCCTGAGGTGTGCTAGGGGACTCCCTCAAAACAAAGAAACAAACTGAACAAAGAAAAGACAAGTGGATGTCCCTTAGGTCAGAGAACCATTGTGAACACTTTTAACTAGGAGAAGCAGTTAGTAGGTCAGATACTATTTTAAATTGGGGATTCCTTGAAAGTTTCTCAGAAGCAATGGGCTTCCACCAGGCTTTTCCCCTGAGCTACCTTTAGTGGGAAATGAGGCAGCTTTCCTTTCTTTGCCTACACAGTATTTTCAGCCATCCTGGGTTTCCTCTACAGCTGCAGAAGCTGTTGAGTTGCAGTCATTTACTTAGCAGGAACCAGCTTAGACTGGCTTTGCTTTTCAAAGCTACAGGCCTTAGGAGCTGGCTACTGAATTCTGTGTTGATCAGAGCAGCCTGCAAGGCTATGTTTTTATAAGTAACAGATGCCTGCACTTTGAGAAATTAATTGCCTGGCTCCTGGATGTGAAGGTGTGCAATGTGTCTTTAAGCAATCAGCATCCTTTCAAAGAGTAAGAAATAAAACCCGTCCTCTTCCCCAAATAGGCATGGGCCTTAGACCACCTTTCACTTCAGTCACCCTTGACTGGATTCTGGGAAATGTTGCTATATAAAACCTGAAAGTTTAATGTGTAGGTTGAAATACAGGATAGGTGCCAAAGTCACCTTTCACTATATAGAGTGTGGGGAAGAGAACATTAGAATCATAATCACATTTTGGTCCCAGCTTGTGCCCTCTGTCTTCTTTACATTAAAAGGAAAAGTCTGAACTGTGTTAGGCCTTTTACTAGGGGTCTTTGTCTTGACTTGTCTGTGACCAAATAGTCAGACTAAGACAAAGGTCACTAAAAGGACATTATTTTGGTTTTGGCCGTGTATAGGCTTTCTGTACTCTAGGCACTGATCTGGATCTCCGACCAAGGCCATTTGATGCTATTGTTTCTTAGAAAGTTCTCGGCAGTGTGTACTAGTAGTTACAGAATTTCATATTATAGGGCCAGAAGGACTTTTGAAGTCCATTTTACCCCGTGTTTTCCCTCGCTAAAGGGAATAACTGAAGCACAAGAGAGGCTGTCTCTGTGCTAAAAGGATTGCTCTACTGAGAACCCCCCCACCAAGTCGGTAGAGAATTCACCATTGGAAAATCACTAACAGCACTGTGAAGGTTTCTAAGGTGGGCAGCAGGAAGCCTGTCCTTTTCCTACCCTCTCCCTCAGCACCTCTTCCCCCACCTGTGTAGGATTTTGAGGTCGAATGTGCATTGTGCACTGCTGCTGCAAGGTAGCTCTTCCCTGTGGCTGTGCTGAAGCAGCTGGCCAGGGAAGCCTGGGAGCTGAGGCTCCAGCCTGTGGATTCTCTTTCCTCAGACTTTAGTCTGCACCAGGGAGTGGTGTTCTCTCCTGTGGGTGTGTGTATATATATTCTTTAATTTATACTTTGTTCACGTAGTTCGGTGCATTCTTCCAGGCATTCTGGATGGGCGCTTTAGAATCACTCTTTCTGAACCAAAAGCTCTCAGAGCAGAGCTGAACCTCCCAGAAAATGCTCTTCTCTACCAAATCGCCAGATGGGGGTGGTCCCGAAGCTAAACAGCACTGTAGAGGTGGCATAATGGACCAGAACCCCCAGGCAGAGGTGGGAGGTAAGTTCCTAGCAGTGGTGCTGATTGAGGGTCAGTAAGACCCAGTTCTTCTCCTGTGCAGAGGGAACTTTTACTTAGCTGGAATTGAACCTCGTGGTCCGAGTATGTGAAGGGATTCAGGGTCCAGAGTGCACCCCAGAACATAGGAGATAGCTCTATGTCCCCGTTTCCCTCAGGAGCCTTCTCCTCACTCCTGCTGCCTAGAACAAGGGGAGGAGAATCTCCACTGCCTGACCTGCTGCTTCATGCCCCTCCCTATCTCTACTCTCCATTCCCTCTGAGCCCTCCAGACCCTAGGAGGAGTAAGAGGGAGGTCCTTCGAGGCTTATCTCGATTTCCATCCTCTCATTCCGGTGCTGGTCATATTCTGGGTCAGCAACCACAGAACATCCCAAGGCTGGGTGCTCAGGTGTGAAGTGTGCAGAGGACCAACGAGATATAGGCAGGGGCGACTTGTGATCCAGAGTCCCGGGTCCAGGTTGCTGCATGGAGGGGATAAGGGAAGATGGTGCTAGCCAGGTGCAGGGCTCAGACTTTCGGGCAGAGCCCAGCAGCTGACCACAGCCCCTCGGGGCGCTGCTGTGTCCCTGCAGGAATCAGAGAGGATGCCTGGACCAGAAGCCAGCACCACCCTCAGGGCTTCACTGGAGGAGCTGTCACTGGGGCCAGTGCGGTTTCCCCTACTGCTGCAGGACCAGGAGAGGATTCGTCCAACAGTGAATCAGAGCAGGAGGGGCCCCAGAAGCTGGTCCATAAAGTGTCCACCTCTGGACAGATGGGGACCAAGGTAATGCTCGGCCGGGCACCTGTGAGAGGGCTGTGGGCAGAGTGAAAGCTCTGGGAGATCCCTGCAACTGGTATTGGGAGAAGGGGCGCGGGGGCGTGGCCTGGATGGGGCGTGGCCTCACGCAGGGGACAGGAAGGTGCTCTAGGGATTCCTGAGGTTGGTTGAAGACATATCTAGGGTGTGTTCTGGAACACTTGTCTAGCCATCATAGCAAGCGTCTTGGAGCACGGTTAAAGCCTGGTGGCGAGTTCCCACCTAGGAAACTTAAAGGGAGTTTGATTGTTCACCCATGAGCTGCATGCTATGGAAGCCCTGCTGGAAGCTGTATTCTGCCAGCCACTGTGCTTTCCCACCCACAGCAAGCTGAGCAGCTTGAGCCTCTCAGTCAGTTTCTCTGGTGTGCTGTGCCCACAGGCTGCCCAGGCTTCTGTTTTGAAGGTTCCTTCAAAGTGCAGGGCTCAGACATCCATGGTGGTTCATCACAAGTTAATTTCTTTAGGGTATTTCAGGGTGTGGTAGTGCTTTTGTGGCAATTTTGTGCTGATTAGTCTCAAAGTTGAGCTTTCCTTCAATAATGAAGGCAGAGGCTACTGGATGATAAGGGACTTAGATATTCTAACGTTCTTCTTAGTTTAGAAGTCTTCAACACCTAGGCTGTTGTTACTGGAGGAGTTAAAGCAAGATTTTGAGGAGGGAAATGATTAAATTAGTGGATGCTCCCTCTAGTAACAGATTTGCCAAAGCAATTCATCTACAGTCATTTCATGACAATTAGCTGCCTAAGGCTTATGGGAGTCTTACATGGAAACAGTTTGGATTAGTGTTTGTTTGAGCGTATGCTGGCATCTAAAATGCAGTAGATGTATATGTAGGACCCCAAGAAGGAGCCCTCCCACTCAAGTCTTGGGATGTGGGGTCACCCAAAGAAACACAAGGGACCTTCTTGTTGCAAAAGCACGAGGCAGCTTTAATGGCGGAGCTCTGGGTCGATATGTATCTCACACAGGAGACAGAGGAATAGACCCCGAGACTCAAAAACTGGGGTTTTTATAGGGTAGGGTTTAGGGGCTAGGCAGAATTGACGAGGTTACACACGATTGGCCCCATTCAAACATCAGCAACATGATTATGAGTCAGCAGAGTAGTATGTGCAGGCCGGGGCATATAAGAATTCTAAAGCCGGGGGCTTATCTGAGTAGACAACGCATCTGGTTAATGTTTCAGCTTTTGACTATGCTGTCTATAGAAAGGGGGCCAGCAGGAGGCGCCGGGCTGCCAGAGGGTCAATGAGTCAGCCAAGATAGTCAGAACCAGTTCCTGCATTCCTTCCCTTATCTTTATGACCCGGTGACCTAGCTTCAAGATGGACTCGGGCATGCACGGGCTTGTTTTCTTTGCAGTCTCAGTCCCAGACGTTTTTAGTTTAAACCTTTTATTTGTTTAATTTCCTTTCATTTCCCTCTTCTTCTGTTTAGACTAATTCTAATCATAGAATTTTAGAGATTGGTGTCCCCTAACTCTTTATCTACCTGAACTATAGGTTGATATTGCCTTTGAAGAACCATGAGTTTTACTGTACCAATTCTACTCTGGATGAAACCCATTCCTCTATTTATTATACAAGGGCCGAAAACTAAAGCTAAGCATATCATAAGGACTGTTCCGGCTACAGCAGAAATCAAAGAAATTATCCAAGATGGTTGTGACTCAAACCACCCTCCGTTGAGCATCCCGTTCCTGTTTCCTTCGCTTTAATCTTTCTCTCAGTTTCTGCATAAAATCTCTAAGTATTCCTGTATGATCTGCATAGAAGCAGCACTCTTCTTTAAGGGCAGCACACAGTCCTCCTTCCTTTAGGAACAACAAATCAAAGCCTCTCCTGTTCTGCAAAACTTCCTCAGACAGGGAAGTCGAAGATTTTTCTAAAGGGTCAATGGACTTCTCTATTGCTGCTAGGTCTTCATTGACAGCATCCCTCAAAGACTGAATTCCTTGTCTTCCTTCTATCAAAGCTGACACTCCTGTCCCCACTCCTACTGCCATACCTATTCCCATGAATACAGCCAGGGTTAAAGTAATTGGTTCTTTTTGACCGCCGGGCAGCATAGCTTTCTTCTAAACTGGATGCAGGGTGATAATATACGCGGGGTAACAGCTGGATCATGACACAAAAATCATGAGATGAATTAAAAACCTTAGTTGATACACAGGGAGTAAGTCCTGTATTGCAAGTCCACCAGCCAACCAGGGAAGGTACAAGATAGTAATTAGCTTCTGTCCTGGACACTGATTGAATTTGTCCACATAGGTGTTTGTGGGTGGAAGGTGGGGTGCCTATACAGAGACCTGGACTCCTCCCGGATACTTCAGTCAGGGTCAGTTTTTGTCCTGTTCCCCAAGAGCAGGAAGTATGGCTATTGGTTCTGTTGAAATCTCCATTGAAGGCAATTCCTTCATAATAAGGAGGACCCGAGGACAGGCATAGCCAGCAGTCCTCAGTAGCGCTTGGTTCAGTTCTATTAAGGGCATAAAAGGCTCCTCTCACTAGGTTAAACATCCTCTGTCTTGTTGAAGGGATTGTGGAGGTAATAGTTAGAGGTACTTGAAGAGTGGGAGGTTGGGTGAGAGCGACCATATTAAGAGGGTCCGCAATCACCGGAGTAGGCTGAGTAATGGTATAGGTAAGGGGTGTGAACTTGGTTGGGGGGCCTAAAGGATTGTAGGGGGTCTCTATTTTAATCTGTTAGTGAACAATAATCCCTCATCATATCTTTCCTTGTAAATCCTAAGACCCCAGGTATACCCTTTTGTCCATCCCAGAGCTCTTTTCCCTGGTTCAGTGAAGGTGACACGGAGCAGATGGCACCAGTCAGTATACTCATCTAGGTGAAATCCTTCAGGTACGTAAGACACTAAGGAATAATTGGCTGTTACTCTAATATAGTCGCAGCTCGAGGAGGGCTTCCAGCGGGCTGTACCTGAAGTCTTGTAAACCCAGCTCTTGCAAAAGAAGTCAGTCTTACCTCAACATGTTGGATTGAGGGACTGACTTTGGTGGGGCCTTGGGCAGACATAGAAGGGATGGGTTTGAAGCATGCTTCTATTCCTTTGGTTAGAGCAACCACCCCATGGGTCTCTCGAATGTTTTTCTACGTACAGAGAGGGTTTAAAAGGTGCCCTCTTAATGTCAGAGTACCCCTAAAGGTCCCATCCAGGAGGGGCTCCTATAGCCAACTTATAGATGTCAGGGCAAAGATTAGGCCACCAAGTCCACAGGGGGTGTACCTCGGCGATTGTCCATACAGCCCTACCCCCCTTATTGAATACCTCCCACGTTTGTTGAACAGGACTGTAGGGGTTGAAGTCCTTTGGGATCGCTCCTGCGAAGCAGGCGCAACTTAAGAGGGTTAGTAGTCTTCTCCAAAGTCCACTCATCATGGCTGACTCCAGGGGGTGCTCTCTTGACATGGGACACGTGGATCCAAGTGGGGATTGCTTCCACTTTGACCGAGGTGGGCGTTGTCAGAAGGGGCCAAGAAGGGCCCCTTCCACCTCTGCTCTAGGTTCCCTGCTCGCTGTTTCCTCACCAGGACTGTGTCTCCTACTTCAAACTGGTGCGGCACCTGTGTCACCAGCAACATAGGTTTCTTTTAGCTGTTCCCAGACCTCTTTTCTTACTATTTCGAGAGCTTTTAATTGAGCCAAAAGAGTAGAAGAAGGAGAGAAAGACACATTCAGGTGATTCTTATCCCCTACGGTCATAAAAATGGGCGGGGGCGCGCCATACATTAATTCAAAAGGGGTTAAGTCAAGGGGTCCAGGGGTATTTCAAAACCTGAACAAGAAATAAGGGAGAACAGCTGTCCAATCACTTCTGCCGGTCTCCAAGGCTATTTTAGTTAGAGTCTCTTTTAGCGTCCTATTCATCCTTTCTACCTGTCCTGAACTCTGGGGTCTGTATGCACAATGTAATTTCCAATTAGTCCCCAGTTGTCTGGCCAATCCCTGACTTACCTGGGAGACAAAGGCAGGTCCGTTGTCTGTCCCCATTACCTTAGGTATCCCAAAGCGGAGAAGGATTTCTTCAAGTATCTTCTTGACCACTACAATAGCTCTTTCCTTCTTGGTGGGGAACCCCTTGACCCATCCTGAGAAGGTGTCTATGAAAACTAAGAGATATTTATTTCCATACTTAGCCGGTTTCACCTCAGTGAAGTCGGGTTTCCCAGTAGGCTCTAGGCCTGTCTCGTCACAGTCGTTTTCCTTCCTGGAGCCTGCTAGACCCGGCGTTGGTAAGTGCACAAGCATGGCAGTTTTTTACTATCTCTTCTACAATTCTTTTTAATCCAGGAATGTAATAGGGGGACTTACTAACCAATTTTATTAATTTTTTAGTTCCTAAATGAGTCAGATGGTGTATGTTATCTAAGTAATCTCGCCCCTCTTCATCTGTGAGGGTTCTTTTAGTTATTTCCTCGTTGGCGGGCTGTTGGGTTCTTGCCACCAGAGTCATTGGCCCTTGGGCTGCTTTTTTGGCTTCTTGGTCTGCCATTTGGTTTCCCTTTTCAGCGGGCCCCGTTCCCTTCTGGTGTCCTGGGCAATGGATAATTGCCTCTCTATGGAACAGATGGACAGCTTCTAATAAGCTGAGAATTTCTTCTTTATTTTTGATATCCTTGCCGGCAGACGTTAGCAGTCCATGGTGTTGGTATATTGCTTTGTGAACATGGGCCGTGGCAAAAGCATACCGGCTGACGGTATAGACATTAAGAGTCCTTCCTTCTGCCAGCCTTAAGGCTTGAATTAGTGAGATAAGTTCTGCTTTTTGAGCTGATGTACCCTCCGGCAGGCTGCTGGCCCATATGACAGACTTTCCACTAATCCACTAATGCTGCCCCAGCCCTCCGCTTACCTTCTACCATGAAGCTGCTTCCATCAGTGAACCAGGTCATCTCCCCTGGCCAATGTTGGTCTGTGAAGTCTGGCCAGATTCCAGTCTCTTCTGCCAGTATTTCCTCACACTTATGTGCAGGGGCCTCGTCAACCCCAGGTAGTAAAGTAGCAGGGTTGAGATTGGCTGGGGGTGCAAAACTTACTTGCTCTGTCAGCAATAGGCTCTGGTAGTGCGTCATTCTGGCGTTAGTCATCCAGCGGTCCAGTGGTTACCTGACAATGCTCTCAAGAGAGTGCGGGGCCATTATGGTAACATTCTGGCCCATAGTCAGTTTGTAAGCATCTCTTACTAGCACAGCCGTGGCTGCTATCACTTGCAGGCAGGAGGGCCATCCGCTGGCCACAGGGTCCAGCTTCTTTGATAAGTAGGCTACTGGGTGCTTCCATGGCCCCAAAACATGGGTAAGGACTCCCCTTGCCACCCCATTTCTTTCATCAATGTATACAGTAAAAGGCTTGCTCACATCTGGCAGGGCCAATGCTGGAGGCTGCAGTAGCGCCTTTTTGAGAGTTTGAAAGACTAGCTGATGTTCTCTGGTCCAGATGAACTCTCCTTTTTCTTTGGTTAATGGGTACAATGGGGCTGCCAGAGTGGCAAATTTGGGAATCCAGAGTCTATAAAACCTAGCAGTCCCCAGGAACTCTCTTACCTGGCTAGCAGTGGTTGGGGCCAGGATCTGCATAACGGCTTGTTTTCTGGCTTCTGTGAGCCACTGTTGTCCATCTCTCAGAACATATCCTAAGTAGGTCACTTCTGTCCGGCATAACTGAGCCTTTTTAGCAGAGACCCGATACCCCAGCTAACATAGCTCGACCAGGAGGTTTTGAGTCCCAGTTTCACAGTCCTCACATGTTTCTGCAGCTAGTAGGAGGTCATCTACATACTGCAGAAGAGTCACCTGTGGGTTACTGGCTCGGAAGGGGGCAAGGTCTCGGTGTAGGGCTTCATCAAACAAGGTGGGCGAGTTCTTGAATCCCTGAGGCAACCTCGTCCATGTGAGCTGTCCAGCTTGTCCACTCTCAGAATCTCGCCATTCAAAAGCGAACAAAGGCTGGCTGTTGGGATGTAACCTCAAACAGAAGAAAGCGTCTTTGAGATCTAGGACTGTGTACCACGTCCAACCAGGTGACAAGGTGCTGAGGAGGTTATAAGGATTTGGCACCATGGGGTGTATGTCTTGAACCCTCTTGTTGACTTCTCTAAGATCCTGAACTGGATCACAGGTCACAGGTCCCTAGTTTTTTTTTTTTTTACAGGAAGTAGAGGAGTGTTCCAAGGGGATTTGCATGGGACCAAAATCCCTTGTTGGAGCAGTTTGTTGATTTGGGGGCGTATACCCTCTTGAGCTTCTTTGCTCATGGGATATTGTCAGACCCCTATAGGGGTGGCCCCGGACTTAAGTTCAATCACCACAGGAGGAACCTGTTTTGCCATGCCCATTCCTCCTGTCTCTGCCCACACCTTAGGGTATCTATTCAACCAGTCCTTTAATCCCTCAGGGGGCTTCACTTTACTTTGGTAGAGTCGATATTCTTTTCCTAGTTGTAAAGTTAGCTCTAGAGTCTGGGGTGCTTTCATTCCCCAGGATACCTCTGGTCGATGAGAGGTAAAAGTTATTTGTGCTTTTAACTTGGTTAGTAAGTCTCTCCCCAATAAGGGCATAGGACACTTTGGAATGACTAGAAACGAATGAGTTACTTGTTTTTGCCCTATGTCTACTATTCAGGATGTGGTCCATGGATACGATTTTTGTCCCATGGTCCCGATCACCAAGGTTTTTTCGTTTTTCTTCACTTTTCCTAGTGGTGTCTTGAGTACTGAAAATTCTGCCCCAGTGTCGACTAGAAAGTCCACAGGGGTCCCCTCAACTTCTAAAGTTACCCTAGGCTTGGGGAGGGGGGCCGAGCCCTGTTTCTCCGAGTCTTCATCTTCTCCAAGAGAAAGCACCTTCACCTCTTGCTTCTTTTTCAGACAGTCACTCATCCAGTGGCCCATTTCCTTGCAATATGCGCATTGCTTCCTCTCCAGGTGCTGTCTGCCTTCTCTGGGTCTCCTTGGTCCCTGGTATCTTCTGTCTCCCAGGTTCCCTAACTGTCTACCTCTTCTCCCTTTATCTCTTTCTCTTACTGTGGCCAGTATCCTAGTCAAAACCTTTTCCTGTCTCCTGTCTCTCCTATCCTCATCCTCTTTTCTCTCTTTCTTTTCTCTCTCTAAGTTTTCATCTTCTGTTTCTCTCTTATGATACACTTTCTCTGCTGCTCTAACTACATCCCTTATGGTATAATCCTGCAAGCCCTCAATTCGCTGTAACTTCTTTCTAATGTGGGGAACCGACTGGCCAATGAAGGCCATAATCACAGGCCCTTTGACCCTCTGATGTGGGATCAAATAGGATATATCTTCTGTAAGCCTCCATGAGCCTTTCGAGGAAGACTGAGGGGTGCTCAGTTGCTCACTGCATAACCTCTCCTACCTTGGCCAGATTCATGGGCCGCCAAGTAGCACCTCTGATACCCACCTCTAGGGCCCGGTGATAATTGGACAGTCGTTCCCTACCTTGTGCTGTATTGTAATCCCATCGGGGTTGGGTTAGCGGGAATCCTTCAACTATCTTGGCTGGAGGTTGGACAGGCTGCCCAACCTCATCTCGGATGTTTTTCTGAGCCTCGAGGAAAATCCTTTCTCTCTCCTCTGTGGTGAATAAGGTCTACAGAAGCTGTTGGCAGTCATCCCAGGTCGGCTGGTGCAAATACATTAGTGATTCGACCAACCCTATGAGTCCTGCGGGGTTCTCTGAAAAAGGAGGGTGATTAGCTTTCCAATTATAGAGATCAGAAGAGGAAAAAGGCCAATACTGTAAGGGCTGCAGACTATCCGGATCAGCAGGGGGAGCCCCAATAGCCCTGAGTGGAAGTGCCACGGTTGAATCAGCAGGCCCCTCAGGGGTGACTCCTCGCCAGCTCCTTGTTCCTGTGGAGGGACCCTCTCCTCCTGCCCAGGCCTGAGGCAGAGGTCCCGAGGAAGCTGAAGGTTGGAGCTGGGGAGCATACGGTGGGGGTTAAGGGGTGTCGGGCCACTCAGGGGGTTCTTCAATCTCTGGATAGATCTTGAGGAGTTTCATCACTGGTGTGCTGTGTTCATCATCTCCCCCGAGCGGTGGTTTTGGTTTCTCTTTCTCAGCATTTTCTCAGATGGCTAGGATCTTGGTGCCAGGGCAGAGAGGTGGGAGGAATGGGTGAACCCACGGGGGTGGGTAGCATGCCAAGTCCTCCCATACTGTGATGTATGGGTGCTGTTCTGGATGCGACCCTGGCCCTTCCTGAAAAACAATGGCCTTCATAGCCCTTATGGTGGGTAAGTAAAATGTTCCGGTGGCCAACCTACTCCAAAAACAGGCCATTCCGAGGAGCAGAAAGTCATCCATGGCTTTTTCTTCACTATTACTGACAAATTTCGTCCTCTAGCCCTAACGTCCGTCCAATGGTCCTTATTCAAAGATAAAGGAGTAGACACGGTCTGTCCCATAGTGAAGAATAAGAATAAATACAACACAATGACAGAGACAGAACACACTAAGACATCTAAACAAACTTGTCCACATCTGGACTTATACAACAAGCCACACGCTACCTCTGACAGAGTGGGATTCCGCATCCACTCCTTCTCTGGCAGGAAGAACACTCTCTCTCCTTTACTCTGCCAGGCAACAGCCAGATCCTCCTGACTGTTCCTTACCCTGGGCACTCCCTTCAGGGTCTCCCTTGGAACGTCTTCCAGGGGTGCAGCCTACAGGCCTTAGGGCATTCCCCACCGCAGCCTGTGGGTCCTTACAGTCCTCAATGGCAGCTGCCAGAACACCAGACTCCGAAAAACAAGGCACAGACTCAGTGGCCGCACAAACATACCACACACATACAAAACGTAACTCCAAGTGGTGTTTCAAGTCCTTGGGGACCCCTCAAATCCCGGACGAGCCCGCAAATGTAAGATGCCCCCCCAAGAAGGAGCCCCCACTCAAGTCTCAGGATGCAGCGTCACCCAAAAAAACATGAGAGACCTTGTTGCAAAAGCATGAGGCAGCTTTGATGGTGGGGCTCCAGGTCAATACGTATCTCACTCAGGAGACAGAGGAATCGACCCTGAGACTCAAAAAGTCAGGGTTTTTATAGGGTAGGGGTTAGGGGCTAGGAAGAATTGGCGCGATTACACGTGATTGCCCCATTCAAACATCAACAACATGATTATGAGTCAGCAGAGTAGTACGTGCAGGCCAGGGCATATAAGAATTCTAAAGCCGGGGGCTTATCTGAGTCGTCAATGCATCTGGTTAATGTTTCAGCTTTTAACTATGCTGTCTATAGAAAGGGGGGCGATCAGGAGGCGCCGGGCTGCCAGAGGGTCAATGAGTCAGCCAAGATAGTCAGAACCAGTTCCTGCATTCCTTCCCTTATCTTTATGACCGGGTGACCTAGCTTCAAGATGGACTCGGGCATGCCCGGGCTTGTTTTCTTTGCAGTCTCAGTCCCAGGCCTTTTTAGTTTAAACCTTTTATTTTATTTAATCTCCTTTCATATACATGACGATAACTTCAGTTGCCAGAGTCAAAGGTTGCTTCAGCCTTGTTTACTCAGACATCTTGGAACTACTATTTAATGAAGACGGATTTGAATTTCATAGCATTTGTAATTTTTCTGAATTTAGATTTTTTTGAAAACTAAAGCTACCTATACTCTTAACTTATGAAAACTTATTCAAAACAAAACAAAACAAAACAAAACAAAACAAAACAAAACAAAAATAAAAAACCCAAAACCCTGGCCGGGCAGTGCTGGCACAGGCCTTTAATCCCAGCACTCGTGAGGCAGAGGCAGGCAGATTTCTGAGTTTGAGGCAGGACTGGTCTACAAAGTGAGTTCCAGGACAGCCAGGGCTATACAGAGAAACCCTGTCTCCAAAAAAACAACACAAACCAAACCAAACAAACAAACATACCTGAAAAAGTGAGTTAAAGAGAAAAATGTTAGGTTTGAAAATGGCACATCATATACTTATATGCAATGGTCAAAATTCCATGCCTATTAATATCAATATCGGCTAGTAAGATTTATGCCGTTTGAAAAAAATTAGGGATGTTTTAAATTGAACTGAGGAAGTAAGATTGAACAAAAAATTTGATAGAGGGCACTATTAAGTTGTGGGCTTAATGAACTTGAAAGATTGTATTGTTTAATTTTTGGATAAAGCATGTTTATGAAGGCTACAATAAATCTAAGAAAATGTTTTAGTTTGTTTGTTTTTGTTTATGTTTTGTTGTTGTTGTTGTTTTTCGAGACAGGGTTTCCCTGTATACCTGTGGCTGTCCTGGAACTCACTTTGTAGACCAGGCTGGCCTTGAACTCAGAAATCTGCCTGCCTCTGACTCCTTAGTGCTGGGATTAAAGGGTTTTTTTTTGGTTTGGTTTTTTTTTTTTTTTTTTTTTTTTTTTTTTTTTTTTTTTTTTTGGTTTTTTGTTTGACTTTCTGACAAACATTTGCCACAATTATGGCTAATTATCAAGCTTTCGAATACCGCTTCTGATATTCATATCAGTATATCAGGAAATCTGCATTTTATACTGGCTTATATGAAAACATTTTTGTGCACAAACATCTGATGTCAAAGTATTAAGTTGCTAAGACTCAGACTCATGGCCTACCTCCTGAAGTCCAGGCTGTAACTTGTGCGGTGGTGCCCATCTCTCACGGTGGCAGTCCAGGCTCTACCTCGTGCTGTGGTGCCCATCATGGTGGCACTTAGCTTACATACTGCTTCTTAGGGGAGAAGTTGAGATCTGTGGAGGAAGTAATTTAAGTAGAGCTACTAAAGTTAACAGTGGGTTCCTGGTCTTTGGGAATTATCCAGGTAAGAAGAGAAGCACCCTTAGAAAAATGAAGATATTTCCTCATCTTCTCCCTAGGAGTATAAGGTGAGAGAGGCTTGAATAGAGGCGCAGGCTCCAGATTTGGCTAAGGCTTAGTTGGTTTTGAGGCCACACTAACAGTGTTTTCTCAGTCATCCTGAAGATACATCAAGACACTCTAAGTATGATGGGTTAGGATTACTATTAGTGCATTTAGTTCTGCATTCACACACTTATACATACTACATGCTTACATATAGATGTGTAAATGTGCTCCTGATCGAGTAGTGTGAGTAGGTGTATGGCTCACAGGTGAGTGTGTTGTTCATAGAACTTGAAAATATTTGAGGGCAGGAGCAAGGACTCAGTCTGTAAGGTGCTTGCTGTGCAAGTGGAGGAACTGAATCACATCCCCAGTACTCATGTGTCTTTGTTGCCTTTATGTTGCTGTGATAAAAATACCTTGACCAGCAGAGCTTATAGAAGATTGTTTTGGAGCTTTTACTTCCAGAAGCATAAGAGGTCTTCCTGGGAGGGAGGCATGGCTGCATGAGGCAGGCATAGCAGTAGAAGCAGGAAGCTGTAGCATGATGCACTGAAGTCCTGGAACAGAGAGAGCCAACTGAGAGCAGTGTGAAGCTTTAAACTCCGAGACCCTGTCCCCACAGTGAGGTACTTCCTTCAAAGAGGAACTCCTAATCCTTCCCAAACAATGTCACTGACTGAGGGCCAAGTGTTTACATTCCATAGACTGGGGGCATGCTTGTGTGGAGTGGGGGTAGGGAGGGGCCAGGGGTGGGGGCAGTCATTCTTATTCAGACCCCTCTACCACATTTGATAAAAGACAGGTGCTGGGGAGGCAGACACAGGAGGATCCCCTTGAGCTATTGGCCAAGCCAATCAAAGATTCAGGTTTAAGGATCAACCTTGTCCAAAACTTAAAGAGCAAAGTGACTAAAGAAGTCGGCTGCAGGTCATGGTGGTGCATGCCTTTAATCCCAGCACTTGGGAGGCAGAGGCAGGTGGATTTCTGAATTTGAGGCTACCTGGTCTACAGAGTGAGCTCCAGGAAAGCCAGGGCTACACAGAGAAACCGTCTCAAAAAAAAAAAAAAAAAGAATAATAAGAAGACAGCTGATCTTGACCTCATCAATAGTTGCCACTCCCTGAGCCAAGCATATTCAAACCCACATATACTAACAATACAAGAGACTACAGGGAAAGGATTCTAGCCATGAGACAAATCCTGTCTTCCAGTGATCTCTGGTTTCCTCTCAAAGGCAGTCATAAGTGATGTTTTCTGGGGTGCTTCCAGAAAATCTCTATGTTATATAATTTTTATGTACAACATACATGTAAGAATATATATATATATATATATATATATATATATATATATATATATATATATATATAAACAAATACATATATAAACACATACATATATAAACACACACACATATATGTATATATATATATATATGCATTTATACATTTTTTAAGATAACCAAATATCATGGTATATACCTGTAGCTCCAGCCCCAGGGAAACTGATGCAGGAGCATTGCCTAAAGATCAAGTCTAACCTGGGTGACATAGTGAGACCCTCTCTCAAAAAATAGACATTTAGAAAATATCACTGTCTATTTTTATATTTGTAGATATTTATACACACACACACAATGTTTATATATTCTGTTTAAAAACGGCTACTAGGACTGTTCCCAAATGGCCTTCTGTATATTTACTTCCTTCTTTTTAGTGACAGTAGGCCATTCAGATGAGCTGTGCCAAATTGCTTTCAGCAGTTCAAAGTTGGCAAAGTGTAGACAGTTTCATTTGGTTGAAATAACACGGTACGTGATCATTTAATTAATCAATTTAGTGGAAGGAAATTGGTGGTTTTAGGACAGTACACTAATCTCAGCATTTTTGGGGGCGGGGTAGTGGATATGACAACTTTAAATGTAAAGAATAGGAGGTGTGTGTGAGAGTCCCACTTCTTGGCCCTGGCGTTCCCCTGTACTGAGGCATAGAAAGTTTGCAAGACCAATGGGCCTCAATTTCCAGTGATGGCCAACTAGGCTATCTTCTGATACATATGCAGCTAGAGACATGAGCTCTGGGAGGTACTGGTTAGTTCATATTGTTGTTCCACCTATAGGGTTGCAGATCCCTTTAGCTCCTTGGGTACTTTCTCTAGCTCCTCCATTGGGGGCCCTGTGATCCATCCAATAGCTGACTGTGAGCATCCACTTCTGTGTTTGTTAGGCCCGGCATAGTCTCACAAGAGACAGCTATATCAGGGTCCTTTCAGCAAAATCTTGCTAGTATATGCAATGGTGTCAGCGTTTGGGGGCTGATTATGGGATGGATCCCCAGATATGGCAGTGTCTAGATGGTCCGTCCTGTCATCTCAGCTCCAAACTTTGTCTCTGTAACTCCTTCCATGGGTGTTTGTTCCCAATTATAAGAAGGGGCAAAGTGTCCACACTTTGGTCTTCATTCTTCTTCAGTTTCATGAGTTTCACAAATTGTTTTCTTGTATCTTGTGTATTCTATGTATCTGGGCTAATATCCACTTATCAGTGAGTACATATTGTGTGAATTCTTTTTTTTCCATTTTTTATTAGGTATTTAGCTCATTTACATTTCCAATGCTATACCAAAAGTCCCCCATAGCCACCCACCCCCACTCCCCTACCCACCCACTCCCCTTTTTTGGCCCTGGCGTTCCCCTGTACTGGGGCATATAAAGTTTGCGTGTCCAATGGGCCTCTCTTTCCAGTGATGGCTGCCTAGGCCATCTTTTGATAAATATGCAGCTAGAGTCAAGAGCTCCGGGGTACTGGTTAGTTCATAATGTTGTTCCACCTATAGGGTTGCAGATCCCTTTAGCTTCTTGGGTACTTTCTCTAGCTCCTTCATTGGGGGCCATGTGATCCATCCAATAGCCGACTGTGAGCATCCACTTCTATGTTTGCTACGCCCAGGCATACTCTGATAAGAGACAGCTATATCAGGGTCCTTTCAGCATAATCTTGCTAGTGTATGCAATGGTGTCAGCATTTGGAACCTGATTATGAGATGGATCCCCGGATATAGCAGTCTCTACATGGTCCATCTTTTTATCTCAGCTCCAAACTTTGTCTCTGTACCTCCTTCCAAGGGTGTTTTGTTCCCACTTATAAGGATGGTCATAGTGTCCACATTTCAGTCTTCATTTTTCTTGAGTTTCATGTGTTTAGGAAATTGTATCTTATATCTTGGATATCCTAGGTTTTGGGCTAATATCCACTTATCAGTGAGTACATATTGTGTGAGTTCCTTTGTGAATGTGTTACCTCACTCAGGATGATGCCCTCCAGGTCCATCCATTTGGCTAGGAATTTCATAAATTCATTCTTTTTAATAGCTGAGTAGTACTCCATTGTGTAGATGTACCACATTTTCTGTATCCATTCCTCTGTTGAGGGGCATCTGGGTTCCTTCCAGCTTCTGGTTATTATAAATAAGGCTGCTATGAACAGAGTGGAGCATGTGTCCTTCTTACCAGTTGGGGCATCTTCTTGATATATGCCCAGGAGAGGTATTGCTGGATCCTCCGGTAGTACTATATCCAGTTTTCTGAGGAACCGCCAGACTGATTTCCAGAGTGGTTGTACAAGCCTGCAATCCCACCAACAATGGAGGAGTGTCCCTCTTTCTCTACATCCACGCCAGCATCTGCTGTCACCTGAATTTTTGATCTTAGCCATTCTGACTGGTGTGAGGTGGAATCTCAGGGTTGTTTTGATTTGCATTTCCCTGATGATTAAGGATGTTGAACATTTTTTCAGGTGCTTCTCTGCCATTCGGTATTCCTCAGGTGAGAATTCTTTGTTCAGTTCTGAGCCCCATTTTTTAATGGGGTTTTTTGATTTTCTGAAGTCCACCTTCTTGAGTTCTTTATATATGTTGGATATTAGTCCCCTATCTGATTTAGGATAGGTAAAGATCCTTTCCCAATCTGTTGGTGGTCTTTTTGTCTTATTGACGGTGTCTTTTGCCTTGAAGAAACTTTGGAGTTTCATTAGGTCCCATTTGTCAATTCTTGATCTTACAGCACAAGCCATTGCTGTTCTGATCAGGAATTTTTCCCCTGTGCCCATATCTTCAAGGCTTTTCCCCACTTTCTCCTCTATAAGTTTCAGTGTCTCTGGTTTTATGTGAAGTTCCTTGATCCACTTAGATTTGACCTCAGTACAAGGAGATAGGTATGGATCAATTCGCATTCTTCTACACGATAACAACCAGTTGTGCCAGCACCAATTGTTGAAAATGCTGTCTTTCTTCCACTGGATGGTTTTAGCTCCCTTGTCGAAGATCAAGTGACCATAGGTGTGTGGGTTCATTTCTGGGTCTTCAATTCTATTCCATTTGTCTACTTGTCTGTCTCTATACCAGTACCATGCAGTTTTTATCACAATTGCTCAGTAGTAAAGCTTTAGGTCAGGCATGGTGATTCCACCAGAGGTTCTTTTATCCTTGAGAAGAGTTTTTGCTATCCTAGGTTTTTTGTTATTCCAGACGAATTTGCAAATTGCTCCTTCTAATTCGTTTAAGAATTGTGTTGGAATTTTGATGGGGATTGCTTTGAATCTGTAGATTGCTTTTGGCAAGATAGCCATTTTTACAATGTTGATCCTGCCAATCCATGAGCATGGGAGATCTTTCCATCTTCTGAGATCTTTAATTTCTTTCTTCAGAGACTTGAAATTTTTATCATACAGATCTTTCACTTTCTTAGTTAGAGTCACGCCAAGATATTTTATATTATTTGTGACTATTGAAAAGGGTGTTGTTTCCCTAATTTCTTTCTCAGCCTGTTTATTCTTTGTGTAGAGAAAGGCCATTGACTTGTTTGAGTTAATTTTATATCCAGCTACTTCACCGAAGCTGTTTATCAGGTTTAGGAGTTCTCTGGTGGAATTTTTAGGGTCACTTATATATACTATCATATCATCTGCAAAAAGTGATATTTTGAGTTCATCTTTTCCAATTTGTATCCCCTTGATGTCATTTTGTTGTCGAATTGCTCTGGCTAATACTTCAAGTACTATGTTGAAAAGGTAGGGAGAAAGTGGGCAGCCTTGTCTAGTCCCTGATTTTAGTGGGATTGCTTCCAGCTTCTCTCCATTTACTTTGATGTTGGCTACTGGTTTGCTGTAGATTGCTTTTATTATGTTTAGGTATGGGCCTTGAATTCCTGATCTTTCCAAAACTTTTATCACGAATGTGTGTTGGATCTTGTCAAATGCTTTTTCTGCATCTAACGAGATGATCATGTGGTTTTTGTCTTTGAGTTTGTTTATATAATGGATTACATTGATGGATTTTCATATATTAAACCATCCCCGCATCCCTGGAATAAAACCTACTTGGTCAGGATGGATGATTGCTTTAATGTGTTCTTGGATTCGGTTAGCAAGAATTTTATTAAGGATTTTTGCATCGATATTCATAAGAGAAATTGGACTGAAGTTCTCTATCTTTGTTGGATCTTTCTGTGGTTTAGGTATCAGAGTAATAGTGGCTTCATAAAATGAGTTGGGTAGAGTACCTTATACTTCTATCTTGTGAAATAGTTTGTGCAGAACTGGAATTAGATCTTCTTTGAAGGTCTGATAGAACTCTGCACTAAACCCGTCTGGTCCTGTGCTTTTTTTGGCTGGGAGACTATTAATAACTGCTTCTATTTCTTTACGGGATATGGGACTGTTTAGAAGGTCAACTTGATCCTGATTCAACTTTGGTACCAGGTATCTGTCCAGAAATTTGTCCATTTCGTCCAGGTTTTCCAGTTTTGTTGAGTATAGCCTTTTGTAGAAGGATCTGATGGTGTTTTGGATTTCTTCAGGATCTGTTGTTATGTCTCCCTTTTCATTTCTGATTTTGTTGATTAGGATTTTGTCCCTGTGCCCTTTAGTGAGTCTAGCTAAGGGTTTATCTATCTTGTTGATTTTCTCAAAGAACCAACTCCTCGTTTGGTTCATTCTTTGAATAGTTCTTCTTGTTTCCACTTGGTTAATTTCACCCCTGAGTTTGATTATTTCCTGCCGTCTACTCCTCTTGGGTGAATTTGCTTCCTTTTTTTCTAGAGCTTTTAGATGTGTTGTCAAGCTGCTAGTATGTGCTCTCTCCCGTTTCATCTTGGAGGCACTCAGAGCTATGAGTTTCCCTCTTAGAAATGCTTTCATTGTGTCCCAAAGGTTTGGGTACGTTGTGGCTTCATTTTCATTAAACTCTAAAAAGTCTTTAATTTCTTTCTTTATTCCTTCCTTGACCAAGGTATCATTGAGAAGAGTCTTGTTCAGTTTACATGTGAATGTTGGCTTTCCATTATTTATGTTGTTATTGAAGATCAGTCTTAGGCCATGGTGGTCTGATAGGATACATGGGACAATTTCAATATTTTTGTATCTGTTGAGGCCTATTTTGTGACCAATTATATGGTCAATTTTGGAGAAGGTCCCGAGAGGTGCTGAGAAAAAGGTATATCCTTTTGTTTTAGGATAAAATATTCTGTAGATATCTGTCAGGTCCATTTGTTTCATAACTTCTGTTAGTTTCACTGTGTCCCTGTTTAGTTTCTGTTTCCATGATCTCTCCATTGATGAAAGTGGTGTGTTGAAGTCTCCCACTATTATTGTGTTAGGTGCAATGTGTGCTTTGAGCTTTACTAAAGTGTCTTTAATGAATGTGGCTGCCCTTGCATTTGGAGCGTAGATATTCAGAATTGAGAGTTCCTCTTGGAGGATTTTACCTTTGATGAGTATGAAGTGTCCTTCCTTGTCTTTTTTGATAACTTTGGCTTGGAATTCGATTTTATCCGATATTAGAATGGCTACTCCAGCCTGTTTCTTCAGACCATTTGCTTGGAAAATTGTTTTCCAGCCTTTCACTCTGAGGTAGTGTCTGTCTTTTTCCCTGAGATGGGTTTCCTGTAAGCAGCAGAATGTTGGGTCCTGTTTGTGTAGCCAGTCTATTAGTCTATGTCTTTTTATTGGGGAATTGAGACCATTGATATTAAGAGATATTAAGGAAAGGTAATTGTTGCTTCCTGTTATTTTTGTTGTTAAAGTTGGCATTCTGTTCTTGTGGCTGTCTTCTTTTAGTTTTGTTGAGGGATTATCTTCTTGTTTTTTCTAGGGCGTGGTTCCCGTCCTTGTATTGGTTTTTTTCTGTTACTATCCTTTGAAGGGCTGGATTCATGGAGAGATAATGGGTGAATTTAGTTTTGTCGTGGAATACTTTGGTTTCTCCATCTATGGTAATTGAGAGTTTGGCTGGGTATAGTAGCCTGGGCTGACATTTGTGTTCTCTTAGTGTCTGTATAACATCTGTCCAGGCTCTTCTGGCTTTCATAGTCTCTGGTGAAAAATCTGGTGTAATTCTGATAGGCTTGCCTTTATATGTTACTTGACCTTTTTCCCTTACTGCTTTTAGTATTCTATCTTTATTTAGTGCATTTGATGTTCTGATTATTATGTGTCGGGAGGAATTTCTTTTCTGGTCCAGTCTATTTGGAGTTCTGTAGGCTTCTTGTATGTTCATGGGCATCTCTTTCTTTAGATTTGGGAAGTTTTCTTCAATAATTTTGTTGAAGATGTTTGCTGGTCCTTTGAGTTGAAAATCTTCATTCTCATCCACTCCTATTATCCGTAGGTTTGGTCTTCTCATTGTGTCCTGGATTTCCTGGATGTTTTTAGTTAGGATCTTTTTGCATTTTCCATTTTCTTTAATTGTTGTGCCGATGTTCTCTATGGAGTCTTCTGCACCTGAGATTCTCTCTTCCATCTCTTGTATTCTGTTGCTGATGCTGGCATCTATGGTTCCAGATTTCTTTCCTAGGGTTTCTATCTCCAGCATTGCCTCACTTTGGGTTTTCTTTATTGTGTCTACTTCCCTTTTTAGGTCTAGTATGGTTTTGTTCATTTCCATCACCTGTTTGTATGTGTTTTCCTGTTTTTCTATAAGGACTTCTACCTGTTTGGTTGTGTTTTCCTGTTTTTCTTTAAGGACTTGTAACTCTTTAGCAGTGTTTTCCTGTTTTTCTTTAAGGACTTGTAACTCTTTAGCAGTGTTTCCCTGTATCTCTTTAAGTGAGTTATTGAATTCCTTCTTTATGTCCTCTACCATCATCATGAGATATGCTTTTAAATCCAGGTCTACCTTTTCAGGTGTGTTAGGGTGTCCTGGACTGGGCAAAGTGGGCGTTCTGGGTTCTGATGATGGTGAGTGGTCCTGGTTTCTGTTAGTAGGATTCTTACGTTTACCTTTCGCCATCTGGCAATCTCTGGAGTTAGTTGTTATAGTTGTCTTTGTTAAGAGATTGTTCCTCTGCTGATTTTGTTACCCTCAATCAGCAGGCGGGGGAGACAAGCTCTCTCCTCTGAGTTTCAGTGGTCAGAGCAGTCTCTGCAGGCAAGCTCTCCTCTTTAGGGGAAGGTGTACAGTTATCTGGTGTTTGGACCTCCTCCTGGCTGAGGGTGAAGGCCCAAAACAGGATCTTTCCCAGAAGCTGTGCTGCTTTGGCCAGGAAGGTGGCCAGTTGTCTGGAGTCGAAGATGTCACCACCTCAGAAGCTCTGTGGCTCTCGCCAGGAAGGTGGCCGGTTGTCTGGATACGAAGATGGCACCGCCCCAGAAGCTCTGCGACTCTCGCCCGTCCCAGAAACGGCTGGCCTCTGTATTCCACACGGTCTCCCGTGCAGCCTGCCCTCCACGGAGTCCTGGAGCCAAGAAGGCTCCCACCGGCGCCTGTGACACAAACCTCTCAGGCCGGGCAGACCCCCGTGCTCTCACCAGGAAGGTGGTCGGCTGTCTGGAGCTGAAGATGGCGCCGCCTCAGAAGCTCTGTGCATCTCGCCAGGAAGGTGGCCGGTTGTCTGGAGACGAAGATGGCGCCGTCCCAGAAGCTCTGCGACTCTCACCCGTCCCAGAAACGGCTGGCCTCTGTATTCCACACGGTCTCCCGTGCAGCCTGCCCTCCACGGAGTCCCGGAGCCAAGAAGGGTCCCGCCGGCGCCTGTGACACAAACCTCTCCTTGTGTGAATTCTTTTGTGATTGGGTTACCTCACTCAGTATGATGTCCTCCAGGTCCATCCGTTTGGCTAGGAATTTCATAAATTCATTCTTTTTAATAGCTGTGTAGTACTCCATTGTGTAAATGTACCACATTTTCTGTATCCATTCCTCTGTTGAGGGGCATCTGGGTTCTTTCCAGCTTCTGGCTATTATAAATAAGGCTGCTATGAACAGAGTGGAGCATGTGTCCTTCTTACCAGTTCGACCATCTTCTGGATATATGCCCAGGAGAGGTATTGCGGGATCCTCCAGTAGTAGTATGTACAATTTTCTAAGGAACCGCCAGACTGATTTCCAGAGTGGTTGTACAAGCTTGCAATCCCACCAACAATGGAGGAGTGTTCCTCTTTCTCCACATTCCAGCCAGCATCTGCTGTCACCTGAATTTTTGATGTTAGCCATTCTGACTGGTGTGAGGTGGAATCTCAGGGTTGTTTGATTTGCATTTTCCTGATGATTAAGGATGCTGAACATTTTTTTCAGGTGCGTCTCTGCCATTTGGTATTTGTCAGGTGAGAATTCTTTATTTAGCTCTGAGCCCCACTTTTTTTTTAAAATTTATTTATTACGTATTTTCCTCAATGACATTTCCAATGCTATTCCAAAAGTCCCCCATACCCTCCCCCCACTTCCCTACCCACCCATTCTCATTTTTTTGGCCTTGGCGTTCCCATGTACTGGGGCATATAAAGTTTGTGTGTCCGATGGGCCTCTCTTTCCAGTGATGGCCGACTAGGCCATCTTTTGATACATATGTAGCTAGAGTCAAGAACTCCGGGGTACTGGTAAGTTCATAATGTTGTTGCAACTACAGGGTTGCAGATCTCTTTAGCTCCTTGGATACTTTCTCTAGCTCCTCCATTGATTTTCTGGAGTCCACCTTCTTGTGTTCTTTATATATATTGGTTATTAGTTCCCTATCTGATATAGGATAGGTAAAGATCCTTTCCCAATCTGTTGGTAGCCTTTTTGTCTTCTTGACGGCATCTTTTGCCTTACAGAAGCTTTGCAATTTTATGAGTTCCCATTTGTTGATTCTCAATCTTACAGCACAAGCAATTGCTGTTCTATTCAGGAATTTTCCCCCTGTGCCCATATCTTCAAGGCTTTTCCCCACTTTCTCCTCTATAAGTTTCACTGTCTCTGGTTTTATGTGGAGTTCCTTGATCCACTTAGATTTGACCTTAGTAAAAGGAGTTAGGAATGGATCAATTTGCATTCTTCTACATGTTAACCGCCAGTTGTGCCAGCACCAATTGTTGAAAATGCTGTCTTTTTTCCACTGGGTGGTTTTAGCTCCCTTGTCAAAGATCAAGTGACCATAGGTGTGTGGGTTCAGTTCTGGGTCTTCAATTCTATTCCATTGGTCTACGTGTCTGTTGCTATACCAGTAACATGCAGTTTTTATTACAATTACTCTGTAGTACAGCTTTAGGTCAGGCATGGTGATTCCACCAGAGGTTCTTTTATCCTTGAGAAGAGTTTTTGCTATCCTAGTTTTTTTGTTATTCCAGATGAATTTGCAGATTGCCCTTTCTAATTCATTGAAGAATTGAGTTGGAATTTTGATGGGGATTGCATGGAATCTGTAGATTGCTTTTGGCAAGATAGCCATTTTTACTATATTGATCCTGCCAACCCATGAGCATGGGAGATCTTTCCAACTTCTGAGATCTTCTTTAATTTCTTTCTTCTGAGACTTGAAGTTCTTATCATACAGATCTTTTACTTCCTTAGTTAGAGTCACACAAAGGTATTTTATATTATTTGTGACTATTGAGAAGGGTGTTGTTTCCCTATTTTCTTTCTCAGCCTGTTTATCCTTTGTGTAGAGAAAGGCAATTGACTTGCTTGAGTTAATTTTATATCCAGCTACTTCAATGAAGCTGGTTATCAGGTTTAGGAGTTCTCTGGTGGAATTCTGATAGGCCTGCCTTTATATGTTACTTGACCTTTTTCCCTTACTGCTTTTAATATTTTATATTTAGTGCATTTTCTGTTCTGATTATTATGTGTCGGGAGGAATTTCTTTTCTGGTCCAGTCTATTTGGGCATCTCTTTCTTTAGGTTTGGGAAGTTTTCTTCTATAATTTTGTTGAAGATGTTTGCTGGTCCTTTAAGTTGAAAACCTTCATTCTCATCTACTCCTATTATCTGTAGGTTTGGTCTTCTCATTGTGTCCTGAATTTCCTGGATGTTTTAAGTTAGTATCTTTTTGCATTTTGCATTGTCTTTGTTGTGCTGATGTTCTCTATAGAATCTTCTGCACCTGAGATTCTCTCTTCCATCTCTTGTATTCCGTTGCTGATGCTCGCATCTATGGTTCCAGATTTCTTTCCTAGGGTTTCTATCTCCAGCTTTGCCTCTCCTTGGGTTTTCTTTATTGTGTTCACTTCCCTTTTTTGGTCTAGTATGGTTTTGTTCATTTCCATCACCTGTTTGGATGTGTTTTCCTCTTTTTCTTTCAGGACTTGTAACTCTTTAGCAGTGTTCTCCTGTATTTCTTTAAATGAGTTATTAAAGTCCTTCTTGATGTCCTCTACCATCATCATGAGATATGCTTTTAAATCTGGGTCTAGCTTTTCGGGTGTGTTGTGGTGCCCAGGACTGGGCGAGGTTAGAGTGCTGGGTTCTGAAGATGGTGAGTGGTCTTGGTTTCTGTTAGTAAGATTCTTACGTTTGCCTTTCGCCATCTGGTAGTCTCTGGAGTTAGTTGTTATAGCTGTCTCTGGTTGGAGATTGTTCCTCTCGAGATTCTTTTATCCTCTATCAGCACACCTGGGAGACTAATTCTCTCCTCTGAGTTTCAGTAATCATAGCGCTCTCTGCAGGCAAGCTCTCCTCTTACAGGGAAGGTGCACAGATATCTGGCATTCAGACCTCCCTCTTGGCAGAAGATGAAGGCCGGAAACAGGACTTGTTCCAGAAGCTGTGTTGCTTCTGTAGTTCACACTCTCATCTGCACAGACTAGTCTCAGAGGGATCCGGGAACCAAGATGGCTCCCCCAGGTGCTCCAGCAAAGCCCTCCAGGGCAGGGCGGACACCTCTCCTCTGTCAGGGAAGGTGTCCAGATGTCTGGAGCCCAAAACGGGGTCCTTTCTCAGAGTCTGTCTTCTAGGGACCTTGGGGGTGTCTGCCAACTCTGCGCCCAGGTGACCAAGTCCTGGCACCTACTGGAAGGGACTTGTGACCCTGGTCAGGCCGGGTTTCCTGCTTCTCTAATGCTTTCTCAGGTCCCAGGCGATTGGATCGGAACAGAAATTGTGTTCCACTCACCAGTGGTCCTAAGATCGTGTGGAGAGTCCTCTAGGGGATCTTGGGGGTGTTAACCGACTCCGTGCCCAAGGTGACCTGGACTATCCTTCAGCTTCTTGCAAGAGGCTAACACCACAGAAAGTCTTGTAAATGATCACAGAAATGAACTACTGGGTGAGCCATAGGAGAGATCTTGGATAAGGTGCAGGATGGTGGCCTAGGCTTGACTGTGTTTATGCTTGGATATGACTGCAACCTGCCCCTGATGCTTCATTCATCCTACCTGCTGCTGCTTGGTACATAGGTCATAGATATTCAGGCTGCCTTCTTTACACAGCCTCTTTGTTTCTTTGGAGCATTTTTCCAATGCAATCTGCTCCCCTAGCAGCTGCCTGTTCTCCTGACTTTGTGCTGAAGGTGGTTAGATTCACTCAGGAGGTGGCAGTGCCTGATGCTGAGCCACAAACAAAAAATTGTGACTCCCAGGCAGCACCTTCCTCCCACTCCTCCCAAGGACCATCCTCCCATCATGAGCCCTGACCCCCAGACAGCCTCAGACAACAATTCATATTGGCCATGGAGCATCACATAGAAGCCTCACTGATGTCCTGGGATATTTTCTGCAGGTTGGCTATCACCTGTTGGTGTTGCATCTCGAGCATGAAGGCCTCAAAGTTGATCCTGTGGGATGGCATGGCCCAAGGAGCAAATACTCCCTTGAACTGAGGCTACAAGGATCATGTCAGTTCAAGCTGAATCGTGGACTACCTCAGCCCACATATGCCACATCCTGCTCCTTGGTACTGGTTCCTCTTGGTGATTATTAAAATTATTACTCTTGGCCTGGGGCCAGTAGAGTTAGGGAAGTAAAAGAAGAGAGCTGACCTGCTTTAGCTCCCTGAGGGGACTTGAAGGAATAGATGAGCTCTCCAAGAACTTTCCAGGAGCCTGTGCCACAGGCCTGGGTCCACCTTAAACCTGTGATGACCCTTCTCCTGTTTTTAGACAAGGAATTGTCAATCCTTGGTTCTATTGCTACATAAATCCCCAAAGGACATAATATCTACAGTGAAAGGCTTTATAAAAACACATACTAGGAGTTTCCAACGTGCACCCAAGGTGAGCACAGAGGTCATGTGCTGTGCTGCTAAAATGGAAGGCTCCTTGTCCTCATCACTATCATGACCTGAAAATTGATTCAGGCCAATCCTCAGGCCAAATCAAGGCCAGAGACTCCATGGATTGTAAGGTAAACACACACACACACACACACACACACACACACACACACACACACACTTAGAATGCCAAATAAATACAATTCAGAGTACAATGAGCAAAATCAGAGAAAAGCAGTGACCTGCAGAAATCCTGTCACACTGAGAGGCAGCACGTGGGACCAGAACTCTTCAGCTGTTGACAGGACCAATTAGAACCAAAGTACCTCCAGGTCAGTTACAAAAGTGATTTGCCATAAGCACACAGCACCTAGTAATTTCCATAAGCCAACACATGTCCAGGCTTCTTAAAATGCAGGATGAGAGCTCACACACTTCTACCCTTATTCCCAGACTGTGATTCAGGCCACAGGCTCTGGTTTACTTTTGGGGGAATCAAAAGAGCCTGTGACCCCATCTCACTCCTATCTGAACTTCAAGTTCTGTATCTAAGATGTAATCAGGAAAATGATTTTGGGCATGAGAACACTCTGGAGTTGTAGCCTCCTGTGATGTGAGGAAATCTTGGGTTAACAGAGAGGGCCCAAGATAGCAAAGAACTGGGCATAATGACTACCTGTTGTTGTTCAAATCCTTGTTAGTGTAATGGGCCAGGATTCCCCAGAGTTCATCCCTCCCATTTGTCATCTTCTGGAGATTGTCAGATTCTCCAACCTCTTCAACCTCTCCTCCTCCTTAGAGATGGTGGAGGGTTGGGATGATGCCTTCCAGTAGATCCTGTAGGTAGATAAACACTAGTAAACTTGCATAGATGATGGCACAGGGCCAGGAGAAACCATGCTTAGTCCCAAATAGAAATCTGAGGAAGAAGTGTTGCTAGAGACACTAATGAATCCCTGAAAGAGCAGGAAAGTTATCTTCAAGCTGGGCTCCTCAGCTATGTCCCTGTTCCCAAGCATCATAGGTAGACATATGCCTCACACCCTACTGCCATCTCCCTGGCTCTGAAATGTATCAGCTGGCCCAGGCAAGAAGAATTGAAGGACATTGTTAGCTCATGTTTGATGTGATGCAGGGAATTCTTGGAATCCATACTGATTAGCACCCAAGCTCTAATCATGTTTGTTCAAGACCAAAGTGTCTGAGAATGTGAGGTCTGTCTGACATGACCAGGAGAGTATTCCTCTTTGCTCTTGGCATCACATACTCATGTATCCTACAGAATATGCTTAGGATGAAGTGCTTCAACACTATCCTGACAGCAACACTCTGTTATTCTCACAGAGACTCCTCCAGGCCCACTCAGTATGAAAGTAAAGAGCTCTGAGGAAAGCAGATTGACACATGTCAATTCCCGGCTCTCTGCCAAATTGATCTGCAGAAATTATTGAGTCTGGGTCTGCCATTTAGGAAGACTGAGGTTCCAAATCATAAGTCCTACTCCTGGAAGGACCAGCATAAGCTATCCTCCTCCAGAAAGCTCCCCAAACCCTGCCCAGGACTCACTGGACCTTCCCCAGGACCATTTCTTTCTTGTTGTTCTACAGCATGATAGAAGGTCAGCCTTCTTCTGTCTTGATATGGCCTCTCCTTGTTTTCCATTCTCACTTCAAAATAGCCTAAGCAGCCTGAACAACATGCCTGCTTGCAAAACTAATAGGCTCTAAAGGGATTCTCCATAGGCTGCTGGTGTCACCACAACACTGGTGACATCACAGGTGATTCTAGGGTTCTCCTGAACACAAGAGATTGTCCCCGAAAGGGACTACTGGTGATGTCACAATTAATAATGGATAGTAATGGAATGTTTTCAAACTGTGTTACATACACTGCCCGACTGAAGGGCAAACATTTATTTGTGAGAAAGGGTCGTCTTATGTTGCCCAGGCTAACCTAATAAGAATAGAATTTGTGGATAGGGATTTTTCCAAAGAAGCTATTACAAATATTCTCTATATGATCAAAAAAACACAGAGGAAAAAGAAAATATGATCAAGAGAGATACGAAGGATGTGCAAGACATCTTCTGTAGAGAAGGGGAGGTGTGGAGTGGAAACTCAGTTCCATGCAGGGGAAAGGGATGAAGGGAGATGGGGGAGGTTATAAATGTGGAGATGAAAAAAAAATGATACTAACCCTACAGTATAGAATAGGAGTTGGTGGTTTGGGTATAAATGTGTGGTTATATTCACATATACTTCACCTCTGTTTTTTTTTTTTTAAACTATGTCTGTATGTGTGTGAATTTATATCTGTATGTGTATATGTGAACATGTACATGCATTTTCTAGCTCTGTTCAGGGAGAGGACCTGTGAGCAATGACCATATTGCACAGCCAGATCTTGGTTCTTAAATACCATTCTCTAAGGAACCAGGGCTCCCTGGAGGAAAGGATGACTTCAGGGCTGAGAAAGAAATAAGAGGAGAACCTGCTTTTACTCCAAACTAGGCAAATGCTCAAAGGAATGAGGGATTCACACCCAAAGGACAGAGTAACCAGCTTTTAGCCTGTGCTAATTTAAGATCAAAATAACAGATGACAGGAGCTGGAGAGAGAAATGGTCGAGTGGTTAAAAGCATGGCTGTTCTTCCTGCAGACCTGGGTTCAATTCCCAGAACCCACAGTGCTGCTTATAGAGGATCTGGTACCCTCTCTGCCCTCCATGAGTGCCAGGCACACACATGGTGTACAGAAAGACATGCAGGCAAAATACCTGTACATGTAAAATAAATAATAAATTAACCAAGATTATAAACTATTGATTAAGTGGGGACACCTGAGTCCATAGCAACATAATTAAATATATTAAGAACAAACAAACAAACCAGGATGTTTTATGAGTAAGAAAAGAGTCACACAATCTTGATCTACCTTTCCCAAATTTCAAGATACTGAAGAACTGCAAAGGGAAAAAGAATTACTTCTCATGGAGAAACTGTGAGGATGTCACCTTAGTCAATAATCAAAGTTAATGTCACTAGTAAGTGGCAACTCAAAATCAAGTCCCACTTGGATGGGGGCAACAAAGCAACACTCTATGTGGTCAAGGTTTTCTAACTAGAATTTAATCAGAACAAAATATCAGATAAGGGGGACAGCAAAACGTTCAGTGGGTAAATATCTTTGTTGCCATGCCTCACGCCCTGAGTTTGATCCACAAGGACCACATAGTGAAAGGAAAGAAATGTCAGATGAGCCCAAACTGAGTGACCTTGCATAAAATAAATGTACCACAATCTTAAAAATGTGTCAAGGTCTCGAGAGAAGCTGTGTCACACAGGACAGCTAAGTGCAAGACAGGATTTTCAATCAGGTCCTTTTGCTAAAGAAATTATGATTGGGGTCATTTTTCACATTTAAATGGGGTCTCACTATTAGAATGGAAATGTGTACCATTATTGACTCTGATCATTACACTATATCCATGGAGAAGAATATCCTGAGTAGCAGAAAATAGACATTAAAGCATTTGAAGGTGGAAGGCCAAGCTCTTGTCACTGTACTTGTGACTTGTCAACTGACATGTCTCCAGGACAGAAATAACTTTACAGAAGAAAGAATGTCATCATTTGAAAAACACAGTTTTAGATTTATGGATGTGTGTGTGTGTGTGTATGTGTGTGTGCCACATGAGTGTGGATACCCAAAGGGACCAAGACAAGGTGCCAAATTCCCAGAGCTGGAGTCACCGGTAGCTGTGGGTTGCTTGACCTGGGTGCTGGGAACTGAGCTCTGATCTCTTGTAAGAGCAGCAAGTATTCTTAGTGCTAAAGCCAAGGCATCGCTTAGCCCCTGCTTTGTTTGTAAAGTGGGTTCTTATTGGTCTGGAGCTCTTCTGTTAGCCAGGGTGGCTGACCAGTAAGCTCCAAGGATCTGCTTGTCTCCTGTGTGCTAGAATCACAAGTGCACACCGTCACATCTGGGGTGAGGCTCAAACCCAGGTCTTCAAGCTTGTGTGGCAAGAACAGTAACTGAACTTTCTCATTCTCTACTCTGACAGTAGCATTGATCTTCCCAGACTGATAACTGCTGAAATCCAGGTCACGGCTCACCTCACCAAACTCAAAGCAAGGAGTGAGGAGAGGGAGACTCTAGACAGCCACCGGACTACAACCATCGGCTCTGAAATAATGAGAAACTATTGTAAGCAGACAGATGCCTTGATGTCTCTGAGAAGTTGCAAAAGAGACAGCTGTCTATGAAGATAGAAGCTAGACCGCCTGTCAAGCTGACATGGAATGAAGAGCTACAGTTCCATCTTCATTACATCCTGAAATTGAGCTCCATCTTCAAATTGATGCCTCAGAATCCATAGGAGCCATCAAGCAAAGAAATACACCCTGACAGGTTGTCATGGCCTCCGCATATGTGAAGTTGCCTGTGCACTAAAGGTTATCAGTCATGATGTCATGCCCTCAGCTGGTTTGCCTGCATTAATGCAGTTACCCAGCGCTGCTTCAGTCTTTTGTGTAGTTGATATTACAAGCTTATACCACCAGGCTTAGTTAACAGTCCTGTGTGTGTGTGTGTGTGTGTGTGTGTGTGTGTAAGGAAGACTCTGCTTTCACTGATAACTGGGCTATTTCAAAAGTTTAATTTCTCAGGATTTAAAACTTCTAAACTTTTGTAAAAGGTACAAATTGAGAATCTCAAAATATTGGACCACCTTGCTTTAAAAACTTTTTTTAATGAAAAATGGTGTGTGTGTGTGGCTAAGACACAAGTCAAAACACAAAATTCATTTATATTTCACACCTCATGAATATAGCCTGAAATTAATGATTTAGAGGATTTTTAATGAGCTTATGCTTTTACTATGACCCTTCAATTGAGGTCAAGTGTGGAAGTTTCTCCTGGTGGCACTGTCTTGGTGCTTAGCAAGTTTTGGATTTGTAAATGTTTTAGGCTTTCAAATTTAGATGCTTAGTGTATGGTGCTTCCCCAGTGGCAATGTAAAATGCATAGGGATAAGTATATACGTGGTGCTGGACCAATAGTTACTGAGTTCTTAAATATTTTATCAGCCTTCCTCAAATAGAAGTTTCTCACTCATCTCAATGCAGACCAGAATTTAATTGAAAAGCTTTTGCTTCATTTCCAGCAAGTACAATAAATTAAAGCTGGCCATACTTGAATGTCTATAAGGCTGTTGTATGTTTTATTGATTTTATCATCTATGGAAATATTCTCAATTGACCCACAAAGAGGAGTTTACCTTATTCTTCCTAATAAAATTGAACATACATTTTGAAGAAGGGACTTTAAAGCTATTAAATTCAAATGCTAGAAAAAATATTTACAACGCCCTAAACCGAGGCTATGTGTCCATTCCCTAGCACCATGCATATTTAACTAGTTTACTTCTTGAATGTCTCTCTGTCTCTTTGACTCTGTCTCTCTCTCTATGTGTGTCGCTGTCTCTGTCTATCCTTCTCTCTTTCTGTCTCTCTGTCTCTGTCTCCTGCCTCCCCTCCCCAGCCTCCGGATCTTGCTATGCAGCTCAGGCTCCCCTTAAACCTGTTTTAAACTAGTTCATTTTTCAGTACAGCATTCTCTGAAGTTCATTTCCTATGTGGTAAGGGTCTATCATCAGAAAGATGATAGAAATTAGAAATGTTCAGACCTGACTCCCTAATTAATGTATTCTTCAATTATTAAAATCAGCCAGTCTTTTATAATTTTCGAATTGTTTTAAAAGGTACACTGCAAATGGTGTTTACTTATAATCACACCATCCCACAACATCTGACTTAGACCCACCTCTTCTACTGTCACACCATCACACACCATCTGACTTAGACCCACCTCTCTTACTGTCACACAATAGCACACCATCTGACTTGGACCCACCTCTTCTACTGTCACACCATAACACACCATCTTACTTAGACCCACCTCTTCTACTGTCACATCATCACACATCATCTGATTTAGACCCACCTCTCTTACTGTCACACCATAGCACACCATCTGACTTAGACCCACCTCTCCTACTGTCACACCATAGCACACCATCTTACTTAGGCCCACTTCTTCTACTGTCACACCATAGCACACCATCTGACTTAGACCCACCTCTCCTACTGTCACACCATAGCACACCATCTTACTTAGGCCCACTTCTTCTACTGTCACACCATAGCACACCATCTGACTTAGACCAACCTCTCCTACTGTCACACCATAGCACACCATCTGACTTAGGCCCACCTCTCCTACTGTCACACTAGAGCACACCATCTGACTTAGACCCACCTCTCCTACTGTCACACCATAGCACACCATTTTACTTAGACCCCACCTCTCCTACTCCTTTTCATCTGGCGTTTGAATGTTCTCTGACTACTGCAGTTATATTTAACTAATTACATTCATACTTAGAATTTTCAAAGAATCACAAAGGACACAAACACTGTCTTTGACCTAAAGGACCATATAGTCTTTTTGGAAAAGTTTATTTAATAAAAGTTAAATTAGCAAATTTGGTAGGAATACAAAAAGATTAATAAACAGATGAAGGGTTAAGCTAACCTTTAATGAATGAATATAATTTTCATAGGCAAAAAAGGGATGTGGAATGGAGTGGGATGTTCCCAGTGAGGAGCCCAGAATGACCAGGTAAGTAGGAATTTCCACAACACATTACTAGAGCAAGAAGGGGAATCCATTGAAAAGGTATACTAGAAATATTTGAGAGAAATAAGCAAACTTGAAATTGTTATGTGGGGTCAATTTATGAGTCTAACCAGTTAAGTACCAATCAGTTTCTTCATGTTCCTGGCCTTGGATTTTTCCCCCTCTTACCTCTAGATTCCGGATTGTAACATTAAGAGTGGCCACTTTCAACGATCACCCTAGCTTACAACAGTTCCTGGCTACTTTTTTATTCTTAATTCCTAGAAATCAGGATTTTATGCTGAAGCTTGATTTTGATCACAGGTGATTAAAGTTAGAGATGTCTTATTCTTCCTAACCAGAGATGTCAGACTAAGGCGGTGAAACTGGAAAAAACATGGCCAAGTCTTTCTGTTACCTTGGGAGCTGAGGGTGGCCATCTGGTATCTGTCATATGCACCAATCAGCTGAGAAATTCACTCTTCCCAGGAAATACAAATGGCAGGAGAAGCAATGGCTCATCATGGAAGCCTCCCAGTTCCCAGTGGCTCCAGTCATCCCTTTAATTGCTGACCCTTCAACTGCATTTCTGCCCCTGTATTCTATGATACCTTGTGTCTTGTATAAATAATCCCCTCTTTCTGCTTAAGTTAGTTTGCTTTGGGTTTCTGTTTGATACCCAAAGAGTCCTAATATGGTAATAACAAGATACTTCCTGAAACCCTGCTGTCCTCTACTTCTGTATGTGTCCCCCACCTGCATTCTAAGGATAGATAAGCTTTCCCTTATTTCTCTTTTAGGCTTTGTATATTCCCTGCTTTAGAAATCTGAGCATCACAATTCACAATCCCTCTCTATGCCTTTGCTTTGACTCCCTGGCTTTTACTCCCTATCCTTGAAGGAAATGCTAACAAGGAAACGGAGAACACCTGGGAAGGTCATTTATATATGCCTGGGCTTATGAACAGATATGGGCTCCATTAGTCTGAATCTCCCAGGACATATGATAAAAAGGTTAAAAAACAAGAAAGAGCCAGGCATATAAACATAGCAGACAATATTGAAAGTCAAAAAAAAAAAAAAAAAAAAAAGAAGGATGAACATAATAGTCACAGGAGGAAATGTGGAGACAAGGTGTAGAGCAGAGAATGAAGCAAAAGCCATCCTGAGCCTTCCCCACCTGGAGATCCATCCCACATATAGACACCAAACCCAGACAATATGGAAGATGACAATAAGTGCTTTCTGACAGGATCCTGCTATAGGTGTCTCCTCAGAGGCTCCACATGAGAGTGACAAATAATAAGGCACATTTTTGCAGCCACTCTTTGGATTGAATATAGAGTCCCCAGTGGAAGAGTTGGAGAAAGGACTGAATGAGCTATAGGGGGTTGCAACCATAGGAAGAACAACAATATCAACCAACCATATCCCCTAGAACTCCCAGGGACTAAACCACCAATCACACATGGAGTGACCCATGGCTCTAGGCACATTGTGCCAGATGACGTCCTTGTTGGACATCAATGAGAGGAAAGGCCCTTGGTCCTTTAAAGGCTCGATGCCCCAGTGTAGGGGAATGTCAGGGTAGTAAGAGAACACTGTGTTCTAAATAACTTTAAAAGTCCCACAGTCTTTACATATTCTTAAAATTTCAATCTCTTTAAAATATCCATCTCTTTTAAAATTCAAAGTCTTTTTACAATTAAAAGTCTCAACTGTGGGCTCCACTAAAACAGTTTCTTCCTTCAAGAGGAAAATATCAGGGCATAGTCACAATCAAAAGCAAAAGTCAATCTCCAACCGTCCAATGTCTGGGATCCAACTCACGATCTTCTGGGCTCTTCCAAGGGCTTGGGTCACTTCTCCAGCCAGGCCCTTTGTAGCACACGAGTCATCCTCTAGGAGCACCCTCATAGAAGCAGGTGGAAGGGGCATGAGATAAGTGGTTCTAGGCAGGTAACCAGAAAAAAGGGCTAACATTTGAAATGTAAGATTAAAGTGTTTTAAAATAGAAAAAAAATGAAGACCCAGAAATTAAACTGTACTTATGGACACTTGATCTTCGCCAAATTAAAAAATATACAATAGAAAAAAGAAACACCTAAAATAAATGTCGCTGGTCTAACTGGGAGTAAGTATGTAGAAAAAAGAAAGTAGATGCATATTTGTCACCTGGCACAATACTCAAGTCCAGGTTGATTAAAGATCTCAACATAAAACCAGATTCACTGAATCTAACTGAAGAGAAAGCAGGAAAGAGCCTCAAACTTATGGGAATGGGGATAAATGTTATAAACGGGAACTCCAATAGCTCAGACTCTAACATCAAAGTTTATAAATGGGCCACAAGAAACTGAAAAGCTTCTATAAGACAAAGGGCATAGCCAGTAGGACAGATTGACAAACTACATATTGGGAGAAAAATGTTCACTAACCCCCCATCCAGTGGAGCACTAATATCCAAAATATATAAAGAACTCAAGTAGATAACCACCATAAGAGCTAAGAACACAATCTAAAAATGTGGTAGAGAACTAAACACAACATTCACAACAACTCATCTTGAATGGCTGAGAAGCACTGAAGAAGTGTGCAACGTCCTTTGTCTTCAGAGAAATGAAAACCAAAATGACCCTGAGGCTGGTTTCCAGCGGTATACTTTCCAGTGAAGAATGCTAAGATCAAAAAAACTCATGTGAAAGCATATGTTGGTGAGAATTTGAAGAAAGAGGAACATTCTTCCATTTCTGGTGGGACTGCAAAGTGCTATGGCAACTCTGGAAACCAATATGGAGTTCCTCAGAAATTTTCAGATTGATCTACCTGAGAGACAAGGACCAACCTTACTGGTGCATGGCCTGCTACTTTCAGTTTTCACTTGATGGCTTGTTACTCAGATTTTCTTATTGGGCTATGACTTTGCTCTTGTCTTTCTGATTCTCAAGCAGTTCTCTGTTCTTACACATTTTTTGAGATACCTCTAGCCACTGGGACTTATTTATACCTTCAAATCCCTCTAAATTGGGGGACTTCTAATACTTGGAGAAGCTGAGTGACAAAAGCAAAGTATGTTGAGCCCTTTGGTGTCCAGTGCACACGAATCTATGGGAGTCTAGATATGCTAATCCTCTAGAACATTCTTTAGGAAAGCAGCAGTATGCTCTCAGGTCCCTGTGTGACCTCACCTTTGTCAGCTTTGTCGGCTTTTCTACTGCTGGTCTGAGAACAATTGGAAACTCCTGGAATAGATGTCTCATATCTAATTTCCTTTGTCATTGTTAGTATACTAGTGGGAGTAGGTTTGATGGAAATATACTCTCAAACATTAATCAAAACAGTGCTTTTTATGGACCATCAGGATGAAGTACCAAGTTCAAGGAAAGTTCTGCACGAACTGGTCAAAGCCAGCCAAGTGGAGCAAGAAGAAAGCCAAGCAGAAGTCATTCATTCCCAGCACCCTCAGCACCTTTCTCCAGGACAGGGTCACTTAGTTTTGGTAGGAGAAGGGATGACCTGAGATAGCTGTCCCATATTCCCTCAGAAAAGAAGGGGCCAGGAATATTGGGGAAAGATTATGGGTGTCACGGGGCAGTAAGGAGAGTGTAAAGTGAATAAGTAAATAGATATTAATACAAAAATATTTAATTATTTAACAAAATGGCACAAAATGTATTGTTATAGTAATTCTAGTGTATACACAGGCAATCAGTTTAACACCCAGATAGACTAGATGTTGTAAACTAGGGTGCCTTTGTTATTGACATAAAGTATGCACGTTGCAAACATAAATAAAAAAGAAAGATGTTCATCCCAAAGATCTATTATTCTCCTCAAGTCTAAGTGTTTGTGGTCACCTTCACCAGAATTCAGGAGACCTCTGTTCATCCAGGTCTCAGGTCTCATCCAAAACACAGACCTGAACCAGCTGTGGCCAAGTGTTCCTGTTCTGCCTCAAGCTTCAGAGACACTGGAGGGGCAGCCCTGGCCTTCAGGTGGCAGCCATTCCAGGTCCTCTGTCAGCTAATGGAGTCTTCCACAGAGGCCTGTCATCTCAAAAATAGAAGCTTGGGTATTCCAAAGATTGGGATGCCACTCTACAGTCATGATGAGTTGGTTACGTGAGACCATAGAAGTTAACTAATGTCTGTATGACTGTTTTCCTTATTTGAAAGTGAGTAATGACATCATCTGAGGAGTGGTTGCTAAGAATAAAATCACTGATTAACATGAATGATAGGACTGTACAGAGCATGGGCTTAGTTTTCTGGGTCCAGTGCAAAGAGCTGGGAGAGTTCAAAACAAAACCAATAGAAACAACAGCAATACTAACTACAACAATTTTTAAAAAACATTCTGAGTGCTGGAATTACAGGCATGTACAAACTCTACCTTATAATAAACAAACAAACAAACAAACAAACATCCCTATTCCAGTTTTAGCAGTTGCCTCAGAGAGAGCTGTGTGACACTGCATGCTGCTTCCTTTCCCCAGATAGCTCAGGTCTTCAGTTCTCTACCAGGTCAGCTGGACCTAAGACACTGTAGTTAACCTTCTTACTGCCATGGTATGATTCTGCAACAATCCTTTTCTTGGTAAAACTGAGCCTGTATAGAGTAAGCCCCTTGTTGGTAGATCCAGGATACTTTAGGCCAGCAAACACACAAGCCACCCTTAGTGAAAGAGAAAAGGAAAAATCACATTGCAACAATATGTGCCATCATTGGAAGAAAAAGCCCTCATCTTTGAAGCCATCACCTATCTCCCCCTGATTTTTGAGCTCTGCATATTGATATTGTGTGGCCCAAGAAGGTAGTGAAATTCAGATGTTTTCCCAAAGAAGACATACATGATTTTTCACTCTTTATCTGTGAGGTTAGGGGGTATTATAGCACAGGTTCAGCAAAGCCAGCATAAGAACACAGAAGCCAGAGATGATAATGCCAAAGGGAAAGCATCCTGAAATTATAGACACATTAAAATTGAGGTTTCATCTTAACTCAGGTCATTGCACTCCCAGCCCTACCCTCTGAGTCTTTTTTTTTTAATTTTTTTTATTACATATTTTCCTCAATTACATTTCCAATGCTATCCCAAAAGCCTCCCACACCCCCACCTCCCCTACCCACCCATTCCCATTTTTTGGCCCTGGTGTTCCCCTGTACTGGGGCATATAGAGTTTGCCTGTCCAGCGGGCCTCTCTTTCCAGTGATGGTCGACTAGGCCATCTTTTGATACGTATGCAGCTAGAGACAAGAGCTCCGGGGTACTGGTTAGTTCATAATGTTGTTCTACCTATAGGGTTGCAGATCCCTTTAGCTCCTTGGGTACTTTCTCTAGCTCCTCCATTGGGGGCCCTGTGATCCATCCAATAGTTGACTGTGAGCATCCACTTCTGTGTTTGTTAGGCCCCAGCCTAGTCTCACAAGAGACGGCTATATCATGGTCCTTGCACTAAATGCTTGCTAGTGTATGCAATGGTGTCATCATTTGGAGGCTAATTATGGGATGGATCCCTGGATATGGCAGTCTCTTGATGGTCCACCCTTTTGTCTCAGCTCCAAACTTTGTCTCTGTAACTCCTTCCATGGGTGATTGTTATCAATTCTAAGAAGGGGCAAAGTGTACACACTTTGGTCTTCGTTCTTCTTCAGTTTCATGTGTTTTGCAAATTGTACCTTATATCTCAATATATTAAGTTTCAGGGCTAATATCCACTTATCAGTGAGTACATATTATTTGAGTTCTATTGTGATTGTGTTACCTCACTCAGGATGATGCCCTCCAGGTCCAACCATTTGCCTAGGAATTTCATAAATTCATTCTTTTTAATAGCTGAGTAGTACTCCATTGTGTAGATGTACCACATTTTTTGTATCCATTCCTCTGTTGAGGGGCATCTGGGTCCTTTCCAGCTTCTGGCTATTATAAATAAAGCTGCTATGAACATAGTGGTACATGTGTCCTTCTTACCGGTTGGGACATCTTCTGGATATATGCCCAGGAGAGGTATTACGGGATCTTCTGGTATTACTATGTCCAATTTTCTGAGGAACCGCCAGACTGATTTCCAGAGTGGTTGTACAAGCTTGCAATCCCACCAGCAATGGAGGAGGGAGACATAACAACAGATCCTGAAGAAATCGAAAACACCATCAGATGCTTCTAAAAAAGGCTATACTCAACAAAACTGGAAAACCTGGACAAAATGGACAAATTTCTGGACAGATATCAGGTACCAAAGTTAAATCAGGATCAAGTTAACGATCTAAACAGTTCCATATCCCCTAAAGAAATATAAGCAGTTATTAATAGTCTCCCAGCCAAAAAATGCCCAGGACCAGACGGGTTTAGTGCAGAGTTCTATCAGACCTTCAAAGAAGATCTAATTCCAATTCTGCACAAACTATTTCACAAAATAGAAGTAGAAGGTACTCTACCCAACTCATTTTATGAAGCCACAATTACTCTGATACCTAAACCACAGAAAGATCCAACAAAGATAGAGAACTTCAGACCAATTTCTCTTACTAATATTGATGCAAAAATTCTCAATAAAATTCTCGCTAACCGAATCCAAGAACACATTAAAGCAATCATCCATCCCCCTGAGTCTTATATTTGCTGTGAGTACAGCATCATGGTACAACCCGCAACATCCTTATTGCTCAACTTTGCAATTTAGGAAGACAGATATTGCAGAAGTCATGGCTATGAGGCTACAATGTAGTAATGTACAGCCCAGGATGACCTTTGCTCTATGATGCCCACTTAAATTGTCTGGTTGTATTTGAGAACAGGACCATGTGCAAGATAATGTTTTGAAGATAGGACAGCAAGTTTACCATTTATATTTGCCCTGTAGTTGATCCCCTATGTTTGAAAGAATAGGGAGTGTTCCTTATAAAAGATAGCATTGTAAACCAGAGATTTTGTGAAGCACATGGATATATATATATATATATATATATATATATATATATATATATATATATATGTGTGTGTGTGTGTGTGTGTGTGTGTATGTATATATATATATATATATATATATATATATATATATATATATATATATATATATATATACATACATATATATGTATGTATTTATGTATGGAAAGAATGAAAAGAATGACAACTATCAAGGAATGCACCATTAGCAAATATCATCCAGGTTTTATACAATTAAACGTATAGGAGAAAGATATTTGCCTCTGTGATACAGGAAATCCCTGGGAAATTGGAGTATATATCATATGAATTGACTCAGGTGGCATATTTATTGTTGAGAAAAATCTACTACATCCACAGTCCCTAGAGATTTGGGGCTAACAAAATCTCTTAAGCATGTCAGAGTCCTAACCAACGTTCCCCCTCAAAAGCACATGACATCTAATGAAGCAGTTAGAATTCTCCAGCTTTGGGAGGAGAGGTTGCCAACGGGGATCACATGGGTCCATGAGAGGCTCCAGGAGAGGCACCCCAGAAAAGGACCAAGTTGGGGAGAACTAGTTAGCAGGTAGATCATGGAAGTTGCTAGTGACATCATCAGTAATGCCTTCCTTGGAGAATCTCTTGTATCTAGGAGAGAACTAGAATCTTCTGTGTTGTCACCTTTGTTGTGGTGACAGCAACTGCCTGTGGTTCATCCCTTCTGTTTGCTCTGGGATCACCAGCAGGAATGTTTTCCTGGCTGCTCAGGCTATGTCAGAAAGAGAATGGCGATGAAGGAGACACCAGACCAACAAAGAAGGAGGAGGGAATCCTTTCTCATGAAAAAGGAAGAAGGAAATCATTCTGGAGAAGGCACAGTGAGTCCTGGGCAGAGTTGGGGATTTTCCTGGTAGAGGTAGGCTTGAGCTGGGCCTTCCAGGAGTATGTCTTACAAGCTGAAGCCTTGGACTTTGCCAATGTCAAAGAGTCAAGAATTTCTGATGATTAGTTTGACAGAGCCAGGAATTGACAAACCTGCAGCTACTTTTCTGGGAGCTATTTAATTTCAATTTGAGTGCCAAAGAATGCCAGGAGTGGGCACTATGGGAATATCAGTGTGTTATTCCTTTCATGGAAGGGAGTTGAAACACTTCATCTTCCAGATTACTGTAGGTAACTTGAGTCTCTGATGAAAAGAACAGAGAAGGATGCTTCCCTGGTCATGTCATGTGGTGAGGACTCAGACACTTTGGATTTGAAGACACTCGATTAATTAGAGCTTGATAGTGCTAAGCACTATGAATTTCAGGATTTCCCTGAAACACATCTGATATGACCTGACAATGTTCCCCATATCTTTATGTCTGAGGCAAATTATAGATTTCAGGGCAAGGGGTCCTGTAATAGGGAGTGTGGCATATGTCTGACAGTGGTGATTAGGAAGAGGACATAGCTTAGCAAACCAGCTGGAAGATAGCTTTTCTGCTCTTTTAGGAATTCACCCTGTCTTTACCTTTTCTCTCCCTCAGTCTTCTTCTTGGGACTCAGAATGGTCTCCCCTCTCCTGGCCCATCAAGTATGCAAATTCATTTTTGTTTATCTATCTGCAGGGTCTGCTAGAAATACTTCAACCCAAAATTACAACATCACTAATCAGATATCAAATATAAATAAAGTTAGAGAATTGAAATTGGATATGAGGAAGATCAGCAATGACATGGAGGAAATGTGTGGAATCCTGAACCTTTACATGTATGAGAATTTGAACTACAGGTAGGAATTATGCCCAGTACCCTGTTGCCTGTATTGTGCCATCTGTTAACCCAATTTCCTTCCATGAATGGAGTGTGTCATCTCCCATCATTCAATTAAGTAGCCCTGACAGGTGTTTAATTGTTGGATAAACAAGGTGCTGTTTGTTTATTATCAACTTCTTTTGTACTTGACCTTGGGGTGCTTGCAATCTGATTGTTGCTGTCAACAGCTGGAAGGACCTGCTCACACTTGCTGCCTCTCAGTGTGTGAATGCAATGCCTGCAGGATATCACACCTTTACTCTGATATTGTTCATCATATTCTGAGCGATGGCACCTCTCTGGATTTATTGGCATTCTAATTGTGTCTATGTGTGTGAACTTAGCTGTGTGTGTTTTGTTCAGGACTGAGGCTCTGGGACCTTTGATGGGGTCTGAGGATTTGTGTGATGCACAGTTTGCAGGTCCTGTTGGTGTGAGTCCATAGAGGTCCAAAGTGATCACCAGGGAAGTTTGCTCCTGGTGTTTCCTGGTTGTCACACAGGAATCTCCTGGGGGAGGAGGTGTGATAAAGCCTTTCACCTGTAAATAATAGTTGTGTCCTCTGGGAATTCACATAACAACAGGAACCAAGGAATGAGAATCCCTGCCTTAAAAATAAGAGGAAAGTCATTACAGATACCTATAAGACCCTTGCCTGTGGCACAGTGTATTGGAAAATTGTCATAGAAGTAATCTATTCCTTCATGCTTGCCCAGGAAGCTCTTGAAGGTCAGCTAGCTCCATTAGGTCTCCTTGCTCTGCTGTCCTCTGCCCAGGATAGTAAGTTTAATTAGCACCAAGGGGACCCAGTTTTAAGGAACTAGGATGTGGCATGCAATTGGCTTGGGTAGTCCATGATACAGCCTGTTTGCACATGATTATTGAATCCTCAATTCAGCACATTATTTGCTTCTTGGGCCATGACCTAACACAGGATGAACACTGAATTCAACATCATTAAATCACAACATGAGAAGACAATGTTGGATATGGATAAAATGACCCAGTCCATAATTGCTTCCATGAAGTTCTCCGAGGAACTGTTAAAAGATAACTATTCCTACAGGTGAGTCAGTGACACAACTGAGACCCCCAGAACTAGGTAGGAAATGCTTCTGTCCTTTTAGGACTTTGAAAAAACGCAAGGGCTCTGGTTCTATGTTATCTTTTTTTTATTTAGGAAACCTGCCCTGAGGCAAGGGTCTTGGATTTGTACCTCTTGGACTCAGTTGTCCTAAGTGTGAAAAGTGTCCAAGACCCTCCAATCTTTATTCTTCCAAATTCAAGGACCTCTACATAGAAAACTTTTCCACCACGCTGGGAATATCCAGGAACCCTGAACCTCTAGGTTTCTGACCACAGATTAAAAGATCTAGGTTTCCAGACAAAAATGGAAAGAGTGTACACATGTTGGGTCAGCTCAACTCTCTCAGAGGAGATAAGCCCTCTCCCTGCTGAAGGTTTTATGGTCCCACAGACCTATAATCAACCATGAAGAACATTTCCTCTTCTGTGATGTATAGGGTGCACTCTTGGTGTCAGGGCTTTCAGAAGTTTGTTGAGTCCTGTGGAACATGGGCGGTATCTTGATTTGACCTGCCTCTGTTTGCTGCTGCTATGTATACTGTAGACTCTTCTGGGACTGTCTGGGGTTCAGGGCCCTTGTGGGACCATGGGACTTGTAGTAGTGGCAAGCCAATGGAATCTGGCTGGGAATCACCAATTTTTTTTTTTTTTGTGGATCAGCATCAAGCAGAAACACCACCTCCGTGAGTGCACTCAAATAAAGGAAAAAGTGAGGATATTACCGAATGAGAACAGAAAGGTGCTGTTGGAGCAGGCTGGAATGCAAGTGTCCCGTGGGGAAGAAAAGAGGTTCTGTGAGGAGGCCAGCAAGAACATCTGTGCCTCAAGTGCCAAGGAGCAGCAGGTAGGATGATGTGTATCAGAGGCAGATTGCCCTCATGTCTAACCATAAACATAGACAATCCAATGCAACAGTCCACCAACTTCTCCAGGCACTCACCTATGTCTCCTCCAAGTGTTTGTTTATGTGATCATCTACAGGGCTCTCTGTGGAGGTAGCTTGGTTCAAGAAACTGCATGTTTGGAATGCAAATGTTCCTGCTCTGCTAGAATCAATAAGGGTGATAGGTTGTTTACACATCACAACACTACATGCCTTAAGTTTGAAGGATGCTGTGTTGGAGCCCTTGTTGAGAATAGCAAGAGCTTTGAAGGAAGAAGTAAAGGCCTGTAGCTCATTTGCTTTACAGGGATCTTGTGAGATTCTAGGTAGGAAATAGTTTGCAGGGATGACAGCCTTGTGTAATTGACAAATAAGTGGATTTCATTGCTGTCTTTTGGTGGCTTCTCTATTCCCCCCTTTCCCCTCTATCTCAAAATGGTCTCTGCAGGCTTCATATATCTTGGTTCACACTGAGAGGTCCTGAGTAGCATATTGTCAGTCCCATTTTCTTTGAGTGCTGTTGGAGTGGTCATTCCTGGGCCTGAGAGTCTGGAGTTGTCTGGATGACCAGAGATGACAGAGAGGCTTCTCACAGGCTCAGGTTTGGTGTGAGATTTCTGAGGCTTCATGAAAAAATTTCTTAATATATGCCCCCAATTCTGACCAAGAAGAGTGTTCTCTAGTGATTTTTGTTAGATGTTTTTTTTTCTGTCCCCTGTGGCAGGGATTCTCTGTGCAGCACCTGCTGTCCTGGAACTCACTCTGTAGACCAGGCTGTCCTTGAATTCAGAAATCTGCCTGCCTCTGCTTCCCAAGTGCTGGGATTAAAGTAGTGTGCCACTATGACCTGGCTTCTCCAGGGCTTTCTATCCCTCTAAAGTAATCACGGAGTCGTTGGGTCTCCCTTGAAACATCTCCTCTTCATAGTCTGAATTATCTTGGTCCTGACCCATAACAGATACCTCATTATTTTGTGCTCAGTTATGATTTTATGTGAATCAGTCTGTGTGTGCTTCTGTGTGTGTCTTTGTCTGTGACAGTGTGTCTGTGTGTTTCTTTTTGTGCATGCATTGTTTTCGTGACCTGTGTCTCTCTCAGTATGTTGGGAGGCCATTCAGTGACATCTGAGTTGTGCAGTTATTCTCTATATTACTTCTTTGAGCATTGGTCTCTCAATAAAAGTGACATTTCCTGTTTTGTTCTGTCCAGTAGTCTTTGCATCTCCTGTTCACTATCAGGTAGCACCCCCTCTCTCATTTATTTCAACAAATTGATAAACAACACAGCTATTTTAAAAATAAGTGTTAGATTGCTTCACTTTCCCTGCATAGATTTATCTCCCTGGGAGATTTGGGTTTGTCTTATTGGCTCCACCATGAACATGCATAGAATCCTACCGTGCATCCCTCTGCTAACATGGTTTTTGTAACTATATTGTGGGCATGGCTTTGTTTCAGGATAGATTCCTCTTCATAGTTGGCACAGTGCTGCATTTCATAAATGTCACAGCACGTTATTTCACCAGCTTTCTTCCTACTGATATTGAGGAAGATTTAATATCACATGAACTTTAATAGGTTGAAAACTTTCTGGGTAGTGACCCAAAGTCACTGTCTTCCTCTGATGCTACCAAGGAACCAGTGTAGTTGTAGGGAAGGCTACTGAGAGAGTCAACATGGGGCTTGCTGGAGGCTTTTCTTAGGAATCTATTTCTTGGGAATTTGGTATTGTGTTGTCCAGGTTATCTGTGCAGAGCTTGTAACTTCCTGGTAGGATCAGAAAGCATCTGCATAAAAAAAATTTTGAAGAGGAGTTAATTACAGATGAGGCCACAAAGACTGCCTGAGTCTAAGAACCTTATACTCATACACATCAGAGGTCCCAGTAGCTGCTCATGCAACAGGAAATGTGCTGGGCGACTGTAATATTTTCATTGATTTGTGTTTGTGTATCTCTATGTGTGTATTGTGTGGTGTGTATGTTTTTGTTCCTTGTGTGTGGTGTGTGTGTTTGTCTGTGTGTGTTTGGACCACGTTTGGCTGAGCTTGTTTATACTAAAGTTGTGTATTAGTGTAATACTAGGTAATTTTGTGTTTGTGATATGGGTGCTTGTATATACAAATGTGTGTGTGTGTGTGTGTGTGTGTGTGTGTGTGTGTGTGTGTGTGTGTGTGTGTGCGTGAGTGATTGTGCATGAATGCACCTGTGTGTGTCTCTAGAGGTCAAATTTAATGAGAAATACACTCTGAGGTTTGAGTTTGCACCTATGAAATATCAAATACAGCACTCCAATTATTCTTCATGCTCACCTAACACCCAAGAATAAAAGGACACAAGAATTCTTGTAGGGTCAGATTTTTAACTGACTAGAGACAAAACTATTGATTCTCATTGAAATCTTTAGAGCAAATGTAAGGGATATGGTATATGGAGGTAAGGAGGACATTGCTGTATAAAATCCTTGTGTTTATGACCTTTTTCTGCTCTTGGTGAATTGTGAAGGACCACTGGAAGGTCAGGTGGCTCACTGTGTCTTCTAAGCATTCCAGGTTGTTTTCCTCATTGCCTGCCACCATTACATTTCCTGCTACCTCTGCTCAGTAAAGCTTTGCCTTGTAGTTTGTCTTGGATTTTACTCATTGAGATATTGAGTTGCTTGGAGCTGAACTTGCATTCAGCAGAATTCCCATAGCTGTGGAGCAAACCAGGCCTGCTTCAGGAGCCCATTGAGGGTCTTGATAATCTAAAGTACTCACACTATCTTATCTGTGTAGTATTCAGCAGGACTGTTCTTCAACATCATTTTCTCAGAGTTAAAATCAGCCTCAGTTGGGGTTGGGAGAAATGAGGACCTTCAGACGGTTCTGGTAGTATAAAATTGGTTATGTCTGTTAGAAGCCATGTTCTGAAAGTAGAAAAGAAGTCCTCATTGACCCAGTTCTTCCAGAACAAGTAGGAGGTATCCACAGAGTCTAGGGTATTCAGTGCTGTAGTGGTCCTCAAAGCAGCCCTGAAGGAGAAGTTATCCTGATTTCCATTTGCTGAAGAATGAAACGGTACTGTGTGGTGCAGCCCTTCCATGAACTCAGTGTGAGATAATCCATGCAAGCTTTTGTCCTTCAACTAGTCAGCCTTTTCTTACTCAAAATAGCCCTGACACAATCACATTCTGGGGAGAAAATGGTTCCTTTGGATCCTGTTATAGACAGTTCCTATTACTCTGGGCTCATACCTTTGGACACCAAGTCAGTTAGGTGATGGAAAATGGAGATCCTATTGAAAGAAATTGTTTACTTTGGGACAAGTCTGAAACAGTGAGCAAGAACAAGAGGCTGGTCCACCACCAACATGTGAGCATAGGCTGGGAAACAAACCTATTCTACACAGCCTTGGGAACTTGCTGAGCCAGATTGGATAATAGGACAAGAACCCTGATTCCCAGACTGGTTTAAGAGTGGAAAGCATATCACTGACTGTGCTGCCTATATGCTTTGCCCACTAAGTACCTTTCCCATTCAAGATTTGGTTTTTTATGCCTCTAAAGTTTCCTGGGAGATTTTTATATTTGTATTAACCCGGAAACTAAATGGGGCACTGCAATACAATATGCTTTTATTGCATAAACACAAATAGGTGTGTTTGAGAGTGTGCCCTACAATAGTCATAGATGTACAGGGGTGTTCTGTTTTTTTCATGACCATCACTTTTAAGGTTCATTGCTCGGCCTTGGGAATATTTTTATTTAGCAAACTCTTACAGATTCTAGGACCTATGAAGTACCCATGGGGTTTTGTGTTGTATGTTGTCTCTGGTTATTTGGAGATAGAGGGATTGACAAGAGGAACCTTGTGAGGTTCCTGCACTGGAGAAATAATCATAGCCTTCACTTCAGTTCAGGGCATGCTCGCACCCCATAAGGAATCCACATGGTTTTCTAAGTTGCACACATCTCTCTTGGACTCACATTCAGACATTGTTCAATTGTTATTACTCAATATAATATACCTGCACAACTGGGGAAATGTGGTGTTTTTTATAAACTCCAGTATAATGTGTCATTGACAGTTCTGATTCTAGCAGTTTTTAAAAGGTGAGAAACAATTCCAAGCTCAGGTGTTCTATGACACTTGGGATGCACGGTATGATCTCAGCTGATAGGTCATGTTGGTTTGTCCAGCTGAATAGAGCTGTTCTGGGAGGGACAGCTCAATTGACAAATGCTTACCAGGCCTTTGTTTCTTCCTTCCCTAAGTCTGAAATAGTCCAGCAGAAAGCAGAACATGGCACAGACCACGACATGATCTCCCTCAAAGAGAAGTGCTGGAGGCGGAGCACTGAGTGTGCACAGGAAATACACCACTGTTGCCTCTCATCCCTAATAACCATGGCTGTTATGGGCTGTATGCTCCTCCTTTATTTTGGTTTCTTTGGTATGAACAGGCCTTAATTTCATCTAGCCTCTGACCCAGGAAGAGTGCACATTTAAAGGGACTCAGAGAAATGCTGAGACACATCAAGAGCTGCTGGGCATCCAGGAAGAATCTGAGTGCAAATTTATCTTTTCCTGATGGGTCATCATCAATAATTACATGGAGATCAGTCAACAAAATTGTAAAACCTTGGATCCAAGTCTACAACATGTGTTCTGCTTTGACTTGGGAGGCCATATCCTTCAGACCCACACTCCAAAAGGAGAGTGTTGCTTAAATTTCTCCTGCAAAGATTTTTTCCTGCAGGAACTGCTTTTCTACTTAGTTGCCAAGGACAGCCACAGGCTATAAGTCTGTGCTACAAAATAAGCAGACTAAGAATTTTGCTTTGCACAATTTTTTGGTTTGATTTTGGTTTGAGTTTTGATTAGTTTAGTTATTTGGTTTTTCTTGTTTTCATTCGAAGTTTTGTTATTAATTGGTTGTTTATTTGTTCTTGTAATTAATTTGATATTTTGATAAGGCTATATACAGTACATATTGACTGTCAGCTTTTAGTTACAATTGAGTACATTGCATTTATTCTTATGACTAACACAGTGATCTCCAACTCTTCACTCTTAAAAACCTTGTTATTTCAGGTGTGATCATGAAATCCCACAGATATCAGACCCAGATGGATCTCTGCATTCTTCACGGGACCTGGGCTCCATAGTTTCTTCTGAGCCAGACTGCACTACAAAGTCCATCATAAATTCATTGTGGAGAGTGTGTCCAACTCTCTGGATAGGAACCTAATGTTGGAAAACTTACCCATGCTGCATCCTTGTTGTCAAATATTTAGCTACTGTGAAAATTCTGTGGATGATGATGTTGAACACATTAATGGCAAATACATCAGTATTTCTGTAATAACTCTCATTAATTAAAAGCATAGTCTAAGGGAATAAAAAGCTGTCAGAAAACACAGCAGTGTATGCTTCAGCTTTCCTTCAAATATAAAATCACTGGTAACTGCAAGTAGAGATAATAAATTCCACAATCTGTTTGGGGACAGGTTTCTCTATGGGTCCTTCAACATTCATTTTATTACTTTATGATTCACAAGTGTCTGCCAAAAGACATCATTCAAAAACGATGAAGACTGCAATTAGGTATCATCCTATAAAATCCTAACAAATGATTTTTTATTTGATATTTTCTTTACATACATTTCAAATGTTAAACCCTTTCCTTGTTTCCTCTCTGAAGATCCCCTTTTTCCTACCCCCAACCCCTGCTTCCCAACCTACCCACTCCCTCTTCCTGGCCCTGGCATTCCCCTCTACTGGGGCACAGAACCTTCACAGGACCAAGGATCTCCTCCCAGTGATGACCAACCAGGCCTTCCTCTACTACATATTTAGCTAGATCCCTGAGTTTCACCATGTGTTTTCTTTGGCTGGTGGTTTAGTCCCAGGGATCTCTGGAGGTACTGGTTAGTTCATATTGTTGTTCCTTCTATGGGGCTGCAAACCCTTCAGCTCCATAGTTCCTTTCTCTAGCTCCTTCACTGGGGACCCTGTGCTTTGACCAATAGATGGCTGTGAACATCTACTGCTGTATTGGTCAGGCAGTGGCAGAGCCTCTCAGTAGACAGATATATCAGGCTCCTGTCAGCAATCTCTTGTTGGCATCTGTTGTAGTGTCTGGTTTTTGTGGTTGTTCATGGGATGGATCCCCAGGTGAAGTCTCTGGATGGATATGAGGTGTCCTCCTGCCTCAGCACAAATTTGAACACAAATTTGTACACATGCATCCACACACAGGTATACAGGCACACCAAACAGGCGCTGACACTGTAACCTAAGTACATTATGAATCCCTTTGACCTTTTCTGGTCTATGCATCTTTTATCTGTCTTTAAACACAGACAACATACCTGACATACCACTTTGTAACCTGTAGTCTCCCCTCCCCCAGCCTGAAACCTGCTTGCTCAGGGGTGGAGCTTCTCGCTCAATCATTCTGCCATGCCCACTGCTGGAACCTGCTGCTTTGCTGTTTGGAGCCCTGCACATTGTCACTCTGCTATTGCAACCCAAGATTAATTGGCGGGAATAGGGGCCCCCTTTCCCTGCTTTATAGTTGCGTGTGGAACAGTAAAATTGAGCTTTGATCAGAATGACTGTCTTAGCTACATTTCTTTATCTCGCCACCTAGCCCCTCTTCTCTTCCAGGTTTCCAAAATGCCTTTCCAGGCTAGAACCCATGTTGTGATCTGCTGGCCGGACACAACAGTAACCTCATGTACTAAAGAGAAGTTCTTTAAGTCAGACGTGATGGAACATTACTGATATCCCAAGACTCAGGAAAGGTGTGAAAAGTACAAGTCCAGGGCCACCATGAGCTACATCATGCTATTTCCAAACAAAACAAAACAAAACAAAACAAAACAAAACAAAACAAAACCAAAGTTTGTTTTATAAGCATTTGTTCAGTTGGTAGAGTACTTCCCTAGCATGAACTCAGGGGGATGGAGACAGGTAAGTCAATGTTTTCCGCTTCATAACAAGTTTGGGAGTAGTCTGGCTACAGGGAAATGGTTAGGTGTGAGATCAACAATACAGTGTGTGTGTGTTCTCAGAGAGAGAGAGAGAGAGAGAGAGGGAGAGACAGAGAAAGAGAGTTTATTGTTAAGACACTTAGATGTGACTTTGATAACTTCTCTCTTGAGCAGTCCATGGGCACTGTGGCAGTCTGAATGCGAATAGCCCCCATATATTTGGGAAGGATTAAGAGGTGTAGCCTAATGGAGGAGTTTCAAAAGCCCATAGCATTCCCTGTCTCCTGCCTGTGGATCAGATGTAAACTCTCAGCTACCACTCCAGTATGATACCTGTCTCCTGCCATGCTCCCCACCATAAGAGTCATGGACTAGCACTCTGCACCCAGGAGCCCCTGTAGACGCCTTCTTCTATACGTTGCCTTGGTCATGCTTTCTCTCCATAGCAGTAGCAAAGTAACCAAGACGGCCCCGTGATATGTACAACTACCACCCCCCAACCCCCACACAGTCGTTCTCAGTAAACTCCATTTATGGTTCATACAGACTTGTACTGAATTTCTCTTTTGTGGTGTAAGTTAAGAGTCTCATTTTTCAGTGAGTAGAAGTCCCCCTAAGGGACAGTTGCCAATGTTGAGCTGTGTCTTCCTTTTCCACTGCCATTACTATTCAGCCCAGGACTGCTTGGGGACCTTTCCTGAAGTGCCTTCCCCAGCCCTTAAGTTTCAAAGGCCCTCTCTAGTCTCCTGGATTCCTGCCTCCCTGGTAGATGCCATGCTGGCTACTGAGTCACCTACAGCTGCCTTCAGACTCCTTATGTGATTAATCTCCAGAATTGATTCCGAGAGAATAATCACAGAATTATTGATCCCGAGAGCACCTGGGTTGATTCCTGGCAACTGCGTGTCTTGGCTTTGGAGCTCTAAGCTGGAATCTGAAGTGGCTGGGTCCTACCACTGTATAGAGGGGCTCTGCTAGAAGTATTCTCGGGGGATCATAAGAACTAGCTTCCCATGCTGCCCCTGGCTTTTCCCCTGCACATTTGGAGGGAACCTCATATTTTCTATTTCTTTAAAAGAAAACGTATTTATTTTCAAGTTTATTTTAGGTATATGAGCATTTTGCCCACAGTATATGTCTTTGTACCATGAATGTGCTGTATGCGTAGAGGCCAGGAGAGGGTGTCAGATCCTCTGAAATTGGAGTTGCAGATGAATGTTAGCCATTGTGTGAGTGCTAGGAACCCAACTTGGGTCCCCTGGAAGACAGCCAATGCTCTTAACCTATAGCTGACTCTCCTGCCCTGAACGTGCCATTTCTTGAACTACAACTAAATCTGTCACAATTTATATTTATTTTAGACTTAATTGTTTCACCCTCTCTCTGTGGAAAGCAGACCTCATGTTGGTTTGTTCTTTTCTCTGCATCGTTAACAACCTCACCCAGCAGTCCTGGAATACTTTTTCATAATTTTCTATACTGATCTCTTTGTTAGATGAATCATTTGTAATTATTAATCATTTTCTTCTCTTACAAGCAACAACAACTGTGCGGAGAAAAAAATACATGATCTTACCATACTTTAGCCAAAAGGAAGGAAAAAAATACATGCAATTATGGAATCCTGTTGCACATTAATAACCAGTAGCCATGTTGAGACATAACCTACCAATTCAAAAATTCTTATTTTATCATATGTACACTTTTTACACATTGGGATTTAGGTAGTTAAAATATTTAACAGTTTTTTATTTTTAATAATAACATTTTTTTTACTATTAGTAATGTGTGTGTGTGTGCAGAAGAACATGCTATCCTGTACATGTGCGGGTCAGGGGATAACTTTGTAGCCTTAGTTCTCTCCTTCCACATTTATGTGCATTTAGTGATCTATTTAACTGACATCATTAGGCTTGTGTGGCCCATGCCTTTACCCACTGAGCCATCTCACCAGCCCTATATTGTGCTTTAAAAAAATCTGTCTTTCATTTTAAAATGACATTTAGTTTTTTTTTTTCTCTCTTAATAATTAGGTGAGATGTGGACAACAGGAAAATAAGGTCATTTGTAGAATTTACACCTTGAATTATGAGCTAGAAAAAAACCAAACCCAGACACTGTTGCTGATGCCAGGCCTATGTAGAAAGATCCTGTTGTACATACATGGCCGCCCACCCATGCCCACATACAGGTTTAAAAGATGAATAAAAAACAAAGTATATTAAAAAAGACCTAACAGCTTTGTAAAAGAATGAGATGAAAGTTGTAAGGAGATTAACAAATGAGAAGACAGTGGTCATATTAAGAAATTAAGAAGCAGGCTAAACAGAGACAGGAAGATTACTACAAGTTTGAAGCCAGTCCCATCTCTGTAGAGACTGGTAGGCCAATCACCAGAACTACATAGCAAAACCTTACCTCAAAAGGACAAGAAATCAGCACTGGCAACTGAACATTGTTGCAAACAAAATTAGGGAATTGGATAATATTTCAGAGAAAAGTATCCAAGACTAGCAAAACACACACAGACACAAACAAAACAAAACAAAACAAATCATCGTCACCATCACCATCACCAGCAACAACAACACCACCACCAGCAAAGAGGAGAACGGTGAAAGAAAGATCGAGATTTGGAGGATAGTATAAAATCTCTGTGTCAAATCTAGTTATAGAAACTCAAAATAGAGAAAATTGCATGGAACAGGAATGAAGATAAGTAACAGTTGAATTTAAAACATTTTCAGTCTTCTCTTGAGGGACATCTGGGTTGTTTCCAGCTCCTGGCTATTATAAATAAGGCTGCTATAAACATAGTGGAGCATGTGTCCTGGTTATATGTTGGCATATGTTTTGGGTACATGTCAATTAGTGGTATAGCTGGGTCTTCAGGTAGATCTATTTACAAATTTCTGAGGAATCGCCAGATTGATTTCAGAAGTGGTTGGACCAGCTTTCAGTCCCACCAGCAATGGAGGAGTGTTCCTCTTTCTCTGTATCTTTGCCAGCATCTGCTGTCACCTGAATTTTTGATCTTAGCCATTCTGACTGGTGTGAGGTAGAATCTCAGGGTTGTGTGGTTTGCATTTCCCTGGTGACTAGGGATGTTGAACATTTCTTTAGGTGCTTCATGGTCATTCAGTATTCCTCAGTTGACAATCTCTGTTTAGCTCTGTTCCTCATTTTAATAGGGTTATTTGGTTCTCTGGAGTTCTTCTTGAGTTCTTTGTATAGACTGGATATTATCCTTTGATAGTATATAGGATTGGTAAAGATCTTTTCCCAATCTGTTGGTTGCCATTTTGTTTCATTGACAGGGTTCTTTGCCATACAAAATGTTTGCAATTTTTTGAGGTCCCATTTGCCGATTGTTGATATTAGTTATCTGGAGACACCAAACCCAGACACTATTGTTGATGCCAAGAAGCACTTGCTGACAGGAATCTGGTATGAGTGTCCCCTGACCAATACAGATGCAGATACTCATAGGCAACCATCTAACTGAGCATGAGGATACCAGTGAAAGAGCTAGGGGAAGGACTGAAGGAGCTGAAGGGGGTTGCATCCCCATAGGAAGAGCAATATCAACTAACTGGACCACCCCATGCTCCAAGAGACTAAACCATCAACCAAAGAGTATACATGGAGGGATCCATGGCTCCAGATACATATGTAGCAGAGGATGACCTTGTTCGGCATTAATGGGAGGAAAGGCCCTTGGTCCTGTGCAGGTTTGATGACCCAGTGTAGGGGGATGCTAAAGGAAGGGTGGGAGTAGGTGGGGGATTGGGGATCACCCTCATATAGGCAAAGAGGAGGCAGGAGAAAGAGGGTTGGGTGGGGGTGGTTGTGGACAGTTAAAGGGGGATATCATTTGAAATGTAAACAAATAAAATGATTAATTAAAAATCCACCCCCCAAACCCAAAAAACATTTTCAGATTTAGAGAAGGATTTATATTTCAGGGTAAAATGAATATCAATTTCATAAGAAGAAACAAACAATCCTAAAACTAAAATCCACTTAGATTCAAACCATTAGTCCAAACACAAAATGAAAATATTAAAACTTGATGGACAGAAACATAGTGGACTGAGAGTAGACATCTCATTGCTGGCCCGAGGTGCCAAAAGGTTGTTATGAAGGGTTGGTGTTAATCACTTTCCATGTAGAATTCTGTAGACATTGAAATTTTGATGTAGGCATAGGAGGAAATAAAAATACAAGACTCAGAGGCCTTTGGTGAAAGAAATTGAAAAGCACATTCTCAGACACACACACAGACACACACAGACACACACACACACACACACACAGATATACACACACACAGAGACACACACACACACACAGAGACACACACACACACAAATACCAGTGTCTAGAGTTCTGTGAAGCAATGCCCCTCCCTGCCTTTTTTGTCTCCCACAGGAGACGCTATATCACTTCCCTCCTCTGTAAAAAGCACATTCTCAGACACACACATACACACACACACAGAGACACACAGACACACACACACAGAGACACACACACACAGAGAGACACACACACATGCAGACACACACACAGACACACACAGACACACACACAGACACAGACACACACACACACACACACACACACACACACACACACATACACACACACCACTGTCTGTAGAGGTCTGTGAAGCAATGCTCCTCCTTGCTTTTTTTTGTCTCCCACCCCAAACTCTGTATCAATTCCCTCCTCTGTATGAGGGCAAAGCCTCAGGAGGTGGATGGTAATGTGGAACAGAGGACACACCCCACAATCTCCTAAAGTGTACTGTTCCCTGAGAAGGAAACAAGGTGAGGGGGAGGGGCGGTGGCAGCAAGGCTTTCCTAGAGCGCTTTAGTCTGATTAATACACACAATGAATGAAAACAGTCATGCTAAAAGTAGTGCTCTTAGGATGGTCTGGTAGTAGTGAGATCAAACCGTATTTTTAGGACATCCTTAAAACACAATGACTTGGAAGAGTTGAAAAACAGAACTAGTTATACTGTGCATTCAGGAGCAAAGAGAACACTTTTATTATACAGGACAGAATTTAATGTTATAAGACAATGGAGATGGTATTCTGTTTTTGCTTTATGTTTTGAATTGTTTTATGTGAGTGTGTGCCTGCCTGTCTATCTGGGCACCATGTTCATGCAGGTACCTGAGGCCAGAAGAGGGTATTGGATCTTTTGGAACTGGTGTTACAGGTAGCTGTGAGCTGCCCAAGGTGGATACTGGACACTGAACGTGGGTCCTCAGGAAGAACACTGAGTGTTCTTAGTCACTGAGCCATCTCTCCAGCCCCTCCACCTACAAGACACCAGTTCCATTTATACAGAATCTGCTATCATAACCAGACCCGTTCCTTAGGTGCTCATGCAAGTTAGGACTTCAACGGGAACTGGGGAGATACCAACATTTAGAACATAGAAACAGCTGTATATGTAGTCACATTAATGAAGCAATCTGGATTATATCCCTGGCTCTGGGAGTTACACAGGTCCCTGGGCAAGCTGCATTCTTCTTTTCCAGTTTTAATGTCTTTTCTTTCTTTCCTTCTTTCTTTCTTTCTTTCTTTCTTTCTTTCTTTCTTTCTTTCTTTCTTTCTTTCTTTCTTTTTATAAAAAATAACGTATGTGTGTGTTTGAGACAGAGACAGGGACAGAGAGAGAGAGAGAGAGAGAGAGAGAGAGAGAGAGAGAGAGAGAGAGAGAGAGAGAGAGGAAACACAACTTTTTGGAGTTGGGTTGCTCATTCTGCCAGATGGGTTTGGGAGTCTGAAAGCAGGGAGTTTGGTTTGGAGCACCCACACTGGGTGCCTCCTAACTCCAGCTCTAGGGGTACTGGATGCTTCTGGCCTCCATGAGAATTCACACTGCTGTGCACAAACCCACACACAGACACAGACACCCAAGTGAAAAAGAAAAGTCAAAAAATGTAACAACATGCTTGAAAAACAGCAGTTCGCTTCTGGTCTGGGATAGCTCAGTTGGCCTAGAGGAATGAAGGGCTGGGTTTGAGTGAGCCCCAGTGTTCATCTGTGATCCCAGTGCTGAGGTAAAGGCAGCATGGTCAGAATGATGGAGATCTGTGAGTTATCATCTGGCTGCTAACTAAAAGCAAGGGAGGAACTTGTAGACTGCTCACTCACCCCACTTAACCCTCATTCAAAGTAAATGAAGGACAGGCTACTTAGGCAGCAGGTAAGAGGCCACTGAACAAAGCATAGTCACAAACAAAGAAGACCCAACATTCCAAGGCCCCTTTAAAGGAGAGATTCAGGAATGCAAATCTAGTCAGTCAAGTCACAGAAAGTGAGGGCTGGAAACCATCCAGTGGCTTAGCTCTCTCCACAATCCTTAGTGACCTTTATAGGTGTAGCTCCAGTGGAATATTAGCCTTGGAAGTTAGTATGACGTGGGAGCATGCTGGATCAAGTACGTGTTTTGAATTTTCGGTTTCAAAACGTGTGAATGCATCTGTCTACCAGACTAAGGGCCAGGAGATGCAGGAGTCTGAAGTCCATGAGAGAGGAAATGACCCATGCAAATGCAGTCACTCCTCTGTTTGCAACTAGAAGGAAACTGTATCCACTGCCAGTAAAGATGATTTCAGAAAAGATGATTGAAAAACTTGCTAGTTGCAATTTTCATTTTTTTTCCCAGAGAGCAGCAGGAGAGACAGTTGACATTTGAGCTGTGTCTCTGAACTGCCCCTGTCCCTAATTTGAGTTGAGAGCTCACAGGGAACCACAGACCTGCTCCTTAGCTGGTTTTCTTTTCACAAAATCTTTCAGCCATAGAAAATGAATAAAAGCAGGGCTCCCCAGCCAGCCCAGCCAGACATCCCAGCTGCCAGAATAGGTGCTTGGGAGCGGCTCAGGGGTGCAAAGTACAGCCTTGCTCTGTTGAAGCCAGGTACTCTCCTGGGCAATTGGCTCCAGGCTCAGCTCAGGAGGCGACCACCTGGAGCTACAGGCACCTGAGGCAAGGAATGCCTGAAGGAAAGGGGCCAGGTCCTGTTCACCCCTCGTGAGCTACTTGCCCCTGACATCCCCGATGCTCCTGTTGAGCCTGGGTCCTCGGTGAAGCTTCCTCTTTTAGCTGCACCACCGCCAGGTGCCTGTGACCGCCCGGTGGCTGCTTTCCTTTCCGTGCCATATATGGCCTGGCAGGGGGGGGTCACATGCATCCTGGGCCGCCGGCCGGGAGGGGTCGCTGGGGAAGGGGCAGACGGTGGGAGAAAAGGGGAGAGGGTCGGAGGCAGAGACAGGAGAGGGGTGGGGTGGCAGATTCTGGGGCCATGGGAGGCAGCAAAGGCTCGAGGAGCCCAGCGCTCGCCACCGCGCCATGGAGCTGCACTCATGCGGCTGCGGAGCTGGTGGTGGAGGGAGGGACCCGCGCGGGGGGCGGGGGGGGGGCGAACGCGTCGGAAGCCAGAGAGCACCATGTCCCTGCGCTCCATCGGTCAGCGGGCGCGGGCCCACAGGATGGAGCCGCAGCACGTGCGCCCCATGCTTGGATCCCAGAGCCCAGCCTGGGAGGAACCGGTGAGTACCGCGCCCACGCCCGCGCCCACCCCTCCCGCTTGTCCTTGCTCCCCGCCTCCCCGTCCCGGCCATGTTCCATTCCGGAAGCGGTCCGGGATGAGGTCCCCAGCTGCTTCCCAGCCGGGACAGCGCTTCCTCCCGCGCCCTGGCTCCTCCTTGCTCGCCGCCCTAAGCGCCTTTGTCTGGTCGGCCTCTGGATCCAGAGAGGACCATTTCCGTGCTTCATTCTTTTCTCAGCTTTGCACTTTATTTCCTAGAGTGGCATGGAGGCCAGGGAAGTGGAGGGGGCTGGGTTGCGCGGTCAGCGGGTGCTGCCAGGAGGAGACGGGGGTTCACCTCTTGACCATGCGCTGGCAGTCACCTGGGCACGCAGGTTCCCGAGGAACTTGGCGTATATAAGTGGCTAAGGCATTTTATTAGTTCAGCACATATTCTTATCCAACACCTGTCGTGTTCTGAGATTGTTGGGCAAGCTGTTAACTCTCAGACAAGCGTTGTCCCCAAGAACCTTACTTTATAGCTGAAGGGTGACATCTATCCAAGTATGTGTCATAAAAAGTTCTCACGAGGGATTTTATTCAGAACTTTGTGTAATGACTACAATATTTAAGGATTTTTCAAATGCTTTATATAACTACATAAGAAAGTTGTGTTACCTGAACGACTAAAAGAGGAGTGTATTCAAGAGAAAGCAAGAATGTAGTAGAGGAAACACCTTTAAATGTAAAATTTTAATGTGTTCTTGGATTCGGTTAGCGAGAATTTTATTGAGGATTTTTGCATGGATATTCATAAGAGAAATTGGTCTGAAGTTCTCTATCTTTGTTGGATCTTTCTGTGGTTTAGGTATCAGAGTAATAGTGGCTTCATAAAATGAGTTGGGTAGAGTACCTTCTACTTCTATTTTGTGAAATAGTTTGTGCAGAATTGGAATTAGATCTTCTTTGAAGGTCTGATAGAACTCTGCACTAAACCCATCTGGTCCTGGGCTTTTTTTGGTTGGGAGACTATTAATAACTGCTTCTATTTCTTTAGGTGATATGGGACTGTTTAGATGGTCAACTTGATCCTGATTCAACTTTGGTACCTGGTATCTGTCCAGAAATTTGTCCATTTCGTCCAGGTTTTCCAGTTTTGTTGAGTATAGCCTTTTGTAGAAGGATCTGATGGTGTTTTGGATTTCTTCAGGATCTGTTGTTATGTCTCCCTTTTCATTTCTGATTTTGTTAATTAGGATTTTGTCCCTGTGCCCTTTAGTGAGTCTAGCTAAGGGTTTATCTATCTTGTTGATTTTCTCAAAGAACCAACTCCTCGTTTGGTTAATTCTTTGAATAGTTCTTCTTGTTTCCACTTGGTTGATTTCACCCCTGAGTTTGATTATTTCCTGCCGTCTACTCCTCTTGGGTGAATTTGCTTCCTTTTTTTCTAGGGCTTTTAGATGTGTTGTCAAGCTGCTAGTATGTGCTGTCTCCCGTTTCTTCTTGGAGGCACTCAGCGCTATGAGTTTCCCTCTTAGAAATGCTTTCATTGTGTCCCATAGGTTTGGGTACGTTGTGGCTTCATTTTCATTAAACTCTAAAAAGTCTTTAATTTCTTTCTTTATTCCTTCCTTGACCAAGGTATCATTGAGAAGAGTGTTATTCAGTTTCCACGTGAATGTTGGCTTTCCATTATTTATGTTGTTATTGAAGATCAGTCTTAGGCCATGGTGGTCTGATAGGATACATGGGACAATTTCAATATTTTTGTATCTATTGAGGCCTGTTTTGTGACCAATTATATGGTCAATTTTGGAGAAGGTCCCGTGAGGTGCTGAGAAGAAGGTATATCCTTTTGTTTTAGGATAAAATGTTCTGTAGATATCTGTCAGGTCCATTTGTTTCATAACTTCTGTTAGTTTCACTGTGTCCCTGTTTAGTTTCTGTTTCCACGATCTGTCCTTTGAAGAAAGTGGTGTGTTGAAGTCTCCCACTATTATTGTGTGAGGTGCAATGTATGCTTTGAGCTTTACTAAAGTGTCTCTAATGAATGTGGCTGCCCTTGCATTTGGTGCGTAGATATTCAGAATTGAGAGTTCCTCTTGGAGGATTTTACCTTTGATGAGTATGAAGTGTCCCTCCTTGTCTTTTTTGATAACTTTGGGTTGGAAGTCGATTTTATCCGATATTAAAATGGCTACTCCAGCTTGTTTCTTCAGTCCATTTGCTTGGAAAATTGTTTTCCAGCCTTTCACTCTGAGGTAGTGTCTGTCTTTTTCCCTGAGATGGGTTTCCTGTAAGCAGCAGAATGTTGGGTCCTGTTTGTGTAGCCAGTCTGTTAGTCTATGTCTTTTTATTGGGGAATTGAGTCCATTGATATTAAGAGATATTAAGGAAAAGTAATTGTTGCTCCCTTTTATTTTTGTTGTTAGAGTTGGCATTCTGTTCTTGTGGCTGTCTTCTTTTTGGTTTGTTGAATGATTACTTTCTTGGTTGTTCTAGGGCGTGATTTCCGTCCTTGTATTGCTTCTTTTCTGTTATTATCCTTTGAAGGGCTGGATTCATGGAAAGGTATTGTGTGAACTTGGTTTTGTCGTGGAATACTTTGGTTTCTCCATCTATGGTAATTGAGAGTTTGGCCGGGTATAGTAGCCTGGGCTGGCATTTGTGTTCTCTTAGTGTCTGTATAACATCTGTCCAGGCTCTTCTGGCTTTCATAGTCTCTGGTGAAAAGTCTGGTGTAATTCTGATAGGCCTTCCTTTATATGTTACTTGACCTTTCTCCCTTACTGCTTTTAATATTCTATCTTTATTTAGTGCATTTGTTGTTCTGATTATTATGTGTCGGGAGGAATTTCTTTTCTGGTCCAGTCTATTTGGAGTTCTGTATGCTTCTTGTATGATCATGGGCATCTCTTTTTTTATGTTTGGGAAGTTTTCTTCTATTATTTTGTTGAAGATATTAGCTGGCCCTTTAAGTTGAAAATCTTCATTCTCATCAATTCCTATTATCCGTAGGTTTGGTCTTCTCATTGTGTCCTGGATTACCTGGATGTTTTGAGTTAGGATCCTTTTGCATTTTGTATTTTCTTGGACTGTTGTGTCGATGTTCTCTATGGAATCTTCTGCACCTGAGATTCTCTCTTCCATTTCTTGTATTCTGTTGCTGATGCTCGCATCTATGGTTCCAGATCTCTTTCCTAGGGTTTCTATCTCCAGCGTTGCCTCGCTTTGGGTTTTCTTTATTGTGTCTACTTCCCCTTTTAGTTCTAGTATGGTTTTGTTCATTTCCATCACCTGTTTGGCTGTGTTTTCCTGCTTTTCTTTAAGAGCCTGTAACTCTTTAGCAGTGCTCTCCTGTAAATCTTTAAGTGACTTATGAAAGTCCTTCTTGATGTCCTCTATCATCATCATGAGAAATGTTTTTAAATCTGGGTCTAGATTTTCGGTTGTGTTGGGGTGCCCAGGACTAGGTGGGGTGGGAGTGCTGCGTTCTGATGATGGTGAGTGGTCTTGATTTCTGTTAGTAGGATTCTTACGTTTGCCTTTCGCCATCTGGTAATCTCTGAAGCTAGCTGTTTTAGTTGTCACTGTTAAGAGCTTGTTCTTCAGGTGACTCTGTTAGCCTCTATGAGCAGACCTGGAGGGTAGCACTCTCCTTAGTTTCAGTGGGCAGAGTATTCTCTGCAGGCAAGCTCTCTTCTTGCAAGGCAGGTACCCAGATATCTGGTGTTCGAACCAGACTCCTGGCAGAAGTTGTGTTCCACTCACTAGAGGTCTTAGGATCACGTGTGGAATCCTGTGTGGGCCCTTGCGGGTGTCAGGCGACTCAGCTGGCAAGGTAGCCGGGGCTCGAGTGGAGTGGAAGGGGTTTGTGCCCCAGATCAAGCCCGGGTAGCCTGCTTCCCTATGTACCGCAGTCTCAAGTTCCGCGCGATTGGATTGGGGCAGGCACTGTGGTCCACTCACCAGAGGTCTTAGGGTCCCGTGGGGAGTCCCGTGTGGACCCTTGCGGGTGTTGGGCAAGACTCTGCTGGCAAGGTAGCCCGGGGCTCGAGTCTCGAGTCGAGCGGAAGGGACTTGTGCCCCAGATCAGGCCCGGGTAGCCTGCTTCCCTATGTACCGCAGTCTCAAGTTCCGCGCGATTGGATTGGGGCAGGCACTGTGATCCACTCACCGGAGGTCTTAGGGTCCCGTGGGGAGTCCCGTGTGGACCCTTGCGGGTGTTGGGCAAGACTCTGCTGGCAAGGTAGCCCGGGGCTCGAGTCTCGAGTCGAGCGGAAGGGACTTGTGCCCCAGATCAGGCCCGGGTAGCCTGCGTCCCTATGTACCGCAGTCTCAAGTTCCGCGCGATTGGATTGGGGCAGGCACTGTGATCCACTCACCAGAGGTCTTAGGGTCCCGTGGGGAGTCCCGTGTGGACCCTTGCGGGTGTTGGGCAAGACTCTGCTGGCAAGGTAGCCCGGGGCTCGACATAGTACTTGAAGTATTAGCCAGAGCAATTCGACAACAAAAGGAGATCAAGGGGATACAAATTGGAAAAGAGGAAGTCAAAATATCACCTTTTGCAGATGATATGATAGTATATATAAGTGACCCTAAAAATTCTACCAGAGAACTCCTAAACCTGATAAACAGCTTCGGTGAAGTAGCTGGATATAAAATAAACTCAAACAAGTCAATGGCCTTTCTCTATACAAAGAATAAACAGGCTGAGAAAGAAATTAGGGAAACAACACCCTTCTCAATAGTCACAAATAATATAAAATATCTTGGCGTGACTCTAACTAAGGAGGTGAAAGATCTGTATGATAAAAACTTCAAATCTCTGAAGAAAGAAATTAAAGAAGATCTCAGAAGATGGAAAGATCTCCCATGCTCATGGATTGGCAGGATCAACATTGTAAAAATGGCTATCTTGCCAAAAGCAATCTACAGATTCAATGCAATCCCCATCAAAATTCCAACTCAATTCTTCAACGAATTGGAAGGAGCAATTTGCAAATTTGTCTGGAATAACAAAAAACCTAGGATAGCAAAAAGTCATCTCAAGGATAAAAGAACTTCTGGCGGAATCACCATGCCAGACCTAAAGCTTTACTACAGAGCAATTGTGATAAAAACTGCATGGTACTGGTATAGAGACAGACAAGTAGACCAATGGAATAGAATTGAAGATCCAGAAATGAACCCACACACCTATGGTCACTTGATCTTCGACAAGGGAGCTAAAACCATCCAGTGGAAGAAAGACAGCATTTTCAACAATTGGTGCTGGCACAACTGGTTGTTATCGTGTAGAAGAATGTGAATCGATCCATACTTATCTCCTTGTACTAAGGTCAAATCTAAGTGGATCAAGGAACTTCACATAAAACCAGAGACACTGAAACTTATAGAGGAGAAAGTGGGGAAAAGCCTTGAAGATATGGGCACAGGGGAAAAATTCCTGAACAAAACAGCAATGGCTTGTGCTGTAAGATCGAGAATCGACAAATGGGACCTAATGAAACTCCAAAGTTTCTGCAAGGCAAAAGACACCGTCAATAAGACAAAAAGACCACCAACAGATTGGGAAAGGATCTTTACCTATCCTAAATCAGATAGGGGACTAATATCCAACATATATAAAGAACTCAAGAAGGTGGACTTCAGAAAATCAAATAACCCCATTAAAAAATGGGGCTCAGAACTGAACAAAGAATTCTCACCTGAGGAATACCGAATGGCAGAGAAGCACTTGAAAAAATGTTCAACATCCTTAATCATCAGGGAAATGCAAATCAAAACAACCCTGAGATTCCACCTCACACCAGTCAGAATGGCTAAGATCAAAAATTCAGGTGACAGCAGATGCTGGCGAGGATGTGGAGAAAGAGGAACACTCCTCCATTGTTGGTGGGAGTGCAGGCTTGTACAACCACTCTGGAAATCAGTCTGGCGTTTCCTCAGAAAACTGGACATAGTACTACCGGAGGATCCAGCAATACCTCTCCTGGGCATATATCCAGAAGATGCCCCAACAGGTAAGAAGGACACATGCTCCACTATGTTCATAGCAGCCTTATTTATAATAGCCAGAAGCTGGAAAGAACCTAGATGCCCCTCAACAGAGGAATGGATACAGAAAATGTGGTAAATCTACACAATGGAGTACTACTCAGCTATTAAAAAGAATGAATTTATGAAATTCCTAGCCAAATGGATGGACCTGGAGGGCATCATCCTGAGTGAGGTAACACATTCACAAAGAAACTCACACAATATGTATTCACTGATAAGTGGATATTAGCCCCAAACCTAGGATACCCAAGATATAAGATATAATTTGCTAAACACATGAAACTCAAGGAGAATGAAGACTGAAGTGTGGACACTATGCCCCTCCTTAGATTTGGGAACAAAACACCCATGGAAGGAGTTACAGAGACGGAGTTTGGAGCTGAGATGAAAGGATGGACCATGTAGAGACTGCCATAGCCAGGGATCCACCCCATAATCAGCATCCAAACGCTGACACCATTGCATACACTAGCAAGATTTTATTGAAAGGACGCAGATGTAGCTGTCTCTTGTGAGACTATGCCGGGGCCCAGCAAACACAGAAGTGGATGCTCACAGTCAGCTAATGGATGGATCATAGGGCTCCCAATGGAGGAGCTAGAGAAAGTAGCCAAGGAGCTAAAGGGATCTGCAACCCTATAGGTGGAACAACATTATGAGCTAACCAGTACCCCGGAGCTCTTGACTCTAGCTGCATATATATCAAAAGATGGCCTAGTCGGCCATCACTGGAAAGAGAGGCCCATTGGACTTGCAAACTTTATATGCCCCAGTACAGGGGAATACCAGGGCCAAAAAGGGGGAGTGGGTGGGCAGGGGAGTGGGGGTGGGTGGATATGGGGGACTTTTGGTATAGCATTGGAAATGTAAATGAGTTAAATACCTAATAAAAAATGGAAAAAAAAATGTAAAATTTTCTGGCATGGGGTGCAATGGGGTTGACGATTTAATCTAAATATGTTTTGAAGGAACACTGGGTCCACCCGAATCTGTGTTGTTTATGTTTGGGACAGAGCATCACACTGTAGGACAGGCTGCTGTGGGATTTACCCGGTAGGCCAGGCAGGCCTGAAACTGCATGCCCTGGTCTTGCTTCAGCAGAGTACAAGGCATCATCAAATTCCCCAAAATCAGAGTCTTTAACTTTGATTCAGGGATCTCAAGAATCTGAATGAAGTGAGTTCTGGTTTCCTTCAGAATGAATCGATATGACCGCCATGCGGTAAGCTATACTTAGAACATTAATTGCTAGTCTATATATATTTTAAGAAGCCACACTGTCTGTCTGTCTGTCTAACACACACACACACAGACACACACAGACACACCGACACACAGAGAGAGAGGGGGGAGCGAGAGCGAGAGAGTAAGAGAGAGAGAGAGATATCAGATCTAAGCAGTAGAATCACAGCTTTTTGAAGCCCCAACTCTGTGTGCACAGAGACTCTCATTTTCAAGCTTTGTGTGTGTCCCCTCCCCCAAGCTTCCTAGTAGGTGGCACAGAACAAGCAGCTGGTACATGCTCTGGCAACCACAACTAGAGACCCAGCTCCATGCCTTTCCCACCAAGATATATTTATCCTCTGAGCCAAAATAAATCCATACTCTCTTAAAACAAAATGAAAGAACAACAAAGAAAGCAAACCTGTTTTCACTGGGATTCCAGTTCTGAGTTGGTTTTTCAAAAACTTTCTTAAAATTTAAATATAGGGTATTTAATATTTTACCATACAAACTTGACTAAATGGGATTACTGTGTTATCATGGCATGTGGCAACATGTATGCAAGAATTTGCTCTCTCTCTCTCTCTCTCTCTCTCTCTCTCTTCCCCTCTCTCCCATCTATGATGTATTTTTCAGTGAACACAGTTTGAGTTTCAAGAAGATTGGATCTTGTAACAAAGGGTATATTTTAATGTTTGAAGCTATATGTGATCATATTGACTAACAGCACACATGTGGTCCAGGCTTCATAAGAGAATGACAGTAAAAGAGCCATTAGCTAGAATCCAAGTACCTTCTGCCCTGCTTTCTATTAGAGGTAGGGACCAAAGAAAATGTTGGGACACAAGTTGAAGTAGGGGAGAGAAAGGAGGTGATGGGAATGCCTGGCCTGGTTCTGCCTGCCTTTAATTTCAGCACTTGGGAGTACTCAGAGACAAGTAGATATCTGTGAGTTCAAGGCCCTGCAGGCTCTTCCTGGGTGTGCTTCCAAGCATCAGTACTTGAGGCAGGTGTTCCTTCTGCATCCATATTCATCCTAATCTGAATTTTCAGGAGTATTTTATTTCACATTTAGATGAATAGGGGAATTTTGAGAAAGAAATGAAACATTCCTGGGGAAATTTTTGAAAATAAACAATCAGTTCCCCATGGGGGAATTAGTAATGAGTTTCCAACCAATCTAATGGAGGTCTTTGGAAGGAGGAGGTACTGAAAGGATTCCCTTCAGTGTTAGGAGTGGCTCCTGGAAAGTGCAGCATGAATTGTGAGGAGAGCTAGTTAGCATGGTTGCAGTGTCAGCTCCCCATGACATCAGCAGTTCCTTCCCTAGACATTCTTTTGTATCCTGGAGAGGCCTGGCATGGTTTGAGATGTCACCTGTGTTGTGGCAACACCAACTGCTCTTGGACCACTTTATGCACTGTCTTTCCTAATCATCCATAGATATGTTGGCCAGAGGAAGGATGCTACTTAGGAGAAAGAATGGACACAAGTGAGAGGAAGAAAGATGACCCTTGACCCTCAGACCAAAGCATCAAGAAATAAATGGTCCTTGAAAATGCGCCACCATAAGTATTGGTCAGAAGATGGGAAAATTCCTGAAGGAGACCACAGTCTGTTTCTGGGTCTTCAGGAATTGGGACTCAGTAGTTAGTCTCTCTTTCCCAGAGAGACTTCTGGCCTTCCCTGCTTGTCATGGATCCTGAATTTGTCAATGATTACAGGACATTAGTTTGTCCCAGATCAATGAAGTTTTAAGGCCAAAGCTGTTGTCCTGGGAGTTTCAGGCTTCTGCTCTTACAGGGGAAATGGGTTTGAATGGGACAAAAGTGAAAGCAGCAGCAGGCAGAGGACTGTGAGTGAGATGTCAGCACCTCAGGGCTGGGCATCACTGTCCTTTACCCCAGGGACTCCATTAGGTGAACTGTCTGTCCAGCTCTCCTAAGAAGGAAAGAAATTGGCTTCCCAGGGAAGACCTTTCATTTCTCAGATGTCACAGAAGAACGTCTCTGAACAGTGTTCCCTAAAAGTTGCCCACATAGGTAGCAGGTGTGGGTATCAGTTTGTTCTCTAGTCTAGCCACTGGACTGTCAAAATAGTGAGCCAGAGTAGAGACTGGTGCTTTCTTGCCAACTCTGGGCACACTGGGCTCTCACGCAGCTGACTTGGTGAGTCTGGGAACGCGTTGTGCTCTTGCACTGTTTTTCCATCCATAGTCTTGTTTCTAGAGTGACCTGACAGGAGATATGGGCATCTCCACACCATCTTGGTGCTTGTGGGCTATGATAATTTTCTGATGGTTTCTATACCACAAGCTTATGGACAGTACTGCCTAATTAAATCATACGTAGCTATGAATAAGCCTGAGGATCCTGTCCTTGGTCACATGATGCATGTGCTAATGAAGCAAAAGAGGAATGACTGGGTCACATGCATTCCTGTTTTGTCAGATGTCTGTATAGGACTCAGTGTTCTGTCAATGCTCTGTGCCTTGACAGTATGCATATTCACTTGTGTTCATCTACCCATAGGGGCTCCTGGTGTACCATCATCATCCCCAACACTCCTGTTCAGAAGATGGGTGAGGAAAGTGGAAAGTCTAACCAGTCAGCCGATGACCAGTGGGAAAAATGAGCTACAAGATCACCTGATCTTCATCAGTGAGAAAGCTTTGCACAAGAGGTATTTTTCATTCTGTCAAACATCATGGTCAATTTCTTGGGTCTATGGTATGGCCTACAATTTATTCTTATTAAATTTTATGGTACTTGGAGACTGTAACTCCAGGGTGTCACTGTGCCCAACCTTTTCTCGCTAAACGTTCTCACAGGCTGAACTTGAAGTCAGAGCAGGAGTGAGCTGCGGACATAGGGTATTCTATTTTTTTTATATGAAAATGAAAGCCTACAACTGAGGGATTGAAGAGGATGTGATGTCTCAGCATGTATTGATAGAAGCACTGACATGTGACCGTTTGAGTGAGATATTAGTTGCTGTGAGGTTTTGATTGATTGTTTGCTTGCTTGAGTTCGTTGTTTGTTTGTTTGCAAAGCTTTGTAATTGTCTGGCAGGTGTTGCTTGCTGAAGCTTGCTATATCACCAGGAAAGCTTGGTCCCATTTGGTCCATCCTGATACATGATGGAAGGTCTTGGGCTCATTAATACTCTTCTCAGATTTTGGGTCTTATAAACAGAATGTCCTCTGCATTTCCTCTGGATTCTATTTCAATTGTACTTTCTCATTCTCCCTGCAAACACACGCTGATTCTGTGTGCATGCATGTGTGAGTGTGTGTGACTCTCTCTATATTCTGGTCATAAGGGTATGTGGTAGGACCTGAGGAATTGCCTGCCTTACAGTCTGCTGACAATGCCAATGCTTAGGACTGGAAACCATACTTCAAGCAACAATGCACTTGCATTATGTGTTCAACTTGATGAAATATTTGAGTTCTGTGGTGAATTCACCATGACCTCCTCATTCTGGGTAATTCTCCCTGAAATGTGGATTATATAGTTTGGCCAAATTCATAGAACTAGGCCAAAGATCAAGAGTCCTTGTTCTGAAAGAAAAAAAAAAGGAGAAATGTCCTCATAGTTTCTGTATACCCACACCTGTGCCATAAACTACTGAGAGTTTAGAGACCTCGTCTGTCCCTCCAGTCCTATGCGGGAGCTCAAACAACCAGAACTCTAACCACCTGGACACCCAGCCTCTGGAGACCTTTGGACAAGATAGCAAGATTAATAAGCTTAGATGATCCTAGTACATAGGAGGTAGAAGGTAACATACTGTGAGCTTGGATAGTTCAGAATCCATCCTGGATTCAGGTGACCCTTGAAGCCTGTGTTCTTGGGACTCTTTGCTCTTGGGGCCAGGCCCAACCACAGATCAAATCCTTACTATGAAAAATTGAAAGTGGAGACTAAGCAGGTAATGTTGGACCTGCAGAGCTTACAGAATGTGTACACTGAGGCCTCAGAGACATTTGAATTCCTGGCAAAGAGAAAGGCTGCTATAGGTAACTGTCTGTCTTGCTTGGGAGCACATGAGCTGTAGAATTGCCATCTCTGCTTTTGATCCTGCACAGGAGACTCTCGAGCTCTGGTTCTTGCTTTCTGCCACTTCACACAGGAGCCTTTAGATTTTTCTGTTGTAAACCTGTGGGTTGAAACACTTTTTGGGGTAAAAAAAAAAAGGTCAAAGGACCCTTTCACAGAGGTTGTGTATCAGACAATCCTTTATCTCAGACACTTCTATTATGGCTTATAACAGTACAAAAATTATAGTACCCAAGTAGCAATGAAAATAATCTTAAGTTTGGGAGGTCACTGCATTAAAGCATCCACAGCATTTGGTAAATTGAGAAACCCTGGTCTTGACAGAAGAACTATTTGTATCATGTGAGGTCTTCTTGACCCCCGGGGCTGAGTCAGGATCTGTAGAGAGCTAGTTACCAGCAGACACATATATAGCAAGTATTCCCCTTGTTTCTCCTTTCCAATTCATAGTGCCTTTGCCCATTCCTTCGTGATGTTTCTCCATTAGGATGGACAGGTAGGGACAACTGTAGTCCACTTCTTCTTTTTAGGAAACATGGATCCCTCTTAGTGTTGGGACTTTTGGAAGTAGCATGAGTGTTTCTGGAATTTGCTGTTCTCTAATTTTTGCTTTCTGAGTGCAGCTCACCTAGATGTCCTGAGTTCTTATCTAGGTCTTCCTGAGAACCAGGGTCTGGTGGGGTTGATGGTGTTTCTTATAAGTTAATAGGAAAAGGATAGCAGGGGCTTTGTATGCATTGGGTGTTTGCAGAAACCTGCAGAGCCACCTTCTGATGGAACTGAATCAGCTGAAGAAGAAGGTAGACATTCTGAGGAGGTACAGGAATAAGAAAGTGCTGGAAGATGAGGCACTGGTGCTGCAGTACTTGTGGGACTTAAAGGGGCTCCATAAGGACCAATAGGAAGAGGCCAGTGACTTCCAGAGTCAGGAACAACAGGTAGAGACAGGCAGCTTTGTCAGGCTAATGGTTAGCTCCATCTGCCCTTGTAACTTCTAGACGAGCTCATCCACCTACCTGTGCTTTCATCCATTATCTTACTCATCCACACAGCAATCTAAGTACATACCTCATGACAGCCAATTGTTCAGGTCTATGTCCAAGCACAAATATTTCTGGGGAATGACCTTCTTGTGAGAAAGTGGATTATCAGCAAGCAAATCCACCTCTGCTTAATACTTCAGCCCAAAGATGAGTACAGTTCAATAATACACCACACACCTACAGGGTTCAGTGCACAGAGCTTTAAGTGAGTGAAGTCAGGGCTTGTGGCTTATTTGCTTGGCATCAGTCATATAATTCACATGTGAGAAGCAGCTTGCAAGGGTGGGGGGAATCCCTTTGCAAATGCCAAATGAGCAGTTCTTGATGTCATCTTTTTTGGGGTGACATGTGGCATTTCTCATCTTTGCTGTCTACATTTCAAGACAATCTTTTTAATCTGCCCAGGACAGACTCACACTGACTGAACTCTGACTAGCAGAGTGTTAGCCATGTTTTTTGTCAATGAGGCTGGAGTATTCTCCTTTTCTGTAGATTGCATTCTCCTGTTGACTGGATGACTATGGATGTGGGTAGGGATTCTGACAAGCTAGGGACATGGTGTCAGAGATTTAAGATTGCAAGAGGAAATTTTATGCAACCACTTCAGCATAGTCTGGCCAATCAAAGCATGCTCACCATAGCAATTGTATCTTCCACCGTTTGTTTAGCATAGTGTAAGATACCGCTGAAATTGCTGGTATGCTATAACTAAACGAATGTGTTCTTGCAGCACGAGGTGCTTTTTTTTTTGGTATTTTGCTCTCATTTACATACTCTGTGTGTGGTGGATAGGCTGCGGATATGTGTGTTTTTGTGTGTGTGTATATTTTCTTTTTTGTATAGTATAGGCATGTGGTATTTTTTTTCATGCACTTTTTCATGCATTTTCTTCATTTTCTAGAAGATCTCATTGGGTTTCATTTTCAGCCTCTGTCTTGAAATACTGTTTGCTCTTTCCCCCAGAAGCTCGCTGCTTTGCTTGCCTGGCTGATCATCAACCACTGGTATCCTTTGTAAACACTTGCATTTTTATTCCAGTGTGTGCATGCTTTTTGATACCCCTCCACTAAGAACACATTCTCTAATTATCAAAAACAGGATAGTCTGGAGCAAAGGCTATAGTACTGCTGAGCAGAAGGACCTGGTCATGCAGAAGAAGAACAAGCAATAAAAAAAAGAAAATCTGGTCTTGCTTGGTTGTCTCTCAGATGAAGTAGGAACAAAGCCTGGGAGGATCCTGTGGAGTGACTTTTGTGGGCTTCTTTCTGCTCATGGACAACCTGATGGTCACAGCCAGAAAGAGAACACATCAGAGTTTACATGGATCTAGTCTTCAGGACCTTCTGTCCAGGAAACAATATGTTTGATACTCAGTGAGTGTCTTCCTCCATTCCAAACTCTCTGATATGTTATGAGCTTGCTGTTTTTGAACACACAGAGATCCTCCTGTTTATAACTTTTAAGTGATGGGATTTAAAGGAGTGCATAGCCATCGTTGGAAGAAACTACACTTTTATTGAGAAATACTGCCTGTAGACCTGAGATTGCCACCCTTGAACCCGGGTCTCTGCAGTTTCTGCCTATTTCTAGTGAATAGTGTTCTCTGGATAGAGAAGATTTAGGAGGTAGCTGGATGAACCCAGGCAGAGCCTCTGCTGCAGGGATGCCTAGAGCACTTCAGAGGAGTGTTCTGTAACAGAGTCCCATAAGAGCCAGCATACAGCATCCAGAGCTAGTCCTAAGTCTAACACATCATAATGAAAGTCATTTTTAAACAAACAGGATCACTTTCCCTCCCAGGTCCTTCCCTCCCTCCCTAACATGGTAGGGGGCAGTTGGTGTGGGGAGAGGGAAACCTGATCTGGTATTGGTAGAGGGAAAATGATTGAAGTCCTGATGTCTGGCAGAAAGAATGTAAACAGGCAACCTCAGGAAACTGGACCCCCAGAATGCACCAGAGGCAGTGTCTTTTGCTTTGCAATTTTGTGAGGTCCCATTTGTCGATTCTCGATCTTACAGCACAAGCCATTGCTGTTCTATTCAGGAACTTTTTCCTTGTGCCCATATCTTTGAGGCTTTTCCCCACTTTCTCCTCTATAAGTTTCAGTGTCTCTGGTTTTATGTAGAGTACTTTGATCCACTTAGACTTGAGTCTTGTTTAAGGAGATAAGAATGGATCAATTTGCATTCTTCTACATAACTGCCAGTTGTGGCAGCACCATTTGGTGAAAATGCTGTCTTTTTCCCACTGAATGGTTTTAGCTCCCTTGTCAAAGATCAAGTGACCATAGGTGTATGGATTCATTACTGGGTCTTCAATTCTTTTCCATTGATCTACCTGTCTGTTGCTGTACCAGTACCATGCAGTTTTTAGCACAATTGCTCTGTACTACAGCTTGAGTTCAGGCATGGTGATTCCCCCAGAGGTTCTTTTATTGTTGGGAATAGTTTTTGCTATCTTAGGTTTTTTTTTTTTTTTATTATTCCAGATGAATTTGCAAATTGCATTTTCTAACTCAGTGAAGAATTGAGTTGGAAGTTTGAATCTGTAGATTGCTTTCATCAGGATAGCCATTTTGACTATATTAATCCTGCCAACCCATGAGCATGGGGGATCTTTCCATCTTCTGTGTTCTTCTTCAATTTCTTTCTTCACAGACTTGAAGTTCTTATCATACAGATCTTTCACTTCCTTAGTTAGAGTCACGCCAAGGTATTTTATATTGCTTGTGACTCTTGTGAATGGTGTTGTTTCCCTAATTTCTTTCTTAGCCCGTTTATCCTGTGTGTAGAGAAAGGGCATTCATTTGTTTGAGTTAATTTTATATCCAGCTACTGCACTGAAGCTGTTTATCAGGATTAGGAGTTCTCTGGTGGAATTATTAGGGTCACTTATACATACTATCATATCATCTGCAAATAGTGATAGTTTGACTTCTTCCTTTCCAATTTGTATCCCCTCGATCTTCCTTTGTTGTCGAATTGCTCTGGCTAGGACTTCAAGTACTATATTGAATAGGTAGGGAGAAAGTGGGCATCCTTGTCTAGTTCCTGATTTTAGTGAGATTGCTTCCAGCTTCTCTCCATTTAGTTTGATGGTGGTTTTCTGTAGATTGCTTTTGTCATGTTTAGGTATGGGCCTTGAATTCCTGATCTTTCCAAGACATTTATCATGAATGGGTATTGGATTTTGTCAAATGCTTTCTCAGCATCTAATGAGATAATCATGCGTTTTTTTTCTTTGATTTGGTTTATATTGTGAATTACGCTGATGGATTTGTGTATATTAAACCATCCCTGCATCCCTGGGATCCAGCCTACTTGGTCATGATGGATGATTGTCTTGATGTGTTCTTGGATTCGGTTTGTGAGGATTTTATTAAGTATTTTTGCATCCATGGTCATAAGAGAAATTGGTCTGAAGTTCTCTTTCTTTCTTGGATCTTTGTGTGGTTTAGGTATCAGAGTAATTGTGGCTTCATAGAAAGAATTGGGTAGAGTGCCTTCTGTTTCTATTTTGTGGAATAGTTTGAGGAGAGTTGGAATCAGGTCTTCTTTGAAGGTCTGCTAGAACTTTGCACTAAACCCGTCAGGTCCTGGACTTTTTGGGGCTGGGAGACTATTGATGACTGCTTCTATTTCTTTAGGGAAATGAGAGTGTTTACATCGTTAATCTGATTCTGATTTAACTTTGGTATCTGGTATCTGTCTAGGAAGTTGTTTATTTCATACAGGTTTTCAGTTTTCCTGAGTATAGCCTTTTGTAGTAGGATCTGATGATGTTTTGGATTTCCTCAGGTTCTGTTGTTATGTTATAAAGAACTCAAGTAGATAACCTTCATAAGAGCTAAGAACACAATCTAAAAATGAGGTAGAGAACTAAACACAACATTCACAACAACGCATCTTGAATGGCTGAGAAGCACTGAAGAAGTGTGCAAAGTCCTTTTTTTTCAGGTAAATGAATACCAAAATGACCCTGAGGTGGTGTCCAGCGTTATACTTTCCAGTGAAGAATGCTAAGATCAAAAAAACTCATGTGAAAGCATATGTTGGTGAGAATTTGAAGAAAGAGGAACATTCTTCCATTTCTGGTGGGACTGCAAAGTGCTATGGCAACTCTGGAAATCAAAATGGAGTTCCTCAGAAATTTTCAGATAGATCTACCTGAGAGCCAAGGACCGACCTTACTGGTGCATGGCCTGCTACTTTCAGTTTTCACTTGATGGCTTGTTACTCAGATTTTCTTATTGGGCTATGACTTTGCATTGTCTTTCTGATTCTCAAGCAGTTCTCTGTTCTTACACATTGTTTTGAGGTACCTCTAGCCACTGGGACTTATTTATACCTTCAAATCCCTCTAAATTGGGGGACTTCTAATACTTGGAGAAGCTGAGTGACAAAAGCAAAGTATGTTGAGCCCTTTGGTGTCCAGTGCACACGAATCTATGGGAGTTTAGATATGCTAATCCTCTAGAACATTCTTTAGGAAAGCAGCAGTATGCTCTCAGGTCCCTGTGTGACCTCAGTTACCTTTGCCAGCTTTGTGGGCTTCTCTACTGCTGGTCTGAGAACAATTGGAAACTCCTGGAATAGATGTCTCATATCTCATTTCCTTTGTCCTTGTTAGTATACTGATGGGATTCAGTTTGATGGAAATATACTCTCAAGAATAATTAATAAAACCAGTGCTTCTTACGGACCATCAGGATGAAGTACCAAGTTCAAGGACAGTTCTGCAAGAACTGCTCAAAGACAGCCAAGTGGAACAACAAGAAAGCCAAGCAGAAGTCATTCATTCCCAGCACCCTCAGCACCTTTCTCCAGGACAGGGTCACTCAGCTTTGGTAGAAGAAGGGATGACCTGAGATAGCTGCCACATATTCCCACAGAAAAGAAGCAGCCAGCAATATTGGGGAAAGAATATAGGTGTCAGGGGGCAGAAAGCAGAGTGTAAAGTGAATAAATAAAAAGATATCAATAAAAAATATTTAATTATTTAAAAAAATTGGACAGAATGTATTGTTCTAGTAACTCTAGTGTGTATACACAGGCAATAACTTTAACACCCAGAGAGAATAGATGTTGTAAAGTAGGGTGCCTTTGGTATTGACATAAACTAGGAACATAGCAAAGATAAATAAAAAAGAAAGATGTTTGTCCCATAGATCCATTATTCTCCTCAAGTCTAAGTGTTTGTGCTCACTTTTACCAGAACTCTGGAAACCTCTGTTAATCCAGGTCTCAGGGCTCATCCAAAGTACGGTCCTGAACTGGCTGTGGCCAAGGGTTCCTGTGTTGTTGGCTGACCTCTGCCTCAGGCTTCAGAGGAACTGGAGGGGCAGTGTTGGCCTTCAGGTGGCAGCCATTCCAGGTCCCCTACCATACCAGATAGCGAGTCTTCCACAGATGCCTGACATCTCAAAAATAGAAGCTTGGGTATTTCAAAGATTGGGATGCCACTCTACAGTCATGATGAGTTGATTACGTGAGACCATACAAGTTAACTAATGTCTGTATGACTGTTCTCTTTATTTGAAAGTGAGTAATGAGATCATCTCAGGAGTGGTTGCTAAGAATAAAATCACTGATTAACATAAATGATAGGACTGTACAGAGCATGGGCTTAATATTCTGGGTCCAGTGCAAATAGCTGGGAGAGTTCAAAACAAAACCAATAAAAGCAACAGGAATACAAACAACAACAATTGTTTAAAACCCTTTTGAGTGCTGAGATTACTGGCATGTACCAACTGTGGCTAACTTTTTTTTGTTTTTATAATTAACAACCAAACATACAAACAAACAAACATCCCTATTCCAATTCCAGCAGTTTGCATCAGAGAGAGCTGTGTGACACTGCATGCTGCTTCCTTTCCTCAGATAGCTCAGGTCGTCAGTCCTATACCAGGTCAGCTGGACCTAAGACAGTGTAGTTGAACTACTTGCTGTCACGACATGATTCTACAACAATCCTTTTCTTGATAAAATTGAGCCTCTATAGAGTAAGCCCCATGTTGTTGGAACCAGGACCCTTTAGGCCAGCAAACACACAAGCCACCCTTAGTGAAAGAGAAAAGGAAAAATCACATTGGAAAAAAATATGCGCCCTAATTGTAAGAAAAAGCACTCATCTTTGAAGCCATCACCTATCTCCCCCTGATTTTTGAGCTCTGCATATTGATATTGTGTGGCTCAAGAAGGTAGTGAAATTCAGATGTTTTCTGAAAGAAGATATACATGATTTTTCACTCTTAAATCTGTGAGGTTAGGGGGCACAGGTTCAGCAAAGCCAGCATAAGAACACAAAAGCCAGAGATGATAATGCCAAAGGGACAGCATCCTGACCTTATAGACACATTAAAATTGAGGTTTCATCTCAATTCAGGTCATTGCACTCCCAGCCCTACCTTCTGAGTATTATATTTGCTGTGAGTACAGTATGACGTTACAACCTGCAACACCCTCATTTCTCAACTTAGCAATTCTGGAAGACAGATATTGGAGAAGTAATTGCTATGAGGCTACAATGCAGTAATGTACAGTCCAGGATGACCACTACTCTCTGTTGCCCACTTAAATTGTCTGGATGTATTTGAGAATGGGAGCATGTGCAGGATAATGTTTTGAAGAAGGGACAGCAAGTTAACCATTTATATTTGCCCTGTAGATGATTCCGTATGTTCAAAAGAGTAGGGAGTTTTCTTTGTAAAAGATAGGGTTGTAAACCAGAGATTTTGTGAAACTCATGTATATATACATATATATATATATGAAAAAATGCCCTCTGTCAAGGAATACACCGTTAGAAAATATGGTCCATGTTTTGTACAATTAAACCTATAGGAGAAAGATATTTGCCTCTGTGAGACAGGAAAACCCTGGGAAATTGGAGTGTATGTCACATGAATTGACACAGCTGGTATATTTACTGTTGTGAAACATCTACTACATCCACAGTCCCTAGAGATTTGGGTGCTAACAAAATCTCTTAAGCATGTCAGAGTCCTAACCAACGTTCCCCCTCAAAAGCACATGACATCTAATGAAGCAGTAGAATTCTCCAGCTTTGGAAGGAGAAGTTGCCAAAGGGGATCCCACGGGTCCAAGAGAGGCTCCAGGAGAGGCTCCCCAGAAAAGGACCAAGCTGGGCAGAACTAGTTAACAGGTAGGTCATGGCAGTTGCTAGTGACATCATCAGTAATGCCTTCCTTGGAGAATCTCTTGTATCTAGGATAGAACTAGAATCTTCTGTGTTGTCACCTGTGTTGTGGTGACAGCAACTGCCTGTGGTTCATCCCTTCTGTTTGCTCTGGGTTCACCAGCAGGAATGTTTTCCTGGCTGCTCAGGCTATTTCAGAAAGAGAATGGCGATGAAGGAGAGACCAGACCAACAGAGAAGGAAGAGGGAATCCTTTCTCATGAAAAAGGAAGAAGGAAATGGTTATGGAGAAGGCACAGTGAGTCCTGGGCAGAGTTGGGGAACTTCCTGGTAGAGGTAGGCTTGAGCTGGGCCTTCCAGGAGTAGGTCTTACAAGCTGAAGCCTTGGACTTTGTCAATGTCAGAAAAAGAGTCAAGAATTTCTGATGATTAGTTTGACAGAGCCAGGAATTGACAAACCTGCAGCTACTTTGCTGGGAGCTATTTAATTTCATTTTGAGTGGCAAAAAATGTCAGGAGTGGGCACTATGAGAATAACAGTGTGTCCTTTCATGGAAGGGAGTTGAAGCACTTCATCTTCCAGATTACTGTAGGTAACTTGAGTCTCTGATGAAAAGAACAGAGAAGGATGCTCCCCTGGTCATGTCATGTGGTGAGGACTCAGACACATTGGATTTGAAGACACTCGATTAATTAGTGCTTGATAGTGCTAAGCACTATGAACTTCAGGATTTCCCTGCGTCCCATCTGATATGACCTGACAATGTTCCCCATATCTTTATGTCTGAGGCAGCTTATACATTTCAAGGCAACCGGGCCTGTAACAGGGAGTGTGGCATATGTCTGACAATGGTGGTTAGGAAGAGGAACATAGCTTAGCAAACCAGCTGGAAGATAGCTTTTCTGCTCTTTTAGGAATTCACTGTCTTTATCTTTTCTCTCCCTCCATCTTCTTCTTGGGACTCAGAATGGTCTCCCCTGCCCCTGGGCCATCAAGTATGCAAATTCTTTTGTGTTTACCTATCTGCAGGGTCTGCTAGAAATACTTCAACCCAAAATTCCAAAATGACCAAGAAGAGATCAAAAATAAATGAACTAGAAGAACTGAAATTGGATATGAGGAAGATCAGCAATGACATGGAGGAAATGTGTGGAATCCTGAACCTTTACATGTATGAGGATTTGAACTACAGGTAGGAATTATGCCCAGTACCCTGTTGACTGTATTGTGCCATCTGTTAACCCAATTTCCTTCCATGAATGGAGTGCGTCATCTCCCATCATTCAATTAAGTAGCCCTGACAGGTGTTTAATTGTTGGATAAACAAGGTGCTGTGTGTTTATTATCATCTTCTTTTGTACTTGACCTTGGGGTTTTTGCATTCTGATTGTTGCTGTGAACAGCTAGAATGTCCTGCTCACACTTACTGTCTCTCAGTGTGTGAATGCAATGCCTGCAGGCTTCAAGGCTTTACTCTGATATTGTTCATTATATTCTGAGAGATGGCACCTGTCTGGATTTATTTGGCATTCTAATTGTGTCTGTGTGTGTGAACATAGTTGCGTGTGTTTTGTTCAGGACTGGGGCTCTGGGACCTTTGATGGGGTCTGAGGAATTGTGTGATGCACAGTTTGCAGGTCCTGTTAGTGTTGAGTCCATAGAGGTCCAAAGTGATCACCAGGGAAGTTTGCTCCTGGTGTTTCCTTGTTGTCACACAGGAATCTCCTGGAGGAGATGTGATAAAGCCTTTCTCCTGTAAATACTAGTTGTGTCCTCTGGGAATTCACATAACAACAGAAACCAAGAAATGAGAATCCCTGCCTTAAAAATAAGAGGAAAGACATTACAGATATCTACTGGACCCTTGCCTGTGGCACAGTGTAGTGTAAAATTGTCATAGAAGTACTCTATTCCTACATGCTTGCCCGGGAAGCCCTTGAAGGTCAGCTAGCTCCATTTGGTCTCCTGGCTCTGCTGTCCTCTGCCCAGGATAGTAAGTTTAATTAGCACCTAGGGGACCCAGTTTGAATGAGCCAGGATGTGGCATGCACTTGGCTTGGGTAGTACATGATATAGCCTGTTTGCACATGATTATTGATTCCTTAATTCAGCATATTATTTGCTTCTTGGGCCATGCCACAGGATGAACACTGAATTCAACATCATTAAATCACAACATGAGAAGACAATGTTGGATATGAATAAAATGATCCAGTCCATAATTGGTTCCATGCAGTACTCCAAGGAACTGATAGAAGATAACTATTCCTACAGGTGAGTCAGTGACACAAATGAGACCCCCAGAACTAGGCAGGGAATGCTTCTGTCCTTTTAGGACTTTGAACAAAAGCAAGGGTTCTGGTTTTATGCTATCTGTTTTTATCCAGGAACCCTGCCCTGAGGCAAGGGTCTTGGATTTGTATCTCTTGGACACAGGTGTCCTAAGTGTGAAGAGTGTCCAAGACCCTCCAATCTTTATTCTTCCAAATTCAAGATCCTCTACATAGAAAACTTTTCCACCATGCTGGGAATATCCAGGAACCCTGAACCTCTGGGTTTCTGACCACAGATTAAAAGATCTAGGATTCCCAACAAAAATGTAAAGATTGCACACCTGTTTGGTCGTCTCACCTCTCTCAGAGGGGCTAAGCCCTCTCCCTGCTGAAGGTTTTATGGTACCACAGACCTATAATCAACCATGAGGAACATTTCCTCTTCTGTCATGTATATGGTGTACTCTTGGTGTCAGGGTTTTTAGAAGTTTGTTGAGTCCTGTGGAATATGGCTGGTATCTTGATATGACCTGCCTCTGTTTGGTGCTGCTATGTAACTGTGGACTCTTCTGGGGGCTGTCTGGGAATCAGGGCCCTTGCAGGGATCATAGGACTTGTAGGAGTGGCAAGCCAATGGAATCTGGCTGGGAATCACCAATTTTTCTTTGTGGATCAGCATTAAGGAGGACCACCTCCTCCGTGAGTGCACTCAACTCAACGAAAACGTAAGGATATTACTGAATGAGAACAGAAGGCTGCTGGTGGAGCAGGCTGGCCATAAGTGTCCTGTGGGGAAGAAAAGAGGTTCTGTGAGGAGGCCAGCAAGAACATCTGTGTCCCAAGTGCCAAGGAACAGCAGGTAGGATGATGCGTATCAGAGGCAGATTGCCCTCATGTCTAAACATAAACATAGACAATCAAATGTAATAGTCCACCAACTTCTCCAGGCACTCACCTATGTCTCCTCCAAGTGTTTGTTTATGTGATCATCTACAGGGCTCTCTGTGGAGGTAGCCTGGTTCAAGAAACTGCATATATGGCATGCAAATGTTCCTGCTCTGCTATAATCACTAAGGGAGATAGGTTGATTAGACATCACAACACTATATGCCTTAAGTTTGAAGGGTGCTGTGTTGGAGCCCTTCTTGAGAATAGCAAGAGCTTTGAGGGAAGAAGTAAAGGCCTGTAGCTCATTTGCTTTACAGGGAACTTGTGAGATTCTAGGTAGGAAATAGTTTGCAGGGATGACAGCCTAGTTTAATTGACAAATAAGTGGATTTCATTACTGTCTTTTGGCGGCTTTTCTATTCCCCCCTTTTCTGCTCTATCTCAAAATGGTCTCTTCAGGCTTTATATATCTTGGTTCACACTGAGAGAGCCTGAGTAGCAGCTTGTCAGTTTAATTTTTCTTTGAGTTCTGTTGAAGTGGTCATTCCTGGGCCTTAGATTCTGGAGTTGGCTGGATGACCAGAGATGATAGAAAGGCTTCACACAGGCTCAGGTTTGGTGTGTGATTTCTGAGGCTTCATGAAAAAATTTCTTAATATATGCCCCCAAATTGGACCATTGTTAGATGTTTCCCTCCCCCCTCCCCCCTCCCCCCAGACAGGGTTTCTCTGTTCACACTGGCTCTCCTGGAACTCACTCTGTATATCCTGCTGGCCTCAAACTCAGAAATCTGCCTGCCTCTGCCTCCCAATTGCTGGGATTAAAGGAGTGCTTTTTATTCCTCTAAAATTATCGCAGAGTCCTTGGGTCTCCCTTGAAATATTACCTCTGCAAAGTCTGAATTATCTTGGTCCTGAACCATAACAGATACCTCATTGTTTTCTGCTCAGTTATGATTTCATGTGAATAAGTCTGTGTGTGCTTGTGTGTGTGTCTGTGACTGTGTGTCTGTGTGTTTCTTTTTGTGTATGCATGGTTTTTCCGACCTGTGTCTCTATCAGCCTCAGTGGGGGCTGAGAGAAATGAGGACCTTCAGACAGTTCTGGTTGTATAAAACTGGTTATGTCTGTTAGAAGCCATGTTCAGAAAGTGGAAAAGAAGTCCACTTTGACCCAGTGCTTCCAGAACAAGGAGGAGTTATCCACAGAGTCTAGGGTGCTCAGGGTTGTAGTGGTCCTCAGAGCATCCCTGAAGGAGAAGCTATCCTGATGTCCATCTGCTGAAGGATGAAAAGGCCCTGTGTGGTACAGCCCTTCCATGAACTCAGTGTGAGATAATCCATGCAAGCTTTTGTCCTTCAACTAGTCAGCCTTATCCTACTCAAAATAGCCCTGACACAGTCACATTCTGGGGAGAAAACGTTTCTTTTGGATCCTGGTTGTAGACAGTTCCTATTACTTTGGGCTCATGCCTTTGGACACCAAGTCAGTTAGGTGATGGAAAAGGGAGATCCTATTGGAAGAAATTGTTTACTTTAGGACAAGTCTGAAACAGGGAACAAGAACAAGAGCCTGGTCCACCACCAACATGTGAGCCTAGGCTGGGAAACAAACCTATTCTACACAGCCTTGGGAACTTGCTGAGCCAGATTGGATAATAGGACAAGAACCCTGATTCCCAGACCGGTTTATGAGTGGAAAGCATATCACTGACTGCGCTGCCTATATGCTATGTCCACTAAGTACCTTTCCCATTCAAGATTTGTTTTTTTATTCCTGCAAAGTATCCTGGGAGATTTTTATATTTGTATTAACCACGAAACTAAAAAGGTCACTGCAAAACAATATGCTTGTATTGCATAAACACAAATATTATGTGTGTTTGAGAGTGTGCCCTGCAATAGTCATAGATGTACAGGGGTGTTGTTCTGTTTCTTCATGACCATCACTTTTAAGGTTCATTGCCCAGCCTTGGGAATATTTTTATTTAGCACACTCTTGCAGATTCTAGGAACCATGAATTACCCATGGGTATTGTGTTGTATGGTGTCTCTGGTTATTTGCAGATAGAAGATTGACAAGAGGAACCCTGTGAGGTTCCTGACTGGAGAAATAATCATAGCCTTCACTTCAGTTCAGGGCATGCTCCCACCCCATAAGGAATCCACATGGTTTCTAGGTAGCACACATCTCTCTTGAACTCACATTCAAACATTGCTACAATGTTATTACTCAATATAATGTACCCGCACAACTGGGGAAATGTGGTGTTTTTTAGAACTCCAGTATAATGTGTAGTTGACAGTTCAGTTTCTAGCAGTTTTTTTTTCCATTTTTTATTAGGTATTTAGCTCATTTACATTTCCAATGCTATACCAAAAGTCCCCCATATCCACCCACCCCCACTCCCCTGCCCACCCACTCCCCCTTTTTGGCCCTGGTGTTCCCCTGTACTGGGGCATATAAAGTTTGCAAGTCCAATGGGCCTCTCTTTCCAGTGATGGCCAACTAGGCCATCTTTTGATATATATGCAGCTAGAGTCAAGAGCTCCGGGGTACTGGTTAGTTCATAATGTTGTTCCACGTATAGGGTTGCAGATCCCTTTAGCTCCTTGGCTACTTTCTCTAGCTCCTCCATTGGGAGCCCTATGATCCATCCATTAGCTGACTGTGAGCATCCACTTCTGTGTTTGCTAGGCCCCGGCATAGTCTCACAAGAGACAGCTACATCTGGGTCCTTTCAATAAAATCTTGCTAGTGTATGCAATGGTGTCAGCGTTTGGATGCTGATTATGGGGTGGATCCCTGGATATGGCAGTCTCTACATGGTCCATCCTTTCATCTCAGCTCCAAACTTTGTCTCTGTAACTCCTTCCATGGGTGTTTTGTTCCCAAATCTAAGGAGGGGCATAGTGTTCACACTTCAGTCTTCATTCTTCTTGAGTTTCATGTGTTTAGGACACATGCTCCACTATGTTCATAGCAGCCTTATTTATAATAGCCAGAAGCTGGAAAGAACCTAGATGCCCCTCAACAGAGGAATGAATAAAGAAAATGTGGTACATCTACACAATGGAGTACTACTCAGCTATTAAAAAGAATAAATTTATGAAATTCCTAGCCAAATGGATGGACCTGGAGGGCATCATCCTCAGTGAGGTAACACATCCACAAAGAAACTCACACAATATGTACTCACTGATAAGTGGATATTAGGCCCAAACCTAGGATACCCAAGATATAAAATATAATTTGCTAAACACATGAAATTCTAGCAGTTTTTAATAGGTGAGAAACAATTCCAAGCTCAGGTGCTCTATGGCACTTGGGATGCACGTTATGATCTTAGCTGATAGGACATGTTGGTTTGTCCAGCTGAATAGAGCTGTTCTGGGAGAGACAGCTCAATTTACAAATGCTTAACTGGCCTTTGTTTCTTTCTTCCCTAAGTGTGATATAGTCCAGCAGAAAGCAGAACATGGCACAGACCACGACATGATCTCCCTCAAAGAGAAGTGCTGGAGGAAGAGCACTGAGTGTGCACAGGAAATACACCACTGTTGCCTCTCATCCCTAATAACCATGGCTGTAATGGGCTGTATGCTCCTCTTTTATTTTGTTTCTTTGGTATGAACAGGCCTTAATTTCATCTAGCCTCTGGCCCAGGAAGAGTGCACATTTAAAGGGACTCAGAGAAATGCTGAGACACATCAAGAGCTGCTGGGCATCCAGGAAGATTCTGAGAGTTTATATTTATCTTTTCCTGATGGGTCATCATCAATAATTACATGGAGATCAGTCAACAAAATTGTAAAACCTTGGATCCAAGTCTACAACATGTGTTCTGCTTTGACTTGGGAGGCCATATCCTTCAGACCCACACTCCAAAAGGAGAGTGTTGCTTAAATTTCTCCTGCAAAGTTTGTTACCTCCAGGAACTACTTTTCTACTAAGTTGCCAAGGACAGCCACAGGCTGTAAGTCTGTGCTACAAAATGAGCAGACTAAGAATTTTGCTTTGCACAATTTTTGTGGTTTGATTTTGGTTTGAGTTTTGATTAGTTTAGTTATTTGTTTTTTCTTGTTTTCATTCAAAGTTTTGTTATTTATTGGTTATTTATTGTTCTTTTAATTAATTTGATATTTTGATAAGGTTATACACAGTACATATTGACTGTCAGCTTTCAGTTACAATTGAGTACATTGCATTTTTTCTTATGACTAACACAGTGATCTCCAACTCTTCACTCTAAGAGCCTTGTTATTTCAGTTGTGATCATGAAATCCCACAGATATCAGACCCAGATGGATCTCTGCACTCTTCATGGGACTTGGGCTCCATAGTTTCTTCTGAGCCGGACTTAACTACAAAGTCCTTCATACATTCAGTATGGAGAGTTTTTCTAACTGTCTGTATAGGAACTTAATGATGGAAAACTTACCCATGCTGCATCGTTGCTGTCAAATATTTAGCTACTGTGAAAATCCTGTGGATTATGGTGTTGAACGCATTAATGGCAAATACATCAGTATTTCTGTAATAGCTCTCATTAAATCAAAGCATAGTCTAAGGGAATAAAAAGCTGTCAGAAAACACAGCAGTGTATGCTTCTGCGTTCCTTCAAATATACAATCACTGGTAATTGCAAGTGGTTTCTGTGGGGGTCCTTCAATGTTCATTTTATTACTTTATGATTCACCTGTGTCTGCCAAAAAACATCACTCAAAAACAATGAAGATTGTAATTAGGTATCATCCTATAAAATCCTAACAAATGCCTTTTTTATTTGATATTTTCTTTACTTACATTTCAAATGCTAAACCCTTTTCTAGTTTCCCCTCTGAAGATCCCCTGTTTACTACACCAACCCCTGCTCCCCAACCCACCCACTCCCTTCATCCTGGCCTTGGCATGCTCCTCTACTGGGGCATAGAACATTCATAGGACCAAGGACTCTCCTCCCAGTGATGACCAACCAGGCCATCCTCCTCTACACATTTACCTAGAGCAATGAGATCCATCATGTGTTTTCTTTGTTTGGTGGTTTAGTCCAAGTGATCTCTGGAGGTACTGGTTAGTTCATATTGTTGTTCCTCTTATGGGGCTCTAAACCCTTCAGCTCCATAGGTCCTCTCTCTAGCTCCTTCACTGGGGACCCTGTGCTCTGACCATTTGATGGCTGTGAGCATGTACTTCTGTATTTGTCAGGCACTGGCAGAACCTCTCAGTTGGCAGCTATATCAGGCTCTTGTCAGCAATCTCTTGTTGGCATCCGTAGTAGTGTCTGGTTTTTCTGGTTGTTTATGAGATGGATCCCCAGGTGAAGCAGTCTCTGGATGGTCATTCCTTCAGTCTCTGCTTCACATTATGTTGCTGTCACTCCTTTCATGGGTATTTTGTTCCTCATTCTAATAAGGATCAAAGTATCCTCACTTTGGTCTTCCTTTTTCTTGAGTTTTGTATGCTTTGCTATTTGTATCTTGGGTATTCCAAGGTTCTGGGCTAATATCCCCTTATCAGCAAGTACATGTCATATGTGTTCTTTTGTGATTGGATTACCTTACTCAGGATGATATCCTACAGATCCATCCATTTGTCTAAAAATATCATGAATTCATTCTTTTTAATAGCTGACTAGTTCTTCATTGTACAAATGTACCGTATTTTATGTATCCATTCCTCTGTTGATGGACATCTTGGTTCTTTCCAGCTACTGGCTATCATAATTAAGGCTGCTATGAACATAATGGAGCTAGTGCAGATTCAAGGCAATTTATATACTACATAGCCTATAAATCATCATTGTTACCTGACTTGAAAGGGACACAGCAAGTCAGACTCATCTGTCATTTGGGGACAATAAGTCTTGAGAGTAACTTTTAGGATTTTTCAAGTTTAAGACAAGCTTAAGTAGAGGACCAAAAGAGGAACGTGGCTGTTATCAGTCTGCAGTCAGTTGACCCCTAGAAAGGTTGGTATTAGTTAAGTGCTATATGCCTCTACAAATCCTAGTGTAAGTGGTCAGATTAACCCTGCAATTGAAAACATTACCAAACCAGGAATGTGCTATGCTGAGCACTCACAGAGAGTTATGAGGAGCTGTCTTAGGCTCCTTTTACAGCAAGTAAAAATAGACAAAGAGATCAAATATCCTAATACCACAAGATGATAAAACTGACAACTGTAGATTGCACTGAGTATCAGCGAGTTTAGATTCTTGTGCATCTACAGATTGTCATGCAGCATCTGCATCAGGGACAATACATAAGGAGATGGCTGCTCAGTGGCATGACAAACAACCAAGAAGAGCCATAGCCTCTACCCCTCTGATCTGGATGATGAGACTTAAAAGTCTTAGTTTGTCACCATCTCTCCCAGGACTGCTGGCATCATTTCTTGCATATGTTTACTCTAGCACTTGTCTACCTTAGGTACAAACACAGTGGACAGTCCCACAGCCCACAGAGGAGGCTCCACTACCACGCACTCACTCTATCACGACCAGGATCTTAGGATCCCAGGATCCCAGAATCCCAGGAGTTAGTCACACAAGAATCTTAGAGTCTCACAGGCAACTTGACTCCCAGGAACTGCGACACACCCAGAATCTCAGGGTCACAGGATCCCGGAATTTTACACCTGTATCCTTAGAGCTTTAATGATCAAGGACAAGGATGCAGCTGGGACTGAGGGTGTGAAGAAGATGCAGGACATGTTCAACGCTGAGATCCTGTTGTCTAGACATTCTTAAGCTCTGCAGATGTGGGCTCACAGATGCATCTTTGCACTCAAAGGACATATACTGATTGAAAAATTAGAATTACCTTCAATCTTGCTATTTCCTTAGAGAAGTGAGGTAGGATTTCTTCCTTGGGGAAACAATTTTTCCATGCTTTCTTAAGCACTTCAGTTTTACTTTGAAATCTTATGAAATGACTTCGTGAAGATGCACAAACTGTGATTCCCTAGGCTCATGGTGAATATCCTTCAAAGTCTTGTCAGCAGACTGATCTAAGAGTAGGGACCAGATGTCATTGTCATAATTCTGTTCAGGTTTGTACTTTAAACTTTTGCTGAATATGTGCTCGCGGAAAGTTTTTTTTTTTCCAGAGGTCTTGTTTTCAAAATAACTCTGTCTTTACATATTACAATGTATGGATTAAGAAAAAAGGAGCAACTACTTACTAATTCTCAGTTAAATATCTTCTTATGTGTTCCTGTACTCACACAATCACTAGAAATTGTTAATCAGTCCAAATCATTTATTTTAGTAGAGTAGACTATAACCATGAACCAATATACTTAGTTTACTATTGATGACTGTGTTGATTACAATAAATACATGAATGATATGACTGTACAGAGTATGGGCTTAATTTTCTGGGTCCAGTGCAAATAGCTGGGAGAGTTCAAACTAAAATTAGTAGAAACAGCAGGAATACTAACAAATCCCAAAGATCCAATATTCTCCTCAAGTCTAAGTGTTTGTGCTCACCTTTACCAGAACTCAGGAGACCTCTGTTCATCCAGGTCTCAGGTCTCACCCAAAATACAGACCTGAACCAGCTGTGGCCAAGTTTTCCTGTGTTATTGGCTGACCTCTGCCTCAGGCTACAGAGACCCTGGAAGGGAAGGCTTGGCCTTCAGGTGGCAGCCATTCCAGGTCCTCTGTCAGCTAATGGAGTCTTCCACAGAGGTCTGTCATCTCAAAAATAGAAGCTTGGGTATTCCAAAGATTGGGATGCCACTCTACAGTCATGATGAGTTGGTTACATGAGATCATACAAGTTAACTAATGTCTGTATGACTGTTTTCCTTATTTGAAAGTGAGTAATGAGATCATCTGAGGAGTGGTTGCTAAGAATAAAATCACTGATTAACATGAATGATAGGACTGTACAGAGCATGGGCTTAATTTTCTGCCTCCAGTGCAAAGAGCTGGGAGATTTCAAAACAAAACCAATAGAAACATCAGGAATACTAACTACAACAACTTTTTAAAAACCTTCTGAGTGCTAGGATTGCAGGCATGTACCAACTCTGCCTTATAATAAACAAACAAACAAACAAACAAACAAACAAACAAACATCCCTATTCCAGTCCTAACAGTTGCCTCAGAGAGAGCTGTGTGACACTGCATACTGCTTCCTTTCCCCAGATAGCTCAAGTCTTCAGTTCTCTACCAGGTCTGCTGGACCTAAGATACTGTAGTTGAACTTCTTGGTTCCATGGTATGATTCTGCAACAATCGTTTTCTTGGTAAAAATGAGCCTGTATAGAGTAAGCCCCTTGTTGGTGGATCCAGGACCCTTTAGGCCAGCAAACACAGGAGGAAATGTGGAGATAAGGTGTGGAGCAGAGAATGAAGCTAAAGCCATCCTGAGCCTTCCCCACCTGGAGATCCATCCCACATACAGACACCAAGGCCAGACACTATGGAAGATGCCAATAAGTGCTTTCTGAGAGGAGCCTGCTACAGTTGTCTCCTCAGAGGCTCCACCTGAGAGTGACAAATACCAAGGCACATTTTTGCAGCCCCTCTTTGGAATGAGCATAGAGTCCCCAGTGGAAGAGTTGGAGAAAGGACTGAATGAGCTATAGGGGGTTGCAACCATAGGAAGAACAACAATATCAACCAACCATATCCCCTAGATATCCCAGGGACTAAACCACCAATCACACATGGACTGGCCCATGGCTCTAGGCACATGTGTGCCAGATGACAGCCTTGTTGGACATCAATGGGAGGAAAGGCCCTTGGTCCTTTAAAAGCTCCATGCCCCGGTGTATAGGAATGCTAGGCTAGCAAGAGAGCACTGTGTGGTGGAGCACCCTCATAGAAGCAGTTCAAAGGGGCATGAGGTAAGTGGGTTTTAGGCAGAAAACCAGAAAAATAGCTAACATTTGAAATGTAAGATTAAAGTGTTTTAAAATAGAAAAAGAAATGATTTGAAGACCGAGAAATTAAACTAGACTGATGGACACTTGATCATGTACAAAGTCATGAATATGCAATGCAAAAAGAAACATCTTCAATAAATGTCGCTGGTCTAACTTGGAGTAAGTATGTAGAAAAATGAAAGTAGATGCATATTTGTCACCTGGCACAATACTCAAGGCCAGGTGAATTAAAGAACTCAACATAAAACCAGATTCACTGAATCTAACTGAAGAGAAAGCAGGAAAGACCGTCAAACTCATGGGAATGGGGATAAATGTCATAAACAGAAGTCCAATAGCTCAGACTCTAACATCAAAATTTATAAATGGGCCACAAGAAACTGAAAAGCTTCTATAAGACAAAGGGCATAGCCAATAGGACAAATTGGCAAACTACACATTAGGAAAAAAACGTTCACCAACAATGTCAAGGTCTGCCTGATCCAAAGTCAGGACTATGAAGCTCAACCCTATCTCAGAAAAGCAAAGCTAAACAAAAATAAAAATAAACGTTTGTCAAGAAAGCACTAGGTAGAAAAGTACTCTCATCTGTCTGAAATGCCCAAACGTGGTGGTGTGTGCTGTAGATTCAGCTACTCAGGAAACTGAGGCAGGAGGATGGTTTGAGGTCAGGGATTAGGTGGGAAGAACATAACAGACCCTGTCTTCTTATAAAAATAACCCAAATAACCCAAAAAACACCCACATCTGTAAAACAAAAAGCCCCAGAGTGAGAAATAAGTGCATAGGTATGTGTGTGTGTGTGTGTGTGTGTGTGTGTGTGTGTGTGTGTGTGTGTGTGACAGAGAGAGAGAGAGAGAGACAGAGACAGACAGACAGACAGACAGACAGACAGACAGACAGAGACAGAGAGAGAGACAGAGACAGAGAGGTGGTGCTAGCCCAGGGGAGCTTAGAAATAGTGACCATCTTTATTTCAGCTCCTAGAATGGTAGTTTTACCCCCACGGCCATCACATTCTTTTGAGAACATTTTCTGTACCACACATCACCACTTTTAAAATCTTTTTTAAAGAGGAGGATCTTATAATGCCTCTGTAATCATGGAGTTTCTGCAGCTTCATAATTTTAATTTTTTGCATATCACGTGTTTAGAATGCACTGAAAGCCTCAGCTTTGTCAACCACAATGTCAGTGGTTCTTTCTCAACCTGTGGGTCACAACCCCTGTACAGGATACCCTGCATATCAGATATTTACATTAAGACTCATAACGGTAGCAAAATTACAGTTAAGAAGTAGCAATGGAAATAATTTTATGGTTCAGACCATGAGGAACTGTATTAAAGAGTCACAATTATGAAGGAGGAGAACCACTGCTCTGGCCAATCATATCTGACTCGGTCTGTTTCCAGAGCAAGGCAGGTGCTTTGTAAATGTGTGCCTGTGTCATTCTGCCCACTTTCTCCATTTCTCTCCTGGGTTTAATTCTGTGTACTGTTCTTTTTCTTATGTTCTTCACACTCTGTCTCAGGCTTTGTTTTGGTAAAGTATGGACAGGCGACTGTTATCTAAGAAGGTTATGTTGATCAGGCAATACGTTCAGTAAGGGCACACCATGTGGTCTCCCTGACATTCTCACAGCACTGCTGAGGGATGAAGTAGATGTTCTCTTCACATCCACCATAACAACCCCAGGGGTACCATGATGACACTCTCTCCTGTAAGGCCCATAGAGAAACTCAGATTTCAACTGAGTGACAGCTGCCACTCAGGGGATCCAAGTGAGACACTACTAGTTCTGAGTAACATAGGCACAAAGGTGCAAGTAGTTTTTATTCCTTTGGCTTTTTGAGGCAATGTCTCTCAAAGGCCTTGAACCCCTGATCCTTCCCACCCTTTCAATTGATTTCTGCAGACTGAATAAGTATCAGGAATTTTGAATTACCTTTTCCTTAAACTGGGTTCTCTTGCAGAACTCGGGCTATGTTGTGTTTTATTTTGTTTTTCGTTTTCACTTCCACAGATTTGGAATGTTTTGGGTTGAACAGTATGTTAGAATGCAAGGGAGGTCTATCAGTTCTTAGTGGCTTTAAAGATTGGAGGGAAATGATGAGACTATTGTATAACAATGTTTGAAAACATGTTTAGATGGTTTCACAATGAATACATTATTGTGAGAACAGTGTTGATACCATGAGCCCCTGAATAATTCTTTTGTTATTACAGTGTTTGTGGGTTTCCTCTTTCCCTTCCCTCCTCCATTTACTTCCATCTCTTCCTCCATCCACCCCTCCACCCCTCTCTCACTCCCTCTTTCCCCCTCTACATCCCTCCCTCCTTCCTTTCTTCCCTTCCTTACTTCTATGAGGTTATATAAAGGAGGAACAGAGCAAGGAGAAAGAGTGGAGGATGCAAAGAAAAGCAGTGATGTCACACCTCACATTTTACCTTGTGTTTATAAACTAGTATGTACATTATTCATGATGGTCTCTAGTTATATTTTTTATATTTTAATGTTCACAATTTTATTACAAACATCCTTATAAAGGAGATACTAGTAGTATGAATGCCTATGAAGTTGGCCATGTTACCACATCCAAGTCATTAAAGAAACTACTAAGTATTTATGAGCAATCAACATCAAAACTTTAAAAATCTAAGTATATAGTAGCCTCCAAAAAACCTCCAGCTTGCAGATGGTGGTGGAGTAACCATTAATGCATCACCAAGGAGGCAGGAGCAGGGGGATCTGTGTGAGCGGAAGCCTAGCTTGATGACAGAGAAACTGCTTCAAACAAACAAATGAACACATAAACAAACCCTGGGGGGAGGGGAAGCTACAGACTGTATTGAAAACTTCTTTCTCTACCAGAGTACTAGGGATTGAACTCAGAACCTTGTGAATATTAAGTTAGCACTGAAAGCACCCACTACTGAGCTACATCCTGATAACATTCAATAAAATCCATTCATACGTGTATACAATGTATCTTAGTTGTAGTCATTCCTTGGTTACTCCCTCTAGCCTTACCACCATCACCTCCTGCCCCTAGCCTGTCTTCCATACGCTTCGATCAACACCCTTCCCTCAACAAGTCTCCTGTATCCCTCCCAACTTCATGTTGTTTAATAAAATCACCCACTAAGTCCAACTGGTGCTGCCTGTATTCGTGCATGCCTGCTGGGCATACAAAGGGGCGTGGGAAACCTGCCAATGGCCACCTTTCTCAAAGAAAAGTGGCTCTCTGTCCTTTAGTTTTTATCAGTTGCCATTAGCAACTCAGCAAGGGATAGGGTTGGGGTATTGAGAATCCCTCCCCCTCCAAAATGGAAAGTTTAACTCTCTGGATCTTGTGACGGGCTTGCATGGGTAAACATAGCTGCTGTGAATGTGTGTGTGTAACAGCCATGGTGTGTTCAGAGGCCAGCCTCTCACAGTATTCCTCACCATTCATCAGGTTTTTACACTCACTCTTTCCATAGCTTCTTCAATACTGTTTCCTGAGCCTTGAAGTAGGTAGGGATCCTGTACAAAACAAAAAACTGCATGATATTTATAGAGAAGCCAGTGTTAAGCCGTACTTAAGGTTCACATTTGTAATGAAATAGGTAACTGGGCCTCCACAAGTTCCATGGGAATCGCAGACTAACCATTTGGTTTTCCTCTGCCTCATTTTCTCCTCCTCCTCCTGCTCCTCCTCTTCCTCCTCCCCTTTCTTTAGCATCCTCCTCCTCCTTCTTCTTCTACATCCTCCTTTTCCTCTTCCTCCTCCATCTTCTCCTCTCCTTCTCCTCTTCCTCCCCTTCTTCATCTATTCATTCTTCCTTGAGCCTCCTGGCCCACTAGGGCCCTTCTATCTTGCATCACCTCTGCCCTCTCAAGGCATGCAATATCCTGTATCTCATTCTTCCTTTAGTTCAGCTGCCTTCTCTTCACATGGTGGTCTATCTTGGGCTGTCTGCTCAGACCACATCTCACCCAATTTCCTTGCTACATTCCCAGTGGACAAGCCCGGTGATTCACTCTTGATCTTTGGACAATATTCAGAATGAAGCAGGAAGAAAGCAAGCGGTAGTCTTTTGTGAGTACCTAAGTCTTCATTTTTCTTCAGGTCCTTTCTTATTGCCTTTAAGAGGAACATAATTCTTCATCAGCTATCATAGCCTCAGAGCAAGCCTTGTCACTTGGAGCTGTATCTTCAGGTTTCACCTTTTCCTTTGTAGGCATGAAGGTCCTCTCCAAGAACTCAGCAAAGCTGACTGGAATCCAGGCATTTCTTTCTGTTCTCTTGGAAGTCTGCAGGAAGACAGCTCCTGGGCCTTTTCTTCCTCCAGCCAACCCAGTCTCCTTCACCCAAGGTGACCCATGGCGTGCTGGGAGAAGGGGGGCTCTATCTGAGTGGGCTTTTTCCTGAGTCCAAACCAGATGCTTCCTTCTCCATACGATTGTCAGCTGGCTTCACTTTTCATATTATTTTAAGCTTTAATTATTTTTCTCTCCTTGCAGAGCAACAATTGTGGTAATAAAACCAGATACCAACTCTTATCTCAGGTTAGTAATAAAGTTGTTGCCTACTATCTAGAAATGTACCTGCCTTTTCTTTTTTCTTTCCTTTTCTCTTTCCTTTCCTTTCCTTTCCTTTCCTTTCCTTTCCTTTCCTTTCCTTTCCTTTCCTTTCCTTTCCTTTCCTTTCCTTTCCTTTTCTTTCCTTTCCTTTTATTTTCTTTCCTTTCCTTTCCTTTCCTTTCCTTTCCTTTCCTTTCCTTTCCTTTCCTTTCCTTTCCTTTCCTTTCCTTTCCTTTCCTTTTCGTTTCTTTTCTTTTCTGTAAAATGTGGCAATTTACAGGTTGGGATGTATCACCGTTGGTGGAGTGTTTACCTAGCTAGTATATACAAAGCCCTTGTTTAAATTCCTAGCACTGTGTAGGTATGGTGACTCGTGTCTGTAATCTCAGAACTCTACAGGTAGACATGTGGGAAGCAGAAATTCATCCTCAGCATACAGTGAGTTTCAAGTTGGCCTGACCCAGAAGAACTCAGGGGAAAAAAGCTGATGTCTTTTTTCTCTCTCTCTCTCTCTCTCTCTCTTTCTCTCTTTCTCTCTTTCTCTCTCTCTCTCTCTCTCTCTCTCTCTCTCTCTCTCTCTCTCTCTCTCTCTCTCTCTCTTTCTCTCTTTCATAATTCTTTTGGTAGAGAGAAGGAAAGAGATGAACATGTATTAAGTTCCCTGGTATCTACCAAATTTGTGTATTACTTGTCGGTTAATGTTATAACAAACATTAAATTGTGTTCAGAACCATATTTTGATTATTATCTTTGTGTGCTTTGGACCTCACGACAGTAATAGTTACCTGAGGTGCTTAACTACCGTTTCTGTGACAGTAAATTATTTAAGTTTACTCTCTCCCTCTACAGCCCAACAGTGTGTAGTTTGTATGGTTCATTTGTTGTTGGCTTGTTGTTATTGATGTTGTTTGTGTTGCTGATGCTAGAGTCTGGGGCCTTGGACATATTCGGCAGGCAAATGCTCCACCACTGAGCCTCCAGCCACTTTGCTGGAGGTTTTTGTAGCTGTAGATTGTAATGAAGAAGTTTTTCATCTTTTATATTTGAAAAAGATACCACGGCACGATACACAGCTACAACCAATGCACTAAGATAAATAACCAACCCAACAGAGTGACATTATGATGCAGTAGTTGTAAGAATCAATTTAAAAGATATATCACTTCATCCTTGGGTTTGCCTATGTTCTCATCTGTGAGATTTAAAATCTTTTGAAACATTGAATGAAGCCTCTCATCTATCATCAACTGCCATTAAATATCACATATTCACAGCTGGAGAAATGGACCAGCCGACATCCGGAAAAGTCCTCCAGTCATTCAAGAAAGAGTTCCTGACTAAGGACAAATTGTTTCAACTGATTTCTTTCCTGAGGTTTGATTTTGCATTGTATGTTCACTTTTAAAGCGGCTTGCTGATCTCTTCGTGGACCAGAGATGGAGGAAGTACTACTCTCTGTTTATTTTTTCACCACAAGATTAATTCAGGTCAATCTCAGCTCTCAGGTTTGTTCTTGTAGTGGTTTTGAAGGTTTCAAAGGAAAGGTTGCTGCATGGATTGCTATGAAGCTGCAGATGTTTGCAAGTGAGTTAGAGAGTGACTTCTACAAGCAGATCAGATTGGTGGTCCTGGTCTTCTGGCTGTTAGGGGAACACCACTTTGGCCACTGATTCAAAGAATGTTCTGTTGAGAGCATTTGCTAAGGGGGTTCTGATGATGGCAACTTGCTGATGTCAGGGAACTCCAGGGACATGAACTCACTGAATCACTGCTTTCATTGGAAAAGTAACTTTTGGCCATAACAATTCTCTGCTGGCTAACTTAATGTCAACTTGGCACCAGCTGAAGTTATCTGAGAGGAAGGAACCTCAATGGAGAAAATGCCAACACAAAATCATGCTGTTGGTACACCTATAGGACATTTTCTTAATTAGATTGATGGATGTGGGCCCAGCCCATTGTGGGTGGGGCCGTCACTTGCCTGGTGGTCCTAGGTTCTATAAGAAATTAGGTTGAGCAAGCCATAAGGAGCAAGCCAGTAAGCAGCATTCCTCAGTGGCCTCTGCATCAGCTCCTGTCTCCAGATTTCTATACTGTTTGAGTTCCTGTCCAGATTCCTTCCATGATGAGCTGTATTGTGGAAGTATAAGTCAAATAAACTTTCCTTCCAAAGGTACTTTGGTTATGATATTGCCACAATAGCAGCTCTAAGAAAGAAATTCCTATTAAAAAAAAGTCATTTAACATACCAACTAATAAATCTATTAGGATGTATGTTGGCACGTGATAGCAAGTAGGACTCTAAATGTTAATTTCTATGATAAGGGTTTGTTATTCCTAAGTACCAAGGAAGTGCAAATCAACCACAGTGACATTCTGCCTCATACCCCATACCTGTGAGCACAGATATCAAAAACAGAGCAGAGAGATCAGGCCCTGCTGACAGCATACAGTAAAGGCATCATTCTGTGTCTCTGCCTTCCCTCTGGGGGTCAGGAATGCCACCAATGTGCCACTTGGGGAAGGCAAAACTCAGGGATATTAGGCTGTGTTTCTTCCTAGCCCCTGGGGTGCTGAGCCACATTGCTCAGGGAAGGCTGAAACAGTCTCAGATAGGGGGCCCAGCCTGTGTTTCTCTGGCTGAAAACAGCAGGGTTGGGGGGAGGGGGAGTCCTATGCACCCAGAAGCTCCTGGGAACCATGATGAGTTGAAAATTGTGGTCCCAATCCGCTTGTGTATGCAGATACCACTGGGAACTTCAAGTAGTTGGGAACAGGAGCCAGTAGCCATATATGAACCCAGTGTGGGGAATTCAGCTTAGCTCCAGGTGAGTGCCAGGACTATGGAGGGGCTAGAAGAGGGGTCCTCTACAGGAGACTTAACCACAGCTCTGTGTGTCTAAGCCTTACCCCCGCCATCCCCATCCCCCCACAGCCCACTGTCCCCCATACCCTTCAGGTCTTTGATGAAGAAGACAGTCCTTGCTTGTCTAAACTGTTTTATTCAGGGTAGATGAAAATGCACAAGTCTTACTCTGGGTGAACCAGAGATTGAATATCTTTCACAGAATTGGAGGGAAGCTCATTGGCTAATCACTTAGAGCCTAGTTAGATACCCCATCACAATAGAAAACTCTATGCAATGTCACCGGTTGTCATGGTCCTCTGGTGACACAGTCCACTGCCTCACAAAGGATATCTGTGTGCACTCCAAGCAAGAATGTAAATTGGTGGAGCCACAGGCAAAACAACATGGAAGTTCCTGAAAAGAAATATAAAAAAGATGTAGCTTCCTCATGAGGTGTTTGAAATAATTGTCTAATATTCGCCTGTAGGCAAGTCTGTCGGGCATTTTCTTGTTTAAGGATTGATGTGGTAAGGCTAAGCCCACTGCAAGAAGTGGGTTGCCTTGGCAGGTGGTCCTGTGGTGTAAGGAAGCAGGCTTAACAAGCCATGAGGAGCAAGCCTGTAAGCAGGGCTCCACCATGGCGTCATGCGCTGACTTCAGTTCATGATGGTCTATAACTGTAAGCTGAGAGAAACTCTTTCCTGCCTGTGGTAGTCACTGTTCTATTACTGTGATGAAATACTACAAACAATGTAAGATACAATGAAGCTTTTAACTGAGGGCTTGCTTAGAGTTTCATATAGTCCAAGGTCATCATGGTTGGAAGTCTGGCCGCAGACAGGCAGGCCTAGTGCTAGAGCAACAGCTAAGAGCTAACTAACATCCTGATCTGCAGGGAGTAAGAGATTGACACTGATTCTGACTTGGTCTTTTGAAATGGGCTGAGAAAGAAATTAGGGAAACAACACTGTTCACAAGAGTAAAAACCAATAGAAAATACCTTGGTGTGACTCTAACTAAGGAAGTAAAAGATCTGTATGATAAGAACTTCAAGTCTCTGAAGAAAGAAATTAAAGAAGATCTCAGAAGATGGAAAGATCTTCTATGCTCATGGATTGGCAGGATCAATATAGTAAAAATGGCTATCTTGTCAAATGCAATCTACAGATTCAATGCAATCTTCATCAAAATTCCAACTCAATTCTTCAATGAATTAGAAAGGGCAATCTGCAAATTCATCTGGAATTACAAAAAACCTAGGATAGCAAAAACCATTCTCCAGGATAAAAGAACCTCTGGTGGAAATACATACAAAAGTTGACCAGATTTGGTACAAGCTTGTAATTCCATCCCTCAGAAGGTTTTTTAAAAATTGTTGTTGGTAGCCTGACCTAAAGCTGTACTACAGAGCATTGTGATCAAAAATTGCATGGTCTTGGTATAACGATAGACAAGTAGACCAATGGAATAAAATTGAATACACAGAAATGAACCCACACACCTATGGTCATTTGATCCTTGACAAGGGAGCTAAAACCATCCGGTGGAGAAAAGACAGCATTTTCAAAAAATGGTGCTGGCACTACTGGCGGTTAACATGTAGAAGAATGGGAATTGATCCATTCCTATCTCCTTGTACTAAGGTCAAATCTAAGTGGATCAAGGAATTCCACATAAAACCAGAGACCATGAAACTTATAGAGGAGAAAGTGGGGAAAAGCATAGAAGATATGGGCACAGGGGGAAAGTTCCTGAATAGAACAGGAATGGCTTGTGCTGTAAGATTGAGAATGGACAAATGGGACCTCATGAAACTGCAAAGCTTCTGTAAAGCAAAAGACACCGTCAATAAGACAAAAAGGCCACCAATAGGTTGGGAAAGGATCTTTACCTATCCCAAATCGGATAGGGGACTAATAACCAATATGTATAAAGAACACAAGAAGGTGGACTTCAGAAAATCCAATAACACCATTAAAAAGTGGGGCTCAGAGCTAAACAAAGAATTGTCACCTGAGGAATACCGAATGGCAGAGAAGCACTTGAAAAATGTTCAGCATCCTTAATCATCAGGGAAATGCAAATCAAAACAACCCTGAGATTCCACTTCACACCAGTCAGAATGGCTAAGATCAAAAATTCTGGTGACAGCAGATGCTGGCAAGGATGTGGAGAAAAAGGAACATTTCTCCGTTGTTGGTGGGATTGCAAGCTTGTACAACCACTCTGGAAATCAATCTGGCAGTTCCTCAGAAAATTGGACATAGGACTACTGGAGGATCCCTGAATACCACTCCTGGGCATATATCCAGAAGATGTTCCAACTGGTAAGAAGGACACATGCTCCACTATGTTCATAGCAGCCTTATTTATTATAGCCAGAAGCTGGAAATAACCCAGATGCCCCTCAACAGAGGAATGGATACAGAAAATGTGGTACATTTACACAATGGAGTACTACTCAGCTATTAAAAAGAATGAATTTATGAAATTCCTAGCCAAATGGTTGGACCTGGAGGTAGCATCATACTGAGTGAGGTAACCCAATCACAAAAGAATTCACATGATATGTACTCACTGGTAAGTGGATATTATCCCAGAAACTTAGAATACCCAAGATATGAGATACAATTTGCAAAACACAAGAAACTCAAGAAGAACTAATACTGAAGTGTGGACACTTTGCCCCTTCTTATAATTGGGAACAAAACACCCAGGAAAGAGTTACAGAGACAAAATTTGGAGTTGAGAAGAAAGGATGTATCATCTAGAAACTGCCATAGAAGTGGATGCTCACAGTCAGCTATTGGATGGATCACATGGCCGCCAATGGAGGAGCTAGAGAAAGTACCCAAGGAGCTAAAGGGATCTGCAACCCTATAGGTGGAACAAAATATGAACTAACCAGTACACTCCCCCCCAATCCCCCCCCCTCTGCCGGAGCTCGTGTCTCAGTCTGAGTATGTATCTGAAGATGGCCTAGTTGGCCATCAGTGGAAGAAGAGGCCCCTTGTTCTTGCAAACTTTATATGCCTCAGTACAGGGGAACACCAGGGCCAAAAAGTGGGAGTGAGTGAGTAGGGGAGTGGTAGGGGGAGGATATGGGGGACTTTTGGGATAGCATTGGAAATGTAAATGAAGAAAATCACAAATAAAAAAAGGGAAAAAAAGAGAACTTCAAGTCTCTGAAGAAAGAAATTGCAGAAGATCATAGAAGATGGAAAAGATCTCCTGAGCTATCTGGGGAAAGGAAGCAGCATGCAGTGTCACACAGCTCTCTCTGAGGCAATTGCTAGAACTGGAATAGGGATGTTTGTTTGTTTGTTTGTTTGTTTGTTTGTTTATTATAAAAGCATACAAAAGTTAGCCAGTGTTGGTACATGCCTGTGATTCCAGCACTCAGGTTTTAAAAAAATTGTTGTTGTTAGTATTCCTGTTGATTCTATTGGATTTGTTTTGAACTCTCCCAGCTATTTGCACTGGACCCAGAAAATTAAGCCCATGCTCTGTACAGACCTATCATTCATGTTAATCAGTGATTTTATTCTTAGCAATCACTCCTCAGATGATCTCATTACTCACTTTCAAATAAGGAAAACAGTCATACAAACATTAGTTAACTTGTATGGTCTCACATAACCAACTCATCATGACTATAGAGTGGCATCCCAATCTTTGGAATACTCAAGCTTCTATTTTTGAGATGACAGGCCTCTGTGTAAGACTCCATTAGCTGGCAGAGGACCTGGAATGTCTGGCGCTTGAAGGCCAAGGCTGCCCCTCCAGTGTCTCTGAAGTTGAAGCAGAGGTCAGCCAACAACACAGGAACACTTGGCCACAGCTGGTTCAGGTCTGTGTTTTGGATGAGCCCTGAGACCTGGATGAACACAGGTCTCCAGAGTTCTGGTAAAGGTGAGCACAAACACTTAGACTCAAGGAGAATGATGGACCTTTGGGATGCAAGTCTTTCTTTTTTTTTATCTTTGCTTTGTACATAGTTTATGTCAAAATCAACTTTTTCTATACTCCAGACCTTACTTAATCAGTCTGACAGAAATTTTGAACCCTCTGACAAACATCACTCCATCCCTCTTCTACCTTTTTCCCTGGACCATCATTCTCAGAGATGAGCCATTCTGAGGGAATCCTAATAGCCCCAAAGGTAGTCATCTTTGGCACTTGATCTTTAGGAAAGTAGGCAGAGTTCTGCCCCAGATGATTGCAGATGTTCCTCTTGGCCTTCAAATTGTCTGGAAACCTTTGGTCTTACTTCTCCCTTCTCATCTTATTTGGACCTAGATCCCAATATTTCCACACAAAACAGAGGCTGGAGATTCTTAATGATACCTTGTAGTTTATTGTTTCTGTTTAAAACACTAGGTAGAAACTCCCATGACCTCCCAAGACAAAATGATTTACAATTTGAAAGTCAGTGACCAAATGCCCTATTGTCTCCTCCCTGGAGAAATCATGATTAAAAAATTAATAATAATCCACGGTGGTAGTATGTTGCTTTGTTTGTTTGTCCGTTTATTAGTTTTGGGGGTGGTGGGTTTTTTATTTTGTTCTGTTTTTTTGAGACAAGGTCTGTCAGTGTAACCCTGGATGTCCGGGGAACTTACAACATAAAGCAGGATGGCTACAACCTCAGAGAGATCCACCTGCCTCTGCCTCCCAAGTGGTGGGATTAAAGTCGTACACAAGCATATCAGATAATAATCTTTTAATTGCCTAAACTATATCTCATAAAGGAAGAAAAACAGAAGTCAAAATTGCCTCACTCTAAAGCTACTTTCATGATTAATTAAAAGCAAGGTACTCATCAGCTGACTGTGTTCTCTGTTTAGCACACTTTTGCCAAATTTAGAGAACAATTTAAAGCCATTCAGAATTAACAATGAATATACATGAATGTCAAACAAAATAAGAAATCCATATCTTACTCAGGAGACATTTTTGACACACAAAGTTTTCTGACCTTGGCTGAAATAACTGTTTTATTGTTGTTTTGGGGGGTTTTGTTTGTTTGTTTTTTCTTTTTGTTTGTTTGTTTGGGTGTTTTTTTTTTGGTATTTTGGTTTTTTTTTTTTCTGAGACAGGGATTCTCTATGTAGCCCTGGCTGTCCTGGAGCTCACTCTGTAGACCAGGCTGGCCTCGAAGTCAGAAATCTGCCTGCCTCTGCCTCTCAAGTGCTGGGATTAAAGGCATGCATCACTGCTGCCAGGCAGGCTGAGATAATTCAATGGCTGAAAGTCATGGAGACAGTTCTCATCCGAGTGTACCACCGTATGACCAACCATTAACTATGCCAGCTTGAAAGTAGAGCAACAATCTCCAGCCATTGAGGCATAATGAAAGATTACTGTACTCACAGGCCAACAAAAGGCGCAAACAGACTTATTCACATTCAGAGTTTATAGCAATGTCCTTTCAGACCATTGATATCTACGAAATGCATATGAAATACCTACAGCACTGAGTCTAAAGGGGACTCCACCTCACAGGGAACATACAGAAGGGTAAAGAGGAAAACCAAGAATGGAAACCTTACTGCTCCCAGTTGCCTTTTTCAAGCCAACATCTCTTTCAAGCCTGCAGATTTTTTTTGCCTTTGGGAAATTAAATTGGACACAAAATCATCTTGCTTATCACATAGCAACGTAAATGTAACTACCTGAAGTCCTACTCAGCTGACAGGAGAAAAGATACAAGTGAAAAACAGAGAATGAGTAAAGAGGAAAAAAATGTACCTAGTCAATAGGAAGATGAACAAAATGGACCAAAGACATCAAAAAAGATGGAGGTGAGGAGGGCACTAAGATACAGGAGATCACTGTCAAACTACATGCCCTTCAAAGCACAGTCTTAGCCCTGAGCTGGGGCAGTGCCAGCACACTTCTTTTTTTTTTTAATTTTTTATTAGGTATTTAGCTCATTTACATTTCCAATGCTATACCAAAAGTCCCCCATACCCACCCACCCCCACTCCCCTACCCACCCACTCCCCCTTTTTGGCCCTGGCGTTCCCCTGTACTGGAGCATATAAATTTTGCGTGTCCAATGGGCCTCTCTTTCCAGTGATGGCCGACTAGGCCATCTTTTGATACATATGCTTCTAGAGTCAAGAGCTCCGGGGTACTGGTTAGTTCATAATGTTGTTCCACCTATAGGGTTGCAGATCCCTTTAGCTCCTTGGGTACTTTCTCTAGCTACTCCATTGGGAGCCCTATGATCCATCCATTAGCTGACTGTGAGCATCCACTTCTGTGTTTGCTAGGCCCCGGCATAGTCTCACAAGAGACAGCTACATCTGGGTCCTTTCGATAAAATCTTGCTAGTGTATGCAATGGTGTCAGCGTTTGGATGCTGATTATGGGGTGGATCCCTGGATATGGCAGTCTCTACATGGTCCATCCTTTCATCTCAGCTCCAAACTTTGTCTCTGTAACTCCTTCCAAGGGTGTTTTGTTCCCACTTCTAAGGAGGGGCATAGTGTCCACACTTCAGTCTTCATTTTTCTTGAGTTTCATGTGTTTAGGAAATTGTATCTTATATCTTGGGTATCCTAGGTTTTGGGCTAATATCCACTTATCAGTGAGTACATATTGTGTGAGTTCCTTTGTGAATGTGTTACCTCACTCAGGATGATGCCCTCCAGGTCCATCCATTTGGCTAGGAATTTCATAAATTCATTCTTTTTAATAGCTGAGTAGTACTCCATTGTGTAGATGTACCACATTTTCTGTATCCATTCCTCTGTTGAGGGGCATCTGGGTTCTTTCCAGCTTCTGGCTATTGCTATGAACATAGTGGAGCATGTGTCCTTCTTACCAGTGGGGCATATTCTGGATATATGCCCAGGAGAGGTATTGCTGGATCATCCGGTAGTACTATGTCCAATTTTCTGAGGAACTGCCAGACTGATTTCCAGAGTGGTTGTACAAGCCTGCAATCCCACCAACAATGGAGGAGTGTTCCTCTTTCTCCACATCCACACCAGCATCTGCTGTCACCTGAATTTTTGATCTTAGCCATTCTGATTGGTGTGAGGTGGAATCTCAGGGTTGTTTTGATTTGCATTTCCCTGATGATTAAGGATGTTGAGCATTTTTTCAGGTGCTTCTCTGCCATTCGGTATTCCTCAGGTGAGAATTCTTTGTTCAGTTCTGAGCCCCATTTTTTAATGGGGTTATTTGATTTTCTGAAGTCCACCTTCTTGAGTTCTTTATATATGTTGGATATTAGTCCCCTATCTGATTTAGGATAGGTAAAGATCCTTTCCCAATCTGTTGGTGGTCTTTTTGTCTTATTGACGGTGTCTTTTGCCTTGCAGAAACTTTGGAGTTTCATTAGGTCCCATTTGTCAATTCTTGATCTTACAGCACAAGCCATTGCTATTCTGTTCAGGAATTTTTCCCCTGTGCCCATATCTTCAAGGCTTTTCCCCACTTTCTCCTCTATAAGTTTCAGTGTCTCTGGTTTTATGTGAAGTTCTTTGATCCATTTAGATTTGACCTTAGTACAAGGAGATAAGTATGGATCGATTTGCATTCTTCTACATGATAACAACCAGTTGTGCCAGCACCAATTGTTGAAAATGCTGTCTTTCTTCCACTGGATGGTTTTAGCTCCCTTGTCGAAGATCAAGTGACCATAGGTGTGTGGGTTCATTTCTGGGTCTTCAATTCTATTCCATTGGTCTACTTCTCTGTCTCTATACCAGTACCCTGCAGTTTATATCACAATTGCTCTGTAGTAAAGCTTTAGGTCAGGCATGGTGATTCCACCAGAGGTTCTTTTATCCTTGAGAAGAGTTTTTGCTATCTTAGGTTTTTTGTTATTCCAGATGAATTTGCAAATTGCTCCTTCTAATTCATTGAAGAATTGAGTTGGAATTTTGATGGGGATTGCATTGAATCTGTAGATTGCTTTTGGCAAGATAGCCATTTTTACAATGTTGATCCTGCCAGTCCATGAGTATGGGAGATCCTTCCATCTTCTGAGATCTTCTTTAATTTCTTTCTTCAGAGACTTGAAGTTTTTATCATACAGATCTTTCACTTCTTTAGTTAGAGTCACGCCGAGATATTTTATATCATTTGTGACTATTGAGAAGGGTGTTGTTTCCCTAATTTCTTTCTCAGTCTGTTTATTCTTTGTATAGAGAAAGGCCATTGACTTGTTTGAGATTATTTTATATCCAGCTACTTCACCGAAGCTGTTTATCAGGTTTAGGAGTTCTCTGGTGGAGTTTTTGGGGTCACTTATATATACTATCATATCATCTGCAAAAAGTGATATTTTGACTTCCTCTTTTCCAATTTGTATCCCCTTGATCTCCTTTTGTTGTCAGATTGCTCCGGCTAATACTTCAAGTACTATGTTGAAAAGGTAGGGAGAAAGTGGGCAGCCTTGTCTAGTCCCTGATTTTAGTGGGATTGCTTCCAGCTTCTCTCCATTTACTTTGATGTTGGCTACTGGTTTGCTGTAGATTGCTTTTATCATGTTTAGGTATGGGCCTTGAATTCCCGATCTTTCCAGAACTTTTATCATGAATGGGTTTTGGATCTTGTCAAATGCTTTTTCTGCATCTAACGAGATGATCATGTGGTTTTTGTCTTTGAGTTTGTTTATATAATGGATTACATTGATGGATTTTCGTATATTAAACCATCCCTGCATCCCTGGAATAAAACCTACTTGGTCAGGATGGATGATTGCTTTAATGTGTTCTTGGATTCAGTTAGCGAGAATTTTATTGAGGATTTTTGCATCGATATTCATAAGAGAAATTGGCCTGAAGTTCTCTATCTTTGTTGGATCTTTCTGTGGTTTAGGTATCAGAGTAATAGTGGCTTCATAAAATGAGTTGGGTAGAGTACCTTCTACTTCTATCTTGTGAAAAAGTTTGTGCAGAACTGGAATTAGATCTTCTTTGATGGTCTGATAGAACTCTGCACTAAACCCCTCTGTTCCTGGGCTTTTTTTAGCTGGGAGACTATTTATAACTTCTTCTATTTCTTTAGGGGATATGGGACTGTTTAGAAGGTCAACTTGATCCTGATTCAACTTTGGTACCTGGTACCTGTCCAGAAATTTGTCCATTTCGTCCAGGTTTTCCAGTTTTGTTGAGTATAGCCTTTTGTAGAAGGATCTGATGGTGTTTTGGATTTCTTCAGGATCTGTTGTTATGTCTCCCTTTTCAGTTCTGATTTTGTTAATTAGGATTTTGTCCCTGTGCCCTCTAGTGAGTCTAGCTAATGGTTTATCTATCTTGTTGATTTTCTCAAAGAACCAACTCCTCGTTTGGTTAATTCTTTGAATAGTTCTTCTTGTTTCCACTTGGTTGATTTCACCCCTGAGTTTGATTATTTCCTGCCGTCTACTCCTCTTGGGTGAATTTGCTTCCTTTTTTTCTAGAGCTTTTAGATTTGTTGTCAAGCTGCTAGTATGTGCTCTCTCCCGTTTCTTCTTGGAGGCACTCAGAGCTATGAGTTTCCCTCTTAGAAATGCTTTCATTGTGTCCCAAAGGTTTGGGTACGTTGTGGCTTCATTTTCATTAAACTCTAAAAAGTCTTTAATTTCTTTCTTTATTCCTTCCTTGACCAAGGTATCATTGAGAAGAGTGTTGTTCAGTTTCCAGGTGAGTGTTGGCTTTCTATTATTTTTTTTTGGTATTGAAGATCAGCCTTAGACCATGGTGATCTGATAGGATACATGGGACAATTTCAATATTTTTGAATCTGTTGAGGCCTGTTTTGTGACCTATTATGTGGTCAATTTTGGAGAAGGTACCATGAGGTGCTGAGAAGAAGGTATATCCTTTTGTTTTAGGATAAAATGTTCTGTAGATATCTGTCAGATCCATTTGTTTCATCACTTCTGTTAGTTTCAGTGTGTCCCTGTTTAGTTTCTGTTTCCATGATCTGTCCATTGGTGAAAGTGGTGTGTTGAAGTCTCCCACTATTATTGTGTGAGGTGCAATGTGTGCTTTGAGCTTTACTAAAGTTTCTTTAATGAATGTGGCTGCCCTTGTATTTGGAGCATAGATATTCAGAATTGAGAGTTCCTCTTGGAAGATTTTACCTTTGATGAGAACGAAGTGCCCCTCCTTGTCTTTTTTGATGACTTTGGGTTGGAAGTCAATCTTATCAGATATTAGGATGGCTACTCCAGCTTGTTTCTTCATACCATTTGCTTGGAAAATTGTTTTCCAGCCTTTCATTCTGAGGTAGTGTCTATCTTTTTCTCTGAGATGAGTTTCCTGTAAGCAGCAAAATATCGGGTCTTGTTTGTGTAGCCAGTTTGTTAGTCTATGTCTTTTTATTGGGGAGTTGAGACCATTGATGTTAAGAGATATTAAGGAAAAGTAATTGTTGCTTCCTGTTATTTTTGTTGTTAAAGTTGGCATTCTGTTCTTGTGGCTGTCTTCTTTTAGGTTTGTTGAGGGATTACCTTCCTGTTTTTTCTAGGGCGTTGTTCCCGTTCTTGTATTGATTTTTTTCTGTTATTATCCTTTGAAGGGCTGGATTCATGGAGAGATAATGTGTGAATTTGGTTTTGTCGTGGAATACTTTGGTTTCTCCATCTATGGTAATTGAGAGTTTGGCTGGGTATAGTAGCCTGGGCTGGAATTTGTGTTCTCTTAGTGTCTGTATAACATCTGTCCGGGCTCTTCTGGCTTTCATAGTCTCTGGTGAAAAATCTGGTGTAAATTCTGATAGGCTTGCCTTTATATGTTACTTGACCTTTTTCCCTTACTGCTTTTAGTATTCTATCTTTATTTAGTGCATTTGTTGTTCTGATTATTATGTGTCGGGAGGAATTTCTTTTCTGGTCCAGTCTATTTGGAGTTCTGTAGGCTTCTTGGATGTTCATAGGCATCTCTTTCTTTAGATTTGGGAAGTTTTCTTCAATAATTTTGTTGAAGATGTTTGCTGGTCCTTTGAGTTGAAAATCTTCATTTTCATCCACTCCTATTACCCGTAGGTTTGGTCTTCTCATTGTGTCCTGGATTTCCTGGATATTTTGAGTTAGGATCTTTTTGCATTTTCCATTTTCTTTGATTGTTGTGCCGATGTTCTCTATGGAATCTTCTGCACCTGAGATTCTCTCTTCCATCTCTTGTATTCTGTTGCTGATGCTCAAATCTATGGTTCCAGATTTCTTTCCTAGGGTTTCTATCTCCAGTGTTGCCTCACTTTGAGTTTTCTTTATTGTGTCTACTTCCCTTTTTAGGTCTAGTATGGTTTTGTTCATTTCTATCACCTGTTTGTATGTTTTTTCCTCTTTTTCTGTAAGGACTTCAACCTGTTTGATTGTGTTTTCCTGTTTTTCTCTAAGGACTTGTAACTCTTTAGCAGTGTTCTCCTGTATTTCTTTAAGTGATTTATTAAAGTCCTTCTTGGTGTCCTCTGCCATCATCATGAGATATGCTTTTAAATCTAGGTCTAGGTTTTCAGGTGTGTTGGGGTGTCCTGGACTGGACGAAGTGGGAGTGCTGGGTTCTGATGATGGTGAGTGGTCGTGGTTCCTGTTAGTAAGATTCCTACGTTTACCTTTCGCCATCTGGTAATCTCTGGAGTTAGTAGTTATAGTTGACTCTGTTTAGAGATTGTTCTTCTGGTGATTCTGTTACCGTCTATCAGCAGACCTGGGAGACAGATTCTCTCCTCTGAGTTTCAGTGCTCAGAGCACTCTCTGCTGGCAAGCTCTCTTACAGGGAAGGTGCGCAGATATCTTGTTTTTGGACCTCCTGCTGGCCTAAGAAGAAGGCCCAAAACAGGGACTTTCTCAGAAGCTGTGTTGCTTTGGCAGTTCCCAGAAGCTGTCAGCTTCTGTGGTGCAGACTCTCACCTGTGCAGACTAAATTCCTAAGTTCCAGGGAGTCCCGGAATCAAGATGGCGACCGCTGCTGCTGAGGCTGAGGCCGCCTCCCAAGCCAGGCGGACACCTGTCTTCTGGTCCGGACGGTGGCCGGCTGTCTGTGGCCCGCCAAGGGTGCTGCCTCAGCGGCTCTGTGCTTCTGCCTGTCCCAGAAGCTGTCCGGTTCTCTGGCGCACCCTCTCACCTGTTCAGACTAATTTCCTAAGTTCTGCTGAGTCCCGGAACCAAGATGGCGACCGCTGCTGCTGAGGCTGGGGCCGCCTCCCAAGCCAGGCGGACACCTGTCCTCTGGTCCGGATGGTGGCCGGCTGGCCAGCACACTTCTTTTTCTCTGCCTGCCTGCCTGTCTGTCTGTCTGTCTGTCTGTCTGTCTGTCTCTGTGTTTCTCTGTCTCTGTCTCTCTCTCTCTCTGTTTCTCTGTCTCTGTCTCTGTCTCTCCCTCCCTCCCTCTCCCTCCTCCGTGTCTTTCTCTCTCCCTCCCCCCTCTCTCTCTCTCTCTCACACACACACACACACACACACACACACACACATCCTATTCTTTACATTAAAAGTTGTCCTATACACTACCCCGCCCCCCAAAATGGTGAGATTAGTGTACTGTCCTAAAACCACCAATTTCCTCCCACTAAAATGATTAATTAAATGATCTCATACCGTGTTATTTCAACCAAATGAAACTGTCTACACTTTGCCAACTTTGAACTGCTGAAAGCAATTTAGCACAGCTCATCTGAATGGCCTACTATCACTAAAAAGAAGGAAGTAAATATACAGAAAGCCATTAGGGAATAGTCCTACTAGCAGTTTTTAAACAGAATATATACACATTGTGTGTGTGTAAAAATATCTACGAATACAAAAATAGACAGTGATATTTTCTAAATGTCTATTTTTTGAGAGAGGGTCTCACTATGTCACCCAAGTTAGCCTTGATCTTTAGGCAATCCTCCTGCATCAGTTTCCCTGGTGCTGGGACTACAGGTATATACCATGTTATTTGGTTATCTTTAAAAAATGTATAAATGCATATATATATGCGTGTGTGTTTATATGTGTGTATATATATATATATATATATATATATATATATATATATATTCTTACGTGTATGTTGTACATAAATAATATATAACACTTGTAAGTGCATAGAGATTTTCTGGAAGCACCGCAAGAAAACATCACTTACGATTGCCTCTGAGAGGAAACCAGAGATCAGTGGAAGATGGGATTTCTCTCATGGCTAGAATCCTTTCCTGTAGCCTCTTGTATTGTTAGTATGTGTGGGTTTGAATATGCTTGGCCCAGGGAGTGGCACTATTAGGAGTTATGGCCTTGTTAAAGAAGGCATGGCCTTATTGGAAGAAGTGTGACAGTGTGGGGGTGGGCTTGTAGACTCTCCTCCTAGCTGCCTGGATGCTAGTCTTCTCCTGCTTGACTTTGGAACAAGATGTGGAATTCTCAAATATTCCTATACCATGCCTGCCTGGATACTGCCATGCTCCAGCCTTGATGATAATGGACTGAACCTCTGAACCTGTAAGCCAGCCCCAATTAAATGCTCTCCCTCTGTTGCCTTGGTCAAGGTGTCTCTTCATAGAAATGAAACCCTAACTAAGACAGTATGTCTGACTACATACATGTCTTATTGTTGTTTTGAGATAGGGCCTTACAAGATAGGCCAGACTATAGTCAAATTTACCATCCTCTTGCCTCAGCCTTCTGAGCAGTATAATTAAAATACCCATTGCCAGCTTGTACAATGTTTTCAATTAAGAAAATGCCTAGACACTTTTCAAATGTCTCAAGTAAAGCAATGCCCATTTTAGTATGCAAATACTTTAGTGTATCATGAAATATTTACAAAAAGTATTTCAAACAAGGTTAATTACTTAAACTCTGGCCTTTTGTTAGTTTGGTTTTGAGACAGAGTTTGATGTAGCCCAGGCTGGCCTGGGACTCCCTTTGTAAATGAGGATAGTCTTGAAGCAGTTATCCCCTGCCTCTATGTCCTGAGCATTAGAATTCCAGGTGAGTGACACTGCACCTTGTTTCTATGCAATACTGGGAACTAAATCCAGAGCTTCATGCATGCTAGCAAAGCAGTCTACCAGTGAGCTGCCTCCCCAGCCCAAACTGTTCTGCACTGTTCACTGGCTGCCAAACAGGGGCATGACCCCGGGGATCTTCAATGGGAACTAAAGTGAGTGGGCTTGTTCTAATGATAATATTCACATTGCAAGTATTTCATAACTATGCAGTCATTCATGGAAAGATATTTGTGTGTGTGTGCGCACGCGCGTGCACGTCACAAGCACATATTCGATGAGGTCATGGTCAGCTGTCTTCCTCTTCCTCCTCCTCCTCCTCCTCCTCCTCCTCCCCCTCCCCCTCCCCCTCCCCGTCCTCCTCCTCCTCCTCCTCCTCCTCCTCCTCCTCCTCCTCCTCCTCCTCCTCCTCCTCTTCTTCTTCTTCTTCTTCTTCTTCTTCTTCTTCTTCTTCTTCTTCTTCTTCTTCTTCTGAGACAGGATTTCTCTGTGTAGCCCTGGCTTTCCTGGAACTTACTTTGTAGACCAGGCTGGCCTCAAACTCAGAAATCCACCTGCCTCTGCCTCGCAAGTGCTGGGATTAAAGGGTGGCATCACTATGACCTGCAGCTGTCTTCTTTAGTCACTTTGCTCTTTAATTTTTGGACAAGGTTGATCCTTAAACCTGAATCTCTGATTGGCTTGGCCAACAACTCATGGGGATCCTCCTGTGAATGCCTCCCCAGCACCTGCCTTTTATCAAATGTGGTAGAGGGGTCTGAATAAGAATGATTGCCCCCATCCCTGACCCCTCCCTACCCCCACTCCACACAAGCATGCCCCCAGTCTATGGAATGTAAACACTTGGTCCTCAGTCAGTGGCATTATTTGGGAAGGAATTAGGAGTTTCTTTCTGGAGGAAGTACCTCACTTGGGGGGGGGGGCAGGGTCTGGGAATTTAAAGCTTCACACTGCTCTCAGTTGGCTCTCTCTGTTCCAGGCCTTCAGTGCATCATGCTGCAGCTTCCTGCTTCTACTGCTATGCCTGCCTCATGCAGCAATGCCTCCACACCAGGATGACCTCTTATGCTTTTGGAAGTAAAAGCCCCAAAACAATCTTCTATAAGCTCTCCTGGTCAAGGTATTTTTATCACAGCAACAAAAAGGCAACAAAGACACATGAGTATTGGGGATGTGCCTCAGTTCCTCCACTTACACAGCAAGCACCTTACAGTCCGAGTCCTTGCTCCTCCCCTCAAATATTTTCAAGTTCTATGAACAACACACTCACCTGTGGGCCATACACCTAACTACACAACTCGATCAGGAGCACATTTGTACATCTATATGTAAGCATGTAGTATGTATAAGTGTGTGAATGCAGAACTAAACGCACTATTAGTAATCCTAACCCATCATACTTAGAGGGTCTTGATGTATCTTCAGGATGACTGAGAAAACACTGTTAGTGTGTGTACTGGCTAGTTTTGTGTCAACTTGACACAGCTGGAGTTATCACAAAAAAAGGAGCTTCAGTTGAGGAAATGCCTCCATGAGATCCAACTTTAAGGCATTTTCTCAATTTATGATCAAGGGGGAAAGGCCCCTTGTGGGTGGGACCATCTCTGGGTTGGTAGTCTTGGTTCTATAAGAGAGCAGGCTGAGCAAGCCAGGGGAAGCAAGCCAGTAAAGAACATCCCTCCATGGCCTCTGCATCAGCTCCTGCTTCATGACCTGTTTGAGTTCCAGTCCTGACTTCCTTGGTGATAAACAGCAGCATGGAAGTGTAAGCTGAATAAACCCTTTCCTCCCCAACTTGCTTCTTGGACATGATGTTTGTGCAGGAATAGAAACCCTGACTAAGACAAATTGGTACCAGAAGTGGGGTATTCCTGTGACAACCTGACCATGTTTTGGGGAGGACTGTGGAAGGACTTTGGAACTTTGGGCTTGAAGATCCATTTGTTGTTAAGAGCTTTGTCAGATGTTGTGTAGGAGCTTGGAAGATAATGTTGAGAACAGTGCAGAAGATGGAGGCCTGGCTTGTGAAATTTCAGAGGGAAAATTAAAGACTCTTTTCAGGGCCATTGCTGTTTTGATTGTGAAGATTCTGTAGTTCTGGTTAGCTGGGGCTGAAGAATCAGCTGTGATTAACAAGATACCAGAACTACTATAGCAAAAACTTTGCATTACTGGGACTATTGATGCTGGTTAGCTGGAGCTAAGAAATTAGCTGTGATTAAGAAGAGACCAGCATCGTTGAGGTGACATCTTCTGGGAAGTGTTTTCTGAAAGTACAAAGAGGCTGTTCCAGAGATAGCCAAGGTTGTACTCCTTCTGCAGCGGGACTTGGTAATGTGTAAGGGTCACCCAGGTGGTACTGGTTTTGAAGGCATGAAGGGGTCACGAAGAGCAGCTGAGGCTCGGCACTGTGAGAGGGCATGGGAAGGCCATTGGTGAAGGTGCAGCCTCAGTTGCAATTGACGGCCCAGGACTGAAGGGGTCATGCAGTGTTTTGGAGATGCCAGTACCATGAGATGACCACCAAGAGCAGCAGCAGCAGTGGAGTACAGGCATCTGGAGCCTAGAGGACGACACGTGTGCTACAAAGGGCATGGCTGAAGAAGTGACCCAAGCCCTTGGAGGAGCCCAGAAGATCGTGAGTTGGATCCCAAACATTGGATGGTTGGAGATTGATTTTAGCTTTTGATTGTGACTGTGCCCTGATATTTTCCCTCTTGAAGGAAGTATTTTAGTGGAGCCCACAGTTAAGAGACTTTTAATTGTAAAAAGACTTTGGATTTTAAAAGAGATGGATATTTTAAAGAGTTGAAATTTTAAGAATATGTAAAGACTGTGGGACGTTTAAAATTATTTAGATCTTGGGGATGAATAAGAATGTAAGGGTTGAGGCTTACTAGTGATGTGTTTGTGTATCAAGTTGACAAGGGGTCAATTGTACTGGCTAGTTTTGTGTCAACTTGACACAGCTGGAGTTATCACAAAAAAAGGAGCTTCAGTTGAGGAAAAGCCTCCATGAGATCCAACTGTAAGGCATTTTCTCAATTAATGATCAAGGGGGAAAGGCCCCTTGTGGGTGGGACCATCTCTGGGTTGGTAGTCTTGGTTCTATAAGAGAGCAGGCTGAGCAAGCCAGGGGAAGCAAGCCAGTAAAGAACATCCCTCCATGGCCTCTGCATCAGCTCCTGCTTCATGACCTGTTTGAGTTCCAGTCCTGACTTCCTTGGTGATAAACAGCAGCATGGAAGTGTAAGCTGAATAAACCCTTTCCTCCCCAACTTGCTTCTTGGACATGATGTTTGTGCAGGAATAGAAACCCTGACTAAGACAGTGTGGCCTCAAAACCAACTAAGCCTTAGCCAAATCTGGGGCCTGTGCCTCTATTCAAGCCTCTCTCACCTTATACTCCTAGGGAGAAGATGAGGAAATATCTTCATTCTCCTAAGGGTGTTTCTCTTCTTACCTGGATAATTCCCAAAGACTAGGAACCCACTCTTACCTTTAGTAGCTCTACTTAAATTACCTCCTCCACAGACCTCACCTTCTCCTCTCAGGAGCAGTATGTGAGCTAAGAGCCACCATGATGGGCACAACAGCACAAGTTACAGCCTGGAGTGCCACAGTGATGGGCACCACAGCACAAGTTACAGCCTGGACTGCAGGAGGTGGGCCATGAGGCAGAGGCCCATTAGTCTTAGCAACTTATTACTGTGACTTCAGATGTTTGAACACAAAAACATTTTTTATAAATACTGACATATGAGCCAGTATAAAATGCAGATTTCCTGATATTCTGATATGAATATCAGAAGCAGTATTCAAAAACTTGATAATTAGCCATAATCATGGCAAATGTTTCACAGAAAGTCCAAAAAAAAAAAAAAAAAAGAACAACAACAACAAACCCAAACACCTTTAATCCCAGCACTCAGGTGTCAGAGGCAGGCAGATTTCTGAGTTTGAGGAGAGCCTGGTCTACAAAGTGAGTTCCTGGACAGCCAGGGCTATACAGAGAAACGCTGTCTCGAAAAACCACAACAACAACAAAACAAAAACAAACAAACAAAAACATTTTCTTAGATTTATTGTAGCCGTCATAAACATGCTTTATCCAAAAATTAAACATTACAATCTTTCATGTTCATTAAGCCAACAACTTAATAGTGCCCTCTATCAAATTTTTTGTTCAATCTTACTTCCTCAGTTCAATTTATGCCATCCCTAATTTTTTTTCAAATGGCATGAATCTTACTTGCCGATATTGATATTAATAGGCATGGAATTTTGACCATTGCATATAAGTATATGATATGCCAAATTTGAAACCTGCCATTTTTCTCTTTAACTCACTTTTTCAGGTTTGTTTGTTCGTTTTGTTTTGTTTTGTTTTTTATGACACAGGGTTTCTCTGCATAGTCCTGGCTGTCTTGGAACAACCTTTGTAGACCAGTCTTGAACTCAGAAATCTGCCTGCCTCTGCCTCAGGAGTGCTGGGATTAAAGGCTTGTGCCACCACTGTCCGGCCAGGGTTTTGGGTCTTTTGGTTTGTTTATTTTTGTTTTTGTTTTGTTTTGTTTTGAATAATTTTTCACAAGTTAAATGTATGGTTAGCTTTAGTTTTCAAAAAATCGAAATTCAGAAAAATTACAAATGCTATGAACTTCAAATCCGTCTCCATTAAACAGTAGTTCCAAGATGTCTGAGTAAACATGGCTGAAGCAACCTTTGACTCTGGTAACTGAAGTCATTGTCATGTATACATCTACTGAATTTTACATGCCAGCACATGCTCAAACAAACACTAATCCAAACTGTTTCCATGTAAGACTCCCATAAGCCTTAGGCAGTTAATTGTCATGAAATGAGTGTGGATGAATTGCTTTTGCAAATCTGTTACTAGAGGGAGCATCCACTAATTTAATCATTTCCCTCCTCAAAATCTTGCTTTAACTCCTCCACCAACGACAGTCTAGGTGTTGAAGACTTCTAAACTAAGAAGAATGTTAAAGTATCTAAGTCCCTTAACATCCAGTAGCCTCTGCCTTCATTATTAAAGGAAAGCTCAACTTTGAGACTAATCAGCACAAAAATGCCACAAAAGCACTACCACACCCTGAAATACCCTAAAGAAATTAATTTGTGATGAACCACCATGGATGTCTGAGCCCTATACTTTGAGGGAACCTGCAACACAGAAGCCTGGGCAGCCTGTGGGCACAGCACACCAGGGAAACTGACTGAGAGACTCAAGCTGCTCAGCTTGCTGTGGGTGGGAAAGCACAGTGGCTGGCAGAATACAGCTTCCAGCAGGGCTTCCATAGCATGCAGCTCATGGGTGAACGACCAAACTCCCTTTAAGTTTCCTAGGTGGGATCTCGCCACCCGGCTCTAACCGTGCTTCAAGATGCTTGCTATGATGGCTAGACAAGTGTTCCAGAACACACCATAGATATCTCTTCAACACACCTCTTGAATCCCTAGAGCACCTTCCAGTCCTCTGCGCCAGGCCACGCCCCATCCAGGCCGCCCCCCCCCTCCCCCTGCACCACTCTTCTGGATACCACTTCCAGGGATCTCCCAGAGCATTCCCTCTGCCCACAGCCCTCTCACAGGTCCACGGCTGAGCCTTAGCTTGGTCCCTATCTGTTCAGAGGTGGACACTTTATGGATCAGCTTCTGGGGCCCCTCCTGTTCCAATTCACTGTAGGATGAATCCTCTCCAGGTCCTGCAGCAGTGGGGCAAACCACACTAGCCTCAGGGACAGCTCCTCCTGTGAAGCCCTGAGGGTGGTGCTGGCTGCAGGCCCAGGCATCCTCTCTGATTCCTGCAGGGACACAGCAGTGCCCCAGGGGCTGTGGTCAGCTGCTGGGCTCTGCCCGAAAGTCTTAGCCCTGCCCCTAGCTAGCACCATCTTCCGCGATCCCCTCTGTGCAGCACCCTGGACCCGGGACCCTGGATCACAAGCCTCCCCTGCCTAGACCTCTTGGGTCCTCTGTGCACTTCACGCCTGGGTACCCAGCCTTGGGATGTTCTGGTGTTGCTGACCCAGGATATGACCAGCACCAGAATGAGATGACAGATGTCGAGATACGCCTCGAAGGACCTCCCTCTCACTCCTCCTAGGGTCTGGAGGGCTCAGAGGAAATAGAGTAGAGATAGGAAGGGGCATGAAGCAGCAGGTCAGGCAGTGGAGATCCTCCTCCCCTTGTTCTAGGCAGCAGGAGTGAGGAGAAGGCTCCTGAGGGAAAGGGGGACATGGGGCTATCTCCTATGTTCTGGGGTGCACTCTGGACCCCGAATACCTCCACATACTCGAACCACAAAGTACAACTCCAGCTAAGTAAAAGTTCCCTCTGCCCGGGAGAAGAACTCGGTCTCATGGACCCTCACTCATCACCATTGCTAGGACCTTACCTCCGCACCTCTGCCTGGGGGTTCGGGGCCTTTAGGCCACCTCTACAGTGCTGTTTAGCTTTGGGCCCACCCCCATCTGGCGCATTAGGTAGAGAAGAGCATTTTCTGGGAGGTTCAGCTCTGCTCTGAGAGCTTTTGGTTCAGAAAGAGTGATTCCCTTTGGCTAACAGGAAGCTGGGAAGGGCATGGTGAGGACTCAGAAACAAGAGAGGACATGCATGCAGCCCAAGATGACAACATGCCGAAATAAATGTCTAGGCTAAAGCGCCCATCCAGAATGCCTGGAAGAATGCATTGAACTACGTGAACAAAGTACAAAGCAAAGAATATATATACACACATCCACAGGAGAGAACACCTCTCCCTGGTCCAGACTAAAGTCTGAGGAAAGAGAATCCACAGGCTGGAGCCTCAGCTCCCAGGCTTCCCTGGCCAGCTGCTTCAGCACAGCCACAGGGAAGAGCTACCTTGCAGCAGCAGTGCACAATGCACATTCGACCTCAAAATCCTACACAGGTGGGGGAAGAGGGGCTGAAGGAGAGGGTAGGAAAAGGACAGGCTTCCTGCTGTCCACCTTAGAAAACTTCACAGTGCTGTTAGTGATTTTCCAATGGTGAATTCTCTACTGACTTGGGGGGGGGGTGCTCTCTTCAGTAGATCAATTCTTTTAGCCCTTCAGGTTCCTCCTTTAGTTTGTCACTTAGCCTTGACCTTGAAAATTCCTGGAAACTAAGATTTGGGGTTTTGATTCTTTCAGGTTTCAGGTGCAACCTTAAGCCCAGCAATGATCCCCTGCCAGCTCTAAGAGATTTTAACTACACTGAAAACGTGAAATCCCTTTAGGTCATTCAGCAAGAGAGTGCTGCCATGTTTCTCAAACACAGAGACAGCCTCTCTTGTGCTTCAGTTATTCCCTTTAGCGAGGGAAAACATGGGGTAAAATGGACTTCAAAAGTCCTTCTGGCCCTATAATATGAACTTCTGTACCTACAAGTACACACTGCCGAGAACTTTCTAAGAAACAATAGCATTAAATGGCCTTGGTCGGAGATCCAGATCAGTGCCTAGAGTACAGAAAGCCTATACACAGCCAAAACCAAAACAATGCCCTTTTATTGACCTTTGTCTTAGTCTGACTATTTGGTCACAGACAAGTCAAGACAAAGACCCCTAGTAAAAGGCCTAACACAGTTCAGACTTTTCCTTTTAATGTAAAGAAGACAGAGGGCACAAGCTGGGACCAAAATGTGATTATGATTCTAATGTTCTCTTCCCCACACTCTATATAGTGAAAGGTCACTTTGGCAGCTATCCTGTATTTCAACCTACACATTAAACTTTCAGGTTTTATATAGCAACATTTCCCAGAATCCAGTCAAGGGTGACTGAAGTGAAAGGTGGTCTAAGGCCCATGCCTATTTGGGAAAGAAGACGGGTTCCATTTCTTACTCTTTGAAAGGATGATGATTGCTTAGAGACACATTGCACAGCTTCACATCCAGGAGCCAGGCAATTAATTCCTCAAAGTGCAGGCATCTGTTACTTATAAAAACCTAGCCTTGCAGCCCACTCTGATCAACACAGAATTCAGTAGCCAGTTCCTAAGGCCTGTAACTTTGAAAAGCAAAGCCAGTCTAAGCTGGTTCCTGCTAAGTAAATGACTGCAACTCAACAGCATCTGCAGCTGTAGAGGAAACCCAGGATGGCTGAAAATACTGTGTAGGCAAAGAAAGGAAAGCTGCCTCATTTCCCACTAAAGGCAGCTCAGGGGAAAAGCCTGGTGGAAGCCCATTGCTTCTGAGAAACTTTCAAGGAATCCCCAATTTAAAATAGTTTCTGACCTACTAACTGCTTCTCCTAGTTAAAAGCTTTCACAGTGGTTCTCTGACCTAAGGGACATGCACTTGCCTTTTCTTTGTTCAGTTTGTTTCTTTGTTTTGAGGGAGTCCCCTAGCACACCTCAGGCCCAATCTGACTTGGCATTTATGGCAGGTCTCCAGCATCAAACTCTATTTCTCGAAATGGCTACTACCATTTCAAATACATGGCATATTGTCTCATTTGGTTTATAAAAAGTTCCTTGACTTTCTTTAGTGTTTTAGATTTTCAAATATTTTCTCCCCTGCTGCTCATGAATTCCCTTTTATTACTGTTACTTTGAGATCTTCATTGGTGAGCCATTGTAGTGCACACCTTTGGTTGCAGAATTCCAGAGGCAGATGCCAGCAAGCCTCTGAAATGTGAAGCCAGCCTGGGCTATACAATAAAACTTCCATGTAGAACATATCACTAATCTTGTTGAAAGCTTGCATGTTGGAGTTTAAGGTATGAGTGCTCCCAAGAGCTGGAAGCCAGTCTGGGCTACATTGTAACAGGCCCGCAAGGGCTACACAGCAAGATCTTGTTTCAAACAAACAAACAAACAAACAAAAGCAAGAAAGAGTCTTGGCCATATAGTGTATAGATGCTACCGTCAGGGTTAAACAGAAAGGAGTAAAGCTGAACCCCCAGTCAGTTTTCTTCTTAATAAGGTGCCATACCATCACTCCCAAAGTACAAGAGACATAAGCCAAAGATGATTAAAACTTTATGAACACTCTATTACTACTTACAGGTATTTTGAACTAATCAATTGCACACAAGCAGAATCATGAGTCACTTAAATCTTACCCGCGTTCTCGCGACCGGCCAGGAAAGACGCAGCAAACCAGAATCTTCTGCGGCAAAACTTTATTGCTTACATCTTCAGGAGCAAGAGTGCAAGAGCAAGAGCGCAAGAACACAAGAGCTTTATTGCTTACATCTTCAGGAGCAAGAAGCAAGAGCCAGAGCAAGAGAGCAAGAGAGAGAATGGCGAAACCCCGTCCCCTTTTAGGAGAATTATTCTCCGCCTAGGACGTATTACTCCCTGATTGGCTGCAGCCCATCGGCCGAGTTGTCGTCACGGGGAAGGCAGAGCACATGTAGTGGAAAACTACCCTTGGCACATGCGCAGATTATTTTTTTACCACTTAGAACACAGGATGTCAGCGCCATCTTGCAACAGCGAATGTGAGGGTGGCTTCCTACACTTAAAGTGTCTAATCCCATGTCCTACGGTTTTACCTTCAATTGTGATAGAACTTAAGAGTTATGTGTCATATCTTGAAAACCATGAGTGGGTACTTGAGAAGCCATGGTGCAGGGCTCATGTTCCTGATCAGTCCAGAACCAAAGGACTACAGATGGAACCAGCACAGACTGGAAGGCTGCCCTGGCAGCAATATGGAACTGACTCAGCAATCACTATGTATTCCATAGTCAGAACTTAACATTCAAAACGTTTGCCCTGGGTCAATTTTCTTAGTTGTTACGCCGATAACAAAACATTCCGTGAGCAACAGTGCTGTCGATTACAGGAACTTCTGTGGTCCTAGCCCACAAGGCCAAAGACTCACCATCCAGGCAGAATGTGGAACTGTACAACCTCTAGCTTGTATTGTGGCCTTTTTGCTTTGAAACACTTCTCTTTCTAAGTGTCCATTAATTCTGGACTATTAACTGGTATACTGCCATCAGTTAATGCCAACAGGTACAGAACCATTTGAAAATAAAAACCAATTTTAGGCAATGACGTATAGTCAAGCCTCTCTCCACTTAAGGTATTTTGTAAATACTCCCACATTTTTAAACTGAGCTCGAATTCTAACTACCTATCTGCTACCCACTCCCACCCAAGATTAAGGACTGCTTTGCTAAATATCTTCTAATCGCTCATTCTCAACAGCAAAACACTTTGATTCTACTTACTTATTTACTTTAGTGATGCTAGGGCAAGCCTTGCACTGGCATATGCTCTGTCCCAGATCTACATCCCAGCCCCCATTTTTTTCTTCTGTCTCTGGATCCAGAGTCTCAATATGTAGCTTATGCTGGCTCCCCAATCTGGGCCCTCTTTCCTCACCTAGTTGTTGTGAATACAGGTGTGCAGCACCACACCCAATTCCCCAAATACTTTTTGGGCTAAAATTTAAATTATGCCCATATTCACTAACACTGGACTATATTCCAAAGCTAGCAAGAAAGAAAACCAAGAAACTTACTCTGCTAGCAAGTATCTCCTTTAGGCTCAAGACTTAGCCAGAATAACGCTAAATAAAGCTAATATGTATCCAAATGTATCTGATTAACTTAATTTCACTCCCTCACAGAGAGAATGGCAGGAAGTCCCAGAAAATCCCTTTTCTCCACATGAATCTCCAAGGAATCTTTTGTTTTTCTCTCTGAATAGGAGAAATCAGGCCATCAAAGTTTAGGCTCCATCAGGAGAGAGGGAGAGAGGGAGATAGAGGAAGAAAGAAAGAGAGAGAGAGAGAGAGAGAGAGAGAGAGAGAGAATGAGAATAAGGGAATGGAGAAGGGAAGAAGGGAGAAGGGAGGAGGGAGGAGAGAGGAGAAAGAAGAGAGGAGAGAGAAGACAGAAGAGAGAAGAGAAAGCATAGTATGCCTTGGTTGCCTGGTGAAACAAAAAACATCTATGAGTATTTTAACCTATATGTCTTTGACACTGCAGACCTTTTGCATAGGAAGTCTTTCCATCCAGAAAATAAGCATCAGAGAGATAGTCAGCTGTCCTTTCAAAATAGGACAAGAGAAATATACTCTTCTGCATTTTGGCCAGAATAAATCTGATAATATGCAAGGCTTCTCTCTCTTTTAGGGGTGATGATCAGAATGGTCTCAAGCAACTCCAGAATTTCCACACCAAAGCAGAAGGCTTATGAACTCCAGGACCAAAAAGTCCAGCCAAGCAGCTATTGAAGCTAAAACTAAAGGCAGATTCAGCAGTGCAGCCAAATCCCCACTGAATCTAATGGAAGAGAAAGCAGGAAAGAGCCTCAAACTCATGGGAATGGAGATAAATATCATAAACGAACTCCAATAGCTCAGGTTCTAACATCAAAATTTATAAATGGGCCACAAGAAACTGAAAAGCTTCTGTAAGACAAAGGGCATAGCCAATAGGACAAATTGGCAAGCTACATATTCGGAAATAATGTTTACCAACTCCCCATCCAATGCACGGCTAATATACAAAATATATAAAGAATTCAAGTAGCTAGCCACCATAAGAGCTAAGAACACCATCTAAAAATGGGGTATAGAACTACACAAAAAATTCACAATGAATCTTGAATGGCTGAGAGCACTGAAGAAGTCTGCAACGTCCTTAATCTTCAGGGAATAAAACCAAAATGACCCTGAGGTTGGTGTCCAGCAGTATACTTTCTAGTGAAGAATGCCAAGATCAAAAACTTCTGTGAAAACACATGGTCAGAATTTAAAGAAACAGGAACATTCTTCCATTTCTGGTAGGACTGCAAACTGCTATGACAACTATGGAAATCAATATGGAGGTTCCTCAGAAATTCCCACATAGATCTACCTGAAGGCCATGTACCAACCTTACTGGTGAATGGCGTGCAACTTTCCTTTTTCACTTGATGGTTTATTACTCAGATTTTCTTATTTATTGAGCTATGATTTTGCTCTTGGTAAGCATTTGGTCTCTCTGATTCTCAAGCAGTTCTCTGTTCTCACAAATTTTTTGAGGAACCTCTAGCCACTGGGACTTATTTATACCTTCAAATCCCTCTAAATTGGGGTACTTTTTATACTTGAGGAAGCTGAGTGACAAAAGCAAAGTATGTTGAGCCCTTTGGTGTCCAGTGCAAACGAATCTAAGGGAGTCTAGATATGATAATCCTCTAGAACATTCTTTAGGAAAGCAGCAGGAAAACAGCAGTATGCTCTAAGGTACCTGTGTGACCTCACTTACCTTTGCCAGCTTTGTGGGCTTCTCTACTGCTGGCATGAGAACAATTGGAAACTCCTGGAATAGATGTCTCATATCTCATTTTCTTTGTCATTGTTAGTATACTAGTGGGAGTAGGTTTGATGGAAAAATACTCTCAAGAACATTAATAAAACAAGTGCTTCATATGGGCCATCAGGACAAAGTACCAAGTTCAAGGACAGTTCTGCAAGAACTACTCAAAGCCAGCCAAGTGGAGCAAGAAGAAATCCAAGCAGAAGTCATTCATTACCACCACCCTCAACACCTTTCTCCAGGACAGGGTCACTTAGCTTTGGTAGGAGAAGGGATGACCTGAGATAGTTGCCCCATGTTCCTTCAGAAAAGAAGCAGCCAGCAATATTGGGGAAAGAATATGGGTGTCAGGGGGCAAAAAGCAGAGTGTAAAGTGAATAAGTAAAAATATATTAATACAAAAATATTTAATTATTTAACAAAATGGGACAAAATGTATTGTTCTAGTAATTCTAGTGTGTATTCAATGGAATCACTTTAACACACAGAGAGACTAGATGTTGTAAAGTAGGATGCCTTTTTTATTGACATAAACTATGAACATAGCAAAGATAAATAAAAAAGAAAGACGTGCATCCCAAAGATCCATTATTCTCCTCAAGTCTAAGTGTTTGTGCTCACCTTCACCAGGACTCTAGAGACCTCTGTTCATCCAGGTCTCAGGGCCCATCCAAAATACAGTACTGAACCAGCTGTGGCCAAGTGTTCCTGTGTTGTTGGATGAGCTCTGCCTCAGGTTCCAGAGACACTGGAGGGACAGCCTTGGCCTTTAGGCGGCAGCCATTCCAGGCCCTCTGCCAGTTAATGGAGTCTTCCACAGAGGCCTGTCATTTCAAAAATAGAAGCTTGGGTATTCCAAAGATTGGAATGCCACACTACAGTCATGATGAATTGGTTACATGAGAACATACAAGTTAACAAATGTCTTTATGACTGTTTTACTTATTTGAAAATGAGAAATTAGATCATCTGAGGAGTGGTTGCTAAGAGTAAAATCACTGATTAAAATGAGTGATAGGACTGTACAGAGAATGGACTTAATTTTCTGGGTCCAGTGCAAATAGCTGGGAGAGTTCAAAACAAAACCAATAGAAACAACATGAATACTAACAAAAACAATTGTTTAAAAACCTTCTGAGTGCTGGGATTAGAGCCATGTAACAACTCTACCCAATTTTTAATGTATTAATAATAAACAAACAAACAAACAAACAAACATCCCTATTCTAGTTCTAGCAGTTGCATCAGAGAGAGCTGTGTGACACTGCATGCTGCTTCCTTTCCCCAGATAGCTCAGGTCTTCTGTCCTATACCAGGTCAGCTCGACCTAAGACAGTGTAGTTGACTTGTTGGTGCCATGGCATGATTCTGCAACAAGCCTTTTCTTAGTAAAATTGATCCTGTACAGAGTGAGCCCCTTGTTGTTGGATCCAGGACCTGTTAGGCCAGCAAACACACAAGCTACCCTCAGTGAAAGAGAAAAGGAAAAATGACATTGAAAAAAATATGCGCCCTAATTGGAAGAAAAAGCCCTCAACTTTGAAGCTATCACCTATCTCCCCTTGATTTTTGAGTGCTGCATATTGATATTGTGTGGCTCAAGAAGGTAGTGAAATTCAGATGGTTTCCCAAAGAAGACATACATGATTTTTCACTCTTTATCTGTGAGGTTAGCGGGCATTATAGCACAGATTCAGCAGGCCCAGCATAAGAACACAGAAGCCAGAGATGATAATGCCAAGAGACAGCATCCTGAACTTATGGACACATTAAAATTGAGGTTTCATCTCAACTCAGGCCATTGCACTCCCTGCCCTACCTCCTGAGTCTTATTTTTGCTGTGAGTACAGTATCATGGTACAACCAGCAACATCCTTATTGCTCAACTTCTCAATTCCGGAAAACAGATATTGGAGAAGTTATTGCAATGAGGCTAAAATGTAGTAATGTAAAGTCAGGGATGACCTTTGCTCTCTGATGCCCACTTAAATTGTCTGGTTGTATTTGAGAACAGGACCATGTGCAAGATAATGTTTTGAAGATGGGACAGCAAGTTTACCATTTATATTTGCCCTGGAGTTGATCCCCTATGTTTCAAAGAAAAGGGAGTTTTCCTTGTAAAAGATAGGATTGTAAATAAGAGATTTTGTGAAACCCATTGATATATATATATATATATATATATATATATATATATATATATATATATATATATATATATATGGAAAAATGCACACTATAAAGGAATGCACAGTTAGAAAATTTTATCCAGGTTTTATACAATTAAACATATAGAAAAAGATATTTGCCTCTGTGAGACAGGAAAACCCTGGGAAATTGGAGTGTATGTCACATGAATTGACTCAGATGGCATATTTATTTTTGTGAAACATCTACTACATCCACAGTCCCTAGAGATTTGGGTGCTAACAAAATCTCTTAAGCATGTCAGAGTCCTAACCAACGTTCCCCCTCAAAAGCACATGACATCTAATGAAGCAGTAGAATTCTCCAGCTTTGGAAGGAGAGGTTGCCAAAGGGGATCCCACGGATCCATGACAGGTTCCAGGAGAGGCACCCCAGAAAAGGACCAAGCTGGGCAGAACTAGTTAGCAGGTAGATCATGGCAGTTGCTAGTGACATCATCAGTAATGCCTTCCTTGGAGAATCTCTTGTATCTAGGATAGAACTAGAATCTTCTGTGTTGTCACCTGTGTTGTGGTGACAGCAACTGCCTGTGTTTCATCCCTTCTGTTTGCTCTGGGTTCACCAGCAGGAATGTTTTCCAGGCTGCTCAGGCTATGTCAGAAAGAGAATGGCGATGAAGGAGAGACAAGACCAAAAAAGAAGGAAGAGGGAATCCTTTCTCATGAAAAAGGAAGAAGGAAATCATTCTGGAGAAGGCACAGTGAGTCCTGGGCAAGGTTGGGGAAATTCCTGGTAGAGGTAGGCTTGAGCTGGGCCTTCCAGGAGTAGGTCTTACAAGCTGAAGCCTTGGACTTTGTCAATGTCAGAAAAAGAGTCAAGAATTTCTGATAATTAGTTTAACAGAGCCAGGAATTGACAAACCTGCAGCTACTTTTCTGGGAGCTATTTAATTTCATTTTGAGTGGCAAAGAATGCCAGGAGTGGGCACTATGAGAATAACAGTGTGTCCTTTCATGGAAGGGAGTTGAAGCACTTCATCTTCCAGATTACTGTAGGTAACTTGAGTCTCTGATGAAAAGAACAGAGAAGGATGCTCCCCTGGTCATGTCATGTGGTGAGGTCTCAGACACTTTGGATTTGAAGACACATGATTAATTAGGGCTTGATAGTGCTAAGCACTATGAACTCCAGGATTTCCCTGCATCACATCTGATATGACCTGACAATGTTCCCCATATCTTTATGTTTGAGGCAGCTTATAGATTTCAGGGCAAGGGGGCCTGTAACAGGGAGTGTGGCATATGTCTGACAATGGTGGTTAGGAAGAGGAACATAGCTTAGCAAACCAGCTAGAAGATAGCTTTTCTGCTCTTTTATGGATTCACCCTGTCTTTACCTTTTCTCTCCCTCAGTCTTCTTCTTGGGACTCAGAATGGTCTCCCCTGCCACTGGGCCATTAAGTATGCAAATTCATTTGTGTTTATCTATCTGCAGGGTCTGCTAGAAATACTTCAACCCAAAATTCCAACATCACAAATCAGATATCAAATATAAATAAAGTAGAAGAACTGAAATTGCATATAAGGAAGACCAGCAATGAGAGGAAGGAAATGTGTGGAATCCTGAATGTTTACATGTATGAGGATTTAAACTACAGGTAGGAATTATGACCAGTACCCTATTGATTGCATTCTGCCATCTGTTACCCCAATTTCCTTCCATGAATGGGGTGTGTCATCTCCGATCATTCAATTAAGTAGCCTTGACCTGTGTTTAATTGTTGGATAAACAAGGTGCTGTGTGTTTATTATCATCTTCTTTTGTACTTGACCTTGGGGTGCTTGCAATCTGATTGTTGCTGTAAACAGCTGGAAGGACCTGCTCACACTTACTGTCTTTCAGTGTGTGAATGCAATGCCTGCAGGCTATCACGGCTTTACTCTGATATTGTTTATTATATTCTGAGAGATGGCACCTCACAGGATTTATTTGGCATTCTAATTGTGTCTGTGTGTGTGAATGTAGATGTTTGTGTGTTTTGTTCAGGACTGGGGCTCTGGGACCTTTGATGGGGTCTGAGGATTTGTGTGAAGCACAGTTTTCAGGTCCTGATAGTGTTGAGTCCATAGAGGTCCAAAGTGATCACCAGGGAAGTTTGCTCCTGGTGTTTCCTTGGTGTCACACAGGAATCTTCTGGGGGAGGAGGTGTGATAAAGCCTTTCTCCTGTAAATACTAGTTGTGTCCTCTGGGAATTCAAATAACAACAGGAACCAAGGAATGATAATCCCTGCCTTAAAAACAAGAGGAAAGTCATTACAGATATCTACTGGACCCATGCCTGTGGCACAGTGTTGTGGAAAATTGTCATAGAAGTAGTCTATTCCTTCATGCTTGTCCAGGAAGCCCTTGAAGGTCAGCTAGCTCCATTTGGTCCCCTGGTTCTGCTGTCCTCTACCCAGGATAGTAAGTTTAATTAGCACCAATGGGACCCAGTTTGAATGAGCCAGGATTTGGCATGCACTCGGCTGGTTAGTCCATGGCATAACCTGTTGGCACATGATTATTGAATCCTTAATTCAGCAGATTATTTGCTTCTTGGGTCATGTCCTAACACAGGATGAACACTGAATTCAACATCATTAAATCACAACATGAGAAGACAATGTTGGATATGAATAAAATGACCCAGTCCATAATTGGTTCCATGCAGTACTCCAAGGAACTGATAGAAGATAACTATTCCTACAGGTGAGTCAGTGACACAACTGAGACCCCCAGAACTAGGCAAGGAATGCTTCTATCCTTTTAGGACTTTGAACAAAAGCAAGGGCTCTGGTTCTATGCTATCTGTTTTTTATCCAGGAACCCTGCCTTGAGGCAAGGATCTTGGATTTGTACCTCTTGGACTCAGTCGTCCTAAGTGTGAAGAGTGTCCAAGACCCTCCAATCTTTATTCTTCCAAATTCAAGATCCTGTACATTGAAAACTTTTCCACCATGCTGGGAATATCCAGGAACCCTGAACCTCTATGTTTCTGACCACAGATTAAAAGATATAGGATTCCCGACAAAAATGAAAAGAGTATACACCTTTTGGGTCTTCTACAACTCTCAGAGGGGATAAGCCCTCTCCCTGCTGAAGGTTTTATGGTACCACAGACCTATAATCAACCATGAGGAACATTTCCTCTTCTGTGATGTATAGGGAAAACTCTTGGTGACAGGGTTTTCAGAAGGTTGTGGAATCCTCTGGAATATGGGTGGTATCTTGGTTTGACTTGTCTTTGTTTGGTTCTGCTATGTATATTGTGGACTCTTCTCAGGCTTTCTGGGGATCAGGGCCCTTGCAGGGATCATGGGACTTGTAGGAGTGGCAAGCCAATGGAATCTGGCTGGGAATCACCAATTTTTCTTTGTGGATCAGCATTAAGGAGGACCACCTCCTCCGTGAGTGCACTCAACTCAACAAAAAAGTAAGGATATTACTGAATGAGAACAGAAAGCTGCTGGTGGAGCAGGCTGGAACGCAAGTGTCCTGTGGGGAAGAAAAGAGGTTCTGTGAGGAGGCCAGCAAGAACATCTGTGCCTCAAGTGCAAAGGAACAGCAGGTAGGATGATGTGTATCAGAGACAGATTGCCCTCATGTCTAACCATAAACATAGACAATCCAATATCACAGTCCACCAACTTCTCCAGGCACTCACCTATGTCTCCTCCAAGTGTTTGTTTATGTGATCATCTACAGGTCTCTCTGTGGAGGTAGCCTGGTTCAAGAAACTGCATGTTTGGCATGCAAAAGTTCCTGCTCTGCTAGAATCAATAAGGGGGATAGGTTGTTTACACACCACAACTCTACATGCCTTAAGTTTGAAGGGTGCTGTGTTGGAGCCCTTGTTGAGAATAGCAAGAGCTTTGAAGGAAGAAGTAAAGGCCTGTAGCTCATTTGCTTTACAGGGATCTTGTGAGATTCTAGGTAGGAAATAGTTTGCAGCGATGACACCTAGTGTAATTGACAAATAAGTGGATTTCATTGCTGTCTTTTGGCGGCTTTTCTATTCCCCCTTTTCCCCCTCTATCTCAAAATGGTCTCTTCAGGCTTCATATATCTTGGTTCACATTGACAGAGCCTGAGTAGCAGCTTGTCAGTCCTATTTTCTTTCAGTGTTGTTGGAGTGGTCTTTCCCGGCCTGAGAGTCTGGTGTTGGCTGGCTGACCAGAGATGACAGAAAGGCTTCTCACAGGCTGAGGTTTGGTGTGAGATCTGAGGCTTCATGAAAAAATTTCTTAATATATGGCCCCAATTCTGACCAAGAAGAGTGTACTCTAGTGATTTTGGTTAGATGTTTTTTTTTTTTTCCACCCCCTGTGACAGGGATTCTCTGTGCAGCCCTGGCTGTCCTGGAACTCACTCTGTAGATCAGGCTGGCCTCAAACTCATAAATCTGCCTGCCTCTGCCTCCCAAGTGCTGGGATTAAAGGAGTGTGCCACTATGAACCGGCAACTCTAGTGGCTTTTATTCCTATAAATAATCACAGAGTCGTTGGGTCTCCCTTGAAACAACTCCTCTGCATAGTCTGAATTATCTTGGTCCTGAACCATAACAGATACCTCATTGTTTTCTACTCAGTTTTGATTTTATGTGAATAAGTCTGTGTGTGCTTGAGTGTGTGTGTCTGTGTCTGTGACTGTGTGTCTGTGTGTTTCTTTTTGTGTATGCATGGCTTTTCCGACCTGTGTCTCTCTCGGTATGTTGGGAGGCCAGTCAATGTCATCTGAATTGCCCAGTCATTCTCTATATTACTTCTTTGAGCCTTGGTCTCTCAATAAACGTGACATTTACTGTTCTGTTCTGTACAGTAGTCTTTGCATCTTCTGTCCACTATCAGGTAGCACCCCTCTCTTATTTATTTTAACAAATTGATAAACGACACAGCTATTTTAAAAATAAGTGTTAGATTTCTTCACTTTCCCTGCATAGAGTTATCTCCCTGGGCAACTTGGTTTTGTCTTATTGGCTCCACCATGAACATGCACAGAATCCTACCCTGCATAACTCTGCTAACATTGTTTTTGCTAACTATATCGTGGGCATGGCTTTGTTTCAGGTTAGATTCCCCCTCATAGTTGGCACAGTGCTGCATTTTATAAAGGTCACAGCACGTCATTCAACCAGCTTTCTTCTGACTGATATTGAGGAAGATTTAATATCACATGAATTGTAATAGGTTGAAAAGTTCCTGGGTAGTGACCAAAAGTCACTGTCTTCCTCAGATGCTACCAAGGAACCAGTGTAGGTATAGTGAGGGGACCAAGAGAGTCAACATGGGGCTTGCTGTGGGCTTTTCTTAGGAATCTCTTTCTTGGGAATTTGGTATTGTGTTGCCCAGGTTATCTGTGCAGAGCTTGTAACTTCCTTGTAGGACCAGAAAGTGTCTGCATGAAAAAAGTTTCTGAAGAGGACTTAATTACAGATGAGGGCCTCAAAGACTACCTGAGTCTAAGAACCTTACACACGTACACATCAGAGGTCCTAGTAGGTGCTCATGCAACAGGAAATGTGCTGGGCAACAGTAATATTTTCATTGATATGTGTTTGTGTGTCTCTCTGTGTGTATTGTGTCCTGTATATGTTTGTGTTTCTTTTGTCTGGTGTGTGTGTTTGTCTGTGTGTGTTTTGACGACCTTTGCCTGAGCTTGTTTATACTAAGGTTGTGTGTTTGTTTAATACAAGGTAATTTTGTGTTTGTGATATGGGTGCTTTTATATACAAATGTGTGTGTGTGTGTGTTCGTGTGTGTTTGATTGTGCATAAATGCAGCTGTGTGTGTCTCTAGAGGCCAAATTTAATGACAAATGCACTCTGAGGTTTTAGTTTGAACCTATGAAATATCAAATACAGCAGTCCAATTATTCTGCATGCTCACCTGACTCCAAAGAAAAAAAGGACACAAATATTGTTGTAGGGTCAGATTTTTAATAACTCGAGACAAAACAATTGATTCTCATTGAAATCTTTAGGGCAAATGTAAGAGTTATGGTATATGGAGGTAAGGAGGACATTGCTGTATAAAATCCATGTGTTTATGTCCCTTTTCTGCTCTTGGTGAATTGTGAAGGACCACTGGAAGGTCAGGTGGCTCACTGTGTCTTCTAAGCATTCCAGGTTGTTTTCCTCATTGCCTGCCACCATTGCATTTCCTGCTACCTCTGCTCAGTAAAGCTTTGCCTTGTAGTTTGTCTTGGATTTTACTCATTGAGAGATTGAGTTGCTTGGAGCTGAACTTGCATCGATCAGAATTCCCATAGCTGTGGAGCAAACCAGGCCTGTTACAGGAGCCCATTGAGGGTCTTGATAATCTAAAGTACTCACAATATCTTATCTGTGTAGCATTTAGCATGACTGTTCTTGAACATCATTATCTCAGAGTTAAAATCAGCCTTAGTGGGGGTTGGGAGAAATGAGGACCTTCAGACAGTTCTGGTAGTATAAAATTGGTTATGTCTGTTAGAAGCCATGTTCAGAAATTGGAAAAGAAGTTCACTTTGACCCAGTGCTTCCAGAACAAGGAGGAGTTATCCACAGAGTTGAGGGCGTTCAGGGTTGTAGTGGTCTTCAGAGCAGCCCTGAAGGAGAAGCTATCCTGATGTCCATCTGCTGAAGGATGAAAAGGCCGTGTGGTGCAGCCCTTCCATGAACTCAGTGTGCGATAATCCATGCAAGCTTTTGTCCTTCAAATTGTCAGCCTTATCCTACTCAAAATAGCTCTGACACAGTCACATTCTAGGGAGAAAAATGTTCCTTTGCATCCTGGTTGTAGACAGTTCCTATTACTCTGGGCTCATACCTTTGGACACCAAGTCAGTCAGGTGATGGAAAAGGGAGATCCTATTGGAAGAAACTGTTTACTTTGGGACAAGTCTGAAACAGTGAGCAACAACAAGAGACTGGTCCATCACCAACATGTGACCCTAGGCTGGGAAACAAACCTATTCTACACAGCCTTGGGAACTTGCTGAGCCAGATTGGATAATAGGACAAGAACCCTGAAATTCAGACTGGTATATGAGTGGAAAGCATATCACTGATTGAGCTGCCTATATGCTATGCCCACTAAGTACCTTTCCCATTCAAGATTTGTTTTTATGCCTCCAAAGTGTCCTGGGAGATTTTTATATTTGTGTTAACCGGGAAACTAAACAGGTCACTGCAGTACAATATGCTTGTATTGCATAAATACAAATATTATGTGCGTTTGAGGGTGTAACCTACAATAGTCACAGGGGTGTTTTTCTGTTTCTTCATGACCATCACTTTTAAGGTTCAGTGCCAGGCCTTTTGAATATTTTTATTTAGCAAAGTTTTGCAGATACTGTGACCTATGAAGTACCCATGGGTTTTGTGTTGTATGGTGTCTCTGGTTATTTGAAGATAGAGGGATTGACAAGAGGAACCCTGTGAGGTTCCTGCACTGGAGCAATAATCATAGCCTTCCCTTCAGTTCAGGGCACACTCGCACCTCATAAGGAATCCACATGGTTTCTAGGTTGCTTGCATCTCTCTTGAACTCATATTCAGACATTGCTACAATGTTATTGCTAAGTAAAATATACCTGCACAAGTGGGGAAATGTGGTGTTTTTTAGAACTCCAGTATAATGTGTAGCTGATAGTTCCAATTCTAGCAGTCTTTAAAAGGTGAGAAATATTTCCAAGCTCAGGTGTTCTATGACACTTGGAATGTATGGTATGATCTCAGCTGAAAGGTATGTTGGTTTCACCAGCTGAATAGAGGTCTTCTGGGAAGGACAGCTGAATTGACAAATGCTTACAAGGCCTTTTCTTTTCTAGCTTCCCTAAGTGTGAAACAGTCCAACAGAAACTGGAACATGGCACAGACCACGACATGATCTCCCTCAAAGAGAAGTGCTGGTGGAAGAGGACTGGGTGTGCACAGGAAATACACCACTGTTGCCTCTCATCCCTAATAACCATGGCTGTAATGGGCTGTATGCTCCTCCTTTATTTTGGTTTCTTGGGTATGAACAGGCCTTAATTTCATCTAGCCTCTGTCCCAGGAAGAGTGCACATTTAAAGGGACTCAGAGAAATGCTGAGACACATCAAGAGCTGCTGGGTATCCAGGAAGATTCTGAGAGTTTAAATTTATCTTTTCCTGATGGGTCATCATCAATAATTACATGGAGATCAGTCAACAAAATTGTAAAAACTTGGATCCAAGTCTACAACATGTGTTCTGCTTTGACTTGGGAGGCCATATCCTTCAGACCCACACTCCAAAAGGAGAGTGTTGCTTAAATTTCTCCTGCAAAGTTTGTTACCTCCAGGAACTGCTTTTCTACTAAGTTGCCAAGGACAGCCACAGGCTGTAAGGCTGTGCTACAAAATGAGCAGACTAAAAATTTTGCTTTGCACCATTTTTGTGGTTTGATTTTGGTTTGAATTTTGATTAGTTTAGTTACTTGGTTTTTCTTGTTTTCATTTGAAGTTTTGTTATTTATTGGTTGTTTATTTGTTTTTGTAATTAATTTGATATTTTGGTAAGGCTAAACAGAGTACATACTGACTGTCAGCTTTCAGTTACAATTGAGTACATTGTATTTATTCTTAGGACAAACACAATGATCTCCAACTCTTTACTCTTAAGATCCCTGTTATTTCAGTTGTGATCATGAAATCCCACAGATATCAGACCCAGATGGATCTCTGCATTCTTCATGGGACCTGGGCTCCATAGTTTCTTCACAGCCAGACTGAACTACAACGTCCATCATACATTCAGTGTGGAGAGTGTGTCCAACTCTCTGGATAGGAACTTAATGTTGGAAAACTTACCCATGCTGCATCCTTGTTGTCAAATATTTATCTACTGTGAAAATCCTGTGGATGATGGTGTTGAACACATTAATGGCAAATACATCAGTATTTCTGTAATAGCTCTCATTAAATCAAAGCATGGTCTAAGGGAATAAAAAGTTCTCAGACAACACAGCAGTGTATGCTTCTGCTTTCCTTCAAATATACAATCACTGGTAACTGCAAGTAGAGATAATAAATTCCACAATCTTTTTGGGGACAGGTTTCTCTGCGGGTCCTTCAAAGTTTATTTTATTACTTTATGATTCACCTGTGTCTGCCAAAAGACATCATTCAAAAACGATGAAGATTGTAATTAGGTATCATCATATAAAGTCCTAACAAATGCCTTTATATTTGATATTTTCCTTACATACATTTCAAATGTTAAACCCTTTCCTTGTTTCCCCTCTGAAGATCCCCTTTTTCCTACCCCCCAACCCCTGCTTCCCAACCTACCCACTCCCTCTTCCTGGCCCTGGCATTCCCCTCTAATGTGGCATAGAACTTTCACAGGACCAAGGATCTCCTCCCAGTGATGACCAACCAGGCCTTCCTCTACGACATATTTAGCTAGATCCATGAGTTTTACCATGTGTTTTCTTTGGTTGGTGGTTTAGTCCCAGGGATCTCTGGAGGTACTGGTTAGTTCATATTGTTGTTCCTTCTATGGGGCTGTAAACCCTTCAGCTCCATATGTCTTTTCTCTAGCTCCTTCACTGGGGACCCTGTGCTCTGACCAATAGATGGCTGTGAGCATCTACCTCTGTATTGGTCAGGCACTGGCAGAGCCTCTCAGTAGACAGCTATATCAGGCTTCTGTCAGCAATTTCTTGTTGGCCTCTGTAGTAGTGTCTGTTTTTTATGGTTGTTTATGCAATGGATCCCCAGGTGAAGCAGTCTCTGCATGGTCATTCTTTCAGTCTCTGCTTCACATTCTGTTCCTGTCACTCCTTCCATGGGTATTTTGTTCCCCATTCTAAGAAGGATCAAAGTATCCTCACTTTGGTCTTCATTTTTCTTGATTTTTATATGCTTTGCGACTTATATCTTGTGTATTCTTAGATTCTGGGCTAATATCCCCTCATCAGCAAGTACATATTATATGTGTTCTTTTGTGATTGGATTACCTTACTCAGGATGATATCCTACACATCCATCCATTTGTGTAAGAACTTCATGAATTCATTCTTTTAATAGCTGAGTATCTCTTCATTGTTTAAATGTATTATAATTTCTGTATCCATTCCTCTTTTGACTGACGTCTTGGTTCTTTACAGCTACTGGCTATCATAATTAAGGCTGCTATAAACATAATGGAGGAGGTGCTGATTCAAGGAATTTATATACTACATAGCCTATAAATCAATGTTGTTACTTGACTTGCAAGGGACACAGCAAGTCAGACTCATCTTTCATTTGGGGACAATAAAACTTGAGAGTAACTTTCAGGATTTGTCAAGGGTAAGACAAGCTCAAGTAGAGGACAAAAAGGGGAAGGTAGCTGTTATCAGTCTGCAATCAGAGGACCCCCTAGAAAGGTTGTTATTAGTTAAGTGCTATATGCCTCTACAAATCCTAGTGTAAGGGGTCACATTAACCCTGCAATTGAAAACATTACCAAACCAGGAATGTGCTATGCTGAGCACTCACAGAGACTTATGAGGAGCTGTCTTAGGCTCCTTTTACAGCAGGTAAAAATGACAAAGAGACCAAATATCCTAACTCCACAAGATGATAAAGCTGACAACTGTTGATTGCACTGAGTATCAAGGAGTTTAGTTTTTTGTGCATCTACAGGTTGTCATGCAGCATTTGCATCAGGGACAATACATAAGGAGGTGGTTGCTCAGTGGCATGACAAACAGCCAAGAAGAGCGATAACCTCTACCCCTCTGCTCTGGATGCTGAGACTAAAAAGTTTTAGTTTGTCACCATCTGTCCCAGGACTGCTGGCATCATTTCTTGCATACATTTACTCTAGCACTTGTCTAACTTAGGTACAAACCCACAGCCCACAGAGGAGGCTCCACTATTAGCCACTCACTCTATCAAGACCAGGATCTTAGAATCCCAGGATCCCAGAATCCCAGGATTTAGTCACACAAGAATCTTAGATTCTCACAGGCAACTTGTCTCCCAGGAACTGCGACACACCCAGAATCTCAGGGTCACAGGATCCCGGAATTTTACACCTGTATCCTTATAGCTTTAATGATCAAGGACAAGGATGCAGCTGGGACTGAGGGTGTGAAGAAGATACAGGACATGTTCAACGCTGAGATCCTGTTGTCTAGACATTCTTAAGCTCTGCAGATGTGGGCTCACAGATGCATCTTTGCACTCAACTGACATATACTGATTTTAAAATTAGAATTACCTTTAATCTTGCTGTTTCCTTAGAGAAGTGAGGTAGGATTTCTTCCTTGGGGAAACAATTTTTCCATGCTTTCTTAAGCACTTCACTTTTACTTTGAAATCTTTTGAAATGACTTCCTGAAGATGCACAAACTGTGATTCCCTAGGCTCATGGTGAATCTCCTTCAAAGTCTTGTCAGCAGACTGATCTAAGAGTAGGGACCAGATGTCAAAATTCTGTTTAGGTTTTTACTTTAAACATTTGCTGAATATGTGCTCCCGGATTTTTTTTTTTTTTTTTTTTTTTTTTTGCAGAGGTCTTGTTTTCAAAATAACTCTGTCTTTACATATTACAATGTATGGATGAAGAAAAAGGGGCAACTACTTACTAATGCTCAGTTAAATATCTTCATATGTGTTCCTGTACTCACACAATCACTAGCAATTGTTAATCAGTCAAAATCATTTATTTTAGTAGAGTAGAATATAACCATGAACCAATATTTTACTATTAACTACTGTGTTGATTACAATATACATGAATGATAGGACTGTACAGAGTATGGGCTTAATTTTCAGGGCCCAGGGCAAATAGCTGGAAGAGTTCAAACTAAAATTAATAGAAACAGCTGGAATACTAACAAATCCCAAAGATCCAATATTCTCCTCAAGTCTAAGTGTTTGTGCTCACCTTTACCAGAACTCTGGAGACCTCTGTTCATCCAGGTCTCAGGTCTCACCCAAAATACATACCTGAACCAGCTGTAGCCAAGTTTTCCTGTGTTATTGGCTGACCTCTGCCTCAGGCTTCAGAGACCCTTTAGGGGCAGCCTTGGCCTTCAGGTGGCAGCCATTCCAGGTCCTCTGTCAGCTAATGGAGATGCCTGTCATCTCAAAAATAGAAGCTGAGGTATTCCAAAAATTGTGATGCCACTCTACAGTCATGATGATTTGGTTATGTGAGAACATACAAGTTAACTAATGTCTGTATGACTGTTTTCCTTATTTGAAAGTGAGTAATGACATCATCTGAGGAGTGGTTGCTAAGAATAAAATCACTGATTAACATGAATGATAGGACTGTACAGAGCATGGGCTTAATTTTCTGCTTCCAGTGCAAAGAGCTGGGAGAGTTCAATATAAAACCAATAGAAACATCAGGAAAACTAACTACAACAACTTTTTAAAAACCTTCTGAGTGCTAGGATTACAAGCATGTACTAACTCTGCCTTATAATAAACAAACAAACAAACAAACATCCCTATTCCAGTTCTATCAGTTGCCTCAGAGAGAGCTGTGTGACACTGCATGCTGCTTCCTTTCCCCAGATAGCTCAGGTCTTCAGTTCTCTACCAGGTCTGCTGGACCTAAGATACTGTAGTTGAACTTCTTGGTGCCATTCATTTGTATGATTCTGCAACAATCCTTTTCTTGGTAAAATTGAGCCTGTATAGAGTAAGCCCCTTGTTGGTGGATCCAGGACCCTTTAGGCAAGCAAACACAGGGGGGAATGTGGAGATAAGGTGTGGAGCAGAGAATGAAGCTAAAGCCATCCTGAGCCTTCTCCACTTGGAGATCCATCCCACATACAGACACCAAGGCCAGACACTATGGAAGATGCCAATAAGTGCTTTCTGACAGGAGCCTGCTACAGTTGTCTCCTCAGAGGCTCCACCTGAGAGTGACAAATACCAAGGCACATTTTTGCAGCCCCTCTTTGGAATGAGCATAGAGTCCCCAGTGGAAGAGTTGGAGAAAGGACTGAATGAGCTATAGGGGGTTGCAACCATAGGAAGAACAACAATATCAACCAACCATATCCCCTAGAACTCCCAGGGACTAAACCACCAATCACACATGGAGTGGCCCATGGCTCTAGGCACATGTGTGCCAGATGACAGCCTTGTTGGACATCAATGGGAGGAAAGGCCCTTGGTCCTTTAAAAGCTCCATGCCCCGGTGTATAGGAATGCTAGGCTAGCAAGAGAGCACTGTGTGGTGGAGCACCCTCATAGAAGCAGTTCGAAGGGGCATGAGGTAGGTGGGTTTTAGGCAGAAAACCGGAAAAATAGCTAGCATTTGAAATGTAAGATTAAAGTGTTTTAAAATAGAAAAAGAAATGATTTGAAGACCGAGAAATTAAACTAGACCGATGGACACTTGATCTCCTACAAAGTCAAAAATATACAATTCAAAAAGAAACGTTTCAATAAATGATGCTGGTCTAACTGGGAGTAAGTATGCAGAAAAATGAAAGTAGATGCATATTTGTCACCTGGCACAATACTCAAGGCCAGGTGGATTAAAGATCTCAACGTAATACCAGATTCACTGAATCTAACTGAAGACAAAGCAGGAAAGAGCCTCAAACTCATGGGAATGGGGATAAATGTCATAAACAGAAGTCCAATAGCTCAGACTCTAACATCAAAATTTATAAATGGGCCACAAGAAAGTGAAAAACTTCTATAAGACAAAGGGCATAGCCAATAGGACAAATTGGCAAACTACACATTAGGAAAAAAAGGTTCACCAACAATGTCAAGGTCTGCCTGATCCACAGTCAGGACTATGAAGCTCAACCCTATCTCAGAAAAGCAAAGCTAAACAAAAATAAAAATAAATGTTTGTCAAGATAGCACTAGGTAGAAAAGTACTCTCATCTGTCTGAAATGCCCAAACGTGGTGGTGTGTGCTGTAGATTCAGCTACTCAGGAAACTGAGGCAGGAGGATGGTTTGAGGTCAGGGGTTAGGTGGGAAGAACATAACAGACCCTTTCTCCTTATAAAAATAACCCAAATAACCCAAAAAACACCCACATCTGTAAAACAAAAAGCCCCAGAATGAGAAATAAGTGCATACGTATGTGTGTGTGTGTGTGTGAGAGAGAAAGAGAGAGAGAGACACAGAGACAGACAGACAGACAGACAGACAGACAGAGACAGATAGAGAGACAGAGACAGAGAGGTGGTGCTAGCCCAGGGGAGCTTAGAAATAGTGACCATCTTTATTTCAGCTTCTAGAATGGTAGTTTTACCCGCACGGCCATCACATTCTTTTGAGAACATTTTCTGTACCACACATCACCATTTTTAAAATCTTTTTTAAACAGGAGGATCTTATAATGCTTCAGTAAGCATGGAGTTTCTGCAGCTTCGTAATTTTAATGTTTCGCATATCACGTGTTTATAATGCACTCAATGCCCCAGCTTTGTCAAGCACTATGTCAGTGGTTCTTTCTCAACCTGTGGGTCACAACCCCTGTAGAGGATACCCTGCATATCAGATATTTACATTAAGACTCATAACGGTAGCAAAATTACAGTTAAGAAGTAGCAATGGAAATAATTTTATGGTTCAGGCCAAGAGGAACTGTATTAAAGAGTCACAATTATGAAGGATGAGAACCACTGCTCTGACCAATCATATCTGACTCTGTCTGTTCCCAGAGCAAGGCAGGTGCTTTGTAAATGTGTGCCTGTGTCATTCTGCCCACTTTCTCCATTTCTCTCCCGGGTTTAATTCTGTGTACTGTTCTTTTTGTTTGTTTGTTTGTTCTATGCACTCTGTGTCAGGCTTTGTTTTGGTAAAGTATGGACAGGCAACTGTGATCTAAGAAGACTATGTGGATCAGGCAACATGTTCAGATCGGGCACACCATGTGATCTCCCGGACATTCTCACAGCACTGCTGAGGGAGGAAGTAGATGTTCTCTTCACATCCACCCTAACAACCCCAGAGGGTACCATGATGACACTCTCTCCTGTAAGGCCCACAGACAATCTCAGATTTCAACTGAGTGACAGCTGCCACTCAGGGGATCCAAGTGAGACACTACTAGTTCTGGGTAACATAGGCACAAAGGTGCAAGTAGTTTTTATTCCTTTGGCTTTTTGAGGCAATGTCTCTCAAAGGCCTTGAACCCCTGATCCTTCCCACCCTTTCAAATGATTTCTAAAGACTGAATAATTATCAGGAATTTTGAATTACCTTTTCTTTAAACTTGGTTCGCTTGCAGACTTGGGCTATGTTGTGTTTTATTTTGCTTTTCGTTTTCACTTCCACAGAGTTGAAATGTTTTGGGTTGAACAGTATGTTAGAATGCAAGGGAAGTCTGTCAGTTCTTGGTGGCTTTAAAGATGGGAGGGAAATGATGAGACCCTTGTATAACAATGCTTGAAATCATATTTAGATGGTTTCACAATGAATACATTATTGTGAGAACATTGTTGATACCATGAGCCCTTGAATAATTCTTTTGTTATTACAGTGTTTGTGGGTTTCCCCTTTCCCTTCTCTCCTCCATATACCTCCATATCTCCCTCCATCCATCCCTCCACCGCTCTCTCACTCCCTCTTTCCCTTCCTCCCTCTCTTCCTCCCTCTATCCCTCCATCCCTCCTTCCTTTCTTCCCTTTCTTACTTCTATAAGCTTATATAAAGGAGGAAGAGAGCAAGGAGAAAGAGTGGAGGATGCAAAAAAGCGGTGATGTCACACCTCACATTTTCACTTGCATTTATAAACTAGTATGTACATTATTCATGATGGTCTCTAGTAATATTTTTTATATTTTAATGTTCACAATTGTATTACAAACATTCTTAAAAAGGAGATACTAGTAGTATAAATGCCTATGAAGTTGACCGTGCTACCACATGCAAGTCATTAAAGAAACTACTATGTATTTATGAACACTCAACATCAAAACTTTAAAAATCTAAGTATATAGTAGCCTCCAAAAAACCTCCAGCTTGCAGATGGTGGTGGAGTAACCATTAATGCATCACCAAGGAGGCACGAACAGGGGGATCTGTGTGAGTGTAAGCCTAGCTTGATGACAGAGAAACTGTTTCAAACCAACAAAGGAACACATAAACAAACCCTGAGGGTATGGGGGAGCTACAGACTGTATTAAAAACTTCTTTCTCTACCACAGTACTAGGGATTGAACTCAGGACCTTGTGAATATTAAGTTAGCACTGCAAACACCCACTACTGAGCTACATCCTGATAACATACAATAAAAACCATTCATTGTTGTATACAATGTATCTTAGTTGTAGTCATTCCTTGGTTACTCCCTCTATCCTTACCACCACCACCTCCTGCCCCCAACCTGTCTCCCATACACTTAGATCAACACCCTTCCCTCAACAAGTCTCCTGTATCCTTCCCAACTTCATGTTGTTTTATAAAATCACCCACTAAGTCCCACTGGTGCTGCCTGTATTCGTGCATGCCTGCTGGGTCATACAAAGGGGGGTGGGAAACCTGTCAATGGCTACCTTTCTCAAAGAAAAGTGGCTCTCTGTCCTTTAGCAGTTATCAGTTGCCATTAGCAACTCAGCAAGGGATGGGGTTGGGGTATTGAGAATCCCTCCCCCTCCACAATGGAAAGTTTAACTCTCTGGATCTTGTGAAGGGATTGCACAGGTAAACACAGCTGCTGTGAATGTGTGTGTGTAACAGCCATGGTGTGTTCAGAGGCCAGCCTCTCACAGTATTCCTCTCCATTCATCAGGTTTTTACACTCACTCTTTCCATAGCTTCTTCAATACTGTTTCCTGAGCCTTGAAGTAGGTAGGGATCCTGTACAAAACAAAAAACTGTATGATATTTATACAGAAGCCAGTGTTAAGCTGTACTTAAGTTTCACATTTGTAATGAAATAAGTAACTGGGCCTCCACAAGTTCCATAGGAATCACAGACTAACTATTTGGTTTTCCTCTGCCTGAATTTCCTCTTCCTCCTCCTGCTCCTCCTCCGCCCTCTTCTTTTTCTCCTCCTCCTTCCTCTTCTTCTTCTCCTCCTCCACTTTCTTCTTTTTCTCCCTGTCCCCCTTCCCTCCTCCTTCTCCTCTCCTCCCCCTCTCCTCCTCCTCCTTCTTCTTCTACCTCCTCCTTCCCCTCTTCCTCCTCTTCTTCATCTTTTCATTCTTTGTTGAGCCTCCAGGGCCCTTCTATCTTGCATCACCTCTGCCCTCTCAAGGCATGCAATATCCTGTAGCTCATACTTCCTTTAGTTCAGCTGCCTTCTCTTCACATGGTGGTCTATCTTGGGCTGTCTGCTCAAACCACATCTCACCCAATTTCCTTGCTACATTCCCAGTGGACAAGCCCCGTGATTCACTCTTGATCTTTGGACAATATTCTGAATGAAGCAGAAAGAAAGCAAGTGGTAGTCTTTTGTGAGTATCTGAGTCTTCATTCTTCTTCCGTTCCTTTCTTATTGCCTTAAGAGGAACATAATTCTTCATCAGCTATCATAGCCTCAGAGCAAGCCTTGTCACTTGGAGCTGTATCTTCAGGTTTCACCTTTTCCTTTGTAGGCATGAAGGTCCTCTCCAAGAACTCAGCAAAGCTGACTGGAATCCAGGCATTTCTTTCTGTTCTCTTGGAAGTCTGCAGGAAGACAGCTCCTGGGCCTTTTCTTCCTCCAGCCAACCAAGTCTCCTTTACCCAAGGTGACCCATGGCATGCGGGGAGAAGGGTGTCTCTACCTGAGTGGGCTTTTTCCTGAATCCAAACCAGATACTTCCTTCTCCATACTATTGTCAGCTAGCTTCACTTTTCATTCTATTTTAAGCTTTAATTTTTTTTTCTCTCCTTGCGGAGCAACAATTGTGGTAATAAAACAAGATACCAACTCTTATCTCAGGTTAGTAATAAAGTTGTTGCTTACTATCTAGAAATGTACCTGCCTTTTCTTTTTTCTTTCCTTTTCTCTTTTCTTTTCCTTTCTTTTTTTCTTTCCTTTCCTTTCCTTTCCTTTCCTTTCCTTTCCTTTCCTTTCCTTTTTGTTTCTTTCCTTTCTGTAAAATGTGGCATTTTACAGGTTGGGATGTAGCACCGTTGGTGGAGTGTTTACTTAGCTAGTATATACAAAGCCCTTGTTTCAATCCCTAGCACTGTGTAGGTATGGTGACTCATGTCTATAATCTCAAAACTCTACAGGTAGACATGTGGGGAGCAGAAATTCATCCTCAGCGTTCAGTGAGGTTCAAGTTGGCCTGAACAAGAGAAACAAGGGGGGGGGAGCTGATGTCTTTCTCTCTCTCTCTCTCTCTCTCTCTCTCTCTCTCTCTCTCTCTCTCTCTTTCTCTCCTTCTCCCTCCATCTCTCCCTCACCCTCTCCCTCTCCCTCTCCCTCTCTCTCTCTCTCTCTCTCTCTCTCTCTCTCTCTCTCTCTCTCTCTCTCATTCTCTCTCTCTTTTTGTCCAAATTCTTCTGGTAGAGAGAAGGAAAGAGATGAACATGTATTGAGTTTTCTGGTATCTCGCCAAATTTGTATATTACTTGTTGATTAATATTATAACAAACATTAAATTGTATTCAGAACCATATTTTGGTGACTGTCTTTGTGTGCTTTGGATCTCATGACAGTGATAGTTACCTGAGGTGCTTAACTACCATTTCTGTGACAGTAAACTATTCAAGTTTACCCTCTCCCTCTACAGCCCAAGGCTGTGTAGTTTGTATGATACATTTGTTGTTGGCTTGTTGTTATTGATGTTGTTTGTGTTGCTGAGTCTAGAGTCTGGGGCCTTGTACATGTTGGGCAGGCAAATGCTCCACTACTGTGCCTCCAGCCACTTTGCTGGAGGTTTTTGAAGCTGTAGAGTGTACTGAAGAAGTTTTTCATCTTTTATATTTGAAAAAGATACCACGGCATGATACACAGCCACAAACAATGCACCAAGATAAATAACCAACCCAACAGGGTGACATTATGATGCAGTAGTTGTAAGACTCAATTTAAAAGATATATCACCTCATCCTTGGGTTTGCCTATGTTCTCATCTGTGAGATTAAAAATCTTTTGAAACATTGAATGAAGCCTCTCATCTATCATCTACTGCCATTAAATATCACATATTCACAGCTGGAGAAATGGACCAGCCGACACCCGGAATAGTCCTCCAGTCATTCAAGAAAGAGTTCCTGACTAAGGACAAATTGTTTCTACTGGTTTCTTTCCTGGGGTTTGATTTTGCATTGTGTGTTCACTTTTAAAGCTGCTTGCTGATCTCTTCGTGGACCAGAGATGGAGGAAGCACTCCACTCTATTTATTTTTTCACCACAAGATTAATTCAGGTCAATCTCAGCTCTCAGGTTTGTTCTTGTAGTGGTTTTGAAGGTTTCAAAGGAAATATTGCTGCGTGGAGAGCTATGAAGCTGCTGATGTTTGCAAGTGAGTTAGAGTGACTTCTACAAGCAGATCAGATTGGGGCCGAGGTCTTCTGGCTGTTAGGGGAACACCACTTTGGCCACTGATTCAAAGAATGTTCTGTTGAGAGCATTTGCTAAGGGGGTTCTGATGATGGCAACTTGCTGATGTCAGGGAACTCCAGGGACATGAACTCACTGAATCACTGCTTTCATTGGAAAAGTATCTTTTGGCCATAACAATTCTCTGCTGACTAACTTTATGTCAACTTGGCACCAGCTGAAGTTATCTGAGAGGAGGGAACCTCAATGGAGAAAATGCCTCCACAAGATCATGCTGTTGGTACACCTATAGGACATTTTCTTAATTAGATTGATGGATGTGGGCCCAGCCCATTGTGGGTGGGGCCGTCACTTGCCTGGTGGTCCTAGGTTCTATAAGAAATTAGGTTGAGCAAGCCATAAGGAGCAAGCCAGTAAGCAGCATTCCTCAGTGGCCTCTGCATCAGCTCCTGTCTCCAGATTTCTATACTGTTTGAGTTCCTGTCCAGATTCCTTCCATGATGAGCTGTGATGTGGAAGTATAAGTCAAATAAACTTTCCTTCCAAAGTTACTTAGGTTATGATATTGCAGCAATAGAAGCTCTATATAACAAATTTCAATTAAAAAATTCATTTAACATATCCAACTATTAAATCTATTAGGATGTATGTTGGCACATGATAGCAAGTAGGACTCTAAATGTTAATTTCTATGATAAGGGTTTGTTATCCCTAAGCACCAAGGAAGTGCAAATCAACCACAGTGACATTCTGCCTCATACCCCATACCTGTGAGCACAGATATCAAAAACAGAGCAGAGAGATCAGGCCCTGCTGACAGCATACAGTAAAGGCATCATTCTGTGTCTCTGCCTTCCCTCTGGGGGTTAGGAATGCCACCAATGTGCCACTTGGGGAAGGCAAAACTCAGGGATATTAGGCTGTGTTTCTTCCTAGCCCCTGGGGTGCTGAGCAACATTGCTCAGGGAAGGCTGAAACACAGTCACAGATAGGGAGCACAGCCTGTGTTTCTCTGGCTGAAAACAGCAGGGTTGGGGGGAGGGGGAGTCCTGTGCACCCAGAAGCTCCTGGGAACCATGATGAGTTGAAAATGTTGGTCCCAATCCTCCTGTGTACGCAGACACCACTGGGAACCTCAAGTAGTTGGGAACAGGAGCCAGTAGCCCTAGTTGAACCCAGTGTGGGGAATTCAGCTTAGCTCAAGGTGAGTGCCAGGACTATGGAGGGGCTAGAAGAGGGGTCCTCTACAGGAGACTTAACCACAGCTCTGTGTGTCTAAGCCTTACCCCCTGCCATCCCCATCCCACCACAGCCCACTGTCCCTCACGCCCTTCAGGTCCTTGATGAAGAAGACAATCCTTGCTTGTCTAAACTGTTTTATTCAGGGCAGATGAAAATGCACATGTCTTACTCTGGGTGAACCAGAGATTGAATATCTTTCACAGAATTGGAGGGAAGCTCATTGGCTAATCACTTAGAGCCTAGTTAGATACCCCATCACAATAGAAAACTCTATGCAATATCACTGGTTGTTATGGTCCTCTGGTGACACAGTCAACTGCCTCACAAAGGATAGCTATGTGCACTCCAGGCAAGAATGTAAATTGGTGGAGCCACAGGCAAAACAACATGGAAGTTCCTCAAAAGAAATATAAAAATGAGGTAGCTTCCTCATGAGGTGTTTGAGATAATTGTCTCATATTGGCCTGTAGGCAAGTCTGTGGGGCATTTTCTTGATTAAGGATTGATGTGGTAGGGCTAAGCCCACTGCAAGAAGTGGATTGCCTTGGCAGGTGGTCCTGTGGTGTAAGAAAGCAGGCTGAAGAAGCCATGAGGAGCAAGCTTGTAAGCAGGGCTCCACCATGGCGTCCTGCACTGACTTCAGTTCATGATGTTCTATAACTGTAAGCTTGGAGAAATTCTTTACTGCCTGTGGTAGTCACTGTTCTATTGCTGTGATGAAATACTATAAACAAGGTAACATACAATGAAGCTTTTATCTGAGGGCTTGCTTAGAGTTTCATTGAGTCCATGGTCATCATGTTTGGAAGTATGGCCCCCAGACAGGCAGGCCTAGTGCTAGAGCAACAACTAAAAGCTTACTAACATCCTGATCTGGAGGGAGAAAGAGATTGACACTGATTCTGACTTGGTCTTTTGAAATGGGCTGAGAAAGAACTTACGGAAACAACACTGTTCACAAGAGTAAAAACCAATAGAAAATACCTTCGTGTTACTCTAACTAAGGAAGTAAAAGATCTGTATGATATGAACTTCAAGTCTCTGAAGAAAGATATTAAAGAAGATCTCAGAAGATGGAAAGGTCTTCTATGCTCATGGATTGGCAGGATCAATATAGTAAAAATGGCTATCTTGTCAAATGCAATCTACAGATTCAATGCAATCTTCATCAAAATTCCAACTCAATTCTTCAATGAATTAGAAAGGGCAATCTGCAAATTCATCTGGAATTACAAAAAACCTAGGATAGCAAAAACTGTTCTCCAGGATAAAAGAAGCTCTGGTGGAAATACATACAAAAGTTGACCAGATTTGGTACAAGCTTGTAATTCCAGCCCTCAGAAGGTTTTTTTTAAAATTGTTGTTGGTAGCCTGACCTAAAGCTGTACTACAGAGCAATTGTGATCCAAAATTGCATGGTCTTGGTATAACGATAGACAAGTAGACCAATGGAATAGAATTGAATACACAGAAATGAACCCACACACCTATGGTCATTTGATCCTTGACAAGGGAGCTAAAACCATCCAGTGGAGAAAAGGCAGCATTTTCAAAAAATGGTGCTGGCACTACTGGCGGGTAACATGTAGAAGAATGGGAATTGATCCATTCCTATCTCCTTGTACTAAGGTCATATCTAAGTGGATCAAGGAATTCCACATAAAACCAGAGACCATGAAAATTATAGAGGAGAAAGTTGGGAAAAGCGTAGAACATATCGGCATAGGTGGAAAGTTCCTGAATAGAACAGGAATGGTTTGTGCTGTAAGATTGAGAATTGACAAATGGGACCTCATGAAACTGCAAAGCTTCTGTAATGCAAAAGACACAGTCAATAAGACAAAAAGACCACCAACAGATTGGGAAAGGATCTTTACTTATCCTAAATCAGATAGGGGACTAATAACCAATATGTATAAAGAACACAAGAAGGTGGACTCCAGAAAATACAATAACCCCATAAAAAAGTGTGGCTCAGAGCTAAACCAAAAATTGTCACCTGAGGAATACCGAATGTCAGAGAAGCACTTGAAAAATGTTCAGCATCCTTAATAATCAGGGAAATGCAAATCAAATCAACCCTGAGATTCCACTACACACCAGTCAGAATGGCTAAGATCAAAAATTCTGGTGACAGCAGATGCTGGCAAGGATGTGGAGAAAGGAGAACACTCCTCTATTGTTGGTGTGATTGCAAGCTTTTACAACCACTCTGGAAATCAGTCTGGCAGTTCCTCAGAAAATTGGACATAGTACTCCTGGAGGATCCCAGAATACCTCTCCTGGGCATATATCCAGAAGATGTTCCAACTGGTAAGGACACATGCTCTACTATGTTCATAGCAGCCTTATTTATAATCGCCAGAAGCTCGAAAGAATCCAGATGCCCCTCAACAGAGGAAGGGATACAGAAAATGTGGTACATTTACCCAATGGAGTACTACTCAGCTATTAAAAAGAATGAATTTAGGAAATTCCTAGGCAAACAGATGGAACTGGAGGACATCATACTGAGTGAGGTAACCCAATCACAAAAGAATTCACGTGATATGTACCCACTAATAAGTGGATATTAGCCCAGAAATTTAGAAAACCCCAGGTATGAGATACAATATGCAAAACTCAAGAAACTCAAGAATAACTAAGACCAAAGTGTGGACACTTTGCACCTTTTTATAATTGGGAACAAAACACCCATGGAAGGAGTTACAGAGACAAAATTTGGAGCTGAGAAGAAAGGATGTACCATCTAGAAACTGCCATAGAAGTGGCTGCTCACAGTCAGCTATTGGATCGATCACCGGGCCCCCAATGGAGGAGCTAGAGAAAGTACCCAAGGAGCTAAAGGGATCTGAAACCCTCTAGGTGGAACAACAATATGAACTAACCAGTACCCTCTCCCCCTTCACCCCTCTTCCGGAGATCATGTCTCAATCTGCATATGTATCAGAAGATACCCTAGTTGGCCATCAGTGGAAAGAGAGGCCCCTTGTTCTTGCAAACTTTATATGCCTCAGTACAGGGGAACACGAGGGCCAAAAAGTGGGAGTGGGTGAGTAGGGGAGTGGTAGGGGGAGGATATGGAGGACTTTTGTGATAGCATTGGAAATGTAAATGAAGAAAATCACAAATAAAAAAAGGGAAAAAAAGAGAACTTCAAGTCTCTGAAGAAAGAAATTGCAGAAGATCATAGAAGATGGAAAAGATCTCCTGAGCTATCTGGGGAAAGGAAGCAGCATGCAGTGTCACACAGCTCTCTCTGAGGCAACTGCTAGAACTGGAATAGGGATGTTTGTTTGTTTGTTTGTTTGTTTATTATAAAAGCATACAAAAGTTAGCCAGAGTTGGTACATGCCTGTGATTCCAGCACTCAGGTTTTAAAAAAATTGTTGTTGTTAGTATTCCTGTTGATTCTATTGGATTTGTTTTGAACTCTCCCAGCTATTTGCACTGGACCCAGAAAATTAAGCCCATGCTCTGTACAGACCTATCATTCATGTTAATCAGTGATTTTATTCTTAGCAATCACTCCTCAGATGATCTCATTACTCACTTTCAAATAAGGAAAACAGTCATACAAACATTAGTTAACTTGTATGGTCTCACGTAACCAACTCATCATGACTATAGAGTGGCATCCCAATCTTTGGAATACCCAAGCTTCTATTTTTGAGATGACAGGCCTCTGTGGAAGACTCCATTAGCTGGCAGAGGACCTGGAATGTCTGGCGCTTGAAGGCCAAGGCTGCCCCTCCAGTGTCTCTGAAGTTGAGGCAGAGGTCAGCCAACAACACAGGAACACTTGGCCACAGCTGGTTCAGGTCTGTGTTTTGGATGAGCCCTGAGACCTGGATGAACACAGGTCTCCAGAGTTCTGGTAAAGGTGAGCACAAACACTTAGACTCGAGGAGAATGATGGACCTTTGGGATGCAAGTCTTTCTTTTTTTTTTATCTTTGCTTTGTACATAGTTTATGTCAAAATAAACTTTTTCTATACTCCAGACCTTACTTAATCAGTCTGACCGAAATTTTGAACCCTCTGACAAACATCACTCCATCCCTCTTCTACCTTTTTCCCTGGACCATCATTCTCAGAGATGAGCCATTCTGAGGGAATCCTAATAGCCCAAAAGGTAGTATTCTTTGGCACTTGATCTTTAGGAAAGTAGGCAGAGTTCTGCCCCAGATGATTGCAGATGTTCCTCTTGGCCTCCAACTTGTCTGGAAACCTTTGGTCTTACTTCTCCCTTCTCATCTTATTTGGACCTAGATCCCAATATTTCCACACAAAACAGAGGCTGGAGATTCTTAATGATACCTTGTAGTTTATTGTTTCTGTTTAAAACACTAGGTAGAAACTCCCATGACCTCCCAAGACAAAATGATTTACAATTTGAAAGTCAGTGACCAAATGCCCTATTGTCTCCTCCCTGGAGAAATCATGATTAAAAAATTAATAATAATCCACGGTGGTAGAATGTTGCTTTGTTTGTTTGTCCGTTTATTAGTTTTGGGGTGGTGGGTTTTTTATTTTGTTCTGTTTTTTTGAGACAAGTTCTGTCAGTGTAACCCTGGATGTCCGGGGAACTTACAACATAAGGCAGGATGGCTACAACCTCAGAGAGATCCACCTGCCTCTGCCTCCCAAGTGGTGGGATTAAAGTCGTACACAAGCATTTCAGATAATAATCTTTTAATTGCCTAAACTATATCTCATAAAGGAAGAAAAACAGAAGTCAAAATTGCCTCACTCTAAAGCTACTTTCATGATTAATTAAAAGCAAGGTACTCATCAGCTGACTGTGTTCTGTGTTTAGCACACTTTTGCCAAATTTAGAGAACAATTTAAAGACAATCAGAATTAACAAAGAATATACATGAATGTCAAACAAAATAAGAAATCCATATCTTACTCAGGAGACATTTTTGACACACAAAGTTTTCTGACCTTGGCTGAGATAATTGTTTTATTGTTGTTTTGGGGGGTTTGTTTGTTTGTTTTTTCTTTTTGTTTGTTTGTTTGGGTGTTTTTTTTTTTGTATTTTGGTTTTTTTTCTGAGACAGGGATTCTCTATGTAGCCCTGGGTGTGCTGGAGCTCACTCTGTAGACCAGGCTGGCCTCGAAGTCAGAAATCTGCCTGCCTCTGCCTCTCAAGTGCTGGGATTAAAGGCATGCATCACCGATGCCAGGCAGGCTGAGATAATTCAATGGCTGAAAGTCATGGAGACAGTTCTCATCCGAGTGTACCACCGTATGACCAACCATTAACTATGCCAGCTTGAAAGTAGAGCAACAATCTCCAGCCATTGAGGCATAATGAAAGATTACTGTACTCACAGGCCAACAAAAGGCGCAAACAGACTTATTCACATTCAGAGTTTATAGCAATGTCCTTTCAGACCATTGATATCTACGAAATGCATATGAAATACCTACAGCACTGAGTCTAAAGGGGACTCCACCTCACAGGGAACATACAGAAGGGTAAAGAGGAAAACCAAGAATGGAAACCTTACTGCTCCCAGTTGCCTTTTTCAAGCCAACATCTCTTTCAAGCATGCAGATTTTTTTTGCCTTTGGGAAATTAAGTTGGACACAAAATCATCTTGCTTATCACATAGCAACGTAAATGTAACTACCTGAAGTCCTACTCAGCTGACAGGAGAAAAGATACAAGTGAAAAACAGAGAATGAGTAAAGAGGAAAAAAATGTACCTAGTCAATAGGAAGATGAACAAAATGGACCAAAGACATCAAAAAAGATGGAGGTGAGGAGGGCACTAAGATACAGGAGATCACTGTCAAACTACATGCCCTTCAAAGCACAGTCTTAGCCCTGAGCTGGGGCAGTGCCAGCACACTTCTTTTTTTTTTAAATTTTTTATTAGGTATTTAGCTCATTTACATTTCCAATGCTATACCAAAAGTCCCCCATACCCACCCACCCCCACTCCCCTACTCACCCACTCCCCCTTTTTGGCCCTGGCGTTCCCCTGTACTGGAGCATATAAATTTTGCGTGTCCAATGGGCCTCTCTTTCCAGTGATGGCCGACTAGGCCATCTTTTGATACATATGCTTCTAGATTCAAGAGCTCCGGAGTACTGGTTAGTTCATAATGTTGTTCCACCTATAGGGTTGCAGATCCCTTTAGCTCCTTGGGTACTTTCTCTAGCTACTCCATTGGGAGCCCTGTGATCCATCCATTAGCTGACTGTGAGCATCCACTTCTGTGTTTGCTAGGCCCCGGCATAGTCTCACAAGAGACAGCTACATCTGGGTCCTTTGATAAAATCTTGCTAGTGTATGCAATGGTGTCAGCGTTTGGATGCTGATTATTGGGTGGATCCCTGGATATGGCAGTCTCTACATGGTCCATCCTTTCATCTCAGCTCCAAACTTTGTCTCTGTAACTCCTTCCAAGGGTGTTTTGTTCCCACTTCTAAGGAGGGGCATAGTGTCCACACTTCAGTCTTCATTTTTCTTGAGTTTCATGTGTTTAGGAAATTGTATCTTATATCTTGGGTATCCTAGGTTTTGGGCTAATATCCACTTATCAGTGAGTACATATTGTGTGAGTTCCTTTGTGAATGTGTTACCTCACTCAGGATGATGCCCTCCAGGTCCATCCATTTGGCTAGGAATTTCATAAATTCATTCTTTTTAATAGCTGAGTAGTACTCCATTGTGTAGATGTACCACATTTTCTGTATCCATTCCTCTGTTGAGGGGCATCTGGGTTCTTTCCAGCTTCTGGCTATTGCTATGAACATAGTGGTGCATGTGTCCTTCTTACCAGTGGGGCATATTCTGGATATATGCCCAGGAGAGGTATTGCTGGATCATCCGGTAGTACTATGTCCAATTTTCTGAGGAACTGCCAGACTGATTTCCAGAGTGGTTGTACAAGCCTGCAATCCCACCAACAATGGAGGAGTGTTCCTCTTTCTCCACATCCACACAAGCATCTGCTGTCACCTGAATTTTTGATCTTAGCCATTCTGACTGGTGTGAGGTGGAATCTCAGGGTTGTTTTGATTTGCATTTCCCTGATGATTAAGGATGTTGAGCATTTTTTCAGGTGCTTCTCTGCCATTCGGTATTCCTCAGGTGAGAATTCTTTGTTCAGTTCTGAGCCCCATTTTTAAATGGGGTTATTTGATTTTCTGAAGTCCACCTTCTTGAGTTCTTTATATATGTTGGATATTAGTCCCCTATCTGATTTAGGATAGGTAAAGATCCTTTCCCAATCTGTTGGTGGTCTTTTTGTCTTATTGAAGGTGTCTTTTGCCTTGCAGAAACTTTGGAGTTTCATTAGGTCCCATTTGTCAATTCTTGATCTTACAGCACAAGCCATTGCTGTTCTGTTCAGGAATTTTTCCCCTGTGCCCATATCTTCAAGGCTTTTCCCCACTTTCTCCTCTATAAGTTTCAGTGTCTCTGGTTTTATGTGAAGTTCCTTGATCCACTTAGATTTGACCTTAGTACAAGGAGATAAGTATGGATCGATTTGCATTCTTCTACATGATAACAACCAGTTGTGCCAGCACCAATTGTTGAAAATGCTGTCTTTCTTCCACTGGATGGTTTTAGCTCCCTTGTCGAAGATCAAGTGACCATAGGTGTGTGGGTTCATTTCTGGGTCTTCAATTCTATTCCATTGGTCTACTTCTCTGTCTCTATACCAGTACCCTGCAGTTTTTATCACAATTGCTCTGTAGTAAAGCTTTAGGTCAGGCATGGTGATTCCACCAGAGGTTCTTTTATCCTTGAGAAGAGTTTTTGCTATCTTAGGTTTTTTTGTTATTCCAGATGAATTTGCAAATTGCTCCTTCTAATTCATTGAAGGATTGAGTTGGAATTTTGATGGGGATTGCATTGAATCTGTAGATTGCTTTTGGCAAGATAGCCATTTTTACAATGTTTATCCTGCCAGTCCATGAGTATGGGAGATCCTTCCATCTTCTGAGATCTTCTTTAATTTCTTTCTTCAGAGACTTGAAGTTTTTATCATACAGATCTTTCACTTCCTTAGTTAGAGTCACGCCGAGATATTTTATATTATTTGTGACTATTGAGAAGGGTGTTGTTTCCCTAATTTCTTTCTCAGTCTGTTTATTCTTTGTATAAAGAAAGGCCATTGACTTGTTTGAGTTTATTTTATATCCAGCTACTTCACCGAAGCTGTTTATCAGGTTTAGGAGTTCTCTGGTGGAGTTTTTGGGGTCACTTATATATACTATCATATCATCTGCAAAAAGTGATATTTTGACTTCCTCTTTTCCAATTTGTATCCCCTTGATCTCCTTTTGTTGTCAGATTGCTCCGGCTAATACTTCAAGTACTATGTTGAAAAGGTAGGGAGAAAGTGGGCAGCCTTGTCTAGTCCCTGATTTTAGTGGGATTTCTTCCAGCTTCTCTCCATTTACTTTGATGTTGGCTACTGGTTTGCTGTAGATTGCTTTTATCATGTTTATGTATGGGCCTTGAATTCCCGATCTTTCCAGAACTTTTATCATGAATGGGTGTTGGATCTTGTCAAATGCTTTTTCTGCATCTAACGAGATGATCATGTGGTTTTTGTCTTTGAGTTTGTTTATATAATGGATTACATTGATGGATTTTCGTATATTAAACCATCCCTGCATCCCTGGAATAAAACCTACTTGGTCAGGATGGATGATTGCTTTAATGTGTTCTTGGATTCAGTTAGCGAGAATTTTATTGAGGATTTTTGCATCGATATTCATAAGAGAAATTGGCCTGAAGTTCTCTATCTTTGTTGGATCTTTCTGTGGTTTAGGTATCAGAGTAATAGTGGCTTCATAAAATGAGTTGGGTAGAGTACCTTCTACTTCTATCTTGTGAAAAAGTTTGTGCAGAACTGGAATTAGATCTTCTTTGATGGTCTGATAGAACTCTGCACTAAACCCCTCTGGTCCTGGGCTTTTTTTAGCTGGGAGACTATTTATAACTGCTTCTATTTCTTTAGGGGATATGGGACTGTTTAGAAGGTCAACTTGATCCTGATTCAACTTTGGTACCTGGTATCTGTCCAGAAATTTGTCCATTTCGTCCAGGTTTTCCAGTTTTGTTGAGTATAGCCTTTTGTAGAAGGATCTGATGGTGTTTTGGATTTCTTCAGGATCTGTTGTTATGTCTCCCTTTTCAGTTCTGATTTTGTTAATTAGGATTTTGTCCCTGTGCCCTCTAGTGAGTCTAGCTAATGGTTTATCTATCTTGTTGATTTTCTCAAAGAACCAACTCCTCGTTTGGTTAATTCTTTGAATAGTTCTTCTTGTTTCCACTTGGTTGATTTCACCCCTGAGTTTGATTATTTCCTGCCGTCTACTCCTCTTGGGTGAATTTGCTTCCTTTTTTTCTAGAGCTTTTAGATTTGTTGTCAAGCTGCTAGTATGTGCTCTCTCCCGTTTCTTCTTGGAGGCACTCAGAGCTATGAGTTTCCCTCTTAGAAATGCTTTCATTGTGTCCCAAAGGTTTGGGTACGTTGTGGCTTCATTTTCATTAAACTCTAAAAAGTCTTTAATTTCTTTCTTTATTCCTTCCTTGACCAAGGTATCATTGAGAAGAGTGTTGTTCAGTTTCCAGGTGAGTGTTGGCTTTCTATTATTTTTTTTGGTATTGAAGATCAGCCTTAGACCATGGTGATCTGATAGGATACATGGGACAATTTCAATATTTTTGAATCTGTTGAGGCCTGTTTTGTGACCTATTATGTGGTCAATTTTGGAGAAGGTACCATGAGGTGCTGAGAAGAAGGTATATCCTTTTGTTTTAGGATAAAATGTTCTGTAGACATCTGTCAGATTCATTTGTTTCATCACTTCTGTTAGTTTCAGTGTGTCCCTGTTTAGTTTCTGTTTCCATGATCTGTCCATTGGTGAAAGTGGTGTGTTGAAGTCTCCCACTATTATTGTGTGAGGTGCAATGTGTGCTTTGAGCTTTACTAAAGTTTCTTTAATGAATGTGGCTGCCCTTGTATTTGGAGCATAGATATTCAGAATTGAGAGTTCCTCTTGGAAGATTTTACCTTTGATGAGAACGAAGTGCCCCTCCTTGTCTTTTTTGATGACTTTGGGTTGGAAGTCAATCTTATCAGATATTAGGATGGCTACTCCAGCTTGTTTCTTCATACCATTTGCTTGGAAAATTGTTTTCCAGCCTTTCATTCTGAGGTAGTGTCTATCTTTTTCTCTGAGATGAGTTTCCTGTAAGCAGCAAAATATCGGGTCTTGTTTGTGTAGCCAGTTTGTTAGTCTATGTCTTTTTATTGGGGAGTTGAGACCATTGATGTTAAGAGATATTAAGGAAAAGTAATTGTTGCTTCCTGTTATTTTTGTTGTTAAAGTTGGCATTCTGTTCTTGTGGCTTTCTTCTTTTAGGTTTGTTGAGGGATTACCTTCCTGTTTTTTCTAGGGCGTTGTTCCCGTTCTTGTATTGGTTTTTTTCTGTTATTATCCTTTGAAGGGCTGGATTCATGGAGAGATAATGTGTGAATTTGGTTTTGTCGTGGAATACTTTGGTTTCTCCATCTATGGTAATTGAGAGTTTGGCTGGGTATAGTAGCCTGGGCTGGAATTTGTGTTCTCTTAGTGTCTGTATAACATCTGTCCGGGCTCTTCTGGCTTTCATAGTCTCTGGTGAAAAATCTGGTGTAAATTCTGATAGGCTTGCCTTTATATGTTACTTGACCTTTTTCCCTTACTGCTTTTAGTATTCTATCTTTATTTAGTGCATTTGTTGTTCTGATTATTATGTGTCGGGAGGAATTTCTTTTCTGGTCCAGTCTATTTGGAGTTCTGTAGGCTTCTTGGATGTTCATAGGCATCTCTTTCTTTAGATTTGGGAAGTTTTCTTCAATAATTTTGTTGAAGATGTTTGCTGGTCCTTTGAGTTGAAAATCTTCATTTTCATCCACTCCTATTACCCGTAGGTTTGGTCTTCTCATTGTGTCCTGGATTTCCTGGATATTTTGAGTTAGGATCTTTTTGCATTTTCCATTTTCTTTGATTGTTGTGCCGATGTTCTCTATGGAATCTTCTACACCTGAGATTCTCTCTTCCATCTCTTGTATTCTGTTGCTGATGCTCAAATCTATGGTTCCAGATTTCTTTCCTAGGGTTTCTATCTCCAGTGTTGCCTCACTTTGAGTTTTCTTTATTGTGTCTACTTCCCTTTTTAGGTCTAGTATGGTTTTGTTCATTTCTATCACCTGTTTGTATGTTTTTTCCTCTTTTTCTGTAAGGACTTCAACCTGTTTGATTGTGTTTTCCTGTTTTTCTCTAAGGACTTGTAACTCTTTAGCAGTGTTCTCCTGTATTTCTTTAAGTGATTTATTAAAGTCCTTCTTGGTGTCCTCTGCCATCATCATGAGATATGCTTTTAAATCTAGGTCTAGGTTTTCAGGTGTGTTGGGGTGTCCTGGACTGGACGAAGTGGGAGTGCTGGGTTCTGATGATGGTGAGTGGTCGTGGTTCCTGTTAGTAAGATTCCTACGTTTACCTTTCGCCATCTGGTAATCTCTGGAGTTAGTAGTTATAGTTGACTCTGTTTAGAGATTGTTCTTCTGGTGATTCTGTTACCGTCTATCAGCAGACCTGGGAGACAGATTCTCTCCTCTGAGTTTCAGTGCTCAGAGCACTCTCTGCTGGCAAGCTCTCTTACAGGGAAGGTGCGCAGATATCTTGTTTTTGGACCTCCTGCTGGCCTAAGAAGAAGGCCCAAAACAGGGACTTTCTCAGAAGCTGTGTTGCTTTGGCAGTTCCCAGAAGCTGTCAGCTTCTGTGGTGCAGACTCTCACCTGTGCAGACTAAATTCCTAAGTTCCAGGGAGTCCCGGAATCAAGATGGCGACCGCTGCTGCTGAGGCTGAGGCCGCCTCCCAAGCCAGGCGGACACCTGTCTTCTGGTCCGGACGGTGGCCGGCTGTCTGTGGCCCGCCAAGGGTGCTGCCTCAGCGGCTCTGTGCTTCTGCCTGTCCCAGAAGCTGTCCGGTTCTCTGGCGCACCCTCTCACCTGTTCAGACTAATTTCCTAAGTTCTGCTGAGTCCCGGAACCAAGATGGCGACCGCTGCTGCTGAGGCTGGGGCCGCCTCCCAAGCCAGGCGGACACCTGTCCTCTGGTCCGGATGGTGGCCGGCTGGCCAGCACACTTCTTTTTCTCTGCCTGCCTGCCTGTCTGTCTGTCTGTCTGTCTGTCTGTCTGTCTCTGTGTTTCTCTGTCTCTGTCTCTCTCTCTCTCTGTTTCTCTGTCTCTGTCTCTGTCTCTCCCTCCCTCCCTCTCCCTCCTCCGTGTCTTTCTCTCTCCCTCCCCCCTCTCTCTCTCTCTCTCACACACACACACACACACACACACACACACACATCCTATTCTTTACATTAAAAGTTGTCCTATACACTACCCCGCCCCCCAAAATGGTGAGATTAGTGTACTGTCCTAAAACCACCAATTTCCTCACACTAAAATGATTAATTAAATGATCTCATACCATGTTATTTCAACCAAGTGAAACTGTCTACACTTTGCCAACTTTGAACTGCTGAAAGCAATTTAGCACAGCTCATCTGAATGGCCTACTATCACTAAAAAGAAGGAAGTAAATATACAGAAAGCCATTAGGGAATAGTCCTACTAGCAGTTTTTAAACAGAATATATACACATTGTGTGTGTGTAAAAATATCTACGAATACAAAAATAGACAGTGATATTTTCTAAATGTCTATTTTTTGAGAGAGGGTCTCACTATGTCACCCAAGTTAGCCTTGATCTTTAGGCAATCCTCCTGCATCAGTTTCCCTGGTGCTGGGACTACAGGTATATACCATGTTATTTGGTTATCTTAAAAAAAATGTATAAATGCATATATATATATGCGTGTGTGTTTATATGTGTGTATATATACATACATATATATATATATATATATATATATATATATATATATATATTCTTACGTGTATGTTGTACATAAATAATATATAACACTTGTAAGTGCATAGAGATTTTCTGGAAGCACTGCAAGAAAACATCATTTACGATTGCCTCTGAGAGGAAACCAGAGATCAGTGGAAGATGGGATTTCTCTCATGGCTAGAATCCTTTCCTGTAGCCTCTTGTATTGTTAGTATGTGTGGGTTTGAATATGCTTGGCCCAGGGAGTGGCACTATTAGGAGTTATGGCCTTGTTAAAGAAGGCATTGCCTTATTGGAAGAAGTGTGACAGTGTGGGGGTGGGCTTGTAGACTCTCCTCCTAGCTGCCTGGATGCTAGTCTTCTCCTGCTTGACTTTGGAACAAGATGTGGAATTCTCAAATATTCCTATACCATGCCTGCCTGGATACTGCCATGCTCCAGCCTTGATGATAATGGACTGAACCTCTGAACCTGTAAGCCAGCCCCAATTAAATGCTCTCCCTCTGTTGCCTTGGTCAAGGTGCCTCTTCATAGAAATGAAACCCTAACTAAGACAGTATGTCTGACTACATACATGTCTTATTGTTGTTTTGAGATAGGGCCTTACAAGATAGGCCAGACTATAGTCAAATTTACCATCCTCTTGCCTCAGCCTTCTGAGCAGTATAATTAAAATACCCATTGCCAGCTTGTACAATGTTTTCAATTAAGAAAATGCCTAGACACTTTTCAAATGTCTCAAGTAAAGCAATGCCCATTTTAGTATGCAAATACTTTAGTGTATCATGAAATATTTACAAAAAGTATTTCAAACAAGGTTAATTACTTAAACTCTGGCCTTTTGTTAGTTTGGTTTTGAGACAGAGTTTGATGTAGCCCAGGCTGGCCTGGGACTCCCTTTGTAAATGAGGATAGTCTTGAAGCACTTATCCCCTGCCTCTATGTCCTGAGCATTAGAATTCCAGGTGAGTGACACTGCACCTTGTTTCTATGCAGTACTGGGAACTAAATCCAGAGCTTCATGCATGCTAGCAAAGCAGTCTACCAGTGAGCTGCCTCCCCAGCCCAAACTGTTCTGCACTGTTCACTGCCTGCCAAACAGGGGAATGACCCCGGGGATCTTCAATGGGAACTAAAGTGAGTGGGCTTGTTCTAATGATAATATTCACATTGCAAGTATTTCATAACTATGCAGTCATTCATGGAAAGATATTTGTGTGTGTGTGCGCACGCGCGTGCACGTCACAAGCACATATTCGATGAGGTCATGGTCAGCTGTCTTCCTCTTCCTCCTCCTCCTCCTCCTCCCTCTCCTCCTCCCCCTCCCCCTCCCCCTCCCCCTCCCCGTCCTCCTCCTCCTCCTCCTCCTCCTCCTCCTCCTCCTCCTCCTCCTCCTCCTCCTCCTCCTCCTCCTCCTCCTCCTCCTCTTCTTCTTCTTCTTCTTCTTCTTCTTCTTCTTCTTCTTCTTCTTCTTCTTCTTCTTCTTTTTCTTCTTCTTCTGAGACAGGATTTCTCTGTGTAGCCCTGGCTTTCCTGGAACTTACTTTGTAGACCAGGCTGGCCTCAAACTCAGAAATCCACCTGCCTCTGCCTCCCAAGTGCTGGGATTAAAGGGTGGCATCACTATGACCTGCAGCTGTCTTCTTTAGTCACTTTGCTCTTTAATTTTTGGACAAGGTTGATCCTTAAACCTGAATCTCTGATTGGCTTGGCCAACAACTCATGGGGATCCTCCTGTGAATGCCTCCCCAGCACCTGTCTTTTATCAAATGTGGTAGAGGGGTCTGAATAAGAATGATTGCCCCCATCCCTGACCCCTCCCTACCCCCACTCCACACAAGCATGCCCTCAGTCTATGGAATGTAAACACTTGGTCCTCAGTCAGTGGCATTATTTGGGAAGGAATTAGGAGTTTCTTTCTGGAGGAAGTACCTCACTTGGGGGGGGGGCAGGGTCTGGGAATTTAAAGCTTCACACTGCTCTCAGTTGGCTCTCTCTGTTCCAGGCCTTCAGTGCATCATGCTGCAGCTTCCTGCTTCTACCGCTATGCCTGCCTCATGCAGCCATGCCTCCACACCAGGATGACCTCTTATGCTTTTGGAAGTAAAAGCCCCAAAACAATCTTCTATAAGCTCTCCTGGTCAAGGTATTTTTATCACAGCAACAAAAAGGCAACAAAGACACATGAGTATTGGGGATGTGCCTCAGTTCCTCCACTTACACAGCAAGCACCTTACAGTCCGAGTCCTTGCTCCTCCCCCTCAAATATTTTCAAGTTCTATGAACAACACACTCACCTGTGGGCCATACACCTAACTACACAACTCGATCAGGAGCACATTTGCACATCTATATGTAAGCATGTAGTATGTATAAGTGTGTGAATGCAGAACTAAACGCACTATTAGTAATCCTAACCCATCATACTTAGAGGGTCTTGATGTATCTTCAGGATGACTGAGAAAACACTGTTAGTGTGGCCTCAAAACCAACTAAGCCTTAGCCAAATCTGGGGCCTGTGCCTCTATTCAAGCCTCTCTCACCTTATACTCCTAGGGAGAAGATGAGGAAATATCTTCATTCTCCTAAGGGTGCTTCTCTTCTTACCTGGATAATTCCCAAAGACTAGGAACCCACTGTTACCTTTAGTAGCTCTACTTAAATAACCTCCTCCACAGACCTCACCTTCTCCTCTCAGGAGCAGTATGTGAGCTAAGAGCCACCATGATGGGCACAACAGCACAAGCTACAGCCTGGAGTACCACAGTGATGGGCACCACAGCACAAGTTACAGCCTGGACTGCAGGAGGTGAGCCATGAGGCAGAGGCCCATTAGTCTTAGCAACTTATTACTGTGACTTCAGATGTTTGAACACAAAACCATTTTTTATAAATACTGACATATGAGCCAGTATAAAATGCAGATTTCCTGATATTCTGATATGAATATCAGAAGCAGTATTCCAAAACTTGATAATTAGCCATAATCGTGGCAAATGTTTCTCAGAAAGTCCAAAAAAAAAAAAAAAAAACAACAACAACAACAACAACAAACCCAAACACCTTTAATCCCAGCACTCAGGTGTCAGAGGCAGGCAGATTTCTGAGTTTGAGGAGAGCCTGGTCTACAAAGTGAGTTCCTGGACAGCCAGGGCTATACAGAGAAACGCTGTCTCGAAAAACCACAACAACAACAAAACAAAAACAAACAAACAAAAACATTTTCTTAGATTTATTGTAGCCGTCATAAACATGCTTTATCCAAAAATTAAACATTACAATCTTTCATGTTCATTAAGCCAACAACTTAATAGTGCCCTCTATCAAATTTTTTGTTCAATCTTACTTCCTCAGTTCAATTTATGCCATCCCTAATTTTTTTTTCAAATGGCATGAATCTTACTTGCCGATATTGATATTAATAGGCATGGAATTTTGACCATTGCATATAAGTATATGATATGCCAAATTTGAAACCTGCCATTTTTCTCTTTAACTCACTTTTTCAGGTTTGTTTGTTCGTTTTGTTTTGTTTTGTGTTTTATGACACAGGGTTTCTCTGCATAGTCCTGGCTGTCTTGGAACAACCTTTGTAGACCAGTCTTGAACTCAGAAATCTGACTGCCTCTGCCTCAGGATTGCTGGGATTAAAGGCTTGTGCCACCACTGTCCGGCCAGGGTTTTGGGTCTTTTGGTTTGTTTATTTTTGTTTTTGTTTTGTTTTGTTTTGAATAATTTTTCACAAGTTAAATGTATGGTTAGCTTTAGTTTTCAAAAAATCGAAATTCAGAAAAATTACAAATGCTATGAACTTCAAATCCGTCTCCATTAAACAGTAGTTCCAAGATGTCTGAGTAAACATGGCTGAAGCAACCTTTGACTCTGGTAACTGAAGTCATTGTCATGTATACATCTACTGAATTTTACATGCCAGCACATGCTCAAACAAACACTAATCCAAACTGTTTCCATGTAAGACTCCCATAAGCCTTAGGCAGTTAATTGTCATGAAATGAGTGTGGATGAATTGCTTTTGCAAATCTGTTACTAGAGGGAGCATCCACTAATTTAATCATTTCCCTCCTCAAAATCTTGCTTTAACTCCTCCACCAACGACAGTCTAGGTGTTGAAGACTTCTAAACTAAGAAGAACTTTAGAATATCTAAGTCCCTTAACATCCAGTAGCCTCTGCCTTCATTATTAAAGGAAAGCTCAACTTTGAGACTAATCAGCACAAAAATGCCACAAAAGCACTACCACACCCTGAAATACCCTAAAGAAATTAATTTGTGATGAACCACCATGGATGTCTGAGCCCTACACTTTGAGGGAACCTGCAACACAGAAGCCTGGGCAGCCTGTGGGCACAGCACACCAGGGAAACTGACTGAGAGACTCAAGCTGCTCAGCTTGCTGTGGGTGGGAAAGCACAGTGGCTGGCAGAATACAGCTTCCAGCAGGGCTTCCATAGCATGCAGCTCATGGGTGAACGACCAAACTCCCTTTAAGTTTCCTAGGTGGGATCTCGCCACCCAGCTCTAACCGTGCTTCAAGATGCTTGCTATGATAGCTAGACAAGTGTTCCAGAACACACCATAGATATCTCTTCAACACACCTCTTGAATCCCTAGAGCACCTTCCAGTCCTCTGCGCCAGGCCATGCCCCATCCAGGCCGCCCCCCCCCCCCGGCCCCCCTGCACCACTCTTCTGGATACCACTTCCAGGGATCTCCCAGAGCATTCCCTCTGCCCACAGCCCTCTCACAGGTCCACGGCCGAGCCTTACCTTGGTCCCCATCTGTTCAGAGGTGGACACTTTATGGATCAGCTTCTGGGGCCCCTCCTGTTCCAATTCACTGTAGGATGAATCCTCTCCAGGTCCTGCAGCAGTGGGGCAAACCACACTAGCCTCAGGGACAGCTCCTCCTGCGAAACCCTGAGGGTGGTGCTGGCTGCAGGCCCAGGCATCCTCTCTGATTCCTGCAGGGACACAGCAGTGCCCCAGGGGCTGTGGTCAGCTGCTGGGCTCTGCCCGAAAGTCTGAGCCCTGCCCCTAGCTAGCACCATCTTCTGCGATCCCCTCCGCGCAGCACCCTGGACCCGGGACCCTGGATCACAAGCCTCCCCTGCCTAGACCTCTTGGGTTCTCTGTGCACTTCACGCCTGGGCACCCAGCCTTGGGATGTTCTGGTGTTGCTGACCCAGGATATGACCAGCACCAGAATGAGATGACAGATGTCGAGATACGCCTCGAAGGACCTCCCTCTCACTCCTCCTAGGGTCTGGAGGGCTCAGAGGAAATAGAGTAGAGATAGGAAGGGGCATGAAGCAGCAGGTCAGGCAGTGGAGATCCTCCTCCCCTTGTTCTAGGCAGCAGGAGTGAGGAGAAGGCTCCTGAGGGAAAGGGGGACATGGAGCTATCTCCTATGTTCTGGGGTGCACTCTGGACCCCGAATCCCTCCACATACTCGGACCACAAAGTACAACTCCAGCTAAGTAAAAGTTCCCTCTGCCCGGGAGAAGAACTCGGTCTCATGGACCCTCACTCAGCACTATTGCTAGGACCTTACCTCCGCACCTCTGCCTGGGGGTTCCGGGCCTTTAGGCCACCTCTACAGTGCTGTTTAGCTTTGGGCCCACCCCCATCTGGCGCATTAGGTAGAGAAGAGCATTTTCTGGGAGGTTCAGCTCTGCTCTGAGAGCTTTTGGTTCAGAAAGAGTGATTCCCTTTGGCTAACAGGAAGCTGGGAAGGGCATGGTGAGGACTCAGAAACAAGAGAGGACAGGCATGCAGCCCAAGATGACAACATGCCGAAATAAATGTCTAGGCTAAAGCGCCCATCCAGAATGCCTGGAAGAATGCATTGAACTACGTGAACAAAGTACAAAGCAAAGAATATATATACACACATCCACAGGAGAGAACACCTCTCCCTGGTCCAGACTAAAGTCTGAGGAAAGAGAATCCACAGGCTGGAGCCTCAGCTCCCAGGCTTCCCTGGCCAGCTGCTTCAGCACAGCCACAGGGAAGAGCTACCTTGCAGCAGCAGTGCACAATGCACATTCGACCTCAAAATCCTACACAGGTGGGGAAGAGGGGCTGATGGAGAGGGTAGGAAAAGCACAGACTTCCTGCTGTCCACCTTAGAAAACTTCACAGTGCTGTTAGTGATTTTCCAATGGTGAATTCTCTACTGACTTGGGGGGGGGTGCTCTCTTCAGTAGATCAATTCTTTTAGCCCTTCAGGTTCCTCCTTTAGTTTGTCACTTAGCCTTGACCTTGAAAATTCCTGGAAACTAAGATTTGGGGTTTTGATTCTTTCAGGTTTCAGGTGCAACCTTAAGCCCAGCAATGATCCCCTGCCAGCTCTAAGAGATTTTAACTACACTGAAAACGTGAAATCCCTTTAGGTCATTCAGCAAGAGAGTGCTGCCATGTTTCTCAAACACAGAGACAGCCTCTCTTGTGCTTCAGTTATTCCCTTTAGCGAGGGAAAACATGGGGTAAAATGGACTTCAAAAGTCCTTCTGGCCCTATAATATGAACTTCTGTACCTACAAGTACACACTGCCGAGAACTTTCTAAGAAACAATAGCATTAAATGGCCTTGGTCGGAGATCCAGATCAGTGCCTAGAGTACAGAAAGCCTATACACAGCCAAAACCAAAACAATGCCCTTTTATTGACCTTTGTCTTAGTCTGACTATTTGGTCACAGACAAGTCAAGACAAAGACCCCTAGTAAAAGGCCTAACACAGTTCAGACTTTTCCTTTTAATGTAAAGAAGACAGAGGGCACAAGCTGGGACCAAAATGTGATTATGATTCTAATGTTCTCTTCCCCACACTCTATATAGTGAAAGGTCACTTTGGCAGCTATCCTGTATTTCAACCTACACATTAAACTTTCAGGTTTTATATAGCAACATTTCCCAGAATCCAGTCAAGGGTGACTGAAGTGAAAGGTGGTCTAAGGCCCATGCCTATTTGGGAAAGAAGACGGGTTCCATTTCTTACTCTTTGAAAGGATGATGATTGCTTAGAGACACATTGCACAGCTTCACATCCAGGAGCCAGGCAATTAATTCCTCAAAGTGCAGGCATCTGTTACTTATAAAAACCTAGCCTTGCAGCCCGCTCTGATCAACACAGAATTCAGTAGTCAGCTCCTAAGGCCTGTAACTTTGAAAAGCAAAGCCAGTCTAAGCTGGTTCCTGCTAAGTAAATGACTGCAACTCAACAGCATCTGCAGCTGTAGAGGAAACCCAGGATGGCTGAAAATACTGTGTAGGCAAAGAAAGGAAAGCTGCCTCATTTCCCACTAAAGGCATCTCAGGGGAAAAGCCTGGTGGAAGCCCATTGCTTCTGAGAAACTTTCAAGGAATCCCCAATTTAAAATAGTTTCTGACCTACTAAATGCTTCTCCTAGTTAAAAGCTTTCACAGTGGTTCTCTGACCTAAGGGACATGCACTTGCCTTTTCTTTGTTCAGTTTGTTTCTTTGTTTTGAGGGAGTCCCCTAGCACACCTCAGGCCCAATCTGACTTGGCATTTATGGCAGGTCTCCAGCATCAAACTCTATTTCTCGAAATGGCTACTACCATTTCAAATACATGGCATATTGTCTCATTTGGTTTATAAAAAGTTCCTTGACTTTCTTTAGTGTTTTAGATTTTCAAATAATTTCTCCCCTGCTGCTCACGAATTCCCTTTTATTACTGTTACTTTGAGATCTTCATTGGTGAGCCATTGTAGTGCACACCTTTGGTTGCAGAATTCCAGAGGCAGATGCCAGCAAGCCTCTGAAATGTGAAGCCAGCCTGGGCTATACAATAAAACTTCCATGTAGAACATATCACTAATCTTGTTGAAAGCTTGCATGTTGGAGTTTAAGGTATGAGTGCTCCCAAGAGCTGGAAGCCAGTCTGGGCTACATTGTAACAGGCCCGCAAGGGCTACACAGCAAGATCTTGTTTCAAACAAACAAACGAACAAACAAACAAAAGCAAGAAAGAGTCTTGGCCATACAGTGTATAGATGCTACCGTCAGGGTTAAACAGAAAGGAGTAAAGCTGAACCCCCAGTCAGTTTTCTTCTTAATAAGGTGCCATACCATCACTCCCAAAGTACAAGAGACATAAGCCAAAGATGATTAAAACTTTATGAACACTCTATTACTACTTACAGGTATTTTGAACTAATCAATTGCACACAAGCAGAATCATGAGTCACTTAAATCTTACCCGCGTTCTCGCGACCAGCCAGGAAAGACACAGCAAACCAGAATCTTCTGCGGCAAAACTTTATTGCTTACATCTTCAGGAGCAAGAGTGCAAGAGCAAGAGCGCAAGAGCACAAGAGCTTTATTGCTTACATCTTCAGGAGCAAGAAGCAAGAGCCAGAGCAAGAGAGCAAGAGAGAATGGCGAAACCCCGTCCCCTTTTAGGAGAATTATTCTCCGCCTAGGATGTATTACTCCCTGATTGGCTGCAGCCCATTGGCCGAGTTGTCGTCACGGGGAAGGCAGAGCACATGTAGTGGAAAACTACCCTTGGCACATGCGCAGATTATTTTTTTACCACTTAGAACACAGGATGTCAGCGCCATCTTGCAACAGCGAATGTGAGGGCGGCTTCCTACACTTAAAGTGTCTAATCCCATGTCCTACGGTTTTACCTTCAATTGTGATAGAACTTAAGAGTTATGTGTCATATCTTGAAAACCATGAGTGGGTACTTGAGAAGCCATGGTGCAGGGCTCATGTTCCTGATCAGTCCAGAACCAAAGGACTACAGATGGAACCAGCACAGACTGGAAGGCTGCCCTGGCAGCAATATGGAACTGACTCAGCAATCACTATGTATTCCATAGTCAGAACTTAACATTCAAAACGTTTGCCCTGGGTCAATTTTCTTAGTTGTTACGCCGATAACAAAACATTCCGTGAGCAACAGTGCTGTCGATTACAGGAACTTCTGTGGTCCTAGCCCACAAGGGCAAAGACTCACCATCCAGGCAGAATGTGGAACTGTACAACCTCTAGCTTGTATTGTGGCCTTTTTGCTTTGAAACACTTCTCTTTCTAAGTGTCCATTAATTCTGGACTATTAACTGGTATACTGCCATCAGTTAATGCCAACAGGTACAGAACCATTTGAAAATAAAAACCAATTTTAGGCAATGACGTATAGTCAAGCCTCTCTCCACTTAAGGTATTTTGTAAATACTCCCACATTTTTAAACTGAGCTCGAATTCTAACTACCTATCTGCTACCCACTCCCACCCAAGATTAAGGACTGCTTTGCTAAATATCTTCTAATCGCTCATTCTCAACAGCAAAACACTTTGATTCTACTTACTTATTTACTTTAGTGATGCTAGGGCAAGCCTTGCACTGGCATATGCTCTGTCCCAGATCTACATCCCAGCCCCCATTTTTTTCTTCTGTCTCTGGATCCAGAGTCTCAATATGTAGCTTATGCTGGCTCCCCAATCTGGGCCCTCTTTCCTCACCTAGTTGTTGTGAATACAGGTGTGCAGCACCACACCCAATTCCCCAAATACTTTTTGGGCTAAAATTTAAATTATGCCTATATTCACTAACACTGGACTATATTCCAAAGCTAGCAAGAAAGAAAACCAAGAAACTTACTCTGCTAGCAAGTATCTCCTTTAGGCTCAAGACTTAGCCAGAATAACGCTAAATAAAGCTAATATGTATCCAAATGTATCTGATTAACTTAATTTCACTCCCTCACAGAGAGAATGGCAGGAAGTCCCAGAAAATCCCTTTTCTCCACATGAATCTCCAAGGAATCTTTTGTTTTTCTCTCTGAATAGGAGAAATCAGGCCATCAAAGTTTAGGCTCCATCAGGAGAGAGGGAGAGAGGGAGATAGAGGAAGAAAGAAAGAAAGAGAGAGAGAGAGAAAGAGAGAGAGAGAGAGAGAGAGAGAATGAGAATAAGGGAAGGGAGAAGGGAAGAAGGGAGAAGGGAGGAGGGAGGAGAGAGGAGAAAGAAGAGAGGAGAGAGAAGACAGAAGAGAGAAGAGAAAGCATAGTATGCCTTGGTTGCCTGGTGAAACAAAAAACATCTATGAGTATTTTAACCTATATGTCTTTGACACTGCAGACCTATTGCATAGGAAGTCTTTCCATCCAGAAAATAAGCATCAGAGAGATAGTCAGCTGTCCTTTCAAAATAGGACAAGAGAAATATACTCTTCTGCATTTTGGCCAGAATAAACCTGATAATATGCAAGGCTTCTCTCTCTTTTAGGGGTGATGATCAGAATGGTCTCAAGCAACTCCAGAATTTCCACACTAAAGCAGAAGGCTTATGAACTCCAGGACCAAAAAGTCCAGCCAAGCAGCTATTGAAGCTAAAACTAAAGGCAGATTCATCAGTGCAGCCAAATCCCCACTGAATCTAATGGAAGAGAAAGCAGGAAAGAGCCTCAAACTCATGGGAATGGAGATAAATATCATAAACGAACTCCAATAGCTCAGGTTCTAACATCAAAATTTATAAATGGGCCACAAGAAACTGAAAAGCTTCTGTAAGACAAAGGGCATAGCCAATAGGACAAATTGGCAAGCTACATATTCGGAAATAATGTTTACCAACTCCCCATCCAATGCACGGCTAATATACAAAATATATAAAGAATTCAAGTAGCTAGCCACCATAAGAGCTAAGAACACCATCTAAAAATGGGGTATAGAACTACACAAAAAATTCACAATGAATCTTGAATGGCTGAGAGCACTGAAGAAGTCTGCAACGTCCTTAATCTTCAGGGAATAAAACCAAAATGACCCTGAGGTTGGTGTCCAGCAGTATACTTTCTAGTGAAGAATGCCAAGATCAAAAACTTCTGTGAAAACACATGGTCAGAATTTAAAGAAACAGGAACATTCTTCCATTTCTGGTAGGACTGCAAACTGCTATGACAACTATGGAAATCAATATGGAGGTTCCTCAGATATTCCCACATAGATCTACCTGAAGGCCATGTACCAACCTTACTGGTGAATGGCGTGCAACTTTCCGTTTTCACTTGATGGTTTATTACTCAGATTTTCTTATTTATTGAGCTATGATTTTGCTCTTGGTAAGCATTTGGTCTCTCTGATTCTCAAGCAGTTCTCTGTTCTCACAAATTTTTTGAGGAACCTCTAGCCACTGGGACTTATTTATACCTTCAAATCCCTCTAAAATGGTGGGACTTTTTATACTTGAGGAAGCTGAGTGACAAAAGCAAAGTATGTTGAGCCCTTTGGTGTCCAGTGCACACGAATCTATGGGAGTCTAGATATGATAATCCTCTAGAACATTCTTTAGGAAAGCAGCAGGAAAACAGCAGTATGCTCTAAGGTACCTGTGTGACCTCACTTACCTTTGCCAGCTTTGTGGGCTTCTCTACTGCTGGCATGAGAACAATTGGAAACTCCTGGAATAGATGTCTCATATCTCATTTTCTTTGTCATTGTTAGTATACTAGTGGGAGTAGGTTTGATGGAAAAATACTCTCAAGAACATTAATAAAACAAGTGCTTCATATGGGCCATCAGGACAAAGTACCAAGTTCAAGGACAGTTCTGCAAGAACTACTCAAAGCCAGCCAAGTGGAGCAAGAAGAAATCCAAGCAGAAGTCATTCATTACCACCACCCTCAGCACCTTTCTCCAGGACAGGGTCACTTAGCTTTGGTAGGAGAAGGGATGACCTGAGATAGTTGCCCCATGTTCCTTCAGAAAAGAAGCAGCCAGCAATATTGGGGAAAGAATATGGGTGTCAGGGGGCAAAAAGCAGAGTGTAAAGTGAATAAGTAAAAAGACATTAATACAAAAATATTTAATTATTTAACAAAATGGGACAAAATATATTGTTCTAGTAATTCTAGTGTGTATTCAATGGAATCACTTTAACACACAGAGAGACTAGATGTTGTAAAGTAGGATGCCTTTTTTATTGACATAAACTATGAACATAGCAAAGATAAATAAAAAAGAAAGACATGCATCTCAAAGATCCATTATTCTCCTCAAGTCTAAGTGTTTGTGCTCACCTTCACCAGGACTCTAGAGACCTCTGTTCATCCAGGTCTCAGGGCCCATCCAAAATACAGTACTGAACCAGCTGTGGCCAAGTGTTCCTGTGTTGTTGGATGAGCTCTGCCTCAGGTTCCAGAGACACTGGAGGGACAGCCTTGGCCTTCAGGCAGCAGCCATTCCAGGCCCTCTGCCAGTTAATGAAGTCTTCCACAGAGGCCTGTCATTTCAAAAATAGAAGCTTGGGTATTCCAAAGATTGGAATGCCACACTACAGTCATGATGAATTGGTTACATGAGAACATACAAGTTAACAAATGTCTTTATGACTGTTTTACTTATTTGAAAATGAGAAATTAGATCATCTGAGGAGTGGTTGCTAAGAGTAAAATCACTGATTAAAATGAGTGATAGGACTGTACAGAGAATGGACTTAATTTTCTGGGTCCAGTGCAAATAGCTGGGAGAGTTCAAAACAAAACCAATAGAAACAACATGAATACTAACAAAAACAATTGTTTAAAAACCTTCTGAGTGCTGGGATTAGAGCCATGTAACAACTCTACCCTATTTTTAATGTATTAATAATAAACAAACAAACAAACAAACAAACATCCCTATTCTAGTTCTAGCAGTTGCATCAGAGAGAGCTGTGTGACACTGCATGCTGCTTCCTTTCCCCAGATAGCTCAGGTCTTCTGTCCTATACCAGGTCAGCTCGACCTAAGACAGTGTAGTTGACTTGTTGGTGCCATGGCATGATTCTGCAACAAGCCTTTTCTTAGTAAAATTGATCCTGTACAGAGTGAGCCCCTTGTTGTTGGATCCAGGACCTGTTAGGCCAGCAAACACACAAGCTACCCTCAGTGAAAGAGAAAAGGAAAAATGACATTGAAAAAAATATGCGCCCTAACTGGAAGAAAAAGCCCTCAACTTTGAAGCTATCACCTATCTCCCCTTGATTTTTGAGCGCTGCATATTGATATTGTGTGGCTCAAGAAGGTAGTGAAATTCAGATGGTTTCCCAAAGAAGACATACATGATTTTTCACTCTTTATCTGTGAGGTTAGCGGGCATTATAGCACAGATTCAGCAGGCCCAGCATAAGAACACAGAAGCCAGAGATGATAATGCCAAGAGACAGCATCCTGAACTTATAGACACATTAAAATTGAGGTTTCATCTCAACTCAGGCCATTGCACTCCCTGCCCTACCTCCTGAGTCTTATTTTTGCTGTGAGTACAGTATCATGGTACAACCAGCAACATCCTTATTGCTCAACTTCTCAATTCCGGAAGACAGATATTGGAGAAGTTATTGCAATGAGGCTACAATGTAGTAATGTAAAGTCAGGGATGACCTTTGCTCTCTGATGCCCACTTAAATTGTCTGGTTGTATTTGAGAACAGGACCATGTGCAAGATAATGTTTTGAAGATGGGACAGCAAGTTTACCATTTATATTTGCCCTGGAGTTGATCCCCTATGTTTCAAAGAAAAGGGAGTTTTCCTTGTAAAAGATAGGATTGTAAATAAGAGATTTTGTGAAACCCATTGATATATATATATATATATATATATATATATGGAAAAATGCACACTATAAAGGAATGCACAGTTAGAAAATTTTATCCAGGTTTTATACAATTAAACATATAGAAAAAAGATATTTGCCTCTGTGAGACAGGAAAACCCTGGGAAATTGGAGTGTATGTCACATGAATTGACTCAGATGGCATATTTATTTTTGTGAAACATCTACTACATCCACAGTCCCTAGAGATTTGGGTGCTAACAAAATCTCTTAAGCATGTCAGAGTCCTAACCAACGTTCCCCCTCAAAAGCACATGACATCTAATGAAGCATTAGAATTCTCCAGCTTTGGAAGGAGAGGTTGCCAAAGGGGATCCCATGGATCCATGAGAGGTTCCAGGAGAGGTACCCCAGAAAAGGACCAAGCTGGGCAGAACTAGTTAGCAGGTAGATCATGGCAGTTGCTAGTGACATCATCAGTAATGCCTTCCTTGGAGAATCTCTTGTATCTAGGATAGAACTAGAATCTTCTGTGTTGTCACCTGTGTTGTGGTGACAGCAACTGCCTGTGGTTCATACCTTCTGTTTGCTCTGGGTTCACCAGCAGGAATGTTTTCCAGGCTGCTCAGGCTATGTCAGAAAGAGAATGGCGATGAAGGAGAGACAAGACCAAAAAAGAAGGAAGAGGGAATCCTTTCTCATGAAAAAGGAAGAAGGAAATCATTCTGGAGAAGGCACAGTGAGTCCTGGGCAAGGTTGGGGAAATTCCTGGTAGAGGTAGGCTTGAGCTGGGCCTTCCAGGAGTAGGTCTTACAAGCTGAAGCCTTGGAGTTTGTCAATGTCAGAAAAAGAGTCAAGAATTTCTGATCATTAGTTTAACAGAGCCAGGAATTGACAAACCTGCAGCTACTTTTCTGGGAGCTATTTAATTTCATTTTGAGTGTCAAAGAATGCCAGGAGTGGGCACTATGAGAATAACAGTGCATCCTTTCATGGAAGGGAGTTGAAGCACTTCATCTTCCAGATTACTGTAGGTAACTTGAGTCTCTGATGAAAAGAACAGAGAAGGATGCTCCCCTGGCCATGTCATGTGTTGAGGTCTCAGACACTTTGGATTTGAAGACACATGATTAATTAGGGCTTGATAGTGCTAAGCACTACGAACTCCAGGATTTCCCTGCATCACATCTGGTATGACCTATAATGTTCCCCATATCTTTATGTTTGAGATAGCTTATAGATTTCAGGTCAAGGGGGCCTGTAATAGGGAGTGTGGCATATGTCTGACATTGGTGGTTAGGAAGAGGACATAGCTTAGCAAACCAGCTAGAAGATAGCTTTTCTGCTCTTTTATGGATTCACCGTGTCTTTACCTTTTCTCTCCCTCAGTCTTCTTCTTGGGACTCTGAATGGTCTCCCCTCCCCTGGGCCATCAAGTATGCAAACTCATTTGTGTTTATCTATCTGCAGGGTCTGCTAGAAATACTTCAACCCAAAATTCCAACATCACAAATCAGATATCAAATATAAATAAAGTAGAAGAACTGAAATTGCATATAAGGAAGATCAGCAATGAGAGGAAGGAAATGTGTGAAATCCTGAATGTTTACATGTATGAGGATTTAAACTACAGGTAGGAATTATGACCAGTACCCTATTGACTGTATTCTGCCATCTGTTACCCCAATTTCCTTCCATGAATGGAGTGTGTCATCTCCGTTCATTCAATTAAGTAGCCTTGACCTGTGTTTAATTGTTGGATAAACAAGGTGCTGTGTGTTTATTATCATCTTCTTTTGTACTTGACCTTGGGGTGCTTGCAATCTGATTGTTGCTGTAAACAGCTGGAAGGACCTGCTCACAGTTACTGTCTTTCAGTGTGTGAATGCAATGCCTGCAGGCTATCACGGCTTTACTCTGATTTTGTTTATTATATTCTGAGAGATGGCACCTCACAGGATTTATTTGGCATTCTAATTGTGTCTGTGTGTGTGAATGTAGATGTTTGTGTGTTTTGTTCAGGACTGGGGCTCTGGGACCTTTGATGGGGTCTGAGGATTTGTGTGAAGCACAGTTTTCAGGTCCTGATAGTGTTGAGTCCATAGAGGTCCAAAGTGATCACCAGGGAAGTTTGCTCCTGGTGTTTCCTTGGTGTCACACAGGAATCTTCTGGGGGAGGAGGTGTGATAAAGCCTTTCTCCTGTAAATACTAGTTGTGTCCTCTGGGAATTCAAATAACAACAGGAACCAAGGAATGATAATCCCTGCCTTAAAAACAAGAGGAAAGTCATTACAGATATCTACTGGACCCATGCCTGTGGCACAGTGTTGTGGAAAATTGTCATAGAAGTAGTCTATTCCTTCTTGCTTGTCCAGGAAGCCCTTGAAGGTCAGCTAGCTCCATTTGGTCCCCTGGTTCTGCTGTCCTCTACCCAGGATAGTAAGTTTAATTAGCACCAAGGGGACCCAGTTTGAATGAGCCAGGATTTGGCATGCACTCGGCTTGGTAGTCCATGACATAACCTGTTGGCACATGATTATTGAATCCTTAATTCAGCAGATTATTTGCTTCTTGGGTCATGTCCTAACACAGGATGAACACTGAATTCAACATCATTAAATCACAACATGAGAAGACAATGTTGGATATGAATAAAATGACCCAGTCCATAATTGGTTCCATGCAGTACTCCAAGGAACTGATAGAAGATAACTATTCCTACAGGTGAGTCAGTGACACAACTGAGACCCCCAGAACTAGGCAAGGAATGCTTCTATCCTTTTAGGACTTTGAACAAAAGCAATGAATTTATGAAATTCCTAGGCAAACAAATGGAACTGGAGGACATCATACTGAGTGAGGTAACCCAATCACAAAAGAATTCACATGATATGTACCCACTAATAAGTGGATATTAGCCCAGAAATTTAGAAAACCCCAGGTATGAGATACAATATGCAAAACTCAAGAAACTCAAGAATAACTAAGACCAAAGTGTGGACACTTTGCACCTTTTTATAATTGGGAACAAAACACCCATGGAAGGAGTTACAGAGACAAAATTTGGAGCTGAGAAGAAAGGATGTACCATCTAGAAACTGCCATAGAAGTGGCTGCTCACAGTCAGCTATTGGATCGATCACCGGGCCCCCAATGGAGGAGCTAGAGAAAGTACCCAAGGAGCTAAAGGGATCTGAAACCCTCTAGGTGGAACAACAATATGAACTAACCAGTACCCTCTCCCCCTTCACCCCTCTTCCGGAGATCATGTCTCAATCTGCATATGTATCAGAAGATACCCTAGTTGGCCATCAGTGGAAAGAGAGGCCCCTTGTTCTTGCAAACTTTATATGCCTCAGTACAGGGGAACACGAGGGCCAAAAAGTGGGAGTGGGTGAGTAGGGGAGTGGTAGGGGGAGGATATGGAGGACTTTTGTGATAGCATTGGAAATGTAAATGAAGAAAATCACAAATAAAAAAAGGGAAAAAAAGAGAACTTCAAGTCTCTGAAGAAAGAAATTGCAGAAGATCATAGAAGATGGAAAAGATCCCCTGAGCTATCTGGGGAAAGGAAGCAGCATGCAGTGTCACACAGCTCTCTCTGAGGCAACTGCTAGAACTTGAATAGGGATGTTTTTGGTTTGTTTGTTTGTTTGTGTGTTTGTTTATTATAAATCACACAAAAATTAGCCAGACTTGGTACATGCCTGTGATTCCAGCACTCAGAAGTTTTTTTTAAAAAAATTATTGTTGTTTGTATTTCTGTTGTTTCTATTGGTTTTGTTTTGAACTCTCCTAGCTATTTGCACTGGACCCAGAAAATTAAGCCCATGCTCTGTACAGTCCTATCATTCACGTTAATCAGTGATTTTATTCTTAGCAACCACTCCTCAGATGATCTCATTACTCACTTTCAAATAAGGAAAACAGTCATACAGACATTAGTTAACTTGCATGGTCTCATGTAACCAACTCATCATGACTATAGAGTGGCATCCCAATCTTTGGAATACTCAAGCTTCTATTTTTGAGATGACAGGCCTCTGTGGAAGACTCCATTAGCTGGCAGAGGACCTGGAATGGCTGGCGATTGAAGGCCAAGGCTGCCCCTCCAGTGTCTCTGAAGCTTGAGACAGAGATCAGCCAACAACACAGGAACACTTGGCCACAGCTCGTTCAGGACTCTATTTTGGATGAGCCCTCAGACCTGGATGAACACAGGTCTCCAGAGACCTGGTGAAGGTGAGCACAAACACTTAGACTCAAGGAGAATGATGGATCTTTGGAATGCAAGTCTTTCTTTTTTATTTATCTTTGCTTTGTGTAGCCTCCCCTCCCTGAGCCTTAATGGTTCAACTGTTTACACCTGGATGGAGCTTGCAGGCTCAATTGTTCTGCCATGCCCACTGCTGTAAGCTGCTGCTTTGCTGTTCAGAGCCATACAAGTGGTCACCCTGCTACTGGACTCCAAGATTATTTGGCAGGAATCCGGCCTTTCCTTCCTTCATAACTGAGTGCTGGAAAAGTAAAAATTGAACCTTTAGCAAAGACCTTTGTCTTGGTTCCTTCCTTATCTTTCGCAGCCCAGCCCCTCTTCTCTTCCAGGTTTCCAAAATGCCTTTCCAGGCTAGAACCCAGGCTGTGATCTGCTGGCGCGACACAACATTTGGCGAACTAACGAGGGACTGAGAAAAGGCAAAGGATTTTTGGAAGAGGCACTGCTGGTTTGGAGCTCCATAGAAGAAGAAAATAATTAAAGGATAAAGGAAATTCATACTGGAGAAGGTCGGTATAGGCTAAGCTGAAACATCGTTAAACCCGAGAGCTAATTCACTTAGGTTCAGCAGTGAAGCTTAACAGGAGCTGGGTACTGTAACAGGCGGTAGGCCGTGGCTCACAGAAGCTACATTTTTAGGCGTGAGAAAAGAAAGGGTTTATTAAAAGGGAATTAATAATTAGGCAGATTGCATCATGAGGGAGGAAATTGTCCCAAAAAGCAGAGAGAAATTTCAGGAGTGCCACGCTTTGTTATCTCTGGGCCTTATAGCAGAAGTAGTACTGTGTCCCCTTTTGTGTCTTGTCTAATGTCTGGTGCACCAATCTGTTCTCGTGTTCAATTCATGTATGTTCGTGTCCAGTCAGTATGAATGAATGTTCTATGTTTTATGTTGGATAATAAAGATGGTAAAAGAAACTTTATCTTCAAAGCCGAGAGCTGCCACGTGCTTCAGCCAGGAATCAGACACGTGGCAGGAGGGCCCCTGCTGGAAAAACTGTTCGTTTTAGGAAAAAAGGGCAAGTGCACAGCTTCTTAGTTTTGGAGTAAAAAAGCTGATAAATGGTTCGTGATTAATGTGTTTGACAAATGGTAAAGTGCCTTTTATTCTATGATTATAGCTACAAAACTTAATATTCTCTGATTGGTCTAAATGTAACTGCTTCATTTGGTTCCTTTTTATTGGTAATGTGCTCTGAGTGTTTTCACAATCAGCTCATAAGTTGTTGGTTAAGATTAATAATTGTTACATTGTTACAGATGGTTAGTGTTAAATTTGATAACTCAAGTTTAGAGTCCTTCTGACAGGTGGCATAAGGCAGGCCAAGAGGCTGGGTCTCTAAAGATATTTCTAGTTTAGATAATAATTAATGTGGTTCCTATCCTAAATAGTAAAATTTAAGATAAGATTTAAAGCAATGCCTCTTTATTAAAGCATTAAAGCTTGCTTTAATAGGTATTCATAGGTATCAATTGGCAGCCAAACTTTGTAATATGATAGTAATGCTCCTATATTGATTTTAAAGATGATAAATTGTTTTAAACTTGGGTTTTGCTTTCCCGAGGTTGTAGGTATTATCCTAATCTTGCACAAGAAACTTAAAAATTATGGTTAATGCCATTGTTCCATTGACTGCAGCTTGCAGTTTGATTACAAATTTAAGATTTTCTACTCACCCATATATTGTTAATTAAGATAATTACAAGAGTAATCATCTTATGAGAGTGCTCACACAGCTCACTTCATACAAAACTGTGACAGAGTTATCTAGTTATGTTTGTCTTTCTGCATATATCAGACCCTCAAACAATCAGTTTGGCTATAGTTGCTGCCTGGCAGGAAACTGCAGTATGGGCAATTTTTCCACAACACTAAAGTTGTGAAAAACGTTTTAACTGTAAGTCATCTTATGATAGAGTATCAAAAATTAGAGGCGTAGACCGTTATATTGTTTCTCTAGAATCTGTCCTTATTACAGGAGGGCCAGGATGCTCAGATTAAAAAATATTTTATATTTGAGTCAATGCAGGGCTCTGGGCAGCCCCAGAGCGGCTTGTGGCCTTCTTGTGTTTTGCAAACAGTGCCTGAGAAAGTTTTTCCCTGTGTTCAAGAAAATTTCTTTTTAACAGTGTTGCAGATCTATTCAGATGTTTAAAAATAATGCTTAAATTTAAAGAGTTTTGTTTCTAGTGATCTGGTAATCACTAGAAAATTCTGCCTCTAGGTATGGCTATTGTAACTTTACTTTATGTAAGAAAAATTTTTATTGTTTCTGCTTCTATACAAGAAGCCAAGAGTTTTAATCTTTCAGTGTATATTGTCTCCTAAGTGGAAAGTATTTTATTAACTAATGCTTCTCAAGGGAAGTTTACCTTAAATCCTTGCTCTCACCCAAGAGATTCAGAGACAATATCCTTTTATTACTTAGGGTTTTAGTTTACTACAAAAGGTTTTACAAAAAAATAAAGAAAGCTTTTATAATTGTTATTAATTATATTCATTGGTAATTAAATATTAGTTGTGCCCAAGACAATTCTTTGGCCAGAAAAAATATTATTGTAAAGTCATTTTTCTCATTTCCCAGCTGATCGTTGGCCCACGTGGGCCCAACTAGCTGCTGTGGGGCGGAGTCTTAAGACACACAGTTTCCCCTGTTTCAGCACAGATAATCTAGTTGTGGGCTGTAGATGTTGTTTTAAAATGCTGAACAATCAAACCTTAATTTGTATATTAATAGTCAATGCCATATCTCTGAGCTCACAATTGCTTAAAATTGTTCATCCCTCAGATACAATTAATGCTCAAATTTGTGATTGCTTATACATATTTCTAGTTAATAAATAAATAAATTATGCACATGTGACTCTTAATAACTTTTCAAGCTTTCTAGTTACAACCGCTCCTTAAGAAAAATGATTGAAAGTGCAATTAGTCACTGCCCCTTTACAGCCAAGTATTTAAAATGTCTTTTCAACAAGTTATTCATTCAAAAGGTTAGGTATTGTGAAATTTTAAAACTTTAACTTCTTAAAAGACAAAAAAGAGAGAAATTGTATCCCCGTACATACTATTTAGTGCATTCCCATGCACACTATTTAAATCATACCTTTTTTTGAAATTTAAATGTCAAAGAATTTAATAAATGCTTTATAGTACCTTAAAAGGATCTACTTATTGGCTTATAGATTGATCCTAAAACAGCTACCTTATTAGGAAAGGGAAAGACAGGCTCTCTCCACAGAATGCTGCAGAAGCATTTTAATTCGTGTGAAGAGCTGGCAGGTAAGTTGACTCAGTGTCCTGATTGTAATGACTAAAAAACTAAATTAAATTCATGTTTTAGATCCATCCTTGCTTGCCATTTTTCCAGTTTAGACTAGCATCTAGCCTTTTAACTTTATGGCAATAGTTCATCAGAGACTGTATATACTGACTTAGTAAAATTAGTCATTGAATAGAGTTATAATGATTTTTCTCTTTTCTTCAGTGTGACCAGTCATTCTAACTCAATCTTAGACTGGTCTAATATTCAGTCCAATGTTAGAGATTCCTATATTCTAAATTACCTAGCAAAGTTAATTCAGAGCACATCCCTCACTTCCCCTAGATCCCTAACCTCAGAAGGATTGCTGGCCTTACAGCTAGTGGAAAAAGCTATTGAAGAGCAATTTGTCACTTATATAGGTTACTCCTTGCCCCTGCATCTGTTAATTTTTAATACGACTCATGTGCCTATGGAACTGCTATGGCAAAAAATTTCCTTTAATGTGGATACACTCAAAGATTTCTCCTAAATGTAATATCTTGCCATATCACAAAGCAGTGGCACAGATGATGATCACTGGAAGAAGACAGACATTAACTTATTTCTGCAAAGAGCCAGATATCATTGTTCAGCCTTTTAAGGGAACTATAGATAGCCACTACCCCCAAGATAGGTTGATAAAATTTTGAAATGTACGTGATGTGATATTTCCTAAAATGACTTCCTTACAGCCTTTATATAATGCTCTATTGATTTTTACTGATGGCTCCTCTAAAGGGTGAGCTGGATATATTATTAATAATCAACAAGTTATCATAGAGACTCCTGGCCTTTCGGCTCAGTTAGCCAAATTAACAGCAGTACTAAAGGTCTTTCAGTCTGTGCATGAGGCTTTTAATTTCTTTACTGACAGTTTATATGTTGCACAATCAGTACCCTTATTTGAAACCTGTGGTACATTTAACTTCAATATGCCGTCAAGATCCCTTCTCTCCATACAGGAGAGGCTTCTAAAAACGTAATTGATCATTGTCTGCAAGCATTTAATGCTATGAGATTGCCTAAACTTATTAAGACAGATAATGGGCCATCCTATTGTAGTAAAAATTTTATTTCATTCTGTAAGGAATTCGGTATCAAACATAAAACTGGAATTCCTTATAACCCCATGGGACAAAGAATAGTTGAACGTGCTCATTGCACCTTAAAGAATTGGCTTTTTAAGACAGATCAGGGGCAGCTATATCCCCCAAGGTCACCAAAGGCTCATCTTGCCTTTACTTTATTTGTTCCAAATTTTTTGCAAACTGATATTAAGGGTCAGTCTGCAGCGGATCGCCACTGGTATCCAGTGACTTCTAGTTCTTATGCATTGGTAAAAGGGAAGGACCCACTGACTAACGAATAGAAGGGTCCAGATCCGGTTCTAATCTGGGGAAGGGGCTCGGTTTGTGTTTTTTCACGAGATGAAGATGGAGCGCAGTGGCTGCCAGAGAGATTAATTCCTCAGATGAACACAGATTCTGAATCTTCTTACAAGTATCACCTTGAGGACTAAAATTCCTTTTTTGCTTAAAATTCAGCTGGAAACTGAAGCTCCTGGGAAAGCTGTTTTTCTGCTACTGTCTGAGCCAGCTCCCCCACAGGAGTCCAGAGACTAACCTTAGCATTACAATTTGCAACTGAATAAAGTACCTGAACTTCCCCAAACGAAGCAGGAATCTGGCCCCTCACCCTTCCTTCATAACTGAGTGCAGAATAGTAAAAATTAAACCTTGAGCAGAGACCTTTGTCTTGGTTCCTTTCTTATCTCTCACAGCCCAGCCCCTCTTCTCTTCCAGGTTTCCAAAATGCCTTACCAGGCTAGAACCCAGGCTGTGATCTGCTTGCCGAATACAACAGCTTTGTACATAGTTTATATCAAAATCAACTTATTCTATAGTCCAGACCTTACTTAATCAGTCTGACAAAAATTTTGCACGCTCTGAAAAAACATCATTCCATCCATCTTCTACCTTCCTCCTTGGACCATCATTCTCAGAGATGAGAAATTCTGAGGGAATCCTAATAGCCCAAAAGGTAGTCATCTTTGGCACTTGATCTTTAGGAAAGTAGGCAGAGTTCTGCCCCAGATCCTCTTTGCCTTCAACTTGTCTGGAAACCTTTGGTCTTACTTCTCCCTTCTCATCTTATTTGGACCTAGATTCCAATATTTCCACACAGAACAAAGGCTGAAGATTCTTAATGATACCTTGTGGTTTATTGTTTCTGTTTTAAATAGTAGGTAGAAATTCCCATGACCTCCCAAGACAATATGATTTACAATTTGAAAGTCAGTGACCAAATGCCCTATTGTCTCCTCCCTAGAGAAATCATGATTAAAAAATTAATAATAATCCACGGTGGTAGAATGTTGATTTTTTTGTTTGTTTGTCCATTTATTTGTTTTGGGGGTGGTGGATTTTTTGTTTTGTTCTGTTTTTTTGAGACAAGGTCTGTCAGTGTAACCCTGGATGGCTGGGGAACTTACAACATAAAGCAGGATGGCTATAAACACAGAGAGATCCACCTGCCTCTGCCTCCCAAGTGGTGGGATTAAAGTCCTGCACCACCATATCAGGTAGTGATGTTTTAATTGCCTAAACTATATCTCATAAAGCAAAGAAAAACAGAAGTCCAAATTGCCTCACTGTAAAGCAACTTTCATGATAAATTAAAAGCAAGGTACTCATCAGCTGACTGTGTTCTGTGTTTAGCACACTTTTGCAAAATTTAGAGAACAACTTATAGCCATTCAGAATTAACAATGAATATACGTGAATTTCAAATAAAATAAGAAACCCATTAATTACTCAGGAGATATTTTTGACACACAAAGCTTTCTGACCTTGGCTGAGATAATTCTTTTTTTTGTTGTTGTTGTTGTTTTGTTTGTTTGTTTGTTTGGGTTTTTGTTTGATTTTTTGGTTTTTGGTTTTTTTTCTGAGACAGGGTTTCTCTATATAGCCCTGGCTGTGCTGGAGCTCACTCTGTAGACCAGGCTGGCCTGGAAGTCAGAAATCTGCCTGCCTCTGCCTCTCAAGTGCTGGGATTAAAGGCATGTACCACCGCTGCCGGGCAGGCTGAGATAATTCAATGGCTGAATGTAGGAGACAGTTCTCATCTGAGTGTACCACCTTATGACTGACCATTAACCATGCCAGCTTGAAAGTAGAGCAACAATCTCCAGCCATTGAGGCATAATGAAAGATTTCTGCACTAACAGGCCAACAAAAGGTGCACACAGACTTGTTCACATTTAGAGTTTATAGCAATGTCCTTTCAGACCATCGATACCTACAAAATGCATATGAAAATCTCTACAGCACCAAGTCTAAAGGGGACTCCACCTCACAGGGAACATACAGAAGGGTAAAGAGGCAAACCAAGAATGGAAACCTTACTGCTCCCCATTGCCTTTCACAAGCCAACATCTCTTTCAAGCCTACAGAGCTTTTTCGCCTTTGAAAAATTAAGTTGGACACAAAATTATCTTGCTTATCACACAGCAACCTAAATGTAACTACCTGAAGTTCTACTCAGCTGACAGGAGAAGAGATACAAGAGAAAAACAGAGAATGAGTAAAGAGGAAAAAAATGTACCTAGACACTAGGAAGACAAACAAAATGGACCAAAGACATCAAAAAGATAGAGGTGAGGAAGGCGCTAAGATACAGGAGATCACTGTCAATCTACATGCCCTTCAAAGCACAGTCTTTGCCCTGAGTTGGGGCAGTGCCAGCACACCTCTTCAACTCTGACTGTCTTTCTGTCTGTCTGTCTGTCTGATTTCTGTCTGTCTGTCTCTCTCTGTTTCTCTGTCTGTGTCTCTGTCTCTGTCTCTCTCACTCACACACACACACACACCTCCTATTCTTTACATTTAAAGTTCTCATATCCACTACCCCCCTTCAAAAAATGCTGAGATTAGTGTATTGTCCTAAAACCACAAATTTCCTTCCACTAAACTGATTAATTAAATGCTCATATACCATGTTATTTCAACTAAATGAAACTTTCTACACTTTGCCAACTTTGAAGTGCTGAAAGCAATTTGGCACAGCTCATCTGAATGGCCTACTGTCACTAAAAAGAAGGAAGTAAATATACAGAAGATCATTAGGGAACAGTCCTAGTAGCAGTTTTTAAACAGAATATATACACATTGTGTGTGTGTATAAATATCTACAAATATAAAAATAGATAGTGATATTTTCTCAATGTTTATTTTTTGAGAGAGGGTCTCACTATGTCACCCAGGTTAGCCTTGATCTTTAGGCAATCCTCCTGCATCAGTTTCCCTGGTGCTGGGACTACAGGTATATACCATGATATTTGGTTATCTTAAAAAATGTATAAATGCATATATATATATGCGTGTGTGTTTATATATATGTGTATATATATATATATATATATATATTCTTACATGTATGTTGTACATAAATAATATATAACACTTGTAAGTGCATAGAGATTTTCTGGAAGCACCGCAAGAAAACATCACTTACGATTGCCTCTGAGAGGAAACCAGAGATCAATGGAAGATGGGATTTCTCTCATGGCTAGAATTCTTTCCTGTAGCCTCTTGTATTGTTAGTATGTGTGGGTTTGAATATGCTTGGCCCAGGGAGTGGCACTATTAGGAGGTGTTGCCTTGTTAAAGAAGGCTTGGCCTTATTGGAAGAAGTGTGACAGTGTGGGGGTGGGCTTGTAGACTCTCCTCCTAGATGCCTGGATGCTAGTCTTCTCATGCTTGACTTTGGAACAAGATGTGGAATTCTCAAATATTCCTATACCATGCCTGCCTGGACACTGCCATGCTCCTGCCTTGATAATATTGGACTGAACCTCTGAACCTGTAAGCCATCCCCAATTAAATGTTCTCCCTTTGTTGCCTTGGTCAAGGTGTCTCTTCATAGAAATGAAACCCTAACTAAGACAGTATGTCTGACTACATACATGTCTTATTGTTGTTTTGAGATAAGGCCTTACAAGATAGGCCAGGCTATAGTCAAATTTACCATCCTCTTGCCTCAGCCTTCTGAGCAGTATAATTAAAATACCCATTGCCAGCTTTTACAATGTTTTCAATAAGAGAATGCCTAGACACTTTTCAAATGTCTCAAGTAATGCAATGTCCATTTTAGTATGCAAATACTTTAGTGTATCATGAAATATTTACAAAAAGTATTTCAAACAAGGTTAATTACTTAAACTCTGGCCTTTTGTTAGTTTGGTTTTGAGACAGAGTTTGATGTAGCCCAGGCTGGCCTTTGTAAATGAGGATAGCCTTGCAGCACTGATCCCCTGCCTCTATGTCCTGAGCATTAGAATTCCAGGTGAATTCCACTGCACCTTTTTTCTATGCAGTACTGGGAACTAAATCCAGAGCTTCATGCATACTAGCAAAGCAGTATACCAGTGAGCTGCCTCCCCAGCCCAAACTGTTCTGCACTGTTCACTGCCTGCCAAACAGGGGCATGACCCCGGGGACCTTCAATGGGAACTAAAGTGAGTGGGCTTGTTCTAATGATAATATTCACATTGCAAGTATTTAATAACTATGCAGTCACTCATGAAAAGATATTTGTGTGTGTGTGTGTGTGTGTGTGTGTGTGTGTGTGTGTGTGTGTGTGTTTGTGCGTGCATGCTCGCGCATACATGTCACAAGAACATATTTGATGAGGTCAAGGTCAGCTGTCTTCCTCTTCTTCTTCTTCTTCTTCTTCTTCTTCTTCTTCTTCTTCTTCTTCTTCTTCTTCTTCTTCTTCTTCTTCTTCTTCTTCTTCTTTGTAGCCCTGGCTTTCCTGGAACTTATATTGTAGACCAGGCTGGCCTCAAACTCAGAAATCCACCTGCCTATGCCTCCCAAGTGCTGGGATTAAAGGCAGGTATCACTATGACCTGCAGCTGTCTTCTTTAGTCACTTTGCTCTTTAATTTTTGGACAAGGTTGATCCTTAATCCTGAATCTCTGATTGGCTTGGCCAACAACTCATGAGCATCCTCCTGTGAATGCCTATCCAGCACCTGTCTTTTATCAAATGTGGTAGAGGGGTCTGAATAAGAATGACTGCCCCCATCCCTGACCCCTCCCTAACCCAACTCCACACAAGCATGCCCCCAGTCTATGGAATGTAAACACTTGGTCCTCAGTCAGTGGCATTATTTGGGAAGGATTAGGAGTTTCTTTCTGGAGGAAGTACCTCACTGGGGTTGGGGGGGGGGCAGGGTCTTGGAGTTTAAAGCTTCACACTGCTCTCAGTTGGCTCTCTCTGTTCCAGGCCATCAGTTGATCATGCTGCAGCTTCCTGCTTCTACTGATATGCCTGCCTCATGCAGCCATACCTCCCTCCCAGGATGACCTCTTATTCTTCTGGAAGTAAAAGCCCCAAAACAATCTTCTATAAGCTCTGCTGGTCAAGGTATTTTTATCACAGTAACAAAAAGGCAACAAAGACACATGAGTACTGGGGATGGGACTCAGTTCCTCCACTTACACAGCAAGCACCTTACAGTCCGAGTCCTTGCTCCTCCCCTCAAATATTTTCAAGTTCTATGAACAACACACTCACCTGTGGGCCATACACCTAACTACACAACTCGATCAGGAGCACATTTGCACATCTATATGTAAGCATGTAGTATGTATAAGTGTGTGAATGCAGAACTAAACGCACTATTAGTAATCCTAACCCATCATACTTAGAGGGTCTTGATGTATCTTCAGGATGACTGAGAAAACACTGTTAGTGTGGCCTCAAAACCAACTAAGCCTTAGCCAAATCTGGGGCCTGTGCCTCTATTCAAGCCTCTCTCACCTTATACTCCTAGGGAGAAGATGAGGAATTATCTTCATTCTCCTAAGGGTGCTTCTCTTCTTACCTGGATAATTCCCAAAGACTAGGAACCCACTGTTACCTTTAGTAGCTCTACTTAAATTACCTCCTCCACAGACCTCACCTTCTCCCCTCAGGAGCAGTATATGAGCTAAGAGCTACCATGATGGGCACCACAGCACGAGGTACAGCCTGGAATGCCACAGTGATGGGCACCACAACACAAGTTACAGCCTGGACTGCAGGAGGTGGGCCGTGAGCCAGAGGCCCACCAGTCTTAGCAACTTAATATTCTGACTTCAGATTTGAGCACAAAGACATTTTTTATAAATACTGACTTATGAGCAAGTATAAAATGCAGATTTCCTGATATTCTGATATGAATATCAGAAGCAGTATTCTAAAGCTTGATAATTAGCCATTATCGTGGCAAATGTTTGTCAGAAAGTCAAACAGAAAACCAAAAAAACCCAAAAAACCAAAAACAAAAAAACAAAAAAACCCTTTAATCCCAGCACTCGGGAGTAGAGGCAGGCAGATTTCTGAGTTTGAGGCCAGCCTGGTCTACAAAGTGAGTTCCTGGACAGCCAGGGCTATACAGAGAAACCCTGTCTCGAAAAACAACAACAACAAAAAACAAAAACATTTTCTTAGATTTATTGTGGTCTTCATAAACATTCTTTATCCAAAAATTAAACAATACAATCTTTCAAGTTCATTAAGCCCACAACTTAAGAGTGCCCTCAAATTTTTTGTTCAATCTTCCTTCCTCAGTTCAATTTATACCATCCCGAATTTTTTTTCAAATGGCATGAATCTTACTAGCCGATATTGATATTAATAGGCATGGAATTTTGACCATTGCATATAAGTATATGATGTGACATTTTTGAAACCTGACGTTTTTCTCTTTAACTCACTTTTTCAGGTTTGTTTGTTCGTTTTGTTTTGTTATGTTTTATTTTTTCCCGAAACAGGGTTTTGCTGCATAGCCCTGGCTGTCCTGGAACTTACTTTGTAGACCGGTCTGGCCTTGAACTCAGAAATCTGCCTGCCTCTGCATCAGGAGTGCTGGTATTAAAGGCTTGTGCCACTACTGCCTGGCCAGGGTTTTGGGTTTTTTGGTTCGTTTTGTTTTGTTTTGTTTTGTTGAATAAGTTTTCACAAGTTAAAAGTATGGTTAGCTTTTGTTTTCAAAAAAATCAAAATTCAGAAAAATTACAAATGCTATGAATTTCAAATCTGTCTCCATTAAACAGTAGTTCCAAGATGTCTGAGTAAACATGGCTGAAGCAACCTTTGACTCTGGTAACTGAAGTCATTGTCATGTATACATCTACTGAATTTTAGATGCCAGCACACTCTCAAACAAACACTAATCCAAACTGTTTCCATGTAAGACTCCCATAAGCCTTAGGCAGCTAATTGTCATGAAATGACTGTAGATGAATTGCTTTTGCAAATCTGTTACTAGAGGGAGCATCCACTAATTTAATCATTTCCCTCCTCAAAATCTTGCTTTAACTCCTCTACTAACAACAGCCTAGGTGTTGAAGACTTCTATACTAAGAAGAACTTTAGAATATCTAAGTCCCTTAACATCCAGTAGCCTCTGCCTTCATTATTAAAGGAAAGCTCAACTTTGAGACTAATCAGCACAAAAATGCCACAAAAGCACTACCACACCCTGAAATACCCTAAAGAAATTAACTTGTGATGAACCACCATGGATGTCTGAGCCCTGCACTTTGAGGGAACCTGCAACACAGAAGCCTGGGCAGCCTGTGGGCACAGCACACCAGGGAAACTGACTGAGAGTCTCAAGCTGCTCAGCTTGCTGTGGGTGGGAAAGCACAGTGGCTGGCAGAATACAGCTTCCAGCAGGGCTTCCATAGCATGCAGCTCATTGGTGAACAACCAAATTCCCTTTAATTTTCCTAGGTGGGTCTGAAGTTCTCTATCTTTGTTGGGTCTTTTTGTGGTTTAGGTATCAGAGTAATTGTGGCTTCATAGAATGAGTTGGGTAGAGTACCTTCCGTTTCTATTTTGTGGAATAGTTTGTGAAGAATTGGAATTAGGTCTTCTTTGAAGGTCTGATAGAACTCTGCACTAAACCCGTCTGGTCCTGGGATTTTTTTTGGCTGGGAGACTATTAATGACTGCTTCTATTTCTTTAGGGGATATAGGACTGTTGAGATCATTAACCTGATCTTGATGTAGCTTTGGTACCTGGTATCTGTCTAGAAACTTGTCCATTTCATCCAGGTTTTCCAGTTTTGTTGAGTATAGCCTTTTGTAGAATGATCTGATGGTGTTTTGGATTTCTTCAGGATCTGTTGTTACGTCTCCCTTTTCATTTCTGATTTTGTTAATTAGGATGCTTTCCCTGTGCCCTCTAGTGAGTCTGGCTAAGGGTTTATCTATCTTGTTGATTTTCTCAAAGAACCAGCTCCTTGATTGGTTGATTCTTTGAACAGTTCTTCTTGTTTCCACTTGGTTGATTTCACCCCTGAGTTTTATTATTTCCTGCCTTCTACTCCTCTTGGGTGAATTTGCTTCCTTTTCTTCTAGACGTTTTAGGTGTGTTGTCAAGCTGCTAATGTGTGCTCTCTCTAGTTTCTTTTTGGAGGCACTCAGAGCTATGAGTTTTCCTCTTAGGAATGCTTTCATTGTGTCCCATAAGTTTGGGTATATTGTGGCTTTATTTTCATTAAACTCCAAAACGTCCTTAATTTCTTTCTTTATTCCTTCCTTGACCAAGGTATCATTGAGAAGAGTGTTGTTCAGTTTCCACATGAATGTTGGCATTCTATTATTTATTTTGTTATTGAAGATCAGCCTTAGACCATGGTGATCTGATAGGATGCATGGGACAATTTCAATATTTTTGTATATGTTGAGGTTTGTTTTGTGACCAATTATGTGGTCAATTTTAGAGAAGTTACCATGAGGTGCTGAGAAGAAGGTATATCCTTTTGTTTTAGGATAAAATGTTTTGTAGATATCTGTTAAGTCCATTTGTTTCATCACTTCTGTTAGTTTCACTGTGTCCCTGTTTAGTTTCTGTTTCCATGATCTGTCCATTGGTGAAAGTGGTGTGTTGAAGTCTCCCACTATTATTGTGTGAGGTGCAATGTGTGCTTTGAGCTTTACTAAAGTTTCTTTAATGAATGTGGCTGCCCTTGTATTTGGAGCATAGATATTCTGAATTGAGAGTTCCTCTTGGAGGATTTTACCTTTGATGAGTATGAAGTGCCCCTCCTTGTCTTTTTTGATGACTTTGGGTTGGAAGTCAATCTTATCAGATATTAGGATGGCTACTCCAGCTTGTTTCTTCATACCATTTGCTTGGAAAATTGTTTTCCAGCTTTTCATTCTGAGGTAGTGTCTATCTTTTTCTCTGAGATGAGTTTCCTGTAAGCAGCAAAATGTTGGGTCTTGTTTGTGTAGCCAGTTTGTTAGTCTATGTCTTTTTATTGGGGAGTTGAGACCATTGATATTAAGAGATATTAAGGAAAAGTAATTGTTGATTCCTGTTATTTTTGTTGTTAAAGTTGGCATTCTGTTCTTGTGGCTGTCTTCTTTTAGTTTTGTTGAGGGATTATCTTCTTGTTTTTTTCTAGGGCGTGGTTCCCGTCCTTGTATTGGTTTTTTTCTGTTATTATCCTTTGAAGGGCTGGATTCATGGAGAGATAATGGGTGAATTTAGTTTTGTCGTGGAATACTTTGGTTTCTCCATCTATGATAATTGAGAGTTTGGCTGGGTATAGTAGCCTGGGCTGGAATTTGTGTTCTCTTAGTGTCTGTATAACATCTGTCCAGGCTCTTCTGGCTTTCATAGTCTCTGGTGAAGTAAAATATACCTGCACAATTGGGAAATGTGGTGTTTTTTAGAACTCCAGTATAATGTGTAGCTGACAGTTGAGCTCTTCTGGGAGGGACAGCTGAATTGACATATACTTACCAGGCCTTTTTTCTTCCTTCCCTAAGTGTGAAAGAGTCCAATAGAAACCAGAACATGGCACAGACCATGACATGATCTCCCTCAAAGAGAAGTGCTGGAGGAGGAGCACTGTGTGTGCACAGGAAATACACCACTGTTGCCTCTCATCCCTAATAACCATGGCTGTTATGGGCTGTATGCTCCTCCATTATTTTGGTTTCTTTGGTATGAACAGGCCTTAATTTCATCTAGCCTCTGGCCCAGGAAGAGTGCACATTTAAAAGGACTCAGAGAAATGTTGAGACACATCAAGAGATGCTGGGTATCCAGGAAGAATCTGAGTGCAAATTTATCTTTTTCTAATGGGTCATCATCAATAATTACATGGAAATCAGTCAACAAAATTGTAAAAACTTGGATCCAAGTCTACAACATGTGTTCTGCTTTGACTTGGGAGGCCATATCCTTCAGACCCACACTCCAAAAGGAGAGTGTTGCTTAAATTTCTCCTGCAAAGATTGTTACCTCCAGGAACTGCTTTTCTGCTAAGTTGCCAAGGACAGCCACAGGCTGTTAAGTCTGTGCTACAAAATGAGCAGACTAAGAATTTTGCTTTGCACAATTTTTGTATTTTGATTTTGGTTTAAATTTTGATTAGTTTAGTTACTTGTTTTTTCTTGTTTTCATTTGAAGTTTTGTTATTTATTGGTTGTTTATTTGTTCTTGTAATTAATTTGATATTTTGGTAAGGCTAAACAGAGTACACACTGACTGTCAGCTTTCAGTTACAATTGAGTACATTGTATTTATTCTTAGGACTAACACAATGATCTCCAACTCTTTACTCTTAAGATCCTTGTTATTTCAGGTGTGATCATTAAATCCCACAGATATCAGACCCAGATGGATCTCTGCATTCTTCATGGGACTTGGGCTCCATAGTTTCTTCACAGCCAGACTGAACTACAAAGTCCATCATACATTCAGTGTGGAGAGTGTGTCCAACTCTCTGGATAGGAACTTAATGTTGGAAAACTTACCCATGCTGCATGCTTTTTGTCAAATATTTATCTATTGTGAAAATCCTGTGGATGATGGTGTTGAACGCATTAATGGCAAATACATCAGTATTTCTGTAATACCACTCATTAAATCAAAGCATAGTCTAAGGGAATAAAAAGCTGTCAGAAAACACAACAGTGTATGCTTCTGCTTTCCTTCAAATATACAATCACTGGTAACTGCAAGTAGAGATAATAATACCACAATCTTTTTGGGGACAGGTTTCTCTGTGGGTCCTTCAAAGTTCATTTTATTACTTTATGATTCACCTGTGTCTGCCAAAAGACATCATTCAAAAACGATGAAGATTGTAATTAGGTATCATCCTAAAAAGTCCTAACAAATGCCTTTATATTTGATATTTTCTTTACATACATTTCAAATGTTAAACCCTTTCCTTGTTTCCCCTCTGAAGATCCCCTTTTTCCTACCCCCAACCCTGATCCCCAACCTACCCACTCCTTTTTCCTGGCCCTGGCATTCCTCTCTAATGTGGCATAGAACCATCTCAGGACCAAGGATCTCCTCCCAGTGATAACCAACCAGGCCTTCCTCACCTACATATTTAGCTAGAGCCATGAGTTTCACCATGTGTTTTCTTTGGCCTGTGGTTTAGTCCCAAGGATCTCTGGAGGTACTGGTTAGTTCATATTGTTGTTCCTTCTATGGGGCTGCAAACCCTTCAGTTCCATATGTCCTTTCTCTAGCTCCTTCACTGGGGACCCTGTGCTCTGACAATAGATGACTGTGAGCATCTACTTCTGTATTGGTCAGGCACTGGCAGAGCCTCTCAGTAGACAGCTATATCAGGCTTCAGTCAGCAATTTCTTTTTGGCCTCTGTAGTAGTGTGTGGTTTTTGTGGTTCTTTATGCAATGGATCGCCAGGTGAAGCAGTCTCTGGATGGTCATTCTTTCAGTCTCTGCTTCACATTCTGTTCCTGTCACTCCTTCCATGGGTATTTTGTTCCCCGTTCTAAGAAGGATCAAAGTATCCTCACTTTGGTCTTCATTTTTCTTGATTTTTATATGCTTTGCGATTTATATCTTGGGTATTCTGAGATTCTGGGCTAATATCTCCTTATCAGCAAGTACATATCATATGTGTTCTTTTGTAGTTGGATTACCTTACTCAGGATGATATCCTACAGATCCATCCATTTGTGTAAGAACTTCATGAATTCATCCTTTTTAATAGCTGAGTAGCTCTTTATTGTTTAAATGTATTATAATTTCTGTATTCATTCCTCTGTTAACTGACATCTTGGTTCTTTCCAGCTACTGGCTATCATAATTAAGGCTGCTATGAACATAATGGAGGTAGTGCAGATTCAAGGCAATTTATATACTACATAGCCTATAAATCAATGTTGTTACTTGACTTGCAAGGGACACAGCAAGTCAGACTCATCTTTCATTTGGGGACAATAAGACTTGAGAATAACTTTCAGGATTTGTCAAGGGTAAGACAAGCTCAAGTAGAGGACAAAAAGGGGAAGGTGGCTGTTATCAGTCTGCAATCAGAGGACCCCCTAGAAAGGTTGTTATTAGTTAAGTGCTATATGCCTCTACAAATCCTAGTATAAGGGGTTAGATTAACCCTGCAATTGAAAACATTACCAAACCAGGAATGTGCTATGCTGAGCACTCACAGAGAGTTCGAGGAGCTGTCTAAGGCTCCTTTTACAGCAAGTAAAAATAGACAAAGAGATCAAATATCCTAATACCACAAGATGATAAAACTGACAACTGTAGATTGCACTCAGTATCAGGGAGTTTAGTTTCTTGTGCATCTACAGATTGTCATGCAACATCTGCATCAGGGACAATACATAAGGAGGTGGCTGCTCAATAGCATGACAAACAACCAGGAAGAGCCATAGCCTCTACCCCTCTGCTCTGGATGCCTAGACTTAAAAGTCTTAGTTTGTCACCACCTGTCTGAGGACTGCTAGCATCATTTCTTGCATATGTTTACCGTTGCACTTGTCTACCACCAATCAAAGAAAACACATGGTGGAACTCATGGCTCGAGCAGAGGATGTTCTCGTTGGTCATCAATGGGAGGAGAGGCCCTTGGTCCTGTGAAGGTTCTATGCCCCAGTACAGGTGAATGACAGGGCCAGGAAGATGGAATGGGTGGGTTGGGGAACAGGGAGTTGGGAAGAGAGGAAGGGATTATCAGAGAGGAAATTAGGGAAGGGGATAACATTTGAAATGTAAATAAAGAAAATATCGAATAAAAAAAGTTCTCTCTCCCTACTGTTGGGCATTTCTTCTAAGGTCTCTCCCTTTGAATCCTGGGAATCTCTCACCTCCAAGGTCTCTGGTGCATTCTGAGTGGTCCCCCCAACCTCCTGAAGTGGTTCCTGAGGTGGCCTGTTTATATTATTGAATGACTGAGAAGCACCTAAAGAAATGCTCAAAATCCTTAGTGATCAGAGAAATGCAAATCAAAACAACCCTGAGAGTCCACCTTATACCAATCAGAATGGCTAACATCAAAACCTCAGGTGACAACACATGTTTAAGAGGATTTGGAGAAAGAGAAATGATCCTATATTGATGGTGGGATTGCAAACTGGCTTAGTTAGCCAGTCTGGAATTCAATGTAGAGGTTCCTCAGAAAATTGGAAATAGATCTATCTGAAGACCCATCTGTACCACTCTTGAGAATATACCCAAAAGCTTCACCTCCATAACACGGGTGCAATTGTTCCACTATGTTCACTCATAAAGGCCTTATTTGTGATAGTCAGAAGCTGGAAGCTACATAGATGTCCCATGACAGAAGAATGGATACAGAAAATGTGGTTGATTTACACATGGAAATACTATTCAGCTATGAAGAATGAGCACATCTTGAGTTTTGCAGTCAAATGGATGGAACTAGAAAATACCATCGCAAGTGAAGTAATTCAGACCCAAAAGGACATGCATGGTATGTACTCACAAATAAGTGGATATTATATTAGCCAAAAAAAAAAAAAAAGAACAGACTACCAGAAATACATTCCAAGAACTCAAAAAGGTCAACAAACTGAAGTGCCCAAGTAAGGACGCCTTAGTCCCACCTGGGAGAGAGAAGAAAGCAATCACCAGTGGGAGAAGGAGGGAAGGACCTGGGAGGGAAAGTGACAGGGACAGTGGGGAGTTGGGGAGAGAAGGAAACCTGATCTGGTATTAGGTGAGGTAAAAGAACTGAAGTCCTAAGGGCCAGCAGAAAGAATGTGAACAGGCCTCTGGAGTTCTTAAAGCGAATGTAGAGAGCTGGGTTCCAAAGGACATAGAGTTGTATTGCATTTCCATTAGGTTTTCTGTCATCCCAAAGCAGTTTTGCCCTCTATCTGATGAAGTTTTCCTAATAGTAAGGACAGATAAGCACGGGGGTGGGAGAGAACACTTTCTGCTTTTGGAGGTTCATGGTTCCATTTTGGTGTCAGAGTTTTCAGAAGTGCCTTTCTGGAATTTGTCTGTGTTCTGGATTTGGCCTGCCTTTTAGTGATACTGGCAAGGCTTTTGTGGACTCTAGTCTGGGGCTGTCTGGCTACCTGGGACCTTTCAAGTATGGTGGTACTTGGAGGTGGGGGATGGTAGATGGAAGCTGGCTTGGCTCACCATTTCTTGATGGTGGCTATGCATTCTCCATAGCCATCTCTCAAAAGAGTTGACTCAACTCAAGGGAAAAGTGACCACGGTCAAACAAGAGAATAGAAAACTGTGGAAGGAGTAGGTTGTGCTGCAAGCATCTTGCAAGGAGGTGAAAAGGCTCTGTGAGGAGGCCCGAGAGAAGATCAGTGGCCACTGGACCAAGAATCAGGTAGGCTAAGATACCTTGGGCAGGCTGCTCACATAAGTCACACACACACACACACACACACACACACACACACACACACACACACACACACACAGGAACCAGACAAACCTGTAACCATCTACTCAGTCATCCAGCCTCCCACTTACATCCCATCCAATCATTCATTTCTGTCATCATTCACAAGAATATCTCTGGGGTTAGCCTTTTGGGAGAAACTAGGTGATTGACAATCAAATCCACCTGCTCTGCTAGAAGCTGCAATCCATTGAGAGAGACAGGCCAATCACATATCACACATATACTTGCCATTATGGTAGCATGGGTTCTAAGTTGGGAGACACTTAGGGAGCAGCAGGAAGTGTGAAGTTAGGGACCTGTGGCTCTTTTGCCTTTCAGTGGTCATGTGAGAATAACGGCTTGAAGCATCTTGCAATGAGGAGAGCCCTGTGTAAATGCCAAAAGAGTTTTACTTATTGTCATCTTTATCCATCTTGGTCTCTTCACCTTGACCAGATCTTGGTCACTTTGACTTACTCCTGAACAGTAGCCTGTCAGCTCTGTTTTCTGTGGGTGGCAATGTTAATTAGAGTCTGGAGCTGACTGGATAAATATGGTTGTTTTGAAGACTTCTGCCAAGCTTGACACAGTGGGTGGCAATTTTAGACTTCAAGCGAAAAAATTCTCCAGACACCTAAGCCTATTCTGCTCAAGCAGTCCATGCTGCCCTAATTATCATTAGTTCCCATAGGAAAGACAGCAGAATCAGGGATATTACTTGAAACACCTGGTGTTCTTAGTTTATATTTAATTATTCATCCAGTGTGTCTTCCTCATTGTTTTCTGCACACTTATGATTTCTAGGGTGTGTACCTTGTATACATGTCTGTGCAGACATGTGCATACGTGGGTATGTTGGAAACTCAGAAAATATCATCTGATATCCTCCTCTTATGCCTCATTCTCTTGAGCCAAGTTCTCACTGAACCTGACATTTCCTGTTTTGGCTTAGCTATCTGAGCAGAGATCATTAAATCTCCTGTCTCTCACAGATGTAGCCTACAATCTCGTTCAGTCTGATATAGTTGTCCCAAGGTTTAAGTACTCAGAAGGTAGAAAAAGGTGATGGTTTTCTATTCCTTTTGATATCATCATTATTATCGTTTTGGAATCTATGTGTCTTTTAATAATTAACAAAAAACAGTCAATGCTACTATTTAAAATTAAAATGCAGAGCTCTTTCCTCTCATTGCACAGGGAACCCTTCAGAGAATTTCTGCTTTATCTCATTCGCCTCACAACATGAAATCCCCAAGTATATCTCTTTCCTGAAATTTCTGTCGATTATATCATGTGTGTGGCTGTGGCTTAGGAGTGCTTCATTCAGAAAAGCAATGCAAGTGGTGTCACTAGCCTCCAACTGACTGATCTGGGTGCAGTTTTACATTAAGTGCACTGTAATCTGTGGGTGTGTTACTGGAAAATGACTATGGACCATTTTCTTTCTCTGGTGCTATGACCACTTTCTTTCTCTGGTTCCTTCTGTGGAGGAACTAGGTTAGGTTCAGTGAGCAGACTAAGATGGGTCAAGTTGGAATCACTGAGATTTTTTTTTTAGGTCCTCTTCCTTGGAGACTTGGTCTTGTATGGTCAAGCTCAGCTGTGCAGATATTGTCACTTAATTGTAGGTCAATTTATGTCAGTATGGAACATGTTCATGGAAGTGGAAATGAGGTCTGGTCACGGCAACAGAGCCAGTTGGAGTCTAAGACCAAGTAGGACCCAGTACCTCCTTCTAAGGCAAGAAGAAGATTCTCCCTGACCCCTGGGTTCAGAAGGTGTGTGTGTGTGTGTGCATATGTGTGTGTGTGTATGCGTGTGTGTATGTGTGTGTGTGTGCATGTGTGTGTGCGTGTGTGTGTGTGTGTGTGCATGTGTGTGCGCGTGTGTATATGTGTGTGTGTGTGTGTAAAACACTCCATTAAAAACATAATTTTCTATTGAACAGGATGACAACAGACTGCAGGACCCTTTGAAGCAGGAAGATCTCATCACTGAGATCTGATTTAAAATTCTTCCAAAAAACTTTTTGCAATAGAACAGTTTCCATAAAGGAACAAGAAACCATTTTGCAGTCTTGAATATTTTTGTGTGAAATGTTTAAACATAATATGATGTATATAATTTTTTTGATTTTTATACAAACTATCCTTTGAACACAAGTAAAATCAATGGGATACACATTGGTTTGATGTCTTTAATGTTTCCAAGAAGCTGGAATTTTAGATTGGTTTTATTTCTTGATACTACAACTTACTGAATACTAGACACCCCTCCCCCAAAAGACAGTGTTCTGTTGCTGTCCATGCCTCTGTCTCCACAACTTCTGCTCCATTCTGCTTGCTCTGACTGTTTTAGAAGGAAGACAGAAAGAAAAAACCTTAGGAGAAATCACATATCTCCTGAGTGTGGTCTAGCAGAAAGGAACCTCCTCTTCTCTAACAATGGATTAGGAGAATGGAATCTCTCTATGTCTTTTCCATGTATATTGTAAACTTAACAAAAGATGCTTTTATAATAGTGTTGTTGAAAGTTGTAAAGGCTGGGCAGTGGTGGTGCATGCCTTTAAACCCAGCACTTGGGAGGAAGGGGCAGGCAGATTTCTGAGTTCGAGGCCAGCCTGGTTTTCTTTTTTTTTTTTTTTCCATTTTTATTAGGTATTTAGCTCATTTACATTACCAATGCTATACCAAAAGTCCCCCATACCCACCCACCCCCACTCCCCTACCTGCCCACTCCCCCTTTTCGGCCCTGGCGTTCCCCTGTACTGGGGCATATAAAGTTTGCGTGTCCAATGGGCCTCTCTTTCCAGTGATGGCCGACTAGGCCATCTTTTGATACATATGCAGCTAGAGTCAAGAGCTCCGGGGTAATTGTTAGTTCATAATGTTGATCCACCTATAGGGTTGCAGATCCCTTTAGCTCCTTGGGTACTTTCTCTAGCTCCTCCATTGGGAGCCCTGTGATCCATCCATTAGCTGACTGTGAGCATCCACTTCTGTGTTTGCTAGGCCCCGGCATAGTCTCACAAGAGAAAGCTACATCTGGGTCCTTTCGATAAAATCTTGCTAGTGTATGCAATGGTGTCAGCGTTTGGATGCTGATTATGGGGTGGATCCCTGGATATGGCAGTCTCTACATGGTCCATCCTTTCATCTCAGCTCCAAACTTTGTCTCTGTAATTCCTTCAATGGGTGTTTTGTTCCCAATTCTAAGGAGTGAGTTCCAGGACAAACAGGGCTACACAGAGAAACCCTGTCTCAAAAAAATAAATGTAAAGACTATGGGGTTGAGAAAACATCAGTATTCAATAAAGGCAAGTATTAAGAAAAATGAAAATGTGTAAAACAATCTTTAGGAGAGAATCAGAGAGGAAAGAGATCAGGGTCAGCTCAGAGGTTACCAGGAAGGGAATAACAGTTTTGAATAAAGGGTTTGTTACCTAAGAACATTCCCAGTACAGCCCTGGGTAGTATTCCAGAAAATGAAATAAAGACTAAAATCCATGGGTTTTGTGACAGTTCTTCAGTTGATGTAAAATATCTACCAAGGAAAAGTCAGTGATTCCAGACTAGTTTGTGCACCTCAGCACACAATCAGCTCTTGGTGATCAGTAGAAAGTATAATAAAGGAGACATCAAAAGTGCTGTCTTTTCCAACTTTTCCTCTCCTTCCCTTGTCCAGCATTTTTACATCTAGAGTGCCCTCTCTATCCTAACACTTCATCATCTCTCCATTCTGTAAAGAAGAACCACAAGAGAGTAGCACAAGAGAGGGGAATCCTGCCACTACCTCCCCCACACGAGTGTTTGGGGAGGACTCCAACCCTACAGGAAGACATGGAAGCCAACCACTAAACCTGATTGAGTCTTCCCAGAATAGACTTAGATCTTCACTGTTTTGTGTATTCTCTGATTCTTTTATTCCATAAAATGTTATGACTATACATCATATTGGTTAGTTTCTTTCAGACAGGGTCTTACTATGTAACACAGGTTGGCACCAACTCAAGACCTATGTCTCTCAGCTTCCTAAGTGTGGTGACTGCAAGTATATGCCACACCGGTTGAAATTTTCAATCACAGATATTCTTACTAAAATAAAAATACATAACAGGTGTTTTTTAAACTGAAATATAAAGATAATGTGCAATTCCTTTATCTTCATATTGAGAATTAAATATTAAGCCAGGGCCAGGAAGCAGGACTGGGTGGGTTGGAGAACAGGGCAGGAGGAGGGTATAGGGAGCTTTGGGGCTAGCATTTAAAATGCAAATGAAGAAAATATCTAATAAAATGCCTTAAAATTATTTCTTATACTATTTCATTGGAGTATTTTTATACAACACTTACCATAGATTAAGCTTTAACCAGCAAAGCCAAAGTCACCTTCTGCAGCCTGAGTGTCACACATTGCTTGGATAACATTGGGCAACATGGCTTGGATTTTACAGTGAAAAAACAATGAACAAGAAAATACCAAAGAAACATACCCACAAGCTCAGACATATTTTCCATATACGCTGCATTTAACGTAAGCCAAAATGTAGCAACAAATTAGATGTTGTGACAATATGCCACTGCCATTTGTGGAAATAGTTAGAGCATTTGGCACTGACTATTAGAAGCTGACAAGAAAATAATCCAACAAAGTGGATAATGTATTCATCATGGTATTCATATTGCCATAGGTCAGAATCATCTTCCAAACACAAATTCTTCCCAAATATTGAATGATAGCACATGTACTGGAAGGGCAAAAATGCTTGTATTATTGAAGAGTAAGTTATTTTCTTTGGGAAATAACATGTTTCAATCAAATAAGGGCGTTCCTAAAATACACATCCTTTATTTTTTAGTATCAAATTAATATTTAATTGCAATAGTACAACAAATACTTAATGGTTTAAACAACTAAATAAAAGAAATATTTTGCTATTTAGATATACGTGTACAGATACTATATATGTGATTGTTTATATCAAATTATTTTCAATGTTTTCATAGCTGTACCCTTTATACGTCCAGATTCTAGATGTTTTGTTTCATATATATTAAAATACACATCCTTAACCTGGCAAAGCAAAACATTGAAAAATCAATGGGTCTACAGGAAATCAAAGCTCACTCACCAAAACCAGAGAACAACCCATTCTCAAAAGCACAATACTATTTCTGAAAGCCCAAACACCAAAAGCTCCATCTACTTTAAAAAATAAGAGAATAGCTCTACCTGTTTTTATTTGTCCATGATAATTTGGGAATGTCAGAAAGGAGAGAACAAATAAGTTTGGACAGGTGTATAAGGGGAATAAACTCGATATTGTGTCCCATGGCAACCAGTTCTCTAAAGCCCCTGCCTGAACCCCACAGGCCCAAGATAGCCTGACTCCCCTCTCATGGCGCAAAGCATTCTTCTATCTGGCGCAGTGGTTTTAAACCTTCCTAAGGCTATAACTGTTTAATATAGTTCTTCGTCTTTTACTGGCTTCCCAAACATAAAATTCTTTTCTTTTTTTTTTCCATTTTTTATTAGGTATTTAGCTCATTTAAATTTCCAAATGCTATACCAAAAGTCCTCCATACCCACCCACCCCCACTCCCCTACCCGCCCACTCCCCCTTTTTGGCCCTCGCGTTCCCCTGTACTGGGGCATATAAAGTTTGTGTGTCCAATGGGCCTCTCTTTCCAGTGATGGCCGACTAGGCCATCTTTTGATACATATGCAGCTAGAGTCAAGAGCTCCGGGGTACTGGTTAGTTCATAAAGTTGATCCACCTATAGGGTTGCAGATCCCTTTAGCTCCTTGGGTACTTTCTCTAGCTCCTCCTTTGGGAGCCCTGTGATCCATCCATTAGCTGACTGTGAGCATCCACTTCTGTGTTTGCTAGGCCCCGGCATAGTCTCACAAGAGACAGCTACATCTGGGTCCTTTTGATAAAATCTTGCTAGTGTATGCAATGGTGTCAGTGTTTGGATGCTGATTATGGGATGGATCCCTGGATATGGCAGTCTCTACATGGTCCATCCGTTCATCTCAGCTCCAAACTTTGTCTCTGTAACTCCTTCCAAGGTTGTTTTGTTCCCACTTCTAAGGAGGGGCATAGTGTCCACACTTCAGTCTTCATTTTTCTTGAGTTTCATGTGTTTATGCAATCCCCATCAAAATTCCAACTCAATTCTTCAACGAATTAGAAGGAGCAATTTGCAAATTCATCTGGAATAACAAAAAACCTAGGATAGCAAAAACTCTTCTCAAGAATAAAAGAACCTCTGGTGGAATCACCATGCCTGACCTAAAGCTTTACTACAGATCAATTGTGGTAAAAAACTGCATGGTACTGGTATAGAGACAGACAAGTAGACCAATGGAATAGAATTGAAGACCCAGAAATGAACCCACACACCTATGGTCACTTGATCTTCGACAAGGGAGCTAAAACCATCCAGTGGAAGAAAGACAGCATTTTCAACAATTGGTGCTGGCACAACTGGTTGTTATCATGTAGAAGAATGCAAATCGATCCATACTTATCTCCTTGTACTAAGGTCAAATCTAAATGGATCAAAGAACTTCACATAAAACCAGAGACACTGAAACTTATAGAGGAGAAAGTGGGGAAAAGCCTTGAAGATATGGGCACAGGGGAAAAATTCCTGAACAGAACAGTAATGGCTTGTGCTGTAAGATCGAGAATTGACAAATGGGACCTAATGAAACTCCAAAGTTTCTGCAAGGCAAAAGACACCGTCAATAAGACAAAAAGACCACCAACAGATTAGGAAAGGATCTTTACCTATCCTAAATCAGATAGGGGACTAATATCCAACATATATAAAGAACTCAAGAAGGTGGACTTCAGAAAATCAAATAACCCCATTAAAAATGGGGCTCAGAACTGAACAAAGAATTCTCACCTGAGGAATACCGAATGGCAGAGAAGCACCTGAAAAAATGTTCAACATCCTTAATCATCAGGGAAATGCAAATCAAAACAACCCTGAGATTCCACCTCACACCAGTCAGAATGGCTAAGATCAAAAATTCAGGTGACAGCAGATGCGGGTGAGGATGTGGAGAAAGAGGAACACTCCTACATTGTTGGTGGGATTGCAAGCTTGTACAACCACTCTGGAAATCCGTCTGGCGGTTCCTCAGAAAATTGGACATAGTACTACCGGAGGATCCAGCAATATCTCTCCTGGGCATAAAATTCTTTTCATTGCTACTTGATAACTGTAATATTTGTACTGCTATACATCATAACACAAATATCTGATATGCAGGATTTTCTGAGATGCAACCTCTGTAAAATGGTCCTTTGATTGAAAAATGGAGTCACAACCCACAGGTTGAGAAAAACACATCTACAGGATCCTGAACCTGGCCTGACAATGCTGGGAGAGACTAACAGTCTCTCTATTCTTAGGAAAACAGTCTAAGGGGCTCAAATCCAACAGTCATAAAGCTAGATGCTTTGTAAGAGACAGAAAATCTGGAGCCAGAGCTACAGACTCTCCAGTGCTTGAATGAGCAAATGAAGAGATGAAAATTTCATGACCGTTGTGGTCTGAGCCAATGGGTAGTTACCATTAGGAGTCTGCCTCCTGGGTGAGTACAGAAATGGTCTTAATCAAATCCATGCTAACCATAATTAGTATATGTAAGTCAAAGCATTTATAAATAAAATACAGGTGAGTGGCTCATAATGAACAGCATCCAATATTGACTTCTGTCCTCCACATACATGCATGGGTACCAACAAAAATAATACACATGCAGATATATAGCAAATAAAAATAAAACCCATAGGGCAAATACAGTCAAAAGGTTTATGCATTGAACAACAACAACAACACAAAGAAACCAAACAGAGACAAGCAAGTGACAAAGTTACATCCCCCTTCTCCTTCTGCACGGTTACAGTCGCACATGGTCTACTTAATGTTTTGTTGTTAGGTGTAAAGCTGGTGCCTCAGGTTTATTTCCCACTAACTTGGTCTACCTCTCACTTATACCTCTCTATTTTGAAACTCATCTATTCTAGTGTAAGCTTATAAGGAATAGGTCCTGAAAACCTGATGAAATATTCTACAGAGAGAAATCAAAAGCCTATAGCATATTCCCTGTACAAGAACCCTAGAACAAGGTAGGTAGGTTACTCTGTAGGGGCAGAGGGGCTGGTGGAGATCAAAAACAGGGACCATGCATGCTAGGCAAGCACTGTACCACTGAGCAACATTCCTAGCAGCATGATGAGGGGTTAGGGAACCAACTCCCCAGGTCAGCATGGGATAGGCATCATGTTTTGGTTATGGCCTACACTGGTGTAGGATAAAAATCAGGAAATGGACAAAAGCCAGCTTTTCTCATTGAACAACTAGATATGCTTCAGTTCTCACCCTGGGAATTTACCAAAATAACCTTCCCCATTACCACATTTTGGTCTCAGTATTGTTTGACAGACAGTAAGCTGCAGGAACCTGACAATCTGGGCCTCCCCTCCCTCACAGTTTGTAGGTCACCAGGACAGACACCAGGATCACATGCCTACTCTCCATGTTCATGCCCTGTTTGACCATTGTGTATTGGGTCTCATTGATGATAATCATTCTGGAAATCTTAATGCCAAGAATTTTCTCCAGCTATGGAGAGGTAGGTGTAATAGGAGAATGTACCTCCCAGAAGCTAACCCAGTCCTACTTCTTGCCCTGTCTGGCAAGAACAAAGTAAGCCCTGCTCTGGTACTCAAAACAGATTGTTGTAGAATTGTTGGAGGATGAAAGAACAGCTACCAGGGTACGGAAACAGTACTACGTTTGGCTGAGGGTCCAAATGAAACAGTACCTCATAGCTGTTATTGTAAATGGTATGGGAGTCTTTTACAATATGGGTACCCATGACTGCCTACAGTTTGACACATTCCTTTGAAACTTGTACTTCTCTTTTTTATTTAGCTCATCTAAATGGATGATAGCTCTGTACCCTTCTTGGATACCTGGTACTACCACATGCCTTCAACAAAGAAGGCTAGTTCTAACCTGAGTGCCTCAGGAACCATAACCCTGCAAAATTTGAGTCTTAACCTCCTTCATGCTATTATCAGCCATGGTCAGTACAATGTCTGTGACCCAGAGAAGTACTGTTTGGGATCAGGAGAAAGATGGTTCAGATGATGGTACCCCCGATATAGCTTGAAGAAAGAGCAGAAAGAAGACAACTGGACAGGTTTGCAGTCTCGAGACTGAGTCAAAATATCACCTAGGTATTTTGCTTACAAAGGTGCCTGCCACCAAGACTAGCAAAATGAGTTTGAATTTTGGGACCAAAAAGGCAGAAAGATCCAATTCCCACAACTGTGTATTGACCTCTACTTGAATTATATGCACCAAAGACACTAAAGTATGTGAACTCCTTTGTGCATGTGTGCATGCGTGTGTGTGTGTGTGTGTGTGTGTGTGTGTGTGTGTGTGTGTGTGCAGAAAAGGAGGCAGAGTTAAAAATGGCAGCGATGGAGTGCATAAGAAGTGCATAAGATCCTCTTCCAGGAACTGTCCCACATAATACCAAATACATGCATCTCTTACTGATCTCTCAGGGATGACCACCACCATGGTTCTCTGTGAATAGACACATGGCAGGACTCACTCAATCTTGGATGTGCAGATGGAGTATGCACAAGAAATCAATATGGAGGTTCCTCAGAAATTTTCACATAGATCTACCTGAAGGCCATGGACCAACCTTAGTGGTGCATGGACTGCTACTTTCAGTTTTCACATGATGGCTTATTACTCAGATTTTCTTATTGGGCTATGACTTTGCTCTTGGTAAGTATTTGGTCTCGCTGATTCTCAATCAGTTCTCTGTTCTTACACATTTTTGAGGTACCTCTAGCCACTGAGGCTTATTTATATCTTCAAATCACTCTAAATTGGGGGACTTCTAATACTTGAGGAATCTGAGTGAAAAAAGCAAAGTAAGTTGAGCCCTTTGGTGTCCAGTGCACACAAATCTATGGGAATCTAGATATGCTAATCCTCTAGAACATTCTTTAGGAAAGCAGCAGTATGCTCTCAGGTCCCTGTGTGACCTCACTTACCTTTGCCAGCTTTGTGGGCTTCTCTACTGTTGGTCTGAGAACAATTGGAAACTCCTGGAATAGATGTCTCATATCTCATTTCCTTTGTCATTTTTAGTATACTAGTGGGAGTATGTTTGATGGAAATATACCCTTAAGAATATTAATAAAACAAGTGCTTCATATGGACCATCAGGATGAAGTACCAAGTTCAAGGGCAGTTCTGCAGGAACTGCTCAAAGCCAGCCAAGTGGAGCAAGAAGAAAGCCAAGCAGAAGTCATTCATTACCAGCACCCTCAGCACCTTTTTCCAGGACAGGGTCACTTAGCTTTGGTAGGAGAAGGGATGACCTGAGATAGCTGCCCCATGTTCCCTCAGAAAAGAAGCGGCCAGCAATATTGCAGAAAGATTACGGGTGTCAGGGGGCAGTAAGCAGAGTGCAAAGTGAATAAGTAAAAAGATATTAATGCAAAAATATCTAATTATTTAGAAAAATGGGACAAAATGTATTGTTCTACTAACTCTAGTGTGTATACACTGGCAATCACTTTAACATCCACAGAGAATAGATGTTGTTAAGTTGGGTGCCTTTTTTATTGACATAAACTATGTACATAGCAAAGATAAATAAAAAAAGAAAGACTTGCATCCCAAAGGTCCAATATTCTCCTCAAGTCTAAGTGTTTGTGCTCACCATTACCAGAATTCTAGAGACCTCTGTTCATCCAGGTCTCAGGGCTTATCCAAAATACAACCCTGAGCCAGCTGTGGCAAGTGTTACTGTGTTGTTGGCTGACCTCTGCCTCAGGCTTCAGAGACACTGGAAGGGCAGCCTTGGCCTTCAGGCAGCAGCCATTCCAGGTCCTCTGTCAGCTAATGGAGTCTTCCACAGAGGCCTGTCATCTCAAAAATAGAAGCTAGGGTATTCCAAAGATTGTGATGCCACTCTACAGTCACGATAAATTGGTTACGTGAGACCATACAAGTTACGGAGTTTTCTTTTCTTTTCTTTTCTTTTCTTTTCTTTTCTTTTCTTTTCTTTTCTTTTCCTTTTCCATCCTTTCCTTTACTATCCTTTCCCTTCCCTTCCCTTCCCTTCCCTTCCCTTCCCTTCCCTTCCCTTCCCTTCCTGTCCTTTCCTTTCCTTTCCTTTCCTTTCCTTTCCCTTCCTTTCCTTTCCTTTAATTTCCTTTCCTTTCCTTTCCTTTCCTTTCCTTTCCTTTCCTTTCCTTTCCTTTCCTTTCCTTTTTGTTTCTTTTCTTTGCTGTAAAATGTGGCATTTTACAGGTTGGGATGTAGCACCGTTGGTGGAGTGTTTACCTAGCTAGTATATACAAAGCCCTTGTTTCAATCCCTAGCACTGTGTAAGGTAGGTATGGTGTATCGTGTCTGTAGTCTCAGAACTCTACAGGTAGACATGTGGGAAGCAGAAATTCATCCTCAGCATACAGTGAGTTTCAAGTTGGCCTGACCCAGAGGAACACAAGAAAAAAAAGCTGATGTCTTCTCTCTCTCATTCTCTCTTTATTTATTTATTAATTTTTTTGTCCTAATTTTTTTTGGTAGAGAGAAGGAAAGAGATGAACATGTATTGAGTTCCCTGGTATCTACCAAATTTGTATATTACTTTTCGGTTAATATTATAATCTTACACGCGTTCGCGCGACCGGCCAGGAAGAACACAACAAACCGGAATCTTCTGCGGCAAAGCTTTATTGCTTACATCTTCAGGAGCCAGAGAGCAAGAGAGCAAGAGCAAGAGCAAGAAAGCAAGAAAAAGAACAAGAACAAGAAAGCAAGAGAGCAAGAGAGAAAAAGAACAAGAACAAGAGCAAGAAAAAGAACAAGAGCAAGAGAAAGAACAAGAACAAGAAAGCAAGAGCAAGAGAGAGAAAAAAAGCAAGAACAAGAGAGAGAAAATGGCAAAACCCCGTCCCTTTTAAGGAGAATTATCCTCCGCCTAGGACGTGTCACTCCCTGATTGGCTGCAGCCCATCTGCCCAGTTGTCATCACGAGAAAGGCAGAACACATGGCGGGAAAACTGCCCCTGCACGTGTGCAGATTATGTTTACTACTTAGAACACAGCTGTCAGCGCCATCTTATAATGGCAAATGTGAGGGCGGCTCCCAACATTATAACAAGCATTAAATTGTATTCAGAACCATATTTTGATTACTATCTTTGTGCGCTTTGGATCTCATGACAGTGATAGTTACCTGAGGTGCTTAATTACCATTTATGTGACAGTAAATTATTTAAGTTCACTGTCTCCCTCTACAGCCCAACACTGTGTAGTTTGTATGGTTCACCGAGACAGGGTTTCTCTGTGCAGCACTGGCTGTCCTGGAACTCACTCTGTAGACCCGGCTGGCCTGGAGCTCAGAAATCTGCCTGCCTCTGCCTCCCAAGTGCTGGGATTAAAGTAGTTTGCCACTATTAACCGGCCTCTCTAGTGCTTTTTATTCCTCTAAAATAATCGCAGAGTCGTTGGGTCTCCATCAAAACATCACCTCTGCATAGTCTGATTTATCTTGGTCCTGAATCATAACAGATACCTCATTGTTTTCTGCTCAGTTATGATTTTATGTGAATAAGTCTGTGTATGCTTGTGTGTGTGTGTGTGTGTGTGTGTGTGTGTGTGTGTGTCTGTGACTGTATGTCTGTGTGTTTCTTTTCGTTTATGCATGGTTTTTCCGACCTGTGTCTCTCTCGGTATGTTGGGAGGCCATTCAATGACATCTGAATTGTCCAGTCATTCTCTATATTACTTCTTTGAGCATTGGTCTCTCAATAAACGTGACATTTCCTGTTTTGTTCTGTCCAGTAATCTTTGCATCTTCTGTCCACTATCAGGTAGCTCCCCCTTTCTTATTTATTTCAACAAATTGATAAACAATATAGCTATTTTAAAAATAAGTGTTAGATTTCTTCACTTTTCCTGCATAGAGTTATCTCCCTGGGGGATTTGGGTTTGCAAATCCCCCAGGGAGATAACCGTGCATCCCTCTGCTAACATGGCTTTTGCTAACTATATAGTGGGCATGGCTTTGTTTCAGGATAGATTCCTCCTCATAGTAGGCACAGTGCTGCATTTCATAAATGTCACAGCACGTTATTTCACCAGCTTTCTTCTGACTGATATTGAGGAAGATTTAATATCACATGAACTGTAATAGGTTGAAAAGTTCCTGGGTAGTGACCAAAAGTCACTGTCTTCCTCTGATGCTACCAAGGAACCAGTGTAGTTATAGTGAAGGCTACTAAGAGAGTCAACATGGGGCTTGCTGTGGGCTTTCCTTAGGAATCTATTTCTTGGGAATTTGGTATTGTGTTGTCCAGGTTATCTGTTCAGACCTTGTAGCTTCCTTGTAGGACCAAAAAGCATCTGCATAAAAATTTTTTTGAAGAGGAGTTAATTACAGATGAGGGCCCAAAGACTGCCTGAGTCTAAGAACCTTATACACGTACACATCAGAGGTCCTAGTAGGTGCTCATGCAACAGGAAATGTGCTGGGCCACAGTAACTTTTTCATTGATTTGTGTTTGTGTGTCTCTCTGTGTGTATTGTGTGGTATGTATGTTTGTATGTCTAGTGTGTGATGTGTCTGTTAGTCTGTGTATGTTTGGACCACCTTTGGCTGAGCTTGTTTATACTAAAGTTGTGTGTTTGTGTAATACTTGGTAATTTTGTGTTTGTGATATGGGTACTTGTATATACAAATGTGTGTGTGTGTCTGTGATTGTGCATAAATGCAGCTGTGTGTGTCTCTAGTTGCCAAATTTAATGAGAAATGCTCTCTGAGGTTTTAGTTTGCACCTATGAATTATCAAATACAGCAGTCCAATTATTCAGCATGGTCACCTAACACCTAAGAAAAAAGGACAGAAAAATTTTTGTAGGGTCAGATTTTTAACTGACTAGAGACAAAACTATTAATTCTCATTGAAATCTTTAGAGCAAATATAAGGGATATGGTATATGGAGGTAAGGAGGAGGTTGCTGTATAAAATCCATGTGTTTATGTCCCTTTTCTGCTCTTGGTGAATTGTGAAGGACCACTGGAAGGTCAGGTGGCTCACTGTGTCTTCTAAGCATTCCAGGTTGTTTTCCTCATTGCCTGCCACCATTGCATTTCCTGCTACCTCTGCTCAGTAAAGCTTTGCCTTGTACTTTGTCTTGGATTTTACTCATTGAGAGATTGAGTTGCTTGGAGCTGAACTTGCATCCATCAGAATTCCCATAGCTGTGGAGCAAACCAGGCCCATTACAGGAGCCCACTGAGGGTCTTGATAATCTAAAGTACTCACACTATCTTATCTGTGTAGCATTTAGCATGACTGTTCTTCAACATCATTTTCTCAGAGTTAAAATCAGCCTCAGTGTGGGTTGGGAGAAATGAGGACCTTCAGACAGTTCTGGTAGTATAAAATTGGTTATGTCTGTTAGAAGCAATGTTCAGAAAGCAGAAGCTATCCTGATGTCCATCTGCTGAAGAATGAAAAGGTCCTGATGGTGCAGCCCTTCCATGAACTCAGTGTTAGATAATCCATGCAAGCATGTCCTTCAACTAGTCAGCCTTATCCTACTCAAAATAGTCCTGGCACAATCACATTCTGGGAAGAAAATATTTCCTTTGGATCCTAGTTATAGACAGTTCCTATTACTCTGGGCTCATGCCTTTGGACAGCAAGTCAGTCAGGTGATGGAAAAGGGAGATCCTATTTGAAGAAACTGTTTACTTTAGGAAAAGTCTGAAACAGTGAGCATGAACAAGAGGCTGGTCCACCACCAACATGTGAGCCTAGGCTGGGAAACAAACCTATTCTACACAGCCTTGGGAACTTGCTGAGCCAGATTGGATAATAGGACAAGAACCCTGATTCCCAGACCGGTTTATGAGTGGAAAGCATATCACTGACTGAGCTGCCTATATGCTATGCCCACTAAGTACCTTTCCCATTCAAGATTTGTTTTTATGCCTCCAAATTGTCCTGGGAGATTTTTATATTTGTATTAACCGGGAAACTAAACAGGTCACTGCAATACAATATGCTTGTATTGCATAAACACTAGTATTATGTGTGTTTGAGGGTGTAACCTACAATAGTCATAGATGTACAGGGGTGTTGTTCTGTTTTTTATGACCATCACTTTTAAGGTTCATTGCTCGGCCTTGGGAATATTTTTATTTAGCAAACTCTTGCAGATTCTAGGACCTATGAAGTACCCATGGGGTTTTGTGTTGTATGGTGTCTCTGGTTATTTGCAGATATAGGGAATGACAAGAGGAACCCTGTGAGGTTCCTGCACTGGAGAAATAATCATAGCCTTCACTTCAGTTCAGGTCATGCTTGAACCTCATAAGGAATCCACATGGTTTTGTCTGTTGCACATATCTCTCTTGAACTCACATTCAGACATTGCTACAATGTTATTACTCAATATAAAATACCCGCACAACTGGAGAAATGTAGTTTTTTTTAAAACTCTATTATAATGTATAGTTGACAGTTCAGTTTCTATCAGTTTTTAAAAGGTGAGAAACAATTCCAAGCTCTGGTGCTCTATGACACTTGGGATGCACGTTATGATCTCAGCTGATATGTCATGTTGGTTTGTCCAGCTGAATAAAAATGTTCTGGGAGGGACAGCTGACTTGACAAATGCTTACCAAGACATTTTTTCTTCCTTCCCTAAGTGTGAAACAGTCCAACAGAAACTGGAATGTGGCATAGACCACGACATGATCTCCCTCAAAGATAAGTGCTGGAGGAGGAGCACTGAGTGTACACAGGAAATACACCACTGTTGCCTCTCATCCCTAATAAGCATGGCTGTAATGGGCTGTATTCTCCTCCTTTATTTTGGTTTCTTTGGTATGAACAGGCCTTAATTTCATCTAGCCTCTGGCCCAGGAAGAGTGCACATTTAAAGGGACTCAGAGAAATGCTGAGACACATCAAGAGCTGCTGGGCACACAGGAAGATGCTGAGTGCAAATTTATCTTTTCCTGATGGGTCATCATCAATAATTACATGGAGATCAGTCAACAAAATTGTAAAAACTGGATCCAAGTCTAAAACATGTGTTCTGCTTTGACTTGGGAGGCCATATCCTTCAGACCCACATTCCAAAAGGAGAGTGTTGCTTATATTTCTCCTGCAAAGTTTGTTACCTCCAGCAACTGCTTTTCTGCTAAGTTGCCAAGGACAGACACAGACTGTAGGTCTGTGCTACAAAATGAGCAGACTAAGAATTTTTCTTTGCACAATTTTTGTGTTTTCATTTTGCTTTGACTTTTGATTAGTTTAATTATTTGGTTTTTCTTGTTTTCATTCAAAGTTTTGTTATTTATTGCTTGTTTATTTGTTCTTGTAATTAATTTGATATTTTGATAAGGCTATAACAGTATATATTGACTATCAGCTTTCAGTTACAATTGAGTACATTGCATTTATTCTTATGACTAACGTAGTTTTCTCCAAACTTTCACTCTTAAGAACCTTGTTTTTTCAGGTGTGATCAAGAAATCCCATAGATATCAGACCCAGATGGATCTCTTCATTCTTCATGGGACTTGGGCTCCATAGTTTCTTTACAGCCATACTGAACTACAAAGTCCATCATGCATTCAGTGTGGAGAGTGTGTCCAACTCTCTGGATAGGAACTTAATGTTGGAAAACTTACCCATGCTGCATCCTTGTTGTCCAATATTTAGCTACTGTGAAAATCCTGTGGATGATGATGTTGAACACATTAATGGCAAATACATCAGTATTTCTGTAATAGCTCTCATTAAATCAAAGCATAATCTAAGGGAATAATAAGCTGTCAGAAAACACAGCAGTGTATGCTTCTGCTTTCTTTCAAATATACAATCACTGGAAACTGCAAGTAGAGATAATAAATTCCACAATCTTTTTGGGGATACGTGTCTGTGGGGGTCCTTCAACATTCATTTTATTACTTTATGATTCACTTGTGTTTGCCAAAAAACATCATAAAAACGATGAAGATTGTAATTAGGTATCATCCTATAAAGTCCTAACAAATGCCATTTTTATTTGATATTTTCTTTACTTACATTTCAAATGTTAAACCATTTCCTAGTTTCCCCTCTGAAGATCCACATTTTCCTACCCCCAACCCCTGCTCCCCAACCTACCCATTCCTTCTTCCTGGCCCTGGCATTACCCTTTACTGGGGCATAGAACATTTACAGGACCAACGATCTCCTCCAAGTGATGACCAACCCCGCCATCCTCTGCTACATATTTGGCTAGAGCCTTGAGTTCCACCATGTGTTTTCTTTGGTTGGTGGTTTAGTCCCAGGGATCTCTGGAGGTACTGGTTAGTTCATATTGTTGTTCCTCCTATGAGGATGCAAACCCTTCAGCTCCATATGTCTTTTCTCTATCTCCTTCACTGGGGACCCTGTGCTCTGACCAGTGGATGGTTTAGAGCATCTACTCTGTATTGGTCAGGCACTGGAGGAGCCTCTCAGTAGACAGCTATATCAGGCTCCTGTCAGCAATCTCTTGTTGGTATCCGTAGTAGTGTCTGGTTTTTGTGGTTGTTTATGGGATGGATCCCCAGGTGAAGCAGTCTCTGGATGGTCATTCCTTCAGTCTCTGCTTCACATTATGTTGCTGTCACTCCTTCCATGGGTATTTTGTTCCCCATTCTAAGAAGGATCAAAGTATCCTCACTTTGGTCTTCCTTTTTCTTGAGTTTTGTATGCTTTGCGTTTTGTATCTTGGGTATTCCAAGGTTCTGGGCTAATATCCCCTTATCAGCAAGTACATGTCATATGTGTTCTTTTGTGATTGGATTACCTTACTCAGGATGATATCCTACAGATCCATCCATTTGTTTAAGAATTTCATAAATTCATTCTTTTTAGTAGATGAGTACTTCTTCATTGTGCAAATGTACCATATTTTCTGTATCTATTCCTCTGTTGATGGAAATCTTGGTTCTTTCCAGCTACTGGCTGTCATAATTAAGGCTGCTATGAACATAATGGAGGTAGTGCAGATTCAAGGCAATTTATATACTACATAGCCTATAAATCAATGTTGTTACCCGACTTGAAAGGGACACAGCAAGACAAACTCATCTTTCATTTGGGGACAATGAGACTTGAGAGCAAGTTTTAGGATTTTTCAAGGTTAAGACAAGCTTAAGTAGAGGACCAAAAGCTGAACGTGGCTGTTATCAGACTGCAATTAGTTAACTCGTAGAAAGGTTGTTATTCTTTAAGTGCTATATGCCTCTACAAATCCTAATTCAAGGGGTCAGATTAACCCTGCAATTGAAAACATTACCAAACCAGGAATGTGCTATGCTGAGCACCCACAGAGAGTTATGAGGAGCTGCCCTAGGCTCCTTTTACAGCAAGTAAAAATAGACAAAGAGATCAAATATCCTAACACCACAAGATGATAAAGCTGACAACTGTTGATTGCACTGAGTATCAGGGAGTTTAGTTTCTTCTGCATCTGCAGATTGTCATGCAACATCTGCATCAGGGACAGTACATAAGGAGATGACTGCTCAGTGGCATGACAAACAACCAAGAAGAGCCATAGCCTCTACCCCTCTGCTCTGGATGCTGAGACTAAAAGTTTTAGTTTGTCACCACCTGCCCCAGGACTGCTGGCATAATTTCTTGCATATGTTTACTCTAGCACTTGTCTACCTTGGGTACAAACCCAGAGGACAGTCCCACAGCCCACAGAGGAGGCTCCACTACTAGCCACTCACTCTATCACGACCAGGATCTTAGAATCCCAGGATCCCAGAATCCCAGGAGTTAGTCACACAAGAATCTAAGAGTCTCACAGGCAACTTGACTCCCAGGAACTGCAACACACCCAGAATCTCGGGGTCACAGGATCCTGGAATTTTACACCTGTATCCTTAGAGCTTTAATGATCAATGACAAAGATGCAGCTGAGACTGAGGGTGTGAAGAAGATACAGGACATGTTCAACGCTGAGATCCTGTTGTCTAGACATTATTAAGCTCTGCAGATGTGGGCTCACAGATGCATCTTTGCACTCAAATGACATATACTGTTTTTAAAATTAAAATTACCTTTAATCTTGCTGTTTCCTTAGAGAAGTGAGGTAGGATTTCTTCCTTGGGGAAACAATTTTTCCATGCTTTCTTAAGCACTTCACTTTTACTGTGAAATCTTTTGAAATGACTTCCTGAAGATGCACAACTGTGATTCACTAGGCTCATGGTGAATCTCCTTCAAAGTCTTGTCAGCAGACTGATCTAAGAGTAGGGACCAGATGTCATTGTCATAATTCTGTTCAGGTTTGTACTTTAAACATTTGCTGAATATATGCTCGTGGAATTTTTTTTTCAGAGGTCTTGTTTTTAAAATAACTCTGTCTTTACATATTACAATGTATGGATGAGGAAAAAGGGGCAACTACTTACTAATTCTCAGTTAAATATCTTCATATGTGTTCCTCTACTCACACAATCACTAGCAATTGTTAATCAGTCAAAATCATTTATTTTAGTAGAGCAGAATATAACCATGAACCAATATACTTAGTTTACTATTAACTACTGTGTTGATTACAATATACATGAATGATAGGACTGTACAGAGCATGGGCTTAATTTTCTGGGTTCAGGGCAAATAGCTGGAAGAGTTCAAACTAAAATTAATAGAAACAGCTGGAATACTAACAAATCCAAAGATTTAATGTTCTCCTCAAGTCTAAGTGTTTGTGCTCACCTTTACCAGAACTCTGGAGACCTCTGTTCATCCAGGTCTCAGGTCTCACCCAAAATACAGACCTGAACCAGCTGTGGCCAAGTTTTCCTGTGTTATTGGCTGACCTCTGCCTCAGGCTTCAGAGACCCTGGAGGGGCAGCCTTGGCCTTCAGGTGGCAGCCTTTCCAGGTTCTCTGTCAGCTAATGTAGTCTTCCACGGAGTCCTGTCATCTCAAAAATAGAGCTTGGGTATTCCAAAGATTGGGATGCCACTCTACAGTCATGATGAGTTGGTTACATGAGATCATACAAGTTAACTAATGTCTGTATGATGTTTTCCTTATTTGAAAGTGAGTAATGAGATCATCTGAGGCATGGGTGTTAAGAATAAAATCACTGATTATCATGAATGATAGGACTGTACAGACCATGGTCTTAATTTTCCGCCTCCAGTGCAAAGAGCTGGGAGAGTTCAATACAAAACCAATAGAAACATCAGGAATACTAACTACAACAATTTTTTAAAAAACCTTCTGAGTGCTGGAATTACAGGCATGTACAAACTCTACCTTATAATAAACAAACAAACAAACATCCCTATTCCAGTTCTAGCAGTTGCCTCAGAGAGAGCTGTGTGACACTGCATGCTGCTTCCTTTCCCCAGATAGCTCAGGTCTTCAGTTCTCTACCAGATCAGCTGGACCTAAGACAGTGTAGTTGACCTTCTTACTGCCATGGCATGATTCTGCAACAATCCTTTTCTTGGTAAAACTGAGCCTGTATAGAGTAAGCCCCTTGTTGTTGGATCCAGGATACTTTAGGCTAGCAAACACACAAGCCACCCTTAGTGAAAGAGAAAATGAAAAATCACATTGCAAAAATATGTGCCATCATTGGAAGAAAAAGCCCTCATCTTTGAAGCCATCACCTATCTCCCCCTGATTTTTGAGCTCTGCATATTGATATTGTGTGGCTCAAGAAGGTAGTGAAATTCAGATGTTTTCTGAAAGAAGAAATACATGATTTTTCACTCTTTATCTGTGAAGTTAGGGGGTATTATAGCACAGGTTCAGCAAAGCCAGCATAAGCACACAGAAGCCAGAGATGATAATGCCAAAGGGACAGCATCCTGAACTTATAGACACATTAAAATTGAGGTTTCATCTTATCTCAGGTCATTGCACTCCCAGCCCTACCCCATGAGTCTTTTTTTTTTTAATTTTTTTATTACATATTTTCCTCAATTACATTTCCAATGCTATCCCAAAAGCCTCCCACACCCCCACCTCTCCTACCCACCCATTCCCATTTTTTTGGCCCTGGCGTTCCCCTGTACTGGGGCATATAAAGTTTGCCTGTCCATGGGCCTTTCTTTCCAGTGATGGCCGACTAGGCCATCTTTTGATATGTATGCAGCTAGAGACAAGAGCTCCGGGGTACTGGTTAGTTCATAATGTTGTTCTACCTATAGGGTTGCAGATCCCTTTAGCTCCTTGGGTACATTCTCTAACTCCTCCATTGGGGGCCCTGTGATCCATCCAATAGTTGACTGTGAGCATCCACTTCTGTGTTTGTTAGGCCCCAGCCTAGTCTCACAAGAGACGGCTATATCACGGTCCTTGCACTAAATGCTTGCTAGTGTATGCAATGGTGTCATCATTTGGAGGCTAATTATGGGATGGATCCCTGGATATGGCAGTCTCTTGATGGTCCATCCTTTTGTCTCAGCTCCAAACTTTGTCTCTGTAACTCCTTTCATGGGTGATTGTTACCAATTCTAAGAAGGGGCAAAGTGTCCACACTTTGGTCTTCATTCTTCTTCAGTTTCATGTGTTTTGCAAATTGTACCTTATATCTCAATATATTAAGTTTCAGGGCTAATTTCCACTTATCAGTGAGTACATATTATTTGAGTTCTTTTGTGATTGTGTTACCTCACTCAGGATGACGCCCTCCAGGTCCAACCATTTGCCTAGGAATTTCATAAATTCATTCTTTTTAATAGCTGAGTAGTACTCCATTGTGTAGATGTACCACATTTTTTTGTATCCATTCCTCTGTTGAGGGGCATCTGGGTCCTTTCCAGCTTCTTGCTATTATAAATAAGGCTGCTATGAACATAGTGGAGCATGTGTCCTTCTTACTGGTTGGGACATCTTCTGGATATATGCCCAGGAGTGGTATTGCGGGATCTTCCGGTATTACTATGTCCAATTTTCTGAGGAACCGCCAGACTGATTTCCAGAGTGGTTGTACAAGCTTGCAATCCCACCAGCAATGGAGGAGGGAGACATAACAACAGATCCTGATGAAATCGAAAACATCATCAGATCCGTCTACAAAAGGCTATACTCAACAAAACTGGAAAACCTGGACGAAATGGACATATTTCTGGACAGATACCAGGTACTAAAGTTAAATCAGGATCAAGTTAACGATCTAAACAGTTACATATCCCCTAAAGAAATAGAAGCAGTTATTAATAGTCTCCCAGCCAAAAAAAGCCCAGGACCAGACGGGTTTAGTGCAGAGTTCTATCAGACCTTCAAAGAAGATCTAATTCCAGTTCTGCACAAACTATTTCACAAAATAGAAGTAGAAGGTAGTCTACCCAACTCATTTTATGAAGCCACAATTACTCTGATACAGAAAGATCCAACAAAGATAGAGAACTTCAGACCAATTTCTCTTACTAATATTGATGCAAAAATACTCAATAAAATTCTCTCTAACCGAATCCAAGAAAACATTAAAGCAATCATCCATCCCCCTGAGTCTTATATTTGCTGTGAGTACAGTATCATGGTACAACCCGCAACATCCTTATTGCTCAACTTTGCAATTTAGGAAGACAGATATTGCAGAAGTCATGGCTATTAGGCTACAATGTAGTAATGTACAGTCCAGGATGACCTTTGCTCTCTGATGCCCACTTAAATTGTCTGGTTGTATTTGAGAACAGGACCATGGGCAAGATAATGTTTTGAAGATAGGACAGCAAGTTTACCATTTATATTTGCTCTGTAGTTGATCCCCTATGTTTGAAAGAATAGGGAGTTTTCCTTATAAAAGATAGCATTGTAAACCAGAGATTTTGTGAAACACATGGATATATATATATATATATATATATATATATATATATATATATATATATGTATGTATTTATGTATGGAAAGAATGACAAGAATGACCACTATCAAGGAATGCACCGTTAGAAAATATCATCCAGGTTTTATACAATTAAACGTACAGGAGAAAGATATTTGCCTCTGTGATACAGGAAATCCCTGGGAAATTGGAGTATATGTCATATGAATTGACTCAGGTGGCATATTTATTGTTGAGAAAAATCTACTACATCCACAGTCCCTAGAGATTTGGGGCTAACAAAATCTCTTAAGCATGTCAGAGTCCTAACCAACGTTCCCCCTCAGAAGCACATGACATCTAATGAAGCAGTTAGAATTCTCCAGCTTTGGAAGGAGAGGTTTCCAAAGAGGATCCCACTGGTCCATGAGAGGCTCCAGGAGAGGCACCCCAGAAAAGGACCAAGTTGGGGAGAACTAGTTAGCAGGTAGGTCATGGCAGTTGCTAGTGACATCATCAGTAATGCCTTCCTTGGAGAATCTCTTGTATCTAGGATAGAACTAGAATCTTCTGTGTTGTCACCTGTGTTGTGGTGACAGCAACTGCCTGTGGTTCATCCCTTCTGTTTGCTCTGGGATTACCAGCAGGAATGTTCTCCTGGCTGCTCAGGCTATGTCAGAAAGAGAATGGCGATGAAGGAGAGACCAGACCAATGGAGAAGGAAGAGGGAATCCTTTCTCATGAAAAAGGAAGAAGGAAATCATTCTGGAGAAGGCACAGTGAGTCCTGGGCAGAGTTGAAGATCTTCCTGGTAGAGTTGGGCCGTCCAGGAGTAGGTCTTACAAGCTGAAGCCTTGGACTTTGCCAATGTCAAAGAGTCAAGAATTTCTGATGATTAGTTTGACAGAGCCAGTAATTGACAAACCTGCAACTACTTTTCTGGGAGCTATTTAATTTCATTTTGAGTGGCAAAGAATGCCAGGAGTGGGCACTATGAGAATAACAGTGTGTCCTTTCATGGAAGGGAGTTGAAACACTTCATCTTCCAGATTACTGTAGGTAACTTGAGTCTCTGATGAAAAGAACAGAGAAGGATGCTCCCCTGGTCATGTCATGTGGTGAGGACTCAGACACTTTGGATTTGAAGACACACGATTAATTAGTGCTTGATAGTGCTAAGCACTATGAAATTCAGGATTTCCCTGCAACACATCTGATATGACCTGACAATGTTCCTCATATCTTTATGTCTGAGGCAGCTTATAGATTTCAGGGCAAGGGGTCCTGTAACAGGGAGTGTGGCATATGTCTGACATTGGTGGTTAGGAAGAGGACATAGCTTAGCAAACCAGCTGGAAGATAGCTTTTCTGCTCTTTTAGGGATTCACCCTGTCTTTACCTTTTCTCTCCCTCAGTCTTCTTCTTGGGACTCTGAATGGTCTCCCCTCCCCTGGGCCATCAAGTACGCAAACTCATTTGTGTTTATCTATCTGCAGGGTCTGCTAGAAATACTTCAACCCAAAATTACAACATCACTAATCAGATATTAAATATAAATAAAGTTAGAGAACTGAAATTGCATATGAGGAAGATCAGCAATGACATGGAGGAAATGTGTGGAATCCTGAACGTTTACATGTATGAGGATTTGAACTACAGGTAGGAATTATTCCCAGTACCCTGTTGCCTGTATTGTGCCATCTGTTAACCCAATTTCCTTCCATGAATGGAGTGTGTCATCTCCCATCATTCAATTAAGTAGCCCTGACAGGTGTTTAATTGTTGGATAAACAAAGTGCTCTGTGTTTATTATCATCTTCTTATGTACTTGACCTTGGGGTGCTTGCAATCTGATTGTTGCTGTCAACAGCTGGAAGGACCTGCTCATACTTACTGTCTCTCTGTGTGTATGCAATGCCTGCAGGCTATCACACGTTTACTCTGATATTGTTCATTATATTCTGAGAGATGGAACCTCCCTGGATTTATTTGGCATTCTAATTGTGTCTATGTGTGTGAACTTAGCTGTGTGTGTTTTGTTCAGGACTGAGACTCTGGGACCTTTGATGGGGTCTGAGGATTTGTGTGATGCACAGTTTGCATTTCCTGTTAGTGTGAGTCCATAGAGGTCCAAAGTGATCACCAGGGAAGTTTCTTCCTGGTGTTTCCTTGGTGTCACATGGGAATCTCCTGGGGGAGGAGGTGTGATAAAGCCTTTCTCCTGTAAATACTAGTTGTGTCCTCTGGGAATTCACATAACAACAGGAACCAAGGAATGAGAATCCCTGCCTTAAAAATAAGAGGAAAGTCATTACAGATACCTATTGGACCCATGCCTGTGGCACAGTGTATTGGAAAATTGTCATAGAAGTAGTCTATTCCTACATGCTTGCCCAGGAAGCTCTTGAAGATCAGCTAGCTCCATTTGGTCCCCTGGCTCTGCTGATCTCTGCCCAGGATAGTAAGTTTAATTAGCACCAAGGGGACCCAGTTTTAAGGAACTAGGATTTGGCATGCAATTGGTTTGGGTAGTCCATGATACAGCCTGTTTGCACATCATTATTGAATCCTCAATTCAGCACATTATTTGCTTCTTGGGCCATGCCTTAACACAGGATGAACACTGAATTCAACATCATTAAATCACAACATGAGAAGATAATGTTGGATATGGATAAAATGACCCAGTCCATAATTGCTTCCATGAAGTTCTCTGAGGAACTGTTAAAAGATAACTATTCCTACAGGTGAGTCAGTGACACCACTGAGACCCCCATAACTAGGCAGGGAATGCTTCTGTCCTTTTAGGACTTTGAAAAAACGCAAGGGCTCTGGTTCTATGTTATCTTTTTTTTTATTTAGGAACCCTGCCTGAGGCAAGGGTCTTGGATTTGTACCTCTTGGACTCAGTTGTCCTAAGTGTGAAGAGTGTCCAAGACCCTCCAATCTTTATTCTTCCAAATTCAAGGTCCTCTACATAGAAAACTTTTCCACCATGCTGGGAATATCCAGGAACCCTGAACCTCTAGGGTTCTGACCACAGATTAAAAGATCTAGGATTCCCGACAAAAATGGAAAGAGTGTACACTTGTTGGGTCAGCTGACCTCTCTCAGAGGAGATAAGCCCTCTCCCTGCTGAAGGTTTTATGGTACCACAGACCTATAATCAACCATGAAGAACATTTCCTCTTCTGTGATGTATAGGCTGCACTCTTGGTGTCAGGGCTTTCAGAAGTTTGTTGAGTCCTGTGGAATATGGCTGGTATCTTGATTTGACCTGCCTCTGTTTGGTGCTGCTATGTATACTGTAGACTCTTCTGGGACTGTCTGGTGTTCAGGGCCCTGTAGGACCATGGGACTTGTAGTAGTGGAAAGCCAATGGAATCTGGATGGGAATCACCAATTTTTCTTTGTGGATCAGCATCAAGCAGAAACACCGCCTCCGTGAGTGCACTCAACTAAAGGAAAAAGTGAGGATATTACTGAATGAGAACAGAAAGGTGCTGGTGGAGCAGGCTGGAACGCAAGTGTCCCGTGGGGAAGAAAAGAGGTTCTGTGAGGAGGCCAGCAAGAACATCTGTGCCTCAAGTGCCAAGGAGCAGCAGGTAGGATAATGTGTATCAGAGGCAGTTTGCCCTCATGTCTAACCATAAACATAGACAATCCAATGCAACAGTCCACCAACTTCTCCAGGCACTCACCTATGTTTCCTCCAAGTGTTTGTTTATGTGATCATCTACAGGGCTCTCTGTGGAGGTAGCCTGGTTCAAAAAACTGCATGTTTGGTATGCAAATATTCCTGCTCTGCTAGAATCACTAAGGGAGATAGGTTGATTACACATCACAACACTACATGCCTTAAGTTTGAAGGATGCTGTGTTGGAGCCCTTGTTGAGAATAGCAAGAGCTTTGAAGGAAGAAGTAAAGGCCTGTAGCTCATTTGCTTTACAGGGATATTGTGAGATTCTAGGTAGGAAATAGTTTGCAGGGATGACAGCCTTGTGTAATTGACAAATAAGTGGATTTCATTGCTGTCTTTTGGTGGCTTCTCTATTCCCCCCTTTCCCCTCTATCTCAAAATGGTCTCTGCAGGCTTCATATATCTTGGTTCACACTGAGAGGTCCTGAGTAGTATATTGTCAGTCCCATTTTCTTTGAGTGCTGTTGGAGTGGTCATTCCTGGTCTGAGAGTCTGGAGTTGTCTGGATGACCAGAGATGACAGAGAGGCTTCTCACAGGCTCAGGTTTGGTGTGTGATTTCTGAGGCTTCATGAAAAAATTTCTTAATATATGCCCCCAATTCTGACCAAGAAGAGTGTTCTCTAGTGATTTTTGTTAGATGTTTTTTTTTTTTCTGTCCCCTGTGACAGGGATTCTCTGTGCAGCACCTGCTGTCCTGGAACTCACTCTGTAGACCAGGCTGTCCTTGAATTCAGAAATCTGCCTGCCTCTGCTTCCCAAGTGCTGGGATTAAAGTAGTTTGCCACTATGACCTGGCTTCTCTATGGCTTTTTATCCCTCTAAAGTAATCACAGAGTCATTGGGTCTCCCTTGAAACATCTCCTCTGCATAGTCTGAATTATCTTGGTCCTGAACCATAACAGATACCTCATTGTTTTGTGCTCAGTTATGATTTTATGTGAATCAGTCTGTGTGTGCTTCTGTGTGTGTCTTTGTCTGTGACAGTGTGTCTGTGTGTTTCTTTTTGTGTATGCATTGTTTTCGTGACCTGTGTCTCTCTCAGTATGTTGGGAGGCCATTCAGTGACATCTGAGTTGTGAAGTTATTCTCTATATTACTTCTTTGAGCATTGGTCTCTCAATAAAAGTGACATTTCCTGTTTTGTTCTGTCCAGTAGTCTTTGTATCTCCTGTTCACTATCAGGTAGCACCCCCTCTCTCATTTATTTCAACAAATTGATAAACAACACAGCTATTTTAAAAATAAGTGTTAGATTGCTTCACTTTCCCTGCATAGATTTATCTCCCTGGGAGATTTGGGTTTGTCTTATTGGCTCCACCATGAACATGCATAGAATCCTACCGTGCATCCCTCTGCTAACATGGCTTTTGCTAACTATATTGTGGGCATGGCTTTGTTTCAGGATAGATTCCTCTTCATTGTTGGCACAGTGCTGCATTTCATAAATGTCACAGCACGTTATTTCACCAGCTTTCTTCCTACTGATATTGAGGAAGATTTAATATCACATGAACTGTAATAGGTTGAAAAGTTCCTGGGTAGTGACCAAAAGTCACTGTCTTCCTCTGATGCTACCAAGGAACCAGTGTAGTTGTAGGGAAGGCTACTGAGAGAGTCAACATGGGGCTTGCTGGAGGCTTTTCTTAGGAATCTCTTTCTTGGGAATTTGGTATTGTGTTGTCCAGGTTATCTGTGCAGAGCTTGTAACTTCCTGGTAGTATCAGAAAGCATCTGCATAAAAAAATTTTTGAAGAGGAGTTAATTACAGATGAGGGCCACAAAGACTGCCTGAGTCTAAGAACCTTATACTCATACACATCAGAGGTCCCAGTAGCTGCTCATGCAACAGGAAATGTGCTGGGCGACAGTAATATTTTCATTGATTTGTGTTTGTGTATCTCTATGTGTGTATTGTGTGGTGTGTATGTTTTTGTTCCTATTGTGTGGTGTGTGTGTTTGTCTGTGTGTGTTTGGACCACGTTTGGCTGAGCTTGTTTATACTAAAGTTGTGTATTAGTGTAATACCAGGTAATTTTGTGTTTGTGATATGGGTGCTTGTATATACAAATGTGTGTGTGTGTGTGTGTGTGTGTGTGTGTGTGTGTGTGTGTGAGTGATTGTGCATAAATGCAGCTGTGTGTGTCTCTAGAGGTCAAATTTAATGAGAAATACACTCTGAGGTTTTAGTTTGCACCTATGAAATATCAAATACAGCAGTCCAATTATTCTGCATGCTCACCTAACACCCAAGAATAAAAGGACACAAGAATTCTTGTAGGGTCAGATTTTTAACTGACTAGAGACAAAACTATTGATTCTCATTGAAATCTTTAGAGCAAATGTAAGGGATATGGTATATGGAGGTAAGGAGGACATTGCTGTATAAAGTCCTTGTGTTTATGACCCTTTTCTGCTCTTGGTGAATTGTGAAGGACCACTGGAAGGTCAGGTGGCTCACTGTGTCTTCTAAGCATTCCAGGTTGTTTTCCTCATTGCCTGCCACCATTACATTTCCTGCTACCTCTGCTCAGTAAAGCTTTGCCTTGTAGTTTGTCTTGGATTTTACTCATTGAGAGATTGAGTTGCTTGGAGCTGAACTTAGATCCAGCAGAATTCCCATAGCTGTGGAGCAAACCAGGTCTGTTACATGAGCCCATTGAGGGTCTTGATAATCTAAAGTACTCACACTATCTTATCTTTGTAGCATTCAGCGGGACTGTTCTTCAACATCATTTTCTCAGAGTTAAAATCAGCCTCAGTTGGGGTTGGGAGAAATGAGGACCTTCAGACGGTTCTGGTAGTATAAAATTGGTTATGTCTGTTAGAAGCCATGTTCTGAAAGTAGAAAAGAAGTCCTCATTGACCCAGTTCTTCCAGAACAAGTAGGAGGTATCCACAGAGTCTAGGGTATTCAGGGTTGTAGTGGTCCTCAGAGCAGCCCTGAAGGAGAAGTTATCCTGATGTCCATTTGCTGAAGAATGAAACGATACTGTGTGGTGCAGCCCTTCCATGAACTCAGTGTGAGATAATCCATGCAAGCTTTTGTCCTTCAACTAGTCAGCTTTTTCTTACTCAAAATAGCCCTGACACAATCACATTCTGGGGAGAAAATGGTTCCTTCGGATCCTGTTATAGACAGTTCCTATTACTCTGGGCTCATACCTTTGGACACCAAGTCAGTTAGGTGATGGAAAATGGAGATCCTATTGAAAGAAATTGTTTACTTTGGGACAAGTCTGAAACAGTGAGCAAGAACAAGAGGCTGGTCCACCACTAACATGTGACCCTAGGCTGGGAAACAAACCTATTCTACACAGCCTTGGGAACTTGCTGAGCCAGATTGGATAATAGGACAAGAACCCTGATTCCCAGACTGGTTTATGAGTGGAAAGCATATCACTGACTGCGCTGCCTATATACTATGCCCACTAAGTACCTTTTCCATTCAAGATTTGGTTTTTTATGCCTCTAAAGTTTCCTGGGAGCTTTTTATATTTGTATTAACCGGGAAACAAAACGGGGCACTGCAATACAATATGCTTGTATTGCATAAACACAAATAGGTGTGTTTGAGAGTGTGCCCTAAAATAGTCATAGATGTACAGGGGTGTTCTGTTTTTTTCATGACCATCACTTTTAAGGTTCATTGCTCGGCCTTGGGAATATTCTTATTTAGCAAACTCTTACAGATTCTAGGACCTATGAAGTACCCATGGGGTTTTGTGTTGTATGGTGTCTCTGGTTATTTGCAGATAGAGGGATTGACAAGAGGAACCCTGTGAGGTTCCTGCACTGGAGAAATAATCATAGCCTTCACTTCAGTTCAGGGCATGCTCGCATATCATAATGCATCCACATGGTTTTCTAGGTTGCACACATCTGTCTTGGACTCATATTCAGACATTGTTCAATTGTTATTACTCAATATAATATACCCGCACAACTGGGGAAATGTGGTGTTTTTTTAAAACTCCAGTATAATGTGTCATTGACAGTTCTGATTCTAGCAGTTTTTAAAAGGTGAGAAACAATTCCAAGCTCAGGTGTTCTATGACACTTGGGATGCACGGTATGATCTCAGCTCATAGGTCATGTTGGTTTGTCCAGCTGAATAGAGCTGGGAGGGACAGCTCAAATGACAAATGCTTACCAGGCCTTAGTTTCTTCCTTCCCTAAGTCTGAAATAGTCCAGCAGAAAGCAGAACATGGCACAGACCACGACATGATCTCCCTCAAAGAGAAGTGCTGGAGGAGGAGCACTGAGTGTGCACAGGAAATACACCACTGTTGCCTCTCATCCCTAATAACCATGGCTGTTATGGGCTGTATGCTCCTCCTTTAATTTGGTTTTTTTTGGTATGAACAGGCCGTAATTTCATCTAGCCTCTGGCCCAGGAAGAGTGCACATTTAAAGGGATTAAGAGAAATGCTGAGACACATTAAGAGCTGCTGGGCATCCAGGAAGAATCTGAGTGCAAATTTATCTTTTCCTGATGGGTCATCATGACTAATTACATGGAGATCAGTCAACAAAATTGTAAAACCTTGGGTCCAAGTCTACAACCTGTGTTCTGCTTTGACTTGGGAGGCCATATCCTTCAGACCCACACTCCAAAAGGAGAGTGTTGCTTAAATTTCTCCTGCAAAGATTTTTACCTGCAGGAACTGCTTTTCTACTTAGTTGCCAAGGACAGCCACAGGCTATAAGTCTGTGCTACAAAATAAGCAGATTAAGAATTTTGCTTTGCACAATTTTTTGGTTTGATTTTGGTTTGAGTTTTGATTAGTTTAGTTATTTGGTTTTTCTTGTTTTCATTCGAAGTTTTGTTATTAATTGGTTGTTTATTTGTTCTTGTAATTAATTTGATATTTTGATAAGGCTATATACAGTACATATTGACTGTCAGCTTTTAGTTACAATTGAGTACATTGCATTTATTCTTATGACTAACACAGTGATCTCCAACTCTTCACTCTTAAAAACCTTGTTATTTCAGGTGTGATCATGAAATCCCACAGATATCAGACCCAGATGGATCTCTGCATTCTTCATGGGACCTGGGCTCCATAATTTCTTCTGAGCCAGACTGAACTACAAAGTCCATCATAAATTCATTGTGGAGAGTGTGTCCAACTCTCTGGATAGGAACTTAATGTTGGAAAACTTACCCATGCTGCATCCTTGTTGTCAAATATTTAGCTACTGTGAAAATTCTGTGGATGATGATGTTGAACACATTAAAGGCAAATACATCAGTATTTCTGTAATAATTCTCATTAATTAAAAGCATAGTCTAAGGGAATAAAAAGCTGTCAGAAAACACAGCAGTGTATGCTTCAGCTTTCCTTCAAATATAAAATCACTGGTAACTGCAAGTAGAGATAATAAATTCCACAATCTGTTTGGGGACAGGTTTCTCTACGGGTCCTTCAACATTCATTTTATTACTTTATGATTCACCTGTGTCTACCAAAAGACATCATTCAAAAACGATGAAGACTGCAATTAGGTATCATCCTATAAAATCCTAACAAATGCTTTTTTATTTGATATTTTCTTTACATACATTTCAAATGTTAAACCCTTTCCTTGTTTACTCTCTGAAGATCCCCTTTTTCCTACCCCCAACCCCTGCTTCCCAACCTACCCACTCCCTCTTCCTGGCCCTGGCATTCCCCTTTACTGGGGCACAGAACCTTCACAGGACCAAGGATCTCCTCCCAGTGATGACCAACCAGGCCTTCCTCTACTACATATTTAGCTAGATCCATGAGTTTCACCATGTGTTTTCTTTGGCTGGTGGTTTAGTCCCAGGGATCTCTGGAGGTACTGGTTAGTTCATATTGTTGTTCCTTCTATGGGGCTGCAAACCCTTCAGCTCCATAGTTCCTTTCTCTAGCTCCTTCACTGGGGACCCTGTGCTTTGACCAATAGATGGCTGTGAACATCTACTGCTGTATTGGTCAGGCAGTGGCAGAGCCTCTCAGTAGACAGATATATCAGGCTCCTGTCAGCAATCTCTTGTTGGCATCCGTTGTAGTGTCTGGTTTTTGTGGTTGTTTATGGGATATATCCCCAGGTGAAGTCTCTGGATGGATATGAGGTGTCCTCCTGCCTCAGCACAAATTTGAACACAAATTTGTACACATGCATCCACACACAGGTATACAGGCACACCAAACAGGCGCTGACACTGTAACCTAAGTACATTATGAATCCCTTTGACCTTTTCTGGTCTATGCATCTTTTATCTGTCTTTGAACACAGACAACATACCTGACATACCACTTTGTAACCTGTAGTCTCCCCTCCCCCAGCCTGAAACCTGCTTGGTCCGGGGTGGAGCTTCTCGCTCAATCATTCTGCCATGCGCACTGCTGGAACCTGCTGCTTTGCTGTTCGTAGCCCTGCACATTGTCACTCTGCTATTGGAACCCAAGATTAATTGGCGGGAATAGGGGCCCCCTTTCCCTGCTTTATAGTTGCGTGTGGAACAGTAAAATTGAGCTTTGATCAGAATGACTGTCTTAGCTACATTTCTTTATCTCGCCACCTAGCCCCTCTTCTCTTCCAGGTTTCCAAAATGCCTTTCCAGGCTAGAACCCATGTTGTGATCTGCTGGCCGGACACAACAGTAACCTCATGTACTAAAGAGAAGTTCTTTAATCAGACTTGATGGAACATTACTGATATCCCAAGACTCAGGAAAGGTGTGAAAAGTACAAGTCCAGGGCCACCATGAGCTACATCATACTATTTCCAAACAAAACAAAACAAAACAAAACAAAACAAAACAAAACAACACAAAACCAAAGTTTGTTTTATAAGCATTTGTTCAGTTGGTAGAGTACTTCCCTAGCATGAACTCAGGGGGATGGAGACAGGTAAGTCAATGTCTTCTGCTTCATAACAAGTTTGGGAGTAGTCTGGCTACAGGGAAATGGGTAGGTGTGAGATCAACAATACAGTGTGTGTGTGTTCTCAGAGAGAGAGAGAGAGAGGGAGAGAGAGAGAGAGAGAGAGTTTATTGTTAAGACACTTAGATGTGACTTTGATAACTTCTCTCTTGAGCAGTCCATGGGCACTGTGGCGGTCTGAATGCGAATAGCCCCCATATATTTGGGAAGGATTAAGAGGTGTAGCCTAATGGAGGAGTTTCAAAAGCCCATAGCATTCCCTGTCTCCTGCCTGTGGATCAGATGTAAACTCTCAGCTACCACTCCAGTATGATACCTGTCTCCTGCCATGCTCCCCACCATAAGACTCATGGACTAGCACTCTGCACCCAGGAGCCCCTGTAGACGCCTTCTTCTATACTTTGCCTTGGTCATGCTTTCTCTCCATAGCAGTAGCAAAGTAACCAAGACGGCCCCGTGATATGTACAACTACCACCCCCCAACCCCCACACAGTCGTTCTCAGTAAACTCCATTTATGGTTCATACAGACTTGTACTGAATTTCTCTTTTGTGGTGTAAGTTAAGAGTCTCATTTTTCAGTGAGTAGAAGTCCCCCTAAGGGACAGTTGCCAATGTTGAGCTGTGTCTTCCTTTTCCACTGCCATTACTATGCAGCCCAGGACTGCTTGGGGACCTTTCCTGAAGTGCCTTCCCCAGCCCTTAAGTTTCAAAGGCCCTCTCTAGTCTCCTGGATTCCTGCCTCCCTGCTAGATGTCATGCTGGCTACTGAGTCACCTACAGCTGCCTTCAGGCTCCTTATGTGATTAATCTCCAGAATTGATTCCGAGAGAATAATCACAGAATTATTGATCCCGAGAGCACCTGGGTTGATTCTTGGCAACTGCGTGTCTTGGCTTTGGAGCTCTAAGCTGGAATCTGAAGTGGCTGGGTCCTACCACTGTATAGAGGGGCTCTGCTAGAAGTATTCTCGGGGGATCATAAGAACTAGCTTCCCATGCTGCCCCTGGCTTTTCCCCTGCACATTTGGAGGGAACCTCATATTTTCTATTTCTTTAAAAGAAAACATATTTATTTTCAAGTTTATTTTAGGTATATGAGCATTTTGCCCACAGTATATGTCTTTGTACCATGACTTTGCTGTATGCGTAGAGGCCAGGAGAGGGTGTCAGATCCTCTGAAATTGGAGTTGCAGATGAATGTTAGCCATTGTGTGAGTGCTAGGAACCCAACTTGGGTCCCCTGGAAGACAGCCTATGCTCTTAACCTATAGCTGACTCTCCTGCCCTGAACGTGCCATTTCTTGAACTACAACTAAATCTGTCACAATTTATATTTATTTTAGACTCAATTGTTTCATCCTCTCTCTGTGGAAAGCAGACCTCATGTTGGTTTGTTCTTTTCTCTGCATCGTTAACAACCTCACCCAGCAGTCATGGAATACTTTTTCATAGTTTTCTATACTGATCTCTTTGTTAGATGAATCATTTGTAATTATTAATCATTTTCTTCTCTTACAAGCAACAACAACTGTGCGGAGAAAAAAATACATGATCTTACCATACTTTAGCCAAAAGGAAGGAAAAAATACATGCAATTATGGAATCCTGTTGCACATTAATAACCAGTAGCCATGTTGAGACATAACCTACCAATTCAAAAATTCTTATTTTATCATATGTACACTTTTTACACATTGGGCTTTAGGTAGTTAAAATATTTAACAGTTTTTTATTTTTAATAAAAACAATTTTTTTTACTATTAGTAATGTGTGTGTGTGTGCAGAAGAACATGCTATCCTGTACATGTGCGGGTCAGGGGACAACTTTGTAGCCTTAGTTCTCTCCTTCCACATTTATGTGCATTTAGTGATCTATTTAACTGACATCATTAGGCTTGTGTGGCCCATGCCTTTACCCACTGAGCCATCTCACCAGCTTTAAAAAAATCTGTCTTTCATTTTAAAATGACATTTAGGTTTTTTTTTTTCTCTCTTAATAATTAGGTGAGATGAGGACAACAGGAAAATAAGGTCATTTGTAGAATTTACACCTTGAGTTATGAGCTAGAAATAACACCAAACCCAGACACTATTGCTGATGCCAGGGCTATGTAGAAAGATCCTGTTGTACATACATGCTCGCCCACCCATGCCCACATACAGGTTTAAAAGATAAATAAAAAACAAAGTATATTAAAAACGACCTAACAGCTTTTTAAAAGAATGAGATGAAAGTTGTAAGGAGATTAACAAATGAGAAGACAGTGGTCATATTAAGAAATTAAAAAGCAGGCTAAACAGAGACAGGAAGATTACTACAAGTTTGAAGCCAGTCCCATCTCTGTAGAGACTGGTAGGCCAATCACCAGAACTACATAGCAAAACCTTACCTCAAAAGGACAAGAAATCAACACTGGCAACTGAACATTGTTGCAAACAAAATTAGGGAATTGGATAATATTTCAGAGAAAATTATCCAAGACTAGCAAAACGCACACAGACACAAACAAAACAAAACAAAACAAATCATCATCACCATCACCATCACCAGCAACAACAACAACACCACCACCAAAGAGGAGAATGGTGAAAGAAATATCAAGATTTGGAAGATAGTATAAAATCTCTGTGTCAAATCTAGTTATAGAAACTCAAAATAGAGAAAATTGCATGGAACAGAAATGAAGATAAGTAACAGTTGAATTTAAAACATTTTCAGTCTTCTGTTGAGGGACACCTGGGTTGTTTCCAGCTTCTGGCTATTATAAATAAGGCTGCTATAAACATAGTGGAGCATGTGTCCTGGTTATATGTTGGCGTATTTTTTGGGTACATACCAATTAGTGGTATAGCTGGGTCTTCAGGTAGATCTATTTACAAATTTCTGAAGAATCACCAGATTGATTTCAGAAGTGGTTTGACCAGCTTTCAGTCCCACCAGCAATGGAGGAGTGCTCTTCTTTCTCCATATCTTCGCCAGCATCTGCTGTTACCTGAATTTTTGATCTTAGCCATTCTGACTGGTGTGAGGTAGAATCTCAGGGCTGTTTGGTTTGGCATTTCCCTGGTGACTAGGGATGTTGAACATTTCTTTAGGTGCTTCATGGTCATTCAGTATTCCTCAGTTGAGAATTCTCTGTTTAGCTCTGTTCCCCATTTTTAATAGGGTTATTTGGTTCTCTGGAGTTCTTCTTGAGTTCTTTGTATAGACTGGATATTAGCCTTTGATAGTATATAGGATTGGTAAAGATCTTTTCCCAATCTGTTGGTTGCCATTTTGTTTCATTGACAGGGTTCTTTGCCATACAAAATGTTTGCAATTTTTTGAGGTCCCATTTGCCGATTGTTGATATTAGTTATCTGGAGACACCAAACCCAGACACTATTGTTGATGCCAAGAAGCACTTGCTGACAGGAATCTGGTATGAGTGTCCCCTGACCAATACAGATGCAGATACTCATAGGCAACCATCTAACTGAGCATGAGGATACCAGTGAAAGAGCTAGGGGAAGGACTGAAGGAGCTGAAGGGGGTTGCATCCCCATAGGAAGAGCAATATCAACTAACTGGACCACCCCATGCTCCAAGAGACTAAACCATCAACCAAAGAGTATACAAGGAGGGATCCATGGCTCCAGATACATATGTAGCAGAGGATGACCTTGTTCGGCATTAGTGGGAGGAGAGGCCCTTGGTCCTGTGCAGGTTTGATGACCCAGTGTAGGGGGATGCTAAAGGAAGGGTGGGAGTAGGTAGGGGATTGGGGATCACCCTCATATAGGCAAAGAGGAGGCAGGAGAAAGAGGGTTGGGTGGGGGTGGTTGTGGACGGTTAAAGGGGGATATCATTTGAAATGTAAACAAATAAAATGATTAATTAAAAATCCACCCCCCCAAACCCAAAAAACATTTTCAGATTTAGAGAAGGATTTATATTTCAGTATAAAATCAATATCAATTTCATAAGAAGAAACAAACAATCCTAAAACTAAAATCCACTTAGATTCAAACCATTAGTCCAAACACAAAATGAAAATATTAAAACTTGATGGACAGAAACATAGTGGACTGAGAGTAGACATCTCATTGCTGGCCCGAGGTGCCAAAAGGTTGTTATGAAGGGTTGGTGTTAATCACTTTCCATGTAGAATTTTGTAGACATTGAAATTTTGATGTAGGCATAGGAGGAAATAAAAATACAAGACTGGTAGGCATTTGGTGAAAGAAATTGAAAAGCACATTCTCAGACACACACACACACACACACACACACACACACACAGATACACACACAGACACACACACACAGAGAGAGACACACACACACAAACACCAGTGTCTAGAGTTCTGTGAAGCAATGCCCCTCCCTGCCTTTTTTGTCTCCCACAGGAGACGCTATATCACTTCCCTCCTCTGTAAAAAGCACATTCTCAGACATACACATACACACACACACACAGACACACAGACACACACACAGAGACACACACACACACAGAGACACACACACATGCAGACACACACACAGACACACACAGACATACACAAAGACACACACACACACACACACACACACACACACACACCACTGTCTGTAGAGGTCTGTGAAGCAATGCTGCTCCTTGCTTTTTTTGTCTCCCACCCCAAACTCTGTATCACTTCCCTCCTCTGTATGAGGGCAAAGCCTTAGGAGGTGGATGGTAATGTGGAACAGAGGACACACCCCACAATCTCCTAAAGTGTACTGTTCCCTGAGAAGGAAATAAGGTGAGGGGGAGGGGCAGTGGCAGCAAGGCTTTCCTAGAGCCCTTTAGTCTGATTAATACACACAATGAATGAAAACAGTCATGCTAAAAGTAGTGCTCTTAGGATGGTCTGGTAGTTGTGAGATCAAACCGTATTTTTAGGACATCCTTAAAACACAATGACTTGGAAGAGTTGAAAAACAGAACTAATTATACTGTGCATTCAGGAGCAAAGAGAACACTTTTATTATACAGGACAGAATTTAATGTTATAAGACAATGGAGATGGTATTTTGTTTCTTGCTTTATGTTTTGAATTGTTTTATGTGAGTGTGTGCCTGCCTGTCTATCTGGGCACCATGTTCATGCAGGTACCTGAGGCCAGAAGAGGGTATTGGATCTTTTGGAACTGGTGTTACAGGTAGCTGTGAGCTGCCCAAGGTGGGTACTGGGCACTGAACGTGGGTCCTCAGGAAGAACACTGAGTGTTCTTAGTCACTGAGCCATCTCTCCAGCCCCTCCACCTACAAGACACCAGTTCCATTTATACAGAATCTGCTATCATAACCAGACCCCTTCCTTAGGTGCTCATGCAAGTTAGGACTTCAACGGGAACTGGGGAGATACCAACATTTAGAACATAGAAACAGCTGTATATGTAGTCACATTAATGAAGCAATCTGGATTATAACCCTGGCTCTGGGAGTTACACAGGTCCCTGGGCAAGCTGCATTCTTCTTTTCCAGTTTTAATGTCTTTTCTTTCTTTCTTTCTTTCTTTCTTTCTTTCTTTCTTTCTTTCTTTCTTTCTTTCTTTCTTTCTATAAAAAAATAACGTATGTGTGTGTTTGAGACAGAGACAGGGTATGGGGGTCTGAAAGCAGGGAGTTTGCTTTGGAGCACCCACACTGGGTGCCTCCTAACTCCAGCTCTAGGGGTACTGGATGCTTCTGGCCTCCATGAGAATTCACACTGCTGTGCACAAACCCACACACAGACACAGACACCCAAGTGAAAAAGAAAAGTCAAAACATGTAACAACATGCTTGAAAAACAGCAGTTCGCTTCTGGTCTGGGATAGCTCAGTTGGCCTAGAGGAATGAAGGGCTGGGTTTGAGTGAGCCCCAGTGTTCATCTGTAATCCCAGTGCTGAGGTAAAGGCAGCATGGTCAGAATGATGGAGATCTGTGAGTTATCATCTGGCTGCTAACTAAAAGCAAGGGAGGAACTTGTAGACTGCTCACTCACCCCACTTAACCCTCATTCAAAGTAAATGAAGGACAGGCTACTTAGGCAGCAGGTAAGAGGCCACTGAACAAAGCATAGTCACAAACAAAGAAGACCCAACATTCCAAGGCCCCTTTAAAGGAGAGATTCAGGAATGCAAATCTAGTTAGTCAAGTCACAGAAAGTGAGGGCTGGAAACCATCCAGTGGCTTAGCTCTCTCCACAATCCTTAGTGACCTTTATAGGTGTAGCTCCAGTGGAATATTAGCCTTGGAAGTTAGTATGACGTGGGAGCATGCTGGATCAAGTATGTGTTTTGAATTTTCAGTTTCAAAACGTGTGAATGCATCTGTCTACCAGACTAAGGGCCAGGAGATGCAGGAGTCTGAAGTCCATGAGAGAGGAAATGACCCATGCAAATGCAGTCACTCCTCTGTTTGCAACTAGATGGAAACTGTCTCCACTGCCAGTAAAGATGATTTCAGAAATGATGATTGAAAAACTTGCTAGTTGCAATTTTCATTTTCTTTTTCCCAGAGAGCAGCAGATTAGACAGTTGACATTTGAGCTGTCTCTGAACTGCCCCTGTCCCTAATTTGAGTTGAGCACTCACAGGGAACCACAGACCTGCTCCTTAGCTGGTTTTCTTTTCACAAATTCTTTCAGCTATAGAAAATGAATAAAAGCAGGGCTCCCCAGCCAGCCCAGCCAGACATCCCAGCTGCCAGAATAGGTGCTTGGGAGCAGCTCAGGGGCGCAAAGCACAGCCTTGCTCTGTTGAAGCCAGGTACTGTCCTGGGCAATTGGCTCCAGGCTCAGCTCAGGAGGCAACCACCTGGAGCTACAGGCACCCGAGGCAAGGAATGCCTGAAGGAAAGGGGCCAGGTCCTGCTCACACCTCCTGAGCTACTTGCCCCTGACATCCCGGATGCTCCTGTTGAGCCTGGGTCCTTGGTGAAGCTTCCTCTTTTAGCTGCACCACCACCAGGTGCCTGTGACCGCCCTGTGGCTGCTTTCCTTTCCGCGCCATATATGGCCTGGCAGGGGGGGTCACATGCATTCCGGGGCGCCGGCCGGTAGGGGTCGCTGGGGAACGCGTCGGAAGCCAGAGAGCACCGTGTCCCTGCGCTCCGTCGGTCAGCGGGCGCGGGCCGGCAGGATGGAGCCGCAGCACGTGCGCCCCGTGCTTGGATCCCAGAGCCCAGCCTGGGAGGAACCGGTGAGTACCGCGCCCGCGCCCGCGCCCGCGCCCACCCCTCCCGCTTGTCCTTGCTCCCGGCCTCCCCCTCCCGGCCAGGTTCCATTCCGGAAGCGGTCCGGGATGAGGTCCCCAGTTGCTTCCCAGCCAGGACAGCGCTTCCTCCCGCGCCCAGGCTCCTCCTTGCTCGCCGCCCTAAGCGCCTTTGTCTGGTCGGCCTCTGGATCCGGAGAGGACCATTTCCGCGCTTCATCCTTTTCTCAGCTTTGCACTTTATTTCCTAGAGTGGCATGGAGGCCAGGGAAGTGGAGGGGGCTGGGTTGCGCGGTCAGCGGGTGCGGCCAGGAGGAGATGGGGGTTCACCTCTTGACCATGCGCTGGCAGTCACCTGGGCACTCAGGTTCCCGAGGACCGCAGCCTGGGAAGGCCCGCGGCTGCCAGAAACCCAGAGCCACGCCTCCGACTCGGGTGGCCTAGGCTGCCCTGAACTGTTCGGAGGGTCAAGGACCTGGCCAGGGATCCAGCCCCAGATAACTTCGCTTTCACCTGGATCTCACAGCACACGCCACGCGCAGATTGAGTCACTTTTGGGGCTCAGAGTGTTGCGTGTGAGAAGATGAGAGTCGGGGTCTTTGGATTTATTCCCTAAAATCCATTTACTTATTTCTTGCACCTCAAACTGAACCTTCTGTTATCCATCCATCCATTCAGGGATTCCTCGCAGGAATACCCGCCCTGCGTAGACCCTTGTAATCTTGAGTGGGCAATGAATTTTGGCTCTGCATACCCTATCTATGTATTTCTTACTCCTTTTTGATTGACGTTGGGAACCGTCTCAAAAACCTGGTCTAAAATTTCTGGCTTCATCCCTGCTGAGGTGCTGTTCCAGTGAAGTTGTCCCAGGGACTTCCTGAGTCTGCTCAGGTGCGCCCTCTGCCTGTTGAGAGCTTGTAGGTCAGGGGCCAGGCTTGCTTCTTTTCTTACCCTTAGACTTCCAGCCCTTTTGCCAGGGTACAATTTACTGCCTCCTGCTTCCTGACCTTTCTCGAAGTCCTTCGACTTTGATCCATCTGCCACTGCGTTTGTTTTTGTGAGTTTGCACGTTAGGTAGCCCATCTGCTCGTGTTCTATTGCGATCATTATTAGGGAGTAAGGTGTCTTGGTTAAACATACAATTCAGTCTTGACATTTTAGATCATTAGGAATGAAATCCAGCGACCTGTTTTGAACTTTACTATATAAAATCTTATCAGCTTCCACCACGTACAGTGGGAAGCTCCAAGTTATGTGTAGTGCTTTTTGGGTGCTGAATGCTAGGACTTCACCGCAGTTAGAAAATTAGAGAACCTCAGGCTTTCTTCTCCAAAGTGCTAAGAAACAGAGTGCTTTCTTATTCTCCTAGAAAATCTTCAGTACTCGTCTCGCAACATGAACGTTTAAAGCTAAAACCTTCACAGAGATGTGAGATGGAGCAGGAGCAGTGGCTAAATGTTGAACTCTTCAAAACTTGGCGTATGTAGGTGGCTAAGGCATTTTATTAGTTCAGCAAATATTCTTATCCAACACCTGTCGTGTTCTGAGATTGTTGGGCAAGCTGTTAACTCTCAGACAAGCGTTGTCCCCAAGAACCTTATTTTATAGCTGAAGGTTGACATCTATCCAAGTATGTGTCAAAAAAGTTCTCACGAGGGATTTTATTCAGAACTTTGTGTAATGACTACAATATTTAAGGATTTTTCAAATGCTTTATATAACTACATAAGAAAGTTGTGTTACCTGAACGACTAAAAGAGGAGTGTATTCAAGAGAAAGCAAGAATGTAGTAGAGGAAACAGCTTTAAATGTTAAATTTTCTGGCATGGGGTGCAATGGGGTTGACGATTTAATCTAAATATGTTTTGAAGGAACACTGGGTCCACCCGAATCTGTGTTGTTTATGTTTGGGACAGAGCATCACACTGTAGGACAGGCTGCTGTGGGATTTACTCGGTAGGCCAGGCAGGCCTGAAACTGCATGCCCTGCTCTTGCTTCAGCAGAGTACAAGGCATCATCAAATTCCCCAAAATCAGAGTCTTTAACTTTGATTCAGGGATCTCAAGAATCTGAATGAAGTGAGTTCTGGTTTCCTTCAGAATGAATCGATATGACCGCCATGCGGTGGGCTATACTTAGAACATTAATTGCTAGTCTATATATAATTTAAGAAGCCACACTGTCTGTCTGTCTGTCTAACACACACACACAGACACACACAGACACACCGACACACAGAGAGAGAGGGGGGAGCGAGAGCGAGAGAGTAAGAGAGAGAGAGAGAGAGAGAGAGAGAGAGAGAGAGAGAGATATCAGATCTAAGCAGTAGAATCACAGCTTTTTGAAGCCCCAACTCTGTGTGCTCAGAGACTCTCATTTTCAAGCTTTGTGTGTGTCCCCTCCCCCCATTGCTTCCTAGTAGGTGGCACAGAACAAGCAGCTGGTACATGCTCTGGCAACCACAACTAGAGACCCAGCTCCATGCCTTTCCCACCAAGATATATTTATCCTCTGAGCCAAAATAAATCCATACTCTCTTAAAACAAAATGAAAGAACAACAAAGAAAGCAAACCTGTTTTCACTGGGACTCCAGTTCTGAGTTGGTTTTTCAAAAAACTTTCTTAAAATTTAAATATAGGGAATTTAATATTTTAACATACAAACTTGACTAAATGGGATTACTGTGTTATCATGGCATGTGGCAACATGTATGCAAGAATTTGCTCTCTCTCTCTCTCTCTCTCTCTCTCTCTCTCTCTCTCTCTCTCTCTCTCTCTCTCTCTCTCTCTCTCTTCCCCTCTCTCCCATCTATGATGTATTTTTCAGTGAACACAGTTTGAGTTTCAAGAAGATTGGATCTTGTAACAAAGGGTATATTTTAATGTTTGAAGCTATATGTGATCACATTGACTAACAGCACACATGTGGTCCAGGCTTCATAAGAGAATGACAGTAAAAGAGCCATTAGCTAGAATCCAAGTACCTTCTGCCCTGCTTTCTATTAGAGGTAGGGACCAAAGAAAATGTTGGGACACAAGTTGAATTAGGGGAGAGAAAGGAGGTGATGGGAATGCCTGGCCTGGTTCTGCCTGCCTTTAATTTCAGCACTTGGGAGTACTCAGAGACAAGTAGATATCTGTGAGTTCAAGGCCCTGCAGGCTCTTCCTGGGTGTGCTTCCAAGCATCAGTACTTGAGGCAGGTGTTCCTTCTGCATCCATATTCATCCTAATCTGAGTTTTCAGGAGTATTTTATTTCACATTTAGATGAATAGGGGAATTTTGAGAAAGAAATGAAATATTCCTAGGTAAATTTTTGAAAATAAACAATCAGTTCCCCATGGGGGAATTAGTAATGAGTTTCCAACCAATCTAATGGAGGTCTTTGGAAGGAGGAGGTACTGAAAGGATTCCCTTCAGTGTTAGGAGTGGCTCCTGGAAAGTGCAGCATGAATTGTGAGGAGAGCTAGTTAGCATGGTTGCAGTGTCAGCTCCCCATGACATCAGCAGTTCCTTCCGTAGACATTCTTTTGTATCCTGGAGAGGCTTGGCATGGTTTGAGATGTCACCTGTGTTGTGGCAACACCAACTGCTCTTGGACCACTTTATGCACTGCCTTTCCTAATCATCCATAGATATGTTGGCTAGAGGAAGGATGCTACTTAGGAGAAAGAATGGACACAAGTGAGAGGAAGAAAGATGACCCTTGACCCTCAGGCTAAAGCATCAAGAAATAAATGGTCCTTGAAAATGCGCCACCATAAGTATTGGTCAGAAGATGGGAAAATTCCTGAAGGAGACCACAGTCTGTTTCTGGGTCTTCAGGAATTGGGACTCAGTAGTTAGTCTCTCTGGGAAGCTTCTGGCCTTCCCTGCTTGTCATGGATCCTGAATTTGTCAATGATAACAGGACATTAGTTTGTCCCAGATCAATGAAGTTTTAAGGCCAAAGCTGTTGTCCTGGGAGTTTCAGGCTTCTGCTCTTACAGGAGAAATGGGTTTGAACGGGACAAAAGTGAAAGCAGCAGCAGGCAGAGGACTGTGAGTGAGATGTCAGCACCTCAGGGCTGGGCATCACTGTCCTTTACCCCAGGGACTCCATTAGGTGAACTGTCTGTCCAGCTCTCCTAAGAAGGAAAGAAATTGGCTTCCCAGGGAAGACCTTTCATTTCTCAGATGTCACAGGAGAACGTCCCTGAACAGTGTTCCCTAAAAGTTGCCCACATAGGTAGCAGGTGTGGGTATCAGTTTGTTCTCTAGTCTAGCCACTGGACTGTCAAAATAGTGAGCCAGAGTAGAGACTGGTGCTTTCTTGCCAACTCTGGGCACATTGGGCTCTCACGCAGCTGACTTGGTGAGTCTGGGAACGTGTTGTGCTCTTGCACTGTTTTTCCATCCATAGTCTTGTTTCTAGAGTGACCTGACAGGAGATATGGGCATCTCCACACCATCTTGGTGCTTGTGGGCTATGATAATTTTCTGATGGTTTCTATACCACAAGCTTATGGACAGTACTGCCTAATTAAATCATATGCAGCTATGAATAAGCCTGAGGATCCTGTCCTTGGTCACATGATGCATGTGCTAAGTGAAGCAAAAGAGGAATGACTGGGTCACATGCATTCCTGTTTTGTCAGATGTCTGTATAGGACTCAGTGTTCTGTCAATGCTCTATTCCTTGACAGTATGCATATTCACTTGTGTTCATCTACCCATAGGGGCTGCTGGTGTACCACCATCATCCCCAACACTCCTGTTCAGAAGAAGGGTGAGGAAAGTGGAAAGTCTAACCACTCAGCCGATGACCAGTGGGAAAAATGAGTTACAAGATCACCTGATCTTCATCAGTGAGAAAGCTTTGCACAAGAGGTATTTTTCATTCTGTCAAACATCATGGTCAATTTCTTGGGTCTATGGTATGGCCTACAATTTATTCTTATTAAATTTTATGGTACTTGGAGACTGTAACTCCAGGGTGTCACTGTGCCCAACCTTTTCTCGCTAAACATTCTCACAGGCTGAACTTGAAGTCAGAGCAGGAGTGAGCTGCGGACATAGGGTATTCTATTTTTTTTATATGAAAATGAAAGCCTACAACTGAGGGATTGAAGAGGATGTGATGTCTCAGCATGTATTGATAGAGGCACTGACATGTGACCGTTTGAGTGAGATATTAGTTGCTGTGAGGTTTTGATTGATTGTTTGCTTGCTTGAGTTCATTGTTTGTTTGTTTGCAAAGCTTTGTAATTGTCTGGCAGGTGTTGCTTGCTGAAGCTTGCTATATCACCAGGAAAGCTTGGTACCATTTGGTCCATCCTGATACATGTTGGAAGGTCTTGGGCTCATTAATACTCTTCTCAGATTTTGGGTCTTATAAACAGAATGTCCTCTGCATTTCCTCTGGATTCTATTTCAATTGTACTTTCTCATTCTCCCTGCAAACACACCCTGATTCTGTGTGCATGCATGTGTGTGTGTGTGTGACTCTCTCTATATTCTGGTCATAAGGGTATGTGGTAGGACCTGAGGAATTGCCTGCCTTACAGTCTGCTGACAATGCCAATGCTTAGGACTGGAAACCATACTTCAAGCAACAATGCACTTGCATTATGTGTTCAACTTGATGAAATATTTGAGTTCTGTGGTGAATTCACCATGACCTCCTCATTCTGGGTAATTCTCCCTGAAATGTGGATTATATAGTTTGGCCAAATTCATAGGACTAGGCCAAAGATCAAGAGTCCTTGTTCTGAAAGAAAAAAAAAAAAGGAGAAATGTCCTCATAGTTTCTGTATACCCACACCTGTGCCATAAACTACTGAGAGTTTAGAGACCTCGTCTGTCCCTCCAGGCCTATGCGGGATCTCAAACAACCAGAACTCTAACCACCTGGACACCCAGCCTCTGGAGACTTTTGGACAATATAGCAAGATTAATAAGCTTAGATGATCCTAGTACATAGGAGGTAGAAGGTAACATACTGTGAGCTTGGATAGTTCAGAATCCATCCTGGATTCAGGTGACCCTTGAAGCCTGTGTTCTTGGGACTCTTTGCTCTTGGGGCCAGGCCCAACCACAGATCAAATCCTTACTATGAAAAATTGAAAGTGGAGACTAAGCAGGTAATGTTGGACCTGCAGAGCTTACAGAATGTGTACACTGAGGCCTCAGAGACATTTGAATTCCTGGCAAAGAGAAAGGCTGCTATAGGTAACTGTCTGTCTTGCTTGGGAGCACATGAGCTGTAGAATTGCCATCTCTGCTTTTGATCCTGCACAGGAGACTCTCGAGCTCTGGTTCTTGCTTTCTGCCACTTCACACAGGAGCCTTTAGATTTTTCTGTTGTAAACCTGTGGGTTGAAACACTTTTTGGGGTAAAAAAAAAAAGGTCAAAGGACCCTTTCACAGAGGTTGTGTATCAGACAATCCTTTATCTCAGACACTTCTATTATGGCTTATAACAGTACAAAAATTATAGTACCAAGTAGCAATGAAAATAATCTTAAGTTTGGGAGGTCACTGCATTAAAGCATCCACAGCATTTGGTAAATTGAGAAACCCTGGTCTCGACAGAAGAACTATTTGTATCATGTGAGGTCTTCTTGACCCCCGGGGCTGAGTCAGGGTCTGTAGAGAGCTAGTTACCAGCAGACCCATATATAGCAAGTATTCCCCTTGTTTCTCCTTTCCAATTCATAGTGCCTTTGCCCATTCCTTCGTGATGTTTCTCCATTAGGATGGACAGGTAGGGACAACTGTAGTCCACTTCTTCTTTTTAGGAAACATGGATCCCTCTTAGTGTTGGGACTTTTGGAAGTAGCATGAGTGTTTCTGGAATTTGCTGTTCTCTAATTTTTGCTTTCTGAGTGCAGCTCACCTAGATGTCCTGAGTTCTTATCTAGGTCTTCCTGAGAACCAGGGTCTGGTGGGGTTGATGGTGTTTCTTATAAGTTAATAGGAAAAGGATAGCAGGGGCTTTGTATGCATTGGGTGTTTGCAGAAACCTGCAGAGCCACCTTCTGATGGAACTGAATCAGCTGAAGAAGAAGGTAGACATGCTGAGGAGGCACAGGAATAAGAAAGTGCTGGAAGATGAGGCACTGGTGCTGCAGTACTTGTGGGACTTAAAGGGGCTCCATAAGGACCAATAGGAAGAGGCCAGTGACTTCCAGAGTCAGGAACAACAGGTAGAGACAGGCAGCTTTGTCAGGCTAATGGTTAGCTCCATCTGCCCTTGTAACTTCTAGACGAGCTCATCCACCTACCTGTGCTTTCATCCATCATCTTACTCATCCACACAGCAATCTAAGTACATACCTCATGACAGCCAATTGTTCAGGTCTATGTCCAAGCACAAATATTTCTGGGGAATGAGCTTCTTGTGAGAAAGTGGATTATCAGCAAGCAAATCCACCTCTGCTTAATACTTAAGCCCAAAGATGAGTACAGTTCAATAATACACCACATGCCTACAGGGTTCAGTGCACAGAGCTTTAAGTGAGTGAAGTCAGGGCTTGTGGCTTATTTGCTTGGCATCAGTCATGTAATTCACATGTGAGAAGCAGCTTGCAAGGGTGGGGGGAATCCCTTTGCAAATGCCAAATGAGCAGTTCTTGATGTCATCTTTTTTGGGGTGACATGTGGCATTTCTCATCTTTGCTGTCTACATTTCAAGACAATCTTTTTAATCTGCCCAGGACAGACTCACACTGACTGAACTCTGACTAGCAGAGTGTTAGCCATGTTTTTTGTCAATGAGGCTGGAGTATTCTCCTTTTCTGTAGATTGCATTCTCCTGTTGACTGGATGACTATGGATGTGGGTAGGGATTCTGACAAGCTAGGGTCATGGTGTCAGAGATTTAAGATTGCAAGAGGAAATTTTATGCAACCACTTCAGCATAGTCTGGCCAAGCAAAGCATGCTCACCATAGCAATTGTATCTTCCACCTTTTGTTTAGCATAGTGTAAGATACCGCTCAAATTGCTGGTATGCTATAACTAAACGAATGTGTTCTTGCAGCACGAGGTGCTTTTTTTTGATATTTTGCTCTCATTTACATAATCTGTGTGTGGTGGATAGGCTGCGGATATGTGTGTTTTTGTGTGTGTGTATATTCTCTTTTTTGTATAGTATAGGCATGTGGTATTTTTTTTCATGCACTTTTTCATGCATTTTCTTCATTTTCTAGAAGATCTCATTGGGTTTCATTCTCAGCCTCTGTCTTGAAATACTGTTTGCTCTTTCCCCCAGAAGCTGGCTGCTTTGCTTGCCTGGCTGATCATCAACCACTGGTATCCTTTGTAAACACTTGCATTTTTATTCCAGTGTGTGCATGCTTTTTGATACCCCTCCACTAAGAACACATACTCTAATTATCAGGAACAGGATAGTCTGGAGCAAAGGCTATAGTACTGCTGAGCAGAAGGACCTGGTTATGCAGAAGAAGAACAAGCAATAAAAAAAAAATCTGGTCTTGCTTGGTTGTCTCTCAGATGAAGTAGGAACAAAGCCTGGGAGGATCCTGTGGAGTGACTTTTGTGGGCTTCTTTCTGCTCATGGACAACCTGATGGTCACAGCCAGAAAGAGAACACATCAGAGTTTACATGGATCTAGTCTTCAGGACCTTCTGTCCAGGAAACAATATGTTTGGTACTCAGTGAGTGTCTTCCTCCATTCCAAACTCTCTGATATGTTATGAGCTTGCTGTTTTTGAACACACAGAGATCCTCCTGTTTATAACTTTTAAGTGATGGGATTTAAAGGAGTGCATAACCATGGTTGGAAGAAACTACACTTTTATTGAGAAATACTGCCTGTAGACCTGAGATTGCCACCCTTGAACCCGGGTCTCTGCAGTTTCTGCCTATTTCTAGTGAATAGTGTTCTCTGGATAGAGAAGATTTAGGAGGTAGCTGGATGAACTCAGGCAGAGCCTCTGCTGCAGGGATGCCTAGAGCACTTCAGAGGAGTGTTCTGTAACAGAGTCCCATAAGAGCCAGCATACAGCATCCAGAGCTAGTCCTAAGTCTAACACATCATAATGAAAGTCATTTTTAAACAAACAGGATCACTTTCCCTCCCAGGTCCTTCCCTCCCTCCCTAACATGGTAGGGGGCAGTTGGGGTGGGGAGAGGGAAACCAGAACTGGTATTGGTAGAGGGAAAATGACTGAAGTCCTGATGTCTGGCAGAAAGAATGTAAACAGGCAACCTCAGGAAACTGGACCCCCAGAATGCACCAGAGGCAGTGTCTTTTGCTTTGCAATTTTGTGAGGTCCCATTTGTCGATTCTCGATCTTACAGCACAAGCCATTGCTGTTCTATTCAGGAACTTTTTCCTTGTGCCCATATCTTTGAGGCTTTTCCCCACTTTCTCCTCTATAAGTTTCAGTGTCTCTGGTTTTATGTGGAGTACTTTGATCCACTTAGACTTGAGTCTTGTTTAAGGAGATAAGAATGGATCAATTTGCATTCTTCTACATAACTGCCAGTTGTGGCAGCACCATTTGGTGAAAATGCTGTCTTTTTCCCACTGGATGGTTTTAGCTCCCTTGTCAAAGATCAAGTGACCATAGGTGTATGGATTCATTTTTGGGTCTTCAATTCTTTTCCATTGATCTACCTGTCTGTCGCTGTACTAGTACCATGCAGTTTTTAGCACAAGTGCTCTGTACTACAGCTTGAGTTCAGGCATGGTGATTCCCCCAGAGGTTCTTTTATTGTTGGGAATAGTTTTTGCTATCTTAGGTTTTTTTTATTATTCCAGATGAATTTGCAAATTGCATTTTCTAACTCAGTGAAGAATTGAGTTGGAAGTTTGAATCTGTAGATTGCTTTCATCAGGATAGCCATTTTGACTATATTAATCCTGCCAACCCATGAGCAAGGGGGATCTTTCCATCTTCTGTGTTCTTCTTCAATTTCTTTCTTCACAGACTTGAAGTTCTTATCATACAGATCTTTCACTTCCTTAGTTAGAGTCACACCAAGGTATTTTATATTGTTTGTGACTCTTGTGAATGGTGTTGTTTCCCTAATTTCTTTCTCAGCCCGTTTATCCTGTGTGTAGAGAAAGGGCATTCATTTGTTTGAGTTAATTTTATATCCAGCTACTGCACTGAAGCTGTTTATCAGGATTAGGAGTTCTCTGGTGGAATTATTAGGGTCACTTATACATACTATCATATCATCTGCAAATAGTGATAGTTTGACTTCTTCCTTTCCAATTTGTATCCCCTCGATCTTCCTTTGTTGTCGAATTGCTCTGGCTAGGACTTCAAGTACTATATTGAATAGGTAGGGAGAAAGTGGGCATCCTTGTCTAGTTCCTGATTTTAGTGAGATTGCTTCCAGCTTCTCTCCATTTAGTTTGATGGTGGTTTTCTGTAGATTGCTTTTGTCATGTTTAGGTATGGGCCTTGAATTCCTGATCTTTCCAAGACTTTTATCATGAATGGGTATTGGATTTTGTCAAATGCTTTCTCAGCATCTAATGAGATAATCATGCGTTTTTTTTTTTCTTTGATTTGGTTTATATTGTGAATTACGCTGATGGATTTGCGTATATTAAACCATCCCTGCATCCCTGGGATCCAGCCTACTTGGTCATGATGGATGATTGTCTTGATGTGTTCTTGGATTCGGTTTGTGAGGATTTTATTAAGTATTTTTGCATCCATGGTCATAAGGGAAATTGGTCTGAAGTTCTCTTTCTTTCTTGGATCTTTGTGTGGTTTAGGTATCAGAGTAATTGTGGCTTCATAGAAAGAATTGGGTAGAGTGCCTTCTGTTTCTATTTTGTGGAATAGTTTGAGGAGAGTTGGAATCAGGTCTTCTTCGAAGGTCTGCTAGAACTTTGCACTAAACCCGACAGGTCCTGGACTTTTTGGGGCTGGGAGACTATTGATGACTGCTTCTATTTCTTTAGGGAAATGAGAGTGTTTACATCGTTAATCTGATTCTGATTTAACTTTGGTATCTGGTATCTGTCTAGGAAGTTGTTTATTTCATACAGGTTTTCAGTTTTCCTGAGTATAGCCTTTTGTAGTAGGATCTGATGATGTTTTGGATTTCCTCAGGTTCTGTTGTTATGTTATAAAGAACTCAAGTAGATAACCACCATAAGAGCTAAGAACACAATCTAAAAATGAGGTAGAGAACTAAACACAACATTCACAACAACGCATCTTGAATGGCTGAGAAGCACTAAAGAAGTGTGCAAAGTCCTTTTTTTTTCAGGTAAATGAATATCAAAATGACCCTGAGGTGGTGTCCAGCATTATACTTTCCAGTGAAGAATGTTAAGATCAAAAAAAACTCATGTGAAAGCATATGTTGGTGAGAATTTGAAGAAAGAGGAACATTCTTCCATTTCTGGTGGGACTGCAAAGAGCTATGGCAACTCTGGAAATCAAAATGGAGTTCCTCAGAAATTTTCAGATAGATCTACCTGAGAGCCAAGGACCAACCTTACTGGTGCATGGCCTGCTACTTTCAGTTTTCACTTGATGGCTTGTTACTCAGATTTTCTTATTGGGCTATGACTTTGCTCTTGTCTTTCTGATTCTCAAGCAGTTCTCTGTTCTTACACATTGTTTTGAGGTACCTCTAGCCACTGGGACTTATTTATACCTTCAAATCCCTCTAAATTGGGGGACTTCTAATACTTGGAGAAGCTGAGTGACAAAAGCAAAGTATGTTGAGCCCTTTGGTGTCCAGTGCACACGAATCTATGGGAGTTTAGATATAATAATCCTCTAGAACATTCTTTAGGAAAGCAGCAGTATGCTCTCAGGACCCTGTGTGACCTCAGTTACCTTTGCCAGCTTTGTGGGCTTCTCTACTGCTGGTCTGAGAACAATTGGAAACTCCTGGAATAGATGTCTCATATCTCATTTCCTTTGTCCTTGTTAGTATACTGATGGGATTCGGTTTGATGGAAATATACTCTCAAGAATAATTAATAAAACCAGTGCTTCTTACGGACCATCAGGATGAAGTACCAAGTTCAAGGACAGTTCTGCAAGAACTGCTCAAAGCCAGCCAAGTGGAACAAGAAGAAAGCCAAGCAGAAGTCATTCATTCCCAGCACCCTCATCACCTTTCTCCAGGACAGGGTCACTCAACTTTGGTAGAAGAAGGGATGACCTGAGATAGCTGCCCCATATTCCCTCAGAAAAGAAGCAGCCAGCAATATTGGGGAAAGAATATAGGTGTCAGGGGGCAGAAAGCAGAGTGTAAAGTGAATAAATAAAAATATATCAATAAAAAATAATTAATTATTTAAAAAAATTGGACAGAATGAATTGTTCTAGTAACTCTAGTGTGTATACACAGGCAATAACTTTAACACCCAGAGAGAATAGATGTTGTAAAGTAGGGTGCCTTTGGTATTGACATAAACTAGGAACATAGCAAAGATAAATAAAAAAGAAAGATGTTTGTCCCATAGATCCATTATTCTCCTCAAGTCTAAGTGTTTGTGCTCACTTTTACCAGAACTCTGGAAACCTCTGTTAATCCAGGTCTCAGGGCTCATCCAAAGTACAGTCCTGAACCAGCTGTGGCCAAGTGTTCCTGTGTTGTTGGCTGACCTCTGCCTCAGGCTTCAGAGGCACTGGAGGGGCAGTGTTGGCCTTCAGGTGGCAGCCATTCCAGGTCCCCTACCATACCAGATAGCGAGTCTTCCACAGATGCCTGGCATCTCAAAAACAGAAGCTTGGGTATTTCAAAGATTGGGATGCCACTCTAGAGTCATGATGAGTTGATTACGTGAGACCATACAAGTTAACTAATGTCTGTATGACTGTTTTCTTTATTTGAAAGTGAGTAATGAGATCATCTCAGGAGTGGTTGCTGAGAATAAAATCACTGATTAACATAAATGATAGGACTGTACAGAGCATGGGCTTAATATTCTGGGTCCAGTGCAAATAGCTGGGAGAGTTCAAAACAAAACCAATAAAAGCAACAGGAATACAAACAACAACAATTGTTTAAAACCCTTTTGAGTGCTGAGATTACTGGCATGTACCAACTGTGGCTAACTTTTTTTTTGTTTTTATAATTAACAACCAAACATACAAACAAACTAACATCCCTATTCCAATTCCAGCAGTTTGCATCAGAGAGAGCTGTGTGACACTGCATGCTGCTTCCTTTCCTCAGATAGCTCAGGTCGTCAGTCCTATACCAGGTCAGCTGGACCTAAGACAGTGTAGTTGAACTACTTGCTGTCACGACATGATTCTACAACAATCCTTTTCTTGGTAAAATTGAGCCTCTATAGAGTAAGCCCCATGTTGTTGGAACCAGGACCCTTTAGGCCAGCAAACACACAAGCCACCCTTAGTGAAAGAGAAAAGGAAAAATCACATTGGAAAAAAATATGCGCCCTAATTGTAAGAAAAAGCCCTCATCTTTGAAGCCATCACCTATCTCCCCCTGATTTTTGAGCTCTGCATATTGATATTGTGTGGCTCAAGAAGGTAGTGAAATTCAGATGTTTTCTGAAAGAAGATATACATGATTTTTCACTCTTAAATCTGTGAGGTTAGGGGGCACAGGTTCAGCAAAGCCAGCATAAGAACACAAAAGCCAGAGATGATAATGCCAAAGGGACAGCATCCTGACCTTATAGACACATTAAAATTGAGGTTTCATCTCAATTCAGGTCATTGCACTCCCAGCCCTACCTTCTGAGTATTATATTTGCTGTGAGTACAGTATGACGTTACAACCTGCAACACCCTCATTTCTCAACTTAGCAATTCTGGAAGACAGATATTTGAGAAGTAATTGCTATGAGGCTACAATGCAGTAATGTACAGTCCAGGATGACCACTACTCTCTGTTGCCCATTAAATTGTCTGGATGTATTTGAGAATGGGAGCATGTGCAGGATAATGTTTTGAAGAAGGCACAGCAAGTTAACCATTTATATTTGCCCTGTAGATGATTCCATATGTTCAAAAGAGTAGGGAGTTTTCTTTGTAAAAGATAGGGTTGTAAACCAGAGATTTTGTGAAACTCATGTATATATATATATATATATATATATATATATATGAAAAAATGCCCTCTGTCAAGGAATACACGGTTAGAAAATATTGTCCATGTTTTGTACAATTAAACCTATAGGAGAAAGATATTTGCCTCTGTGAGACAGGAAAACCCTGGGAAATTGGAGTGTATGTCACATGAATTGACACAGCTGGTATATTTACTGTTGTGAAACATCTACTACATCCACAGTCCCTAGAGATTTGGGTGCTAACAAAATCTCTTAAGCATGTCACAGTCCTAACCAACGTTCCCCCTCAAAAGCACATGACATCTAATGAAGCAGTAGAATTCTCCAGCTTTGGAAGGAGAGGTTGCCAAAGGGGATCACACGGGTCCATGAGAAGCTCCAGGAGAGGCACCCCAGAAAAGGACCAAGCTGGGCAGAACTAGTTAACAGGTAGGTCATGGCAGTTGCTAGTGACATCATCAGTAATGCCTTCCTTGGAGAATCTCTTGTATCTAGGATAGAACTAGAATCCTCTGCGTTGTCACCTGTGTTGTGGTGACAGCAACTGCCTGTGGTTCATCCCTTCTGTTTGCTCTGGGTTCACCAGCAGGAATGTTTTCCTGGCTGCTCAGGCTATTTCAGAAAGAGACTGGCGATGAAGGAGAGACCAGACCAACAGAGAAGGAAGAGGGAATCCTTTCTCATGAAAAAGGAAGAAGGAAATCATTCTGGAGAAGGCACAGTGAGTCCTGGGCAGAGTTGGGGAACTTCCTGGTAGAGGTAGGCTTGAGCTGGGCCTTCCAGGAGTAGGTCTTAAAAGCTGAAGCCTTGGACTTTGTCAATGTCAGAAAAAGAGTCAAGAATTTCTGATGATTAGTTTGACAGAGCCAGAAATTGACAAACCTGCAGCTACTTTTCTGGGAGCTATTTAATTTCATTTTGAGTGGCAAAAAATGTCAGGAGTGGGCACTATGAGAATAACAGTGTGTCCTTTCATGGAAGGGAGTTGAAGCACTTCATCTTCCAGATTACTGTAGGTAACTTGAATCTCTGATGAAAGGAACAGAGAAGGATGCTCCCCTGGTCATGTCATGTGGTGAGGACTCAGACACATTGGATTTGAAGACACACGATTAATTAGTGCTTGATAGTGCTAAGCACTATGAACTTCAGGATTTCCCTGCGTCCCATCTGATATGACCTGACAATGTTCCCCATATCTTTATTTCTGAGGCAGCTTATACATTTCAAGGCAACCGGGCCTGTAACAGGGAGTGTGGCATATGTCTGACAATGGTGGTTAGGAAGAGGAACATAGCTTAGCAAACCAGCTGGAAGATAGCTTTTCTGCTCTTTTAGGAATTCACTGTCTTTATCTTTTCTCTCCCTCCATCTTCTTCTTGGGACTCAGAATGGTCTCCCCTGCCCCTGGGCCATCAAGTATGCAAATTCTTTTGTGTTTACCTATCTGCAGGGTCTGCTAGAAATACTTCAACCCAAAATTCCAAAATGACCAAGAAGAGATCAAAAATAAATGAACTAGAAGAACTGAAATTGGATATGAGGAAGATCAGCAATGACATGGAGGAAATGTGTGGAATCCTGAACCTTTACATGTATGAGGATTTGAACTACAGGTAGGAATTATGCCCAGTACACTGTTGACTGTATTGTGCCATCTGTTAACCCAATTTCCTTCCATGAATGGAGTGCGTCATCTCCCATCATTCAATTAAGTAGCCCTGACAGGTGTTTAATTGTTGGATAAACAAGGTGCTGTGTGTTTATTATCATCTTCTTTTGTACTTGACCTTGGGGTTTTTGCATTCTGATTGTTGCTGTGAACAGCTTGAATGTCCTGCTCACACTTACTGTTTCTCAGTGTGTGAATGCAATGCCTGCAGGCTTCAAGGCTTTACTCTGATATTGTTCATTATATTCTGAGAGATGGCACCTGTCTGGATTTATTTGGCATTCTAATTGTGTCTGTGTGTGTGAACATAGTTGCATGTGTTTTGTTCAGGACTGGGGCTCTGGGACCTTTGATGGGGTCTGAGGATTTGTGTGATGCACAGTTTGCAGGTCCTGTTAGTGTTGAGTCCATAGAGGTCCAAAGTGATCACCAGGGAAGTTTGCTCCTGGTGTTTCCTTGTTGTCACACAGGAATCTCCTGGAGGAGATGCGATAAAGCCTTTCTCCTGTAAATACTAGTTGTGTCCTCTGGGAATTCACATAACAACAGGAACCAAGAAATGAGAATCCCTGCCTTAAAAATAAGAGGAAAGTCATTACAGATATCTACTGGACCCTTGCCTGTGGCACAGTGTAGTGTAAAATTGTCATAGAAGTACTCTATTCCTACATGCTTGCCCGGGAAGCCCTTGAAGGTCAGCTAGCTCCATTTGGTCTCCTGGCTCTGCTGTCCTCTGCCCAGGATAGTAAGTTTAATTAGCACCTAGGGGACCCAGTTTGAATGAGCCAGGATGTGGCATGCACTTGGCTTGGGTAGTACATGATATAGCCTGTTTGCACATGATTATTGATTCCTTAATTCAGCATATTATTTGCTTCTTGGGCCATGCCACAGGATGAACACTGAATTCAACATCATTAAATCACAACATGAGAAGACAATGTTGGATATGAATAAAATGATCCAGTCCATAATTGGTTCCATGCAGTACTCCAAGGAACTGATAGAAGATAACTATTCCTACAGGTGAGTCAGTGACACAAATGAGACCCCCAGAACTAGGCAGGGAATGCTTCTGTCCTTTTAGGACTTTGAACAAAAGCAAGGGTTCTGGTTTTATGCTATCTGTTTTTATCCAGGAACCCTGCCCTGAGGCAAGGGTCTTGGATTTGTACCTCTTGGACACACGTGTCCTAAGTGTGAAGAGTGTCCAAGACCCTCCAATCTTTATTCTTCCAAATTCAAGATCCTCTAAATAGAAAACTTTTCCACCACGCTGGGAATATCCAGGAACCCTGAACCTCTGGGTTTCTGACCACAGATTAAAAGATCTAGGATTCCCAACAAAAATGTAAAGATTGCACACCTGTTTGGTTGTCTCACCTCTCTCAGAGGGGCTAAGCCCTCTCCCTGCTGAAGGTTTTATGGTAGCACAGACCTATAATCAACCATGAGGAACATTTCCTCTTCTGTGATGTATATGGTGTACTCTTGGTGTCAGGGTTTTTAGAAGTTTGTTGAGTCCTGTGGAATATGGGTGGTATCTTGATATGACCTGCCTCTGTTTGTTGCTGCTATGTAACTGTGGACTCTTCTGGGGGCTGTCTGGGAATCAGGGCCCTTGCAGGGATCATAGGACTTGTAGGAGTGGCAAGCCAATGGAATCTGGCTGGGAATCACCAATTTTTCTTTGTGGATCAGCATTAAGGAGGACCACCTCCTCCGTGAGTGCACTCAACTCAACGAAAACGTAAGGATATTACTGAATGAGAACAGAAGGCTGCTGGTGGAGCAGGCTGGCCATAAGTGTCCTGTGGGGAAGAAAAGAGGTTCTCTGAGGAGGCCAGCAAGAACATCTGTGTCCCAAGTGCCAAGGAACAGCAGGTAGGATGATGTGTATCAGAGGCAGATTGCCCTCATGTCTAACCATAAACATAGACAATCCAATATCACAGTCCACCAACTTCTCCAGGCACTCACCTATGTCTCCTCCAAGTGTTTGTTTATGTGATCATCTACAGGACTCTCTGTGGAGGTAGCCTGGTTCAAGAAACTGCATATTTGGCATGCAAATGTTCCTGCTCTGCTATAATCACTAGGGAGATAGGTTGATTAGACATCACAACACTATATGCCTTAAGTTTGAAGGGTGCTGTGTTGGAGCCCTTCTTGAGAATAGCAAGAGCTTTGAGGGAAGAAGTAAAGGCCTGTAGCTCATTTGCTTTACAGGGATCTTGTGAGATTCTAGGTAGGAAATAGTTTGCAGGGATGACAGCCTAGTTTAATTGACAAATAAGTGGATTTCATTACTGTCTTTTGGCGGCTTTTCTATTCCCCCCTTTTCTGCTCTATCTCAAAATGGTCTCTTCAGGCTTCATATATCTTGGTTCACACTGAGAGAGCCTGAGTAGCAGCTTGTCAGTTCAATTTTCTTTGAGTGCTGTTGGAGTGGTCATTCCTGGGCCTTAGAGTCTGGAGTTGGCTGGATGACCAGAGATGATAGAAAGGCTTCACACAGGCTCAGGTTTGGTGTGTGATTTCTGAGGCTTCATGAAAAAATTTCTTAATATATGCCCCCAAATTGGACCATTGTTAGATGTTTCCCTCCCCCCCCTCCCCCAGACAGGGTTTCTCTGTTCACACTGGCTGTCCTGGAACTCACTCTGTATACCCGGCTGGCCTCAAACTCAGAAATCTGCCTGCCTCTGCCTCCCAAGTGCTGGGATTAAAGGAGTGTGCCACTATGACCCCGCTTCTCTCGTGCTTTTTCTTCCTCTAAAATAATCGCAGAGTCCTTGGGTCTCTCTTGAAACATTACCTCTGCATAGTCTGAATTATCTTGGTCCTGAACCATAACAGATACCTCATTGTTTTCTGCTCAGTTATGATTTTATGTGAATAAGTATGCCTGTGCTTGTGTGTGTGTCTGTGACTGTGTGTCTGTGTGTTTCTTTTTGTGTATGCATGGTTTTTCAGACCTGTGTCTCAATCAGCCTCAGTGGGGGTTGGGAGAAATGAGGACCTTGAGACAGTACTGGTAGTATAAAATTGGTTATGTCTGTTAGAAGCCATGTTCATAAAGTGGAAAAGAAGTCCTCTTTGACCCAGTGCTTCCAGAACAAGGAGGAGTTATCCACAGAGTCTAGGGTGCTCAGGGTTGTAGTGGTCCTCAGAGCAGCCCTGAAGGGAGAAGTTATCCTGATGTCCATCTGCTGAAGGATGAAAAGGCCCTGTGTGGTGCAGCCCTTCCATGAACTCAGTGTGAGATAATCCATGCAAGCATTTGTCCTTCAACTAGTCAGCCTTATCCTACTCAAAATAGACCTGACACAGTCACATTCTGGGGAGAAAACGTTTCTTTTGGATCCTGGTTGTAGACAGTTCCTATTACTCTGGGCTCATGCCTTTGGACACCAAGTCAGTTAGGTGATGGAAAAGGGAGATCCTATTGGAAGAAATTGTTTACTTTAGGACAAGTCTGAAACAGGGAACAAGAACAAGAGGCTGGTCCACCACCAACATGTGAGCCTAGGCTGGGAAACAAACCTATTCTACACAGCCTTGGGAACTTGTTGAGCCAGATAGGATAATAGTACAAGAACCCTGATTCCCAGACCGGTTTATGAGTGGAAAGCATATCACTGACTGCGCTGCCTATATGCTATGCTCACTAAGTACCTTTCTCATTCAAGATTTGTTTTTTTATTCCTGCAAAGTATCCTGGGAGATTTTTATGTTTGTATTAACCACGAAACTAAAAAAGTCACTGCAAAACAATATGCTTGTATTGCATAAACACAAATATTATGTGTGTTTGAGAGTGTGCCCTGCAATAGTCATAGATGTACAGGGGTGTTGTTCTGTTTCTTCATGACAATCACTTTTAAGGTTCATTGCCCAGCCTTGGTAATATTTTTATTTAGCACACTCTTGCAGGTTCTAGGAACCATGAATTACCCATGGGTATTGTGTTGTATGGTGTCTCTGGTTATTTGCAGATAGAGGACTGACAAGAGGAACCCTGTGAGGTTCCTGACTGGAGAAATAATCATAGCCTTCACTTCAGTTCAGGGCACGCTCCCACCCCATAAGGAATCCACATGGTTTCTAGGTTGCACACATCTCTCTTGAACTCACATTCAAACATTGCTACAATGTTATTACTCAATATAATATACCCGCACAACTGGGGAAATGTGGTGTTTTTTAGAACTCCAGTATAATGTGTAGTTGACCGTTCAGTTTCTAGCAGTTTTTAATAGGTGAGAAACAATTCCAAGCTCAGGTGCTCTATGGCACTTGGGATGCACGTTTTGATCTTAGTTGATAGGACATGTTGGTTTGTCCAGCTGAATAGAGCTGTTCTGGGAGAGACAGCTCAATTTACAAATGCTTAACCGGCCTTTGTTTCTTTCTTCCCTAAGTGTGAAATAGTCCAACAGAAAGCAGAACATGGCACAGACCACGACATGATCTCCCTCAAAGAGAAGTGCTGGAGGAGGAGCACTGAGTGTGCACAGGAAATACACCACTGTTGCCTCTCATCCCTAATAACCATGGCTGTAATGGGCTGTATGCTCCTCCTTTATTTTGTTTCTTTGGTATGAACAGGCCTTAATTTCATCTAGCCTCTGGCCCAGGAAGAGTGCACATTTAAAGGGACTCAGAGAAATGCTGAGACACATCAAGAGCTGCTGGGCATCCAGGAAGAATCTGAGTCCAAATTTATCTTTTCCTGATGGGTCATCATCAATAATTACATGGAGATCAGTCAACAAAATTGTAAAACCTTGGATCCAAGTCTACAACATGTGTTCTGCTTTGACTTGGGAGGCCATATCCTTCAGACCCACACTCCAAAAGGAGAGTGTTGCTTAAATTTCTCCTGCAAAGATTGTTACCTCCAGGAACTACTTTTCTACTAAGTTGCCAAGGACAGCCACAGGCTGTAAGGCTGTGCTACAAAATGAGCAGACTAAGAATTTTGCTTTGCACAATTTTTGTGGTTTGATTTCGGTTTGAGTTTTGATTAGTTTAGTTATTTGGTTTTTCTTGTTTTCGTTCAAAATGTTGTTATTTATTGGTTATTTATTGTTCTTTTAATTAAGTTGATATTTTGATAAGGTTATACACAGTACATATTGACTGTCAGCTTTCAGTTACAATTGAGTACATTGCATTTTTTCTTATGACTAACACAGTGATCTCCAACTCTTCACTCTAAGAGCCTTGTTATTTCAGGTGTGATCATGAAAGCCCACAGATATCAGACCCAGATGGATCTCTGCACTCTTCATGGGACTTGGGCTCCATAGTTTCTTCTGAGCCAGACTGAACTACAAAGTCCTTCATACATTCACTATGGAGAGTTTGTCCAACTGTCTGGATAGGAACTTAATGATGGAAAATTTACCCATGCTGCATCGTTGCTGTCAAATATTTAGCTACTGTGAAAATACTGTGGATGATGGTGTTGAACGCATTAATGGCAAATACATCAGTATTTCTGTAATAGCTCTCATTAAATCAAAGCATAATCTAAGGGAATAAAAAGCTGTCAGAAAACACAGCAGTGTATGCTTCTGCGTTCCTTCAAATATACAATCACTGGTAATTGCAAGTAGAGATAATAAATTCCAAAATCTTTTTGGGGATATATTTCTGTCGGGCCCTTCAATGTTCATTTTATTACTTTATGATTCACCTGTGTCTGCCAAAAACATCATTCAAAAACAATGAAGATTGTAATTAGGTATCATCCTATAAAATCCTAACAAATGCCTTTTTTATTTGATATTTTCTTTACTTACATTTCAAATGCTAAACCCTTTCCTAGTTTCCCCTCTGAAGATCCCCTGTTTACTACACCAACCCCTGCTCCCCAACCCACCCACTCCCTTCCTCCTGGCCTTGGCATGCCCCTCTACTGGGGCATAGAACATTCATAGGACCAAAGACTCTCCTCCCAGTGATGACCAACCAGGCCATCCTCCTCTACACATTTACCTAGAGCAATGAGATCCATCATGTGTTTTCTTTGTTTGGTGGTTTAGTCCAAGTGATCTCTGGAGGTACTGGTTAGTTCATATTGTTGTTCCTCTTATGGGGCTCTAAACCCTTCAGCTCCATAGGTCCTCTCTCTAGCTCCTTCACTGGGGACCCTGTGCTCCGACCATTTGATGGCTGTGAGTATGTACTTCTGTATTTGTCAGGCACTGGCAGAACCTCTCAGTTCGCAGCTATATCAGGCTCTTGTCAGCAATCTCTTGTTGGCATCTGTAGTAGTGTCTGGTTTTTCTGGTTGTTTATGAGATGGATCCCCAGGTGAAGCAGTCTCTGGATGGTCATTCCTTCAGTCTCTGCTTCACATTATGTTGCTGTCACTCCTTCCATGGGTATTTTGTTCCTCATTCTAATAAGGATCAAAGTATCCTCACTTTGGTCTTCCTTTTTCTTGAGTTTTGTATGCTTTGCTATTTGTATCTTGGGTATTCCAAGGTTCTGGGCTAATATCCCCTTATCAGCAAGTACATGTCATATGTGTTCTTTTGTGATTGGATTACCTTACTCAGGATGATATCCTACAGATCCATCCATTTGTCTAAAAATATCATGAATTCATTCTTTTTAATAGCTGACTAGTTCTTCATTGTACAAATGTACCGTATTTTCTGTATCCATTTCTCTGTTGATGGACATCTTGGTTCTTTCCAGCTACTGGCTATCATGATTAAGGCTGCTATGAACATAATGGAGCTAGTGCAGATTCAAGGCAATTTATATACTACATAGCCTATAAATCATCGTTGTTACCTGACTTGAAAGGGACACAGCAAGTCAGACTCAACTGTCATTTGGGGACAATAAGTCTTGAGAGTAACTTTTAGGATTTTTCAAGTTTAAGACAAGCTTAAGTAGAGGACCAAAAGAGGAACGTGGCTGTTATCAGTCTGCAATTAGTTGACCCCTAGAAATGTTGTTATTAGTTAAGTGCTATATGCCTCTACAAATCCTAGTGTAAGTGGTCAGATTAACCCTGCAATTGAAAACATTACCAAACCAGGAATGTGCTATGCTGAGCACTCACAGAGAGTTATGAGGAGCTGCCTTAGGCTCTTTTTTACAGCAAGTAAAAATAGACAAAGAGATCAAATATCCTAATACCACAAGATGATAAAACTGACAACTGTAGATTGCACTGAGTATCAGCGAGTTTAGATTCTTGTGCATCTACAGATTGTCATGCAACATCTGCATCAGGGACAATACATAAGGAGGTGGCTGCTCAGTGGCATGACAAACAACCAAGAAGAGCCATAGCCTCTACCCCTCTGATCTGGATGATGAGACTTAAAAGTCTTAGTTTGTCAACACCTCTCTCAGGACTGCTGGCATCATTTCTTGCATATGTTTACTCTAGCACTTGTCTACCTTAGGTACAAACACAATGGACAGTCCCACAGCCCACAGAGGAGGCTCCACTACCACGCACTCACTCTATCACGACCAGGATCTTAGGATCCCAGGATCCCAGAATCCCAGGAGTTAGTCACACAAGAATCTTAGAGTCTCACAGGCAACTTGACTCCCAGGAACTGCGACACACCCAGAATCTCAGGGTCACAGGATCCCGGAATTTTACACCTGTATCCTTAGAGCTTTAATGATCAAGGACAAGGATGCAGCTGGGACTGAGGGTGTGAAGAAGATGCAGGACATGTTCAACGCTGAGATCCTGTTGTCTAGACATTCTTAAGCTCTGCAGATGTGGGCTCACAGATGCATCTTTGCACTCAAATGACATATACTGTTTTTAAAATTAGAATTACCTTCAATCTTGCTGTTTCCTTAGAGAAGTGAGGTAGGATTTCTTCCTTGGGGAAACAATTTTTCCATGCTTTCTTAAGCACTTCACTTTTACTTTGAAATCTTTTGAAATGACTTCCTGAAGGTGCACAAACTATGATTCACTAGGCTCATGGTGAATCTCATTCAAAGTCTTGTCAGCAGACTGATCTAAGAGTAGGGACTAGATGTCATTGTCATAATTCTGTTCAGGTTTGTACTTTAAACTTTTGCTGAATATGTGCTCGCGGAAAGTTTTTTTTTTTCCCCAGAGGTCTTGTTTTCAAAATAACTCTGTCTTTACATATTACAATGTATGGATTAAGAAAAAGGGGCAACTACTTACTAATTCTCAGTTAAATATCTTCTTATGTGTTCCTGTACTCACACAATCACTAGAAATTGTTTATCAGTCCAAATCATTTATTTTAGTAGAGTAGACTATAACCATGAACCAATATACTTAGTTTACTATTGATGACTGTGTTGATTACAATAAATACATGAATGATAGGACTGTACAGAGTATGGGCTTAATTTTCTGAATCCAGTGCAAATAGCTGGGAGAGTTCAAACTAAAATTATTAGAAACAGCAGGAATACTAACAAATCCCAAAGATCCAATGTTCTCCTCAAGTCTAAGTGTTTGTTCTCATTTTTACCAGAACTCTGGAGACCTCTGTTCATCCAGGTGTCAGGTCTCACCCAAAATACAGACCTGAACCAGCTGTGGCCAAGTTTTCCTGTGTTATTGGATGACCTCTGCCTCAAGCTTCAGAGACCCTGGAGGGGCAGCCTTGGCCTTCAGGTGGCAGCCATTCCAGGTCCTCTGTCAGCTAATGGAGTCTTCCAAAGAGGTCTGTCATCTCAAAAATAGAAGCTTGGGTATTCCAAAGATTGTGATGCCACTCTACAGTCATGATGAGTTGGTTACGTGAGATCATACAAGTTAACTAATGTCTGTATGACTGTTTCCTTATTTGAAAGTGAGTAATGAGATCATCTGAGGAGTGGTTGCTAAGAATAAAATCACTGATTAACATGAATGATAGGACTGTACAGAGCATGGGCTTAATTTTCTGCCTCCAGTGCAAATAGCTGGGAGAGTTGAAAACAAAACCAATAGAAACATCAGGAATACTAACTACAACAACTTTTTAAAAACCTTCTGAGTGCTAGGATTGCAGGCATGTACCAACTCTGCCTTATAATAAACAAACAAACAAACAAACAAACAAACATCCCTATTCCAGTTCTAGCAGTTGCCTCAGAGAGAGCTGTGTGACACTGCATACTGCTTCCTTTCCCCAGATAGCTCAGGTCTTCAGTTCTCTACCAGGTCTGCTGGACCTAAGATACTGTAGTTGAACTTCTTGGTACCATGGTATGATTCTGCAACAATCCTTTTCTTGGTAAAATTGAGCCTGTATAGAGTAAGCCCCTTGTTGGTGGATCCAGGACCCTTTAGGCCAGCAAACACAGGAGGATATGTGGAGATAAGGTGTGGAACAGAGAATGAAGCTAAAGCCATCCTGAGCCTTCCCCACCTGGAGATACATCCCACATACAGACACCAAGGCCAGACACTATGGAAGATGCCAATAAGTGCTTTCTGACAGGAGCCTGCTACAGTTGTCTACTCAGAGGCTCCACCTGAGAGTGACAAATACCAAGGCACACTTTTGCAGCCCCTCTTTGGAATGAGCATAGAGTCCCCAGTGGAAGAGTTGGAGAAAGGACTGAATGAGCTATAGGGGGTTGCAACCATAGGAAGAAAAACAATACCAACCAACCATATCCCCTAGATATCCCAGGGACTAAACCACCAATCACACATGGAGTGGCCCATGGCTCTAGGCACATGTGTGCCAGATGACAGCCTTGTTGGACATCAATGGGAGGAAAGGCCCTTGGTCCTTTAAAAGCTCCATGCCCCAGTGTATAGGAATGCTAGGCTAGCAAGAGAGCACTGTGTGGTGGAGCACCCTCATAGAAGCAGTTCGAAGGGGCATGAGGTAAGTGGGTTTTAGGCAGAAAACCGGAAAAATAGCTAACATTTGAAATGTAAGATTAAAGTGTTTTAAAATAGAAAAAGAAATGATTTGAAGACCGAGAAATTAAACTAGACTTATGGACACTTGATCATGGACAAAGTCATGAATATGCAATGCAAAAAGAAACATCTTCAATAAATGTCGCTGGTCTAACTTGGAGTAAGTATGTAGAAAAATGAAAGTAGATGCATGTTTGTCACCTGGCACAATACTCAAGGCCAGGTGGATTAAAGAACTCAACATAAAACCAGATTCACTGAATCTAACTGAAGAGAAAGCAGGAAAGACCGTCAAACTCATGGGAATGGGGATAAAAGTCATAAAAAGAAGTCCAATAGCTCAGACTCTAACATCAAAATTTATAAATGGGCCACAAGAAACTGAAAAGCTTCTATAAGACAAAGGGCATAGCCAATAGGACAAATTGGCAAACTACACATTAGGAAAAAAACGTTCACCAACAATGTCAAGGTCTGCCTGATCTACAGTCAGAACTATGAAGCTCAACCCTATCTCAGAAAAGCAAAGCTAAACAAAAATAAAAATAAATGTTTGTCAGGAAATCACTAGGTAGAAAAGTAATCTCGTCTGTCTGAAATGCCCAAACGTGGTGGTGTGTGCTGTAGATTCAGCTACTCAGGAAACTGAGGCAGGAGGATTGTTTGAGGTCAGGGATTAGGTGGGAAGAACATAACAGACCCTGTCTCCTTATAAAAATAATTCAAATAACCCAAAAAACACCCACATCTGTAAAACAAAAAGCCCCAGATTGAGAAATAAGTGCAGAGGTATGTGTGTGAGAGAGAGAGAGAGAGAGAGACAGAGACAGAGACAGACAGACAGACAGACAGACAGACAGACAGACAGAGACAGAGAGAGAGAGAGACAGAGACAGAGAGGTGGTGCTAGCCCAGGGGAGCTTAGAAAGAGTGACCTTCTTTATTTCAGCTCCTAGAATGATAGTTTTACCCCATGGCCATCACATTCTTTTGAGAACATTTTCTGTACCACACATCACCACTTTCAAAATCTTTTTTAAACAGGAGGATCTTATAATGCTTCTGTAAGCATGGAGTTTCTGCTGCTTCCCAATTTTAATGTTTCGCATATCACGTGTTTAGAATGCACTGAAAGCCTCAGCTTTGTCAACCACGATGTCAGTGGTTCTTTCTCAACCTGTGGGTCACAACCCCTGTACAGGATACCTTGCATATCAGATATTTACATTAAGACTCACAACGGTAGCAAAATTACAGTTAAGAAGTAGCAATGGAAATAATTTTATGGTTCAGGTCATGAGGAACTGTATGAAAGAGTCACAATTATGAAGGAGGAGAACCAGTGCTCTGGCCAATCATATCTGACTCTGTCTGTTTCCAGAGCAAGGCGGGTGCTTTGTAAATGTGTGCCTGTGTCATTCTGCCCACTTTCTCCATTTCTCTCCTGGGTTTAATTCTGTGTACTGTTCTTTTTCTTATGTTCTTCACACTCTGTCTCAGGCTTTGTTTTGGTAAAGTATGGACAGGCGACTGTGATCTAAGAAGGTTGTTGATCAGGCAATACATTCAGTAAGGGCACACCATGTGGTCTCCCAGACATTCTCACAGCACTGCTGAGGGATGAAGTAGATGTTCTCTTCACATCCACCATAACAACCCCAGAGGGTACCATGATGACACTCTCTCCTGTAAGGCCCACAGAGAAACTGAGATTTCAACTGAATGACAGCTGCCACTCAGGGGATCCAAGTGAGACACTACTAGTTCTGGGTAACATAGGCACAAAGGTGCAAGTAGTTTTTATTCCCTTGGCTTTTTGAGGCAATGTCTCTCAAAGGCCTTGAACCCCTGATCCTTCCCACCCTTTCAATTGATTTCTGAAGACTGAATAAGTATCAGGGATTTTGAATTACCTTTTCCTTAAACTGGGTTCTCTTGCAGAACTCGGGCTATGTTGTGTTTTATTTTGTTTTTCGTTTTCACTTCCACAGATTTGGAATGTTTTGGGTTGAACAGTATGTTAGAATGCAAGGGAGGTCTATCAGTTCTTAGTGGCTTTAAAGATTGGAGGGGAATGATGAGCCTATTGTATAACAATGTTTGAAAACATGTTTAGATGGTTTCACAATGAATACATTATTGTGAGAACAGTGTTGATACCATGAGCCCCTGAATAATTCTTTTGTTATTACAGTGTATGTGGGTTTCCTCTTTCCCTTCCCTCCTCCATTTACCTCCATCTCTTCCTCCATCCACCCCTCCACCCCTCTCTCACTCCCTCTTTCCCCCTCTACATCCCTCCCTCCTTCCTTTCTTCCCTTCCTTACTTCTATGAGGTTATATAAAGGAGGAACAGAGCAAGGAGAAAGAGTGGAGGATGCAAAGAAAAGCGGTGATGTCACACCTCACATTTTACCTTGTGTTTATAAACTAGTATGTACATTATTCATGATGGTCTCTAGTTATATTTTTTATATTTTAATGTTCACAATTTTATTACAAACATCCTTAAAAAGGAGATACTATTAGTATGAATGCCTATGAAGTTGGCCGTGTTACCACATCCAAGTCATTAAAGAAACTACTAAGTATTTATGAACACTCAACATCAAAACTTTAAAAATCTAAGTATATAGTAGCCTCCAAAAAACCTCCAGCTTGCAGATGGTGGTGGAGTAACCATTACTGCATCACCAAGGAGGCAGGAGCAGGGAGATCTGTGTGAGCGTAAGCCTAGCTTGATGACAGAGAAACTGCTTCAAACAAACAAATGAACACATAAACAAACCCTGGGTGGAGGGGGAGCTACAGACTGTATTGAAAACTTCTTTCTCTACCAGAGTACTAGGGATTGAACTCAGGACCTTGTGAATATTAAGTTAGCACTGCAAGCACCCACTACTGAGCTACATCCTGATAACATTCAATAAAATCCATTCATACGTGTATACAATGTATCTTAGTTGTAGTCATTCCTTGTTCACTCCCTCTAGCATTACCACTATCACCTCCTGCCCCCAACAGGTCTCCCATACACTTGGACCTCCACACTTCCCTCAACAAGTCTCCTGTATTCCTCCCAACTTCATGTTGTTTCATAAAATCACCCACTAAGTCCAACTGGTGCTGCCTGTATATATGCATGCCTGCTGGGTCATACACAGGGGTGTGGGAAACCTGTCAATGCCTACCTTTCTCAAAGAAAAGTGGCTCTCTGTCCTTTAGCAGTTATCAGTTGCCATTAGCAACTCAGCAAGGGAAGGGGATGGGGTATTGAGAATCCCTCCCCCTCCACAGTGGAAAGTTTAACTCTCTGGATCTTGTGAAGGGCTTGCATGGGTAAACACAGCTGCTGTGAATGTCTGTGTGTAACAGCCATGGTGTGTTCAGAGGCCAGCCTCTCACAGTATTCTTCTCCATTCATCAGGTTTTTACACTCACTCTTTTCGTAGCTTCTTCAATACTGTTTCCTGAGCCTTGAAGTACGTAGGGATCCTATACAAAACAAAAAACTGTATGATATTTATAGAGAAGCCAGTGTCAAGCTGTACTTAAGTTTCACATTTCTAATGAAATAAGTAACTGGGCCTCCACAAATTCCATGGGAATCGCAGACTAACCATTTGGTTTTCCTCTGCCTCATTTTCTCCTCCTTCTCATCCTCCTCATCTTCATCCTCCTTGTCCTTACCCCGTCCCTCCTCCCTCTTCTTTTTCTCCTCCTTCCTCTTCTTGTTCTCCTCCTCCACTTTCTTCTTATTCTCCTTGTCCCCCTCCCCTCCTCCTCCTCCTCCTTCTTCTATATCCTCCTTCTCCTCTTCCTCCTCTGTCTTCTCTTCCTCCTCTTCTTCATCTATTCATTCTTCCTTGAGCCTCCTGGCCCACCAGGGCCCTTCTATCTTGCATCACCTCTGCCCTCTCAAGGCATGCAAAATCCTGTAGCTCATACTTCCTTTAGTTCAGCTGCCTTCTCTTCACATGGTGGTCTATCTTGGGCTGTCTGTTCAGACCACATCTCACCCAATTTCCTTGCTACATTCCCAGTGGACAAGCCCCGGGATCCACTCATGATCTTTGGACAATATTCAGAATGAAGCAGGAAGATAGCAAGCGGTAGTCTTTTGTGAGTATCTGAGTCTTCATTCTTCTTCCGTTCCTTTCTTATTTCCTTAAGAGGAACATAATTCTTCATCAGCTATCATAGCCTCAGAGCAAGCCTTGTCACTTGGAGCTGTATCTTCAGGTTTCACCTTTTCCTTTGCAGGCATGAAGGTCCTATCCAAGAACTCACCAAAGCTGACTGGAATCCAGGCATTTCTTTCTGTTCTCCTGGAAGTCTGCAGGAAGACAGCTCCTGGGCCTTTTCTTCCTCCAGGCACCCAAGTCTCCTTTACCCAAGGAGACCCAGGGCAGGCAGGGGCAGTGGGGACTCTACCTGAGTGGGCTTTTTCCTGAGTCCAAACCAGATGCTTCCTTTCCTGACTATTGTCAGCTGGCTTCACTTTTCATACTATTTTAAGCTTTAATTATCTTTCTCTCCTTTGGAGCAAGAATTTTGGTAATAAAACAAGATACCAACTCTTATCTCAAGTTAGTAATAAAGTTGTTGCCTACTATCTAGAAATGTACCTGCCTTTTCTTTTTTCTTTCCTTTTCTCTTTTCTTTTCTTTTCTTTTCTTTTCTTTTCTTTTCTTTTCTTTTCTTTTCTTTTCTTTTCTTTTCTTTCCTTTTCCCTTTCCTTTCCTTTCCTTTCCTTTCCTTTCCTTTCCTTTCCTTTCCTTTCCTTTTCTTTTCTTTTCTTTTCTTTTCTTTTCTTTACTTTTCTTTTCTTTTCTTTTCTGTAAAACGTGGCATTTTACAGGTTGGGATGTAGCACCGTTGGTGGAGTGTTTACCTAGCTAGTATATACAAAGCCCTTGTTTCAATCCCTAGCACTGTGTAAGGTAGGTATGGTGTCTCATGTCTGCAATCTCAGAACTCTACAGGTAGACGTGTGGGAAGCAGAAATTCATCCTCAACATACAGTGAGTTTCAAGTTGGCCTGACCCAGAAGAACACAGTGGAAAAAAAAGCTGACGTCTTCTCTCTCTCTCTCTCTCTCTCTCTCTCTCTCTCTCTCTCTCTCTCTCTCTCTTGCTCTCTCTTTCTCTGTCTCTCTCTGTCATAATTTTTTGGTAGAGAGAAGGAAAGAGATGAACATGTATTAAGTTCCCTGCTATCTACCAAATTTGTATATTACTTGTTTGTTAATATATAACAAACATTAAATTGTATTCAGAACCATATTTTAATTATTATCTTTGTGTGCTTGGATCTCACGACAGTGATAGTGAGGTGCTTAACTACCGTTTCTGTGACAGTAAATTATTTAAGTTTACTCTCTCCCTCTACAGCACAACAGTGTGTAGTTTGTATGGTTCATTTGTTGTTGGCTTGTTGTTATTGATGTTGTTTGTGTTGCTGAGGCTAGAGTCTGGGCTTGTACATGTTGGGCAGGCAAATGCTCCACCACTGAGCCTCCAGCCACTTTGCTGGAGGTTTTTGTAGCTGTAGATTGCACTGAAGAAGTCTTTCAGCTTTTATATTTGGAAAAGATACCATGGTACGATACACAGCCACAACCAATGCACCAAGATAAATAACCAACCCAACAGAGCGACATTATGATGCAGTAGTTGTAAGACTCAATTTAAAAGATATATCACCTCATCCTTGGGTTTGCCTATGTTCTCATCTGTGAGATTAAAAATCTTTTGAAATATTGAATGAAGCCTCTCATCTATCATCTACTGCCATTAAATATCAAATCTTCACAGCTGAAGATATGGACCAGCCGATATCTGGAATTTTCCTCCCGTCATTCGAGAAAGAGTTCCTGACAAAGGACAAATTGTTTCTACTGGTTTCTTTCCTGGGATTTGATTTTGGATTGCATGTTCACTTTTAAAGATGCTTGTTGATCTCTTCGTGGACCAGAGATGGAGGAAACACTCCACTCTATTTATTTTTTCACCACAAGATTAATTCAGGTCAATCTCAGCTCTCAGGTTTGTTCTTGTAGTGGTTTTGAAGGTTTCAAAGGAAAGGTTGCTGCATGGATTGCTATGAAGCTGTGGATGTTTGCAAGTGAGTTAGAGAGTGACTTCTACAAGCAGATCAGATTGGTGGCCCTGGTCTTCTGGCTGTTAGGGGAACACCACTTTGGCCACTGATTCAAAGAATGTTCTGTTGAGAGCATTTGCTAAGGGGGTTCTGATGATGACAACTTGTTGATGTCAGGGAATTCCAGGGACATAAGCTCCCTGAATCACTGCTTTCATTGGAAAAGTAAATTTTGGCCAGAACAATTCTGTGCTGGCTAACTTTATGTCAACTAGGCACCAGCTGAAAGCATCTGAGAGGAGGGAAGCTCAATGGAGAAAATTCCTCCACAAGATCAGGCTGTTGCTATACCTATAGGACATTTTCTTAATTAGATTGGTGGATGCGGTCCCAGCCCATTGTGGGTGGGACCGTCACTTGCATGGTGGTCCTAGGTTCTATAAGAAATTAGGTTGAGCAAGCCATAAGGAACAAGCCAGTAAGCAGCATTCCCCAGTGGCCTCTGCATCAGCTCCTGTCTCCAGATTTCTATACTGTTTGAGTTCCTGTCCAGATTCCTTCCATGATGAGTTGTGATGTGGAAGTATAAGCCAAATAAACTTTTCTTCCCAAGTTACTTTGGTTATGATATTGCAGCAATAGAAGCTTAATATAACAAATTTCAATTAAAATTTCATTTAACATACCAACTATTAAATCTATTAGGATGTATGTTGGCACATGATAGCAAGTAGGACTCTAAATGTTAATTTCTATGATAAGGGTTTGTTATCCCCAAGCACCAAGGAAGTGCAAATCAACCACAGTGACATTCTGCCTCATACTTCAGACCTGTGAGCACAGATATCAAAAACAGGGCAGAGAGATCAGGCCCTGCTGACAGCATACAGTAAAGGCATCATTCTGTGTCTCTGCCTTCCCTCTGGGGTTTAGGAATGCCACCAATGTGCCACTTGGGGAAGGCAAAACTCAGGGATATTAGGCTGTGTTTCTTCCTAGCCCCTGGGGTGCTGAGCCACATTGCTCAGGGAAGGCTGAAACACAGTCACAGATAGGGGGCCAAGCCTGTGTTTTTCTGGGTGAAAAGAGCAGGGTTGGGGGGAGGGGGAATCCAGTGGAGGCTGTGGTTCTCAAAGTCCTGGGAACCCAGAAGCTCCTGGGAACCATGAGGAGTTGAAAATGGTGGTCCCAATCCTCCTGTGTACCCAGACACCACTGGGGACGTCAAGGAGTTGGGGATAGGAATGTTTGGTTTTTTGTTTGTTTGTTTATTATAAAAGCATACAAAAGTTAGCGAGAGTTGGTACATGCCTGTGTTTCTGCACTCAGGTTTTTAAAAAATTGTTGTTGTTAGTATTCTTGTTGTTTCTATTGGTTTTGTTTTGAACTCTCCCAGCTCTTTGCACTGGACCCAGAAAATTAAGCCCATGCTCTGTACAGACCTATCATTCACGTTAATCAGTGATTTTATTCTTAGCAACCACTCCTCAGATGATGTCATTACTCACTTTCAAATAAGGAAAACAGTCATACAGACATTAGTTAACTTGTATGGTCTCATGTAACCAACTCATCATGACTGTAGAGTGGCATCACAATCTTTGGAATACCCAAGCTTCTATTTTTGAGATGACAGGACTCTGTGGAAGACTCCATTAGCTGACAGAGGGCCTGGAATGGCTGCCACCTGAAGGCCAAGGCTGCCCCTCCAGTGTCTCTGAAGCTTGAGGCAGAACAGGAACACTTGGCCACAGCTGGTTCAGGTCTGTATTTTCGATGAGACCTGAGACCTGGATGAACAGAATTCTCCTGAGTTCTGGTAAAGGTGAGAACAAACACTTAGACTTGAGGAGAATGATGGACCTTTGGGATGCAAGTCTTTCTTTTTTATTTATCTTTGCTTTGTACATAGTTTATATCAAAATCAACTTGTTCTATACTCCAGAACTTACTTAATCAGTCTGACAGAAAATTTGCACCCTCTGACAAACATCACTCCATCCCTCTTCTACCTTTTTCCCTGGACCATCATTCTCAGAGATGAGCCATTCTGAGGGAATCCTAATAGCCCCAAAGGTAGTCATCTTTGGCACTTGATCTTTAGGAAAGTAGGCAGAGTTCTGCCCCAGGTGAAAGCAGATGTTCCTCTTGGCCTCCAACTTGTCTGGAATCCTTTGGTCTTACTTCTCCCTTCTCATCTTATTTGGACCTAGATCCCAATATTTCCACACAGAACAGAGGCTGAAGATTCTTAACGATACCTTGTGGTTTATTGTTTCTGTTTTAAACACTAGGTAGAAACTCCCATGACCTCCCAAGACAAAATGATTTACAATTTGAAAGTCAGTGACCAAATGCCCTATTGTCTCCTCCCTGGAGAAATCATGATTAAAAATTAATAATAATCCACGGTGGTAGAATGTTGCTTTGTTTGTTTGTCCGTTTATTTGTTTGGGGGTGGTGGGTTTTTTATTTTGTTCTGTTTTTTTGAGACAAGGTCTTTCAGTGTAACCCTGGATGTCCGGGGAACTTACAACATAAAGCAGGAAGGCTACAACCTCAGAGAGATCCACCTGCCTCTGCCTCCCAAGTGGTGGGATTAAAGTCGTACACAAGCATATCAGATAATAATGTTTTAATTGCCTAAACTATATCTCATAAAGCAAAGAAAAACAGAAGTCAAAATTGCCTCACTGTAAAGCTACTTTCATGATTAATTAAAAGCAAGGTACTCATCAGCTGACTGTGTTCTGTGTTTGCTAAATTTAGAGAACAACATATAGCCATTCAGAATTAACAATGAATATACATGAATGTAAAACAAAATAAGAAATCCAATACTTAGTCAGGAGACATTTTTGACACACAAAGCTTTCTGACCTTGGCTGAGATGATTCTTTTATTGTTTTTTTTTTTTTTTTTTTGGTTTTTGTTTATTTGTTTGTTTGTTTGTTTCTTTTTGTTTGTTTGTTTGGGTTTTTTTTTTTTTGGTATTTTGGTTTTTTGGTTTTTTTCTGAGACAGTGTTTCTCTATGTAGCCCTGGCTGTACTGGAGCTCACTCTGTAGACCAGGCTGGCCTCGAACTCAGAAATCTGCCTGCCTCTGCCTCTCAAGTGCTGGGATTAAAGGCATGCACCACCACTACTAAGCAGGCTGAGATAATTCAATGGCTGAAAGTCATGGAGACAGTTCTCATCCGAGTGTACCACCATATGACTGACCATTATCCATGCCAGCTTGAAAGTAGAGCAACAATCTCCAGCCATTGAGGCATAATGAAATATTACTGTACTCACAGGCCAACAAAAGGCGCACACAGACTTATTCACATTCAGAGTTTATAGCAATGTCCTTTCAGACCATTGATACCTATGAAATGCATATGAAATACCTACAGCACCAAGTCTAAAGGGGACTCCACCTCACAGGGAACATACAGAAGGTTAAAGAGGCAAACTAAGAATGGAAATCTTACTGCTCCCAGTTGCCTTTTTCAAGCCAACATCTCTTTCAAGCCTGCAGATTTTTTTGCCTTTGGGAAATTAAGTTGGACACAAAATCATCTTGCTTATCACACAGCAACCTAAATGTAACTACCTGAAGTCCTACTCAGCTGACAGGAGAAGAGATACAAGTGAAAAATAGAATGAGTAAAGAGGAAAAAAAATGTACCTAGTCAATAGGAAGATGAACAAAATGGACCAAAGACATCAAAAAGATGGAGGTGAGGAGGGTGCTAAGATACAGGAGATCACTGTCAATCTACATGCCCTTCAAATCACAGTCTTAACCCTGAGCTGGGGCAGTGCCAGCACACATCTTTTTCTCTGTCTCTCTGTCTGTCTGTCTGTCTGTCTCTGTGTTTCTCTGTCTCTGTCTCTCTCTCTCTCTCTCCCTCCCTCCCTCTCCCTCCCTCCGTGTCTCTCTCTCCCTCCCCCCCCCACGCACACACACACACGTCCTATTCTTTACATTAAAAATTGTCATATACACTACCCCGCCCCCAAAAATGGTGAGATTAGTGTACTGTCCTAAAACCACCAATTTCCTTCCACTAAACTGATTAATTAAATGATCTTGTACTGTGTTATTTCAACCAAATGAAACTGTCTACACTTTGCCAACTTTGAACTGCTGAAAGCAATTTGGCACAGCTCATCTAAATGGCCTACTGTCCCTAAAAAGAAGGAAGTAAATATACAGAAGGCCATTAGGGAATAGTCCTAGTAGCAGTTTTTAAACAGAATATATACACATTGTATGTGTGTAGAAATATCTACAAATATAAAAATAGACAGTGATATTTTCTAAATGTCTATTTTTTGAGAGAGGGTCTCACTATGCCACTCAGGTTAGCCTTGATCATTAGGCAATCCTCCTGCATCAGTTTCCCTGGTGCTGGGACTATAGGTATATACCATGTTATTTGGTTATCTTAAAAAATGTATAAATGCATATATATATATATATATATACATATATATATATATGTGTGTGTGTGTTTGTGTGTGTGTTTATATATGTATATATATATATGTATATATATATATTCTTACATGTATGTTGTACATAAATAATATATAACACTTGTAAGTGCATAGAGTTTTTCTGGAAGCACCTCAAGAAAACATCACTTACGATTGGCTCTGAGAGGAAACCAGAGATCAGTGGAAGATGGGATTTCTCTCATGGCTAGAATCCTTTCCCGTAGCCTCTTGTATTGTTAGTATGTGTGGGTTTGAATATGCTTGGCCAGGGAGTGGCACTATTAGGAGGTGTGGCCTTGTTAAAGAAGGCATGGCCTTATTGGAAGAAGTGTGACAGTGTGGGGGTGGGCTTGTAGACTCTCCTCCTAGCTGCCTGGATGCTAGTCTTCTCCTGCTTGACTTTGGAACAAGATGTGGAATTCTCAAATATTCCTATACCATGCCTGCCTGGATACTGCCATGCTCCTACCTTGATGATAATGGACTGAACCTCTGAACCTGTAAGCCAGCCCCAATTAAATGCTCTCCCTCTGTTGCCTTGGTCAAGGTGTCTCTTCATAGAAATGAAACTCTAACTAAGACAGTATGTCTGACTACATACATGTCTTATTGTTGTTTTGAGATAGGGCCTTACAAGATAGGCCAGGCTATAGTCAAATTTACCATCCTCTTGCCTCAGCCTTCTGAGCAGTATAATTAAAATACCCATTGCCAGCTTTTAAAATATTTTCAATTAAGAAAATGCCTAGACACTTTTCAAATATCTCAAGTAATGCAATGTCCATTTTAGTATGCAAATACTTTAGTGTATCATGAAATATTTACAAAAAGTATTTCAAACAAGGTTAATTACTTAAACTCTGGCCTTTTGTTAGCTTGGTTTTGAGACAGAGTTTGATGTAGCCCAGGCTGGCCTGGGACTCCCTTTGTAAATGAGGAGAGCCTTGCAGCACTGATCCCCTGCCTCTATGCCCTGAGCATTAGAATTCCAGGTGAGTGACACTGCACCTTGTTTCTATGCAATACTGGGAACTAAATCCAGAGCTTCATGCATGCTAGCAAAGCAGTCTACCAGTGAGCTGCCTCCCCAGCCCAAACTGTTCTGCACTGTTCACTGCCTGCCAAACAGGGGAATGACCCCGGGGATCTTCAATGGGAACTAAAGTGAGTGGGCTTGTTCTAATGATAATATTCACATTGCAAGTATTTAATAACTATGCAGTCATTCATGGAAAGATATTTGTGTGTGTGTGTGTGTGTGTGTGTGTGTGTGTGTGTGTGTGCCCGTGCTCTCGCGTACATGTCACAAGAACATATTTGATGAGGTCAAGGTCAGCTGTCTTCTTCTTCTTCTTCTTCTTCTTCTTCTTCTTCTTCTTCTTCTTCTTCTTCTTCTTCTTCTTCTTCTTCTTCTTCTTCTTCTTCTTCTTCTTCTTCTTCTGTGTAGCCCTGGCTTTCCTCGAACTTACTTTGTAGACCAGGCTGGCTTCAAACTCAGAAATCCACCTGCCTCTGCCTCCCAAGTGCTGGGATTAAAGGCTGGCATCACTATGACCTGCAGCTGTCTTCTTTAGTCACTTTGCTCTTTAATTTTTGGACAAGGTTGATCCTTAAACCTGAATCTCTGATTGGCTTGGCCAACAACTCATGGGGATCCTCCTGTGAATGCCTCCCCAGCACCTGTCTTTTATCAAATGTGGTAGAGGGGTCTGAATAAGAATGACTGCCCCCATCCCTGACCCCTCCCTACCCCCACTCCACACAAGCATGCCCCCAGTCTATGGAATGTAAACACTTGGTCCTCAGTCAGTGGCATTATTTGGGAAGGAATTAGGAGTTTCTTTCTGGAGGAAGTACCTCACTTGGGGGGGGGGCAGGGTCTGGGAATTTAAAGCTTCACACTGCTCTCAGTTGGCTCTCTCTGTTCCAGGCCTTCAGTGCATCATGCTGCAGCTTCCTGCTTCTACTGCTATGCCTGCCTCATGCAGCCATGCCTCCACACCAGGATGACCTCTTATGCTTCTGGAAGTAAAAGCCCCAAAACAATCTTCTATAAGCTCTCCTGGTCAAGGTATTTTTATCACAGCAACAAAAAGGCAACAAAGACACATGAGTATTGGGGATGTGCCTCAGTTCCTCCACTTAACACAGCAAGCACCTTACAGACCGAGTCCTTGCTCCTCCCCTCAAATATTTTCAAGTTCTATGAACAACACACTTACCTATGGGCCATATGCCTACCTACACTACTCTATCAGGAGCACATTTACACATGTATATGTAAGCATGTTGTATGTATAAGTGTGTGAATGCAGAACTAAACACACTATTAGTAATCCTAACCCATCATACTTAGAGGGTCTTGATGTATCTTCAGGATGACTGAGAAAACACTGTTAGTGAGGCCTCAAAACCAACAAAGCCTTAGCCAAATCTGGGGCCTGTGCCTCTATTCAAGCCTCTCTCACCTTATACTCCTAGGGAGAAGATGAGGAAATATCTTCATTCTCCTAAGGGTGCTTCTCTTCTTACCTGGATAATTTCAAAGACTAGGAACCCACTGTTACCTTTAGTAGCTCTACTTCAATTACCTCCTCCACAGACCTCACCTTCTCCCCTCAGGAGCAGTATGTGAGCTAAGAGCCACCATGATGGGCACCACAGCACAAGGTACAGCCTGGAGTGCCACAGTGATGGGCACCACAGCACAAGTTACAGCCTGGACTGCAGGAGGTGGGCCGTGAGCCAGAGGCCCATTAGTCTTAGCAACTTATTACTGTGACTTCAGATGTTTGAACACAAAACCATTTTTTATAAATACTGACATATGAGCCAGTGTAAAATGCAGATTTCCTGATATTCTGATATGAATATCAGAAGCAGTATTCCAAAGTTTGATAATTAGCCATAATCGTGGCAAATGTTTGTCAAAAAGTCAAGCAGAAAACAAACAAACAGCCAAAAAAAAAAACAAAACAAAAACAAAAAACAAAAAAAACAAAAAAACAATAAAAAACCCAAATACCTTTAATCCCAGCACTCGGGAGTTAGAGACAGGCAGATTTCTGAGTTTGTGGCCAGCCTTGTCTACAAAGTGAGTTCCTGGACAGCCAGGGCTATACAGAGAAACCCTGTCTCAAAAACAACAACAACAACAAAAAAAAAAAAAACAAACAAAAACATTTTCTTAGATTTATTGTAGTCTTCATAAACATGCTTTATCCAAAAAGTAAACAATACAATCTTTCAAGTTCATTAAGCCCACAACTTAAGAGTGCCCTCTATCAAATTTTTTGTTCAATCTTACTTCCTCAGTTCAACTTCTACCATCCCTAATTTTTTTCAAATGGCATGAATCTACTAGCTGATATTGGTATTAATAGGCATGGAATTTAACATTGCATATAAGTATATGATGTGCCATTTTTGAAACCTGCCATTTTTCTCTTTAACTCACTTTTTCAGGTTTGTTTGTTTGTTTTGTTTTGTTTTGTTTTTTTCTGAGACAGGGTTTCTCTGTATAGCCCTGGCTGTCCTGAAACTCACTTTGTAGACCAGTCTTGAACGCAGAATTCTGCCTGCCTCTGCCTCAGGAGTGCTGGGATTAAAGGCGTGCGCCACCACCGCCTGTCCAGGTTTTTGGGTTTTTTGGTTTGTTTGTTTTGTTTTGTTTTGTTTGAATAAGTTTTCACAAGTTAAAAGTATGGTTAGCTTTAGTTTTCAAAAAAATCAAAATTCAGAAAAATTACAAATGCTATGAAATTCAAATCTGTCTCCATTAAACAGTAGTTCCAAGATGTCTGAGTAAACATGGCTGAAGCAACCTTTGACTCTGGTAACTGAAGTCATTGTCATGTATACATCTACTGAATTTTAGATGCCAGCACACGCTCAAACAAACACTAATCCAAACTGTTTCCATGTAAGACTCCCATAAGCCTTAGGCAGCTAATTGTCATGAAATGACTGTAGATGAATTGCTTTTGCAAATCTGTTACTAGAGGGAGCATCCACTAATTTAATCATTTCCCTCCTCAAAATCTTGTTTTAACTCCTCCACTAACAACAGACTACGTGTTGAAGACTTCTAAATCATAAGAACGTTAGAATATCTAAGTCCCTTAACATCCAGTAGCCTCTGACTTCATTATTAAAGGAAAGCTCAACTTTGAGATTAATCAGCACAAAAATGCCACAAAAGCACTACCACACCCTGAAATACCCTAAAGAAGTTAACTTGTGATGAACCACCATGGATGTCTGAGCCCTACACTTTGAGGGAACCTGCAACACAGAAGCCTAGGCAGCCTGTGGGCACAGCACACCAGAGAAACTGACTGAGAGGCTCAAGCATCTTGCTGTGGGTGGGAAAGCACAGTGGCTGGCAGAATACAGCTTCCCACAGGGCTTCCATAGCATGCAGCACATGGGTGAATAACCAAACTCCCTTTAAGTTTCCTAAGTTGGAACTTGCCACCCGGATTTAACCGTGCTCCAACACAATTGTTATGATGGCTAGACAAGTGTTCCAGAACACACCCTAGATATCTCTTAAACCCAACTCAGGAATCTCTAGAGCACTTTCCAGTCCTCTGTGCGAGGCAACGCCCCATCCAGGCCGCGCCCCTGCACCCCTCCTCCTGATACCAATTGAAGAGACCTCCCAGAGCATTCCCTCTGCCCAAAGCCCTCTCATAGGTCCCCGGCCAAGCCTTACCTTGGTCCCCATCTGTCCAGAGGTGGACACTTTACGGATCAGCTTCTGGGGCCCCTCATGCTCCGATTCACTCTCGAACGAATCCTCTCCAGGTCCTGCAGCAGTGGAAAACTCTCTGGCCCCAGGGACAGCTCCTCCTGCAAGGCCTTGAGGGTGGTGCTGGCTGCAGGCCCAGGCATCCTCTCTGATTCCTGCAGGGACACAGCAGTGCCCCGAGGGGCTATGGTCAGCTGCTGGTCTCTGCCTGAAAGTCTGAGCCCTGCTCCTAGCTAGCACCATCTTCCATGATCCCCTCTGCGCAGCACCCTGGACCCGGGACCCTGGATCACAAGTGTCTCTTGCCTAGACCTCTTGGGTCCTCTGTGCATTTCACGCCTGGGCACCCAGCCTTGGGATGTTCTGGTTTTGCTGACCCAGGATATGACCAGCACCAGAATGAGATGACAGATGTAGAGATAAGCCTCAAATGATCTCCCTCTTACTCCTCCTATGGTATGGAGGGCTCAGAGGGAATGGAGAGTAGAGATAGGCAGGGGCATGATGCAGCAGGTCAGGCAGAGGAGATCCTCCTCCCCTTGTTCTAGGCAGCAGGAGTGAGGAGAAAGCTCCTGAGGGAAAGGGGGACATGGGGCTATCTCCTATGTTCTGGGGTGCTCTCTGAACCCCGAATCCCTCCACATACTCGGACCACAAGGTACCATTCCAGCTAAGTAAAAGTTCCCTCTGCACAGGAGAAGAACTCGGTCTCATGGACCCTCACTCAGCACCATTGCTAGGACCTTACCTCCGCACCTCTGCCTGGGGGTTCCGGTCCTTTAGGCCACCTCTACAGTGCTGTTTAGTTTCGGGCCCACCCCCATCTGGCGCATTAGGTAGAGAAGAGCATTTTCTGGGAGGTTCAGCTCTGCTCTGAGAGCTTTTGGTTCAGAAAGAGCGATTCCCTTTGGCTAACAGGAAGCTGGGAAGGGCATGGTGAGGACTCAGAAACAAGAGAGGACATGCATGCAGCCCAAGATGACAATATGCTGAAATAAATGTCTAGGCTAAAGCGCCCATCCAGAATGCCTGGAAGAATGCACCGAACTACGTGAACAAAGTATAAAGTAAAGAATATATATACACACACCCACAGGAGAGAACAACACTCCCTGGTCCAGACTAAAGTCTGAGGAAAGAGAATCCACAGGCTGGAGCCTCAGCTCCCAGGCTTCCCTGACCAGCTGCTTCAGCACAGCCACAGGGAAGAGCTACCTTGCAGCAGCAGTGCACAATGCACATTTGACCTCAAAATCCTTCACAGGTGGGGGAAGAGGGGCTGAGGGAGAGGGTAGGAAAAGGACAGGCTTCCTGCTGTCCACCTTAGAAAACTTCACAGTGCTGTTAGTGATTTTCCAATGGTGAAGTCCCTACCGACTTGGTGGGGGGGGTGCTCTCTTCAGTAGATCAATTCTTTTAGCCCTTCAGGTTCCTCCCCTAGTTTGTCACTTAGCCTTGACCTTGAAAATTCCTGGAAACTAAGATTTGGGGTTTTGATTCTTTCAGGTTTCAGGTGCAACTTTAAGCCCAGCAATGATCTGCTGCCAGCTCTAAGAGATTTTAACTACACTGAAAAAGGGAAATCCCTTTTGGTCATTCAGCAAGAGAGTGCTGCCATGTTTCTCAAACACAAGGCTCAAGAGACAGCCTCTCTTGTTCTTCAGTTATTCCCTTTAGCGAGGGAAAACATGGGCTGAAATGGACTTCAAAAGTCCTTCTGGCCCTATAATATGAACTTCTCTACCTACAAGTACACACTGCGGAGAACTTTCTAAGATACAATAGCATTAAATGGCCTTGGCCAGAGATCCAGATCAGTGCCTAGAGTACAGAAGGCCCATACACCTAAATAATGCCCTTTTAGTGACCTTTGTCTTAGTCTGACTATTTGGTCACAGACAAGTCAAGACAAAGACCCCTAGTAAAAGGCCTAACCCAGTTCAGACTTTTCCTTTTAATGTAAAGAAGACAGAGGGCACAAGCTGGGACCAAAATGTGATTATGATTCTAATGTTCTCTTCCCCACACTCTATAGAGTGAAAGGTCACTTTGGCAGCTATCCTGTATTTCAACCCACACATTAAACTTTCAGGTTTTTTTAAAGATTTATTTATTTATTATATGTAAGTACACTGTAGCTGTCTTCAGACATATCAGAAGAGGAAGTCAGATCTCGTTAGGGATGGCTGTGAGCCACCATGTGGTTACTGGGATTTGAACTCAGGACCTTTGGAAGAACAGTCAGTGCCCTTCCCCATTGAGCCATCTCAAAAGCCGTACTTTCAGGTTTTATATAGCAACATGTCCCAGAATCCAGTCAAGGGTGACTGAAGTGAAAGGTGGTCTAAGGCCCATGCCTATTTGGTGAAGAATACGGGTTCCATTTATTACTCTTTCAAAGGATGCTGATTGCTTAAAGACACATTGCACAGCTTCACATCCAGGAGCCAGGCAATTAATTCCTTAAAGTGCAGGTATCTTACTTATAAAAACCTAGCTTTGCAGCCCGCTCTGATCAACACAGAATTCAGTAGCCAGCTCCTAAGGCCTGTAACTTTGAAAAGCAAAGCCAGTCTAAGCTGGTTCCTGCTAAGTAAATGACTGCATCTCTACAGCATCTGCAGCTGTAGAGGAAACCCAGGATGGGTGGAAATACTGTGTAGGCAAAGAAAGAAAAGCAGCCTCATTTCCCACTAAAGGCAGCTCAGGGGAAAACCCTGGTGAAAGATCATGGCTTCTGAGAAACTTTCAAGGAATCCCCAATTTAAAATAGTATCTGACCTACTAACTGCTTCTCCTAGTTCAAAGCTTTCACAGTGGTTCTCTGACCTAAGGGACATCCACTTGTCTTTTCTTTGTTCAGTGTGTTTCTTTGTTTTGAGGGAGTCCCCTAGCATACCTCAGGCCCAATCTGACTTGGAATTTATGGCAGGTCTCCTGCATCAAAATCTATTTCTCAAAATGCCTACTACAATTTCAAATACATAGCACATTGTCTCATTTGGTTCATAAAAAGTTCCTTGACTTTCTTTAGTGTTTTAGATTTTCAAATATTTCTCCCCTGCTGCTCACGAATTCCTTTTTATTACTGTTACTTTGAGATCTCCATTGGTGAGCCATTATAGAGCACACCTTTGGTTACAGAATTCCAGAGGCAGAGGCCAGCCTGGGCTATACAATGAAACTTCCATGTAGAACATATCACTAATCTTGTTGAAAGCTTACATGTTGGAGTTTAAGGTATGAGTGCTGCCAAGAATGGAAGCCAGTGTGGGTTACATTGTAACAGGCCTGCAAGAGCTACACAGCAAGATATTGTTTCAAACAAACAAACAAACAAACAAAAGCAAGAAAGAGTCTTTGCCATACAGTGTATAGATGCTACAGTCAGGGTTAAACAGAAAGGAGTAAAGCTGAACCCCCAGTCAGTTTTCTCCCTAATAAGGTGCCATACCACACCTCCAAAGTACAAGAGACATCAAAGCTGATTAAAACTTTATGAACACTCTATTAGTACTTACAATTATTCTGAACTAATCAATTGCTCACAAGCAGAATCATGAGTCACTTAAAGTGTATAATCCCATGTCCTACGGTTTTACCTTCAATTGTGATAGAACTTAATAGTTATGTGTCATATCTTGAAAACCATGAGTGGGTACTTGAGAAGCCATGGTGCAGGGCTCATGTTCCTGATCAGTGTAGAGCCAAAGGACTACAGATGGAACCAGCACAGACTGGAAGGCTGCCCTGGCAGCAATATGAAACTGACTCCGCAATCAATTTGTATTCCATACTCAGAACTTCACATTCAAAAAATTTGCCCTGTGTCAATTTTCTTAGTTGATACCCAGATTAAAAAAAAAAAAAAAACATTCTGTGAGCAACAGTGCTGTCGATTACAGGAACTTCTGTGGTCCTAGCCCACATAGCCAAAGACTCTCGCCATCCAAGCAGAAAGTGGAACTGTACAACCTCTAGCTTGTATTGTGGCCTTTTTGCTTTATAACACTTCCCTTCCTAAGTGTCCATTAATTCTGGACTATTAACTGGTATACTGCCAACAGCTAATGCCAACAGGTTAAAAACCATTTGAAAATAAAATCCATTTTAGGCAATGAAGTATAGTCAAGCCTCTCTCCACTTAAGGTATTTTGTAAATACTCCCACAGTTTTAAACTGAGCTAGAATTGTAACTAGCTATCTGCTACCCACTCCCACCCACAATTAAGGAATGCTTTGCTAAATATCTTCCTACCTGCTCATTCCCAACAGCAAAACACTTTGATTCTCCTTACTTATTTACTTTAGTGATGCTAGGGCAAGCCTTGCACTGGCATATGCTCTGTCCCAGATCTACATCCCAGCCCCCATTTTTTCTTCTCCTGTCTCTGGATCCAGAGTCTCAATATGTAGCTTATGCTGGTTCCCGAATCTGGGCCCTCCTTCTTCACCTAGTTGTTGTGAATACAGGTGTGCAGCACCACACCCAATTCCCCAAATACTTTTTGGGCTAAAATTTAAATTATGCCTATATTCACTAACACTGGACTATATTCCAAAGCTAGCAACAAAGAAAACCAAGAAACTTACTATGCTAGCAATATCTCCTTTAGGCTCAAGACGTAGCCAGAACAACGCTAAATAAAGCTAATATGTATCCAAATGTATCTAATTAACTTAATTTCATTCCCTCCCAGAGAGAATGGCAGGAAGTCCCAGAAAATCCCTTTTCTCCACATGAATCTCCAAGGAATCTTTTGTTTTTCTCTCTGAATAGGAGAAATCAGGCCATCAAAGTTTAGGCTCCATCAGGAGAGAGGGAGAAAGGGAGAGAGGGAGATAGAGGAAGAAAGGTAGAGAGAGACAGAGAGAGACAGAGAGAGAGAGAGAGAGAGAGAGAGAGAGAGAGAGAGAGACAGAGAGAGAGACAGAGAGAGAGACAGAGAGAGAAAGTGAGAGAGAAGGGAGAAGTGAAGAAGGGAGAAGGGAGGAAGCAGGAGGGAGGAGGAAGGAGAGAGATGAGAGAAGAAGATAGAAGGGAGAAGGGAGGAGAGAGGAGAGAGGAGAGAGGAGAGAGAGAGGAGAGAGGAGGGAGGAGAAAGAAGAGAGAAGAGAGAAAAGAAAGCATAGTATGCCTTGGTTGAGTGGTGAAACAAAAAACATCTATGAGTATTTTAACCTATATGTCTTTGACACTGCAGACCTATTGCATAGGAAGTCTTTCCATCCAGAAAATAAGCATCAGAGAGATAGTCAGCTGTCCTTTCAAAATAAGACAAGAGAAATATACTCTTCTGCATTTTGGCCAGAATAAACCTGATAATATGCAAGGCTTCTCTCTCTTTTAGGGGTGATGATCAGAATGGTCTCAAGCAACTCCAGAATTTCCACACCAAAGCAGAAGGCTTATGAACTCAAGGACCAAAAAGTCCAGCCAAGCAGCTATTGAAGCTAAAACTAAAGGCAGATTCATCAGTGCAGCCAAATCCCCAATGAATCTAATGGAAGAGAAAGCAGGAAAGAGCCTCAAACTGATGGGAATGGGGATAAATATCATAAACGGAACTCCAATAGCTCAGGTTCTAACATCAAAAATTTATAAATGGGCCACAAGAAACTGAAAAGCTTCTATAAGACAAAGGGCATAGCCAATAGGACAAATTGGCAAGCTACATATTCGGAAATAATGTTTACCAACTCCCCATCCAATGCATGGCCAATATCCAAAATATATAAAGAATTCAAGTAGCTATCCACCATAAGAGCTAAGAACACCATCTAAAAATGGGGTATAGAACTACACAAAAAATTCACAATGAATCTTGAATGGCTGAGAGCACTGAAGAAGTGTGCAACGTCCTTAGTCTTCAGGGAATAAAACCAAAATGACCCTGAGGTTTGTGTCCAGCAGTATACTTTCTAGTGAAGAATGCTAAGTTCAAAAACTCATGTGAAAGCATATGTTGGTGAGAATTTGAAGAAAGAGAAACATTCTTCTATTTCTGGTGGGACTGCAAAGTGCTATGGCAACTCTGGAAATCAATATGGAGTTCCTCAGAAATTTTCAGATAGATCTACCTGAGGGCCAAGGATCAACCTTACTGGTGCATGGCCTGCTACTTCGTTTTCACTTGATGGCTTATTACTCAGATTTTCTTATTGGGCTATGATTTCACTCTTGTCTTTCTGATTCTCAATCAGTTCTCCGTTTTTACACATTTTTTTGAAGTACCTCTAGCCACTGGGACTTATTTATACCTTCAAATCCCTCTAAATTGGGGGACTTCTAATACTTGGAGAAGCTGAGTGACAAAAGCAAAGTATGTTGAGCCCTTTGGTGTCCAGTGCACACGAATCTATGGGAGTCTAGGTATGATAATCCTCTAGAACATTCTTTAGGAAAGCAGCAGTATGCTCTCAGGTCCCTGTGTGACCTCACTTATCTTTGCCAGCTTTGTGGGCTTCTCTACTGCTGGTCTGAGAACAAATGGAAACTCCTGGAATAGATGTCTCATATCTCATTTCCTTTGTCATTATTAGTATACTAGTGGGAGTAGGTTTGATGGAAATATACTCTCAAACATTAATCAAACCAGTGCTTCTTATGGACCATCAGGATGAAGTACCAAGTTCAAGGACAATTCTGCACGAACTGCTCAAAGCCAGCCAAGTGGAGCAAGAAGAAAGCCAAGCAGAAGTCATTCATTACCACCACCCTCAGCACCTTTCTCCAGGACAGGGTAACTTATTTTTGGTAGAAGAAGAGATAACCTGAGATAGCTGCCCCATATTCCTTCAGAAAAGAAACGGCCAGCAATATTGGGGAAAGAATATGGGTGTTAGGGGGCAGTAAGCAGAATGTAAAGTGAATAAGTAAAAAGATATTAATACAAAAATATTTACTTATTTAAAAAATTGGGCAAAATATATTATTTAATGTCTAGTGTGTATACACTGGCAATAACTTTAACACACAGAGAGACTAGATGTTGTAAAGTAGGGTGCCTTTGTTTTTGACATAAACTATGAACATAGCAAAGATAAATAAAAAAGAAAGATGTGCATCCCAAAGATCCATTATTCTCCTCAAGTCTAAGTGTTTGTGCTCACTTTTACCAGAACTCTGGAAACCTCTGTTAATCCAGGTCTCAGGGCTCATCCAAAGTACAGTCCTGAGCCTGATATGGCCAAGTGTTCCTGTGTTGGTGGCTGACCTCTGCCTCAGGCTTCAGAGGCACTGGAGGGGCAGTCTTGGCCTTCAGGTGGCAGCCATTCCAGGTCCCCTACCATACCAGATAATGAGTCTTCCACAGATGCCTGTCATCTCAAAATTAGAATTTTGGGTATTCCAAAGATTTGGATGCTACTCTATTCTATGAAAAGAATGCCCACTATCAAGGAATTCACCGTTAGAAAATATTGTCCAGGTTTTGTATAATTAAACCTATAGGAGAAGGATATTTGCCTCTGTGAGACAGGAAAACCCTGGGAAATTGGAGTGTATGTCACATGAATTGACTCAGGTGGCATATTTATTGTTGTGAAAAATCTATAGTCATGATGAATTGGTTACCTGCGACCATACAAGTTAACCAATGTCTGTATAATTGTTTTCCTTATTTGAAAGTGAGTAATGAGATCATCAGAGCAGTGGTTGCTAAGAATAAAATCACTGATTAACATGAATGATAGCACTGTACAGAGCATGGGCTTAATTTTCTGGGTCCAGTGCAAATAGCTGGGAGAGTTCAAAACAAAACCAATAAAAACAACAGGAATACAAACAACAACAATTGTTTAAAACCATTTTGAGTGCTGAGATTACTGGCATGTACCAACTCTGGCAAATTTTTTTTGTATTCATAATAAACAAACAAACAAACGAACAAACATCCCTATTCCAATTCTAGCAGTTGCATCAGAGAGAGATGTGTGACACTGCATGTTGCTTCCTTTCTTCAGAAAGCTCAGGTCGTCAGTCCTATACCAGGTCAGCTGGACCTAAGACAGTGTAGTTGAACTTCTGGCTGCCATGGCATGATTCTACAACAATCCTTTTCTTGGTAAAATTGAGCCTGTATAGAGTAAGCTGCTTGTTGTTGGATCTAGGAGCCTTTAGGCCAGCAAACACATAAGCCACCCGTAGTGAAAGAGAAAAAAAAAATCACATTGGAAAAAAAATATGTGCCCTAATTGTAAGAAAAAGCCCTCAACTTTGAAGGCATCACCTATCTCCCCCTGATTTTTGAGCTCTGCATATTGATATTGTGTGGCTCAAGAAGGTAGTGAATTTCAGATGTTTTCCCAAAGAAGACATACATGATTTTTCACTCTTAAATCTGTGAGGTTAGGGGGTATATTAGCACAGGTTTAGCAAAGCCAGCATAAGAACACAGAAGCCAGAGATGATAATGCCAAAGGGACAGCATCGTGACCTTATAGACACATTAAAATTGAGGTTTCATCTCAACTCAGCCATTGCATTTCCTGCCCTATATTCTGAGTTATATATTTGCTTTGAGTACAGTATGATGTTACAACCTGCAACACCCTCATTGCTCAACTTCGCAATTCAGGAAGACAGATACTGGAGAAGTGATTGCTATGGGGCTACAATGTAGTAATGTACAGTCCAGGATGACTTTTGCTCTCTGATGCCCACTTAAATTGTCTGGTTGTATTTGAGAACAGGACCATGTGCAAGATAATGTTTTGAAGATGGGACAGCAAGTTTACCATTTATATTTGCCCTGTAGATGATTCCATATGTTCAAAAGTATAGGGAGTTTTCCTTGTAAAAGATAGGACTGTAAACCAGAGATTTTGAGAAACTCATGGATATATATGTATATATATGAAAAGAATGCCCACTATCAAGGAATTAACCGTTAGAAAATATTGTCCAAGTTTTGTACAATTAAACCTATAGGAGAAAGATATTTGCCTCTGTGAGACAGGAAAACCCTGGGAAATTGGAGTGTATGTCACATGAATTGCTCAGGTGGCATATTTATTGTTGTGAAACATCTACTACATCCACAGTCCATAGAGATTTGGGTGCTAACAAAATCTCTTAAGCATGTCAGAGTCCTAACCAACGTTCCCCCTCAAAAACACATGACGTCTAATGAAGCAGTTAGAATTCTCCAGCTTTGGAAGGAGAGGTTGCCAAAGGGGATCCCACGGGTCCATGAGAGGCTCCAGGAGAGGCACCCCAGAAAAGGACCAAGCTGGGGAGAACTAGTTAGCAGGTAGATCATGGCAGTTGCTAGTGACATTATCAGTAATGCCTTCCTTGGAGAATCTCTTGTATCTAGGAGAGAACTAGAATCTTCTGTGTTGTCACCTGTGTTGTGGTGACAGCAACTGCCTGTGGTTCATCCCTTCGGTTTGCTCTGGGTTCACCAGCAGGAATGTTTTCCTGGCTGCTCAGGCTATGTCAGAAAGAGAATGGCGATGAAGGAGAGACCAGACCAATGGAGAAGGAAGAGGGAATCCTTTCTCATGAAAAAGGAAGAAGGAAATCATTCTGGAGAAGGCACAGTGAGTCCTGGGCAGAGTTGAAGATCTTCCTGGTAGAGTTGGGCCGTCCAGGAGTAGGTCTTACAAGCTGAAGCCTTGGACTTTGCCAATGTCAAAGAGTCAAGAATTTCTGATGATTAGTTTGACAGAGCCAGTAATTGACAAACCTGCAACTACTTTTCTGGGAGCTATTTAATTTCATTTTGAGTGGCAAAGAATGCCAGGAGTGGGCACTATGAGAATAACAGTGTGTCCTTTCATGGAAGGGAGTTGAAACACTTCATCTTCCAGATTACTGTAGGTAACTTGAGTCTCTGATGAAAAGAACAGAGAAGGATGCTCCCCTGGTCATGTCATGTGGTGAGGTCTCAGACACTTTGGATTAATTAGTGCTTGATAGTGCTAAGCACTATGAACTTCAGGATTTCCCTGCAACACATCTGATATGACCTGACAATGTTCCCCATATCTTTATGTCTGAGGCAAATTATAGATTTCAGGGCAAAGGGTCCTGTAATAGGGAGTGTGGCATATGTCTGACAATGGTGGTTAGGAAGAGGAACATAGCTTAGCAAACCAGCTGGAAGATAGCTTTTCTGCTCTTTTAAGGATTCACCCCGTCTTTACCTTTTCTCTCCATCAATCTTCTTCTTGGGACTCTGAATGGTCTCCCCTGCCCCTGGGCCATCAAGTATGCAAATTCTTTTGTGTTTATCTATCTGCAGGGTCTGCTAGAAATACTTCAACCCAAAATTCCAACATCACTAATCAGATATCAAATATAAATAAAGTTAGAGAACTGAAATTGCATAAGATGAAGATCAGCAATAACATGGAGGAAATGTGTGGAATCCTGAACGTTTACATGTATGAGGATTTGAATTACAGGTAGGAATTATGCCCAGTACCCTGTTGCCTGTATTGTGCCATCTGTTAACCCAATGTCCTTCTATGAATGGAGTGTGATCTCCCATCATTCAATTAAGTAGCCCTGACAGGTGTTTAATTGTTGGATAAACAAAGTGCTGTGTGTTTATTATCAACTTATTTTGTACTTGACCCTGGGATGCTTGCAATCTGATTGTTGCTGTCGACAGCTGGAAGGACCTGCTCACACTTGTTGCCTCTCAGTGTGTGAATGCAATGACTGCAGGCTTCAAGGCTTTACTCTGATATTGTTCATTATAATCTGAGAGATGGTACCTCCTTGGATTTATTTGGCATTCTAATTGTGTCTGTGTGTGTGAACTTAGGCTCTGTGTGTTTTGTTCAGGACTGAGGCTCTGGGACATTTGATGGGGTCTGAGGATTTGTGTGTTGCACAGTTTGCAGGTAGTGTTAGTGTTGAGTCCATACAGGTCCAAAGTGATCACCAGGGAAGTTTGTTCCTGGTGTTTCCTTGGTGTCACACGGGAATCTCCTGGGGGAGGAGATGTGATAAAGCCTTTCTCCTGTAAATACTAGTTGTGTCCTCTGGGAATTCACATAACAACAGGAACCAAGGAATGAGAATCCCTGCCTTAAAAATAAGAGGAACGTCATTACAGATACCTATTGGACCCTTGCCTGTGGCACAGTGTATTGGAAAATTGTCATAGAAGTAGTCTATTCCTTCATGCTTGCCCAGAAAGCTCTTGAAGGTCAGCTAACTCCATTTGGTCCCCTGGCTCTGCTGTCCTCTGCCCAGGATAGTAAGTTTAATTAGCACCAAGGGGACCTAGTTTTAAGGAACTAGGATGTGGCATGCAATTGGCTTGGGTAGTCCATGATACAGCCTGTTTGCACATGATTATTGAATCCTCAGTTCAGCAGATTATTTGCTTCTTGGGCCATGCCCTAACACAGGATGAACACTGAATTCAACATCATTAAATCACAACATGAGAAGACAATGTTGGATATGGATAAAATGACCCAGTCCATAATTGCTTCCATGAAGTTCTCTGAGGAGCTGTTAAAAGATAACTATTCCTACAGGTGAGTCAGTGACACAACTGAGACCCCGAGAACTAGGCAGGGAATCCTTCTGTCCTTTTAGGACTTTGAACAAACGCAAGGGCTCTAGTTCTATGTTATCTGTTTTTTATTTAGGAACCCTGCCCTGAGGCAAGGGTCTTGGATTTATACCTCTTGGACTCAGTTGTCCTAAGTGTGAAGAGTGTCCAAGACCCTCCAATCTTAATTCTTCCAAATTCAAGGTCCTCTACATAGAAAACTTTTCCACCACGCTGGGAATATCCAGGAACTCTGAACCTCTAGGGTTCTGACCACAGATTAAAAGATCAAGGATTCCCTACAAAAATGGAAAGAGTGTACACTTGTTGGGTCAGCTCACCTCTCTCAGAGGAGATAAGCCCTCTCCCTGCTGAAGGTTTTATGGTACCACAGACCTATAATCAACCATAAAGAACATTTCCTCTTCTGTGATGTATAGGGTGCACTCTTGGTGTCAGGGCTCTCAGAAGTTTGTTGAGTCCTGTGGAACATGGGTGGTATCTTGATTTGACCTGCCTCTGTTTGGTGCTGCTATGTATACTATAGACTCTTCTGGGACCGTCTGGGGTTCAGGGCCCTTGTGGGACCATGGGACTTGTAGGAGTGGCAAGCCAATGGAATCTGGCTGGGAATCACCAATTTTTTTTTTGTGGATCAGCATCAAGCAGAAACACCGCCTCTGTGAGTGCACTCAACTAAAGGAAAAAGTGAGGATATTACTGAATGAGAACAGAAAGCTGCTGGTGGAGCAGGCTGGAACGAAAGTGTCCCATGGGGAAGAAAAGAGGTTCTGTGAGGAGGCCAGCAAGAACATCTGTGCCTCAAGTGCCAAGGAACAGCAGGTAGGATGATGTGTATCAGAGGCAGATTGCCCTCATGTCTAACTATAAACATAGACAATGCAATGCAACAGTCCACCAACTTCTCTAGGCACTCACCTATGTCTCCTCCAAGTGTTTGTTTATGTGATCATCTACAGGGCTCTCTGTGGAGGTAGCCTGGTTCAAGAAACTGCATGTTTGGCATGCAAATGTTCCTGCTCTGCTAGAATCACTAAGGGGGATAGGTTGTTTACACATCACAGTTCTACATGCATTAAGTTTGAAGGATGCTGTGTTGGAGCCCTTGTTGAGAATAGCAAGAGCTTTGAAGGAAGAAGTAAAGGCCTGTAGCTCATTTGCTTTACAGAGATCTTGTGAGATTCTAGGTAGGAAATAGTTTGCAGGGATGACACCTAGTGTAATTGAAAAATAAGTGGATTTCATTGCTGTCTTTTGGCGGCTTTTCTATTCCCCCCTTTCCCCTCTATCTCAAAATGGTCTCTACAGGCTTCATATATCTTGGTTCACACTGAGAGGTCCTGAGTAGCATATTGTCAGTCCCATTTTCTTTGAGTGATGTTGGAGAGGTCATTCCTGGTCTGAGAGTCTGGAGTTGTCTGGATGACCAGAGATGACAGAAAGGCTTCTCACAGGCTCAGGTTTGGTGTGAGATTTCTGAGGCTTCATGAAAAAATTTCTTAATATATGCCCCCTATTCTGACCAAGAAGAGTGTTCTCTAGTGATTTTTTTTTTGTTCTTCGGATGTTTTATTTTATTTTTTATTAGGTATTTTCCTCGTTTACATTTTCAATGCTATCCTAAAGGTCCCCCATACCCACCCCCCCAATCCCCTATCCACCCACTCCCCCTTTTTGGCCCTGGCGTTCCCCTGTACTGGGGCATATAAAGTTTGCAAATCCAATGGGCCTCTCTTTGAAGTGATGGCCGACTAGGCCATCTTTTGATACATATGCAGGTAAAGACAAGAGCTCCCGGGTACTGGTTAGTTCATATTGTTGTTCCACCTATAGGGTTGCAGTTCCCTTTAGCTCCTTGGGTAATTTCTCTAGCTCCTCCATTATGGGCCGTGTGACCCATCCAATAGCTGACTTTGATCATCTGTTAGATGTTTTTTTCTGTCCCCTGTGACAGGGATTCTCTGTCCAGCACTGGCTGTCCTGGAACTCACTCTGTAGACCCAGCTGGCCTCGAATTTAGAAATCTGCCTGCCTCTGCCTCCCAAGTGCTGGGATTAAAGTAGTGAGCCACTATGACCTGGCTTCCCTAGTGCTTTTTATTCCTCTAAAATAATCGCAGAGTCGTTGGGTCTCCCTTGAAACATCTCCTCTGCATAGTCTGAATTATCTTGGTCCTGAACCATAACAGATACCTCGTTGTTTTCTGGTCAGTTATGATTTTATGTGAATAAGTCTGTGTCTGCTTCTGTGTGTGTCTTTGTCTGTGACTGTGTGTCTGTGTGTTTCTTTTTGTGTATGAATTGTTTTCCTGACCTGTGCCTCTCTCGGTATGTTGGGAGGCCATTCAATGACATCTGAATTGTCCAGTTATTCTCTATATTACTTCTTTGAGCATTGGTCTCGCAATAAACTTGACATTTCCTGTTTTGTTCTGTTCAGTAGTCTTTGCATCTTCTGTTCACTATCAGGTAGCACCCCCTCTCTCATTTATTTCAACAAATTGATAAACAATACAGCTATTTTAAAAATAAGTGTTAGATTTCTTCACTTTCCCTGCATAGAGTTATCTCCCTGGGAGATTTGTGTTTGACTTATTGGCTCCACCATGAACATGCACAGAATCCTACCGTGCATCCCTCTGCTAACATGGGTTTTGCTAACTATATCGTGGGCATGGCTTTGTTTCAGGTTAGATTCCTCCTCATAGTTGGCACAATGCTGCATTTCATAAATGTCACAGCACGTTATTTCACCAGCTTTCTTCTGACTGATATTGAGGAAGATTTAATATCACATGAACTGTAATAGGTTAAAAAGTTCCTGGGTAGTGACCAAAAGTCACTGTCTTCCTCTGATGCTACCAAGGAACCAGTGTAGGTATAGTGAGGGCTACTGAGAGAGTCAACATGGGGCTTGCTGGAGGCTTTTCTTAGGAATCTCTTTCTTGGGAATTTGGTATTGTGTTGTCCAGGTTATCTGTGCAGTGCTTGTAACTTCCTCGTAGGACCAGAAAGTATCTGCATAAAAATTTTTATTGAAGATTAGTTAATTACAGATGAGGGCTGTAAAGACTGCCTGAGTCTAAGAACCTTATACACATACTCGTCAGAGGTCCTAGTAGGTGCTCATGCAAAAGGAAATGTCCTGGGCCACAGTAACTTTTTCATTGATTTGTGTTTGTGTGTCTCTGTGTGTGTATTGTGTAGTGTGTATGTTTGTATTTCTTTTGTGTGAAGTGTCTGTTAGTCTTTGTATGTTTGGACCACCTTTGGCTGAGCTTGTTTATACTAAAGTTGTGTGTTTGTGTAATACTAGGTAATTTTTTTGTTTGTGATATGGGTGCTTGTATTTTCAAATGTGTGTGTGTGTGTCTGTGTGTGTGTGTGTGTGTGTGTGTGTGATTGTGCATAAATGCAGCTGTGTGTGTCTCTAGAGGACAAATTTAATGAGAAATGCACTCTGAGGTTTTAGTTTACACCTATGAAATATCAAATACAGCAGTCCAATTATTCTGCATGCTCACCTAAAACCCAAGAAAAAAAGGACATAAAAATTCTTGTAGGGTCAGATTTTTAACTGACTAGAGAGAAAACTATTCATTCTCATTCAAATCTTTAGAGCAAATATGAGGCATATGGTATATGGAGGTAAGGAGGAGGTTGCTGTATAAAATCCATGTGTTTATGTCCCTTTTCTGCTCTTGGTGAATTGTGAAGGACCACTGGAAGGTCAGGTGGCTCACTGTGTCTTCTAAGCATTCCAGGTTGTTTTCCTCAATGCCTGCCACCATTACATTTCTGCTACCTCTGCTCAGTAAAGCGTTGCCTTGTAGTTTGTCTTGGATTTTACTCATAGAGAGATTGAGTTGTTTGGAGCTAAACTTGCATCCAGCAGAATTCCCATAGATGTGAAGCAAACCAGGCCTGTTTCAGGAGCCCATTGAGGGTCTTGATAATCTAAAGTACTCACACTATCTTATCTGTGTAGATATTCAGCATGACTGTTCTTCAACATCATTTTGTCAGAGTTAAAATCAGCCTCAGTTGGGGTTGGGAGAAATGAGGACCTTCAGACAGTTCTGGTAGTATAAAATTGGTTATGTCTTTTAGAAGCCATGTTCAGAAAGTAGAAAAGAAGTCCACTTTGACCCAGTGCTTCCAGAACAAGGAGGAGTTATCCACAGAGTCTAGGCCGCTCAGGTTTGTAGTGGTCCGCAGAGCAGCCCTGAAGAAGAAGCTATCCTGATGTCCATCTGCTGAAGGATGAAAAGACCCTGTGTGGTGCAGCACTTCCATGAACTCAGTGTGAGATAATCCATGCAAGCATGTCCTTCAACTAGTCAGCCTTATCCTACTCAAAATAGTCCTGGCACAATCACATTCTGGGGAGAAAACGGTTCCTTTGGATCCTGGTTATAGACAGTTCCTATTACTCTGGGCTCATACCTTTGGACACCAAGTCAGTCAGGTGATGGAAAAGGGAGATCCTATTGGAAGAAACTGTTTACTTTGGGACAAGTCAGAAACAGTGAGCAAGAACAAGAGGCTGGTCCACCACCAACATGTGACCCTAGGCTGGGAAACAAACCTATTCTACACAGCCTTGGGTACTTGCTGTGCCAGATTGGATAATAGAACAAGAACCCTGAATCCCAGACTGGTTTATGAGTGGAAAGCATATCACTGACTGCGCTGCCTATATGCTATGCCCACTAAGTACCTTTCCCATTCAAGATTTGTTTTTATGCCTCCAAATTGTCCTGGGAGATTTTTATATTAGTATTAACCGGGAAACTAAAGAGGTCACTGCAATACAATATGCTTGTATTGCATTAACTCAAATATTATGTGTGTTTGAGAGTGTGCCCTACAATAGTCATAGATGTACAGGGGTGTTGTTCTGTTTTTTCATGACCATCACATTTAAGGTTCATTGCTCAGCCTTGTGTATATTTTTATTTAGCATACTCTTGCAGATTGTTTGACCTATGAAGTACCCATGGGGTTTTGTGTTGTATGTTGTCTCTGGTTATTTGGAGATAGAGGGATTGACAAGAGGAAGCCTGTGAAGTTCCTGTACTGGAGAAATAATCATAGCCTTCACTTCAGTTCAGGGCACGCTCCCACCCCATAAGGAATCCACATGGTTTTCTAGGTTGCACACATCTCTCTTGGACTCACATTCAGACATTGTTCAATTGTTATTACTCAATATAATATACCCGCACAACTGGGGAAATGTGGTGTTTTTTTAGAACTCCAGTATAATGTGCAGTTGACAGTTGCGTTTCTAGCAGTTTTTAAAAGGTGAGAAACAATTCCAAGCTCAGGTGTTCTATGACACTTGGGATGCACGTTATGATCTCAGCTGATAGGCCATGTTAGTTTGTCCAGCTGAATAGAGCTGTTCTGGAAGAGGCAGCTCAATTGACAAATGTTTAACAGGCCTTTCTTTCTTCCTTTCCTAAGTGTGAAATAGTCCAGCAGAAAGCATAACATGGCACCGACAACGACATGATCTCCCTCAAAGAGAAGTGTGGAGGAGGAGCACTGTGTGTGCACAAAAAATACACCACTGTTGCCTCTCATCCCTAATAACCATGGCTGTAATGGGCTGTATGCTCCTCCTTTATTTTGGTTTCTTTGGTATGAACAGGCCTTAATTTCATCTAGCCTCTGGCCCAGGAAGAGTGCACATTTAAAGGGACTCAGAGAAATGCTGAGACACATCAAGAGCTGCTGGGCATCCAGGAAGAATCTGAGTGCAAATTTATCTTTCCTGATGGGTCATCATCAATAATTACATGGAGATCAGTCAACAAAATTGTAAAACCTTGGGTCCAAGTCTACAACCTGTGTTCTGCTTTGACTTGGGAGGCCATATCCTTCAGACCCACATTCCAAAAGGAGAGTGTTGCTTAAATTTCTCCTGCAAAGATTGCTACCTCCAGGAACTGCTTTTCTACTAAGTTGCCAAGGACAGCCACAGGCTATAAGTCTGTGCTACAAAATGAGCAGACAAAGAATTTTGCTTTGCACAATTTTTGTGGTTTGATTTTGGTTTGAGTTTTGATTAGTTTAGTTATTTGTTTTTTCTTGTTTTGATTCCAAGTTTTGTTATTTATTGTTTGTTTATTTGTTCTTGTAATTAATTTGATATTTTGGTAAGTCTATAGACAGTATATATTGACTGTCAGCTTTCAGTTACAATTGAGTACATTGCATTTATTCTTATGACTAACATAGTATTCTCCAACTCTTTACTCTTAAGATCCTTGTTATTTCAGGTGTGATCATGAAATCCCACAGATATCAGACCCAGATGGATCTCTGCATTCTTCATGGAACTTGGGCTCCATAGTTTCTTTACAGCCAGACTAAACTTCAAAGTCCAACATACATTCAGTGTGGAGAGTGTGTCCAACTCTCTGGATAGGAACTTAATGTTGGAAAACTTACCCATGCTGCATCCTTGTTGTCAAATATTTAGCTACTGTGAAAATCCTGTGGATGATGGTGTTGAACACATTAACGTCAAATACATCAGTATTTCTGTAATAGCTCTCATTGAATCAAAGCATAGTCTAAGGGAATAAAAAGCTGTCAGAAAACACAGCAATGTATGCTTCTGCTTTCCTGCAAATATACAATCACTGGAAACTGGGAGTAGAGATAATAAATTCCAAAATCTTTTTGGGGATACGTGTCTGTGGGGGTCCTTCAAAGTTCATTTTATTACTTTATGATTCACCTGTGTCTGCCAAAAGACATCATTCAAAAATGTTGAAGATTTTAACTAGTTATCATCCTATAAAGTCCTAACAAATGCGTTTTTTTATTTTATATTTTCATTACTTACATTTCAAATGTTAAACCCTTTCCTTGTTTCCCCTCGAAGATCCCCTTTTTCCTACCCCCAACCCCTGCTCCCCAACCCACCCACTCCCTCTTCCTTGCCCTGACATTCCCCTTTACTGGGGCACAGAACCTTCACAGGACCAAGGATCTCCTCCCAGTGATGACCGACCAGGCCTTCCTCTACTACATATTTAGCTAGATCCATGAGTTTTACCATGTGTTTTCTGTGGTTGGTGGTTTAGTCCCAGGGATCTCTGGAGGTGCTGGTTAGTTCATATTGTTGTTCCTTCTATGGGGCTGCAAACCCTTCAGCTCCATAGTTCCTTTCTCTAGCTCCTTCACTGGGGACCCTGTGCTCTGACCAATGGATGGCTGTGAGCATCTACTGCTGTATTGGTCAGGCAGTGGCAGAGCCTCTCAGTAGACAGATATATCAGGCTCCTGTCAGAAATCTCTTGTTGGCATCCGTTGTAGTGTCTGGTTTTTGTGGTTGTTTATGGGATGGATCCCCAGGTGAAGTCTTTGGATGGATATGAGGTGTCCTCCTGCCTCAGCACAAATTTGAACACAAATTTGTACACATGCATCCACACACAGGTGTACAGGCACACCAAACAGGCGCTGACACTGTAACCTAAGTACCTTATGAATCCCTTTGACCTTCTGGCCTATGCATCTTTTATCTGTCTTTAAACACAGACAACATACCTGACATACCACTTTGTAACCTCATGTACTAAAGAGAAGTTCTTTAAGTCAGAAGTGATGGAACATTACTGTTATCCCAAGACTCAGGAAAGGTGTGAAAATTACAAGTCCAGGGCCAGCCTGAGTTACATCATGCTATCTCCAAAACGAAACAAAATAAAGCAAAACCAAAGTTTGTTTTATAAGCATTTGTTCAGTTGGTAGAGTACTTCCCTAGCATGAACTCAGGGGGATGGAGACAGGTAAGTCAATTTCTTCAGCTTCATAACAAGTTTAGGACTAGTCTGAGCTACAGGGAAATGGGCAGGTGTGAGATCAACAATACTGTGTGTGTGTGTGTTCTGAGAGAGAGAGAGGGAGAGAGAGAAAGAGAGAGAGAGAGAGAGAGAGAGAGAGAGAGAGAGAGAGAGAGAGAGAGAGAGAGAGAGAGAGAATTTATTGTTAAGACACGTAGATGTGACTTTGATAACTTCTTTCTTGAGCAGTCCATGGGCACTGTGGAGGTCTGAATGCAAATAGCCCCCATATATTTGGGAAGGATTAAGAGATGTAGCCTAATGGAGGAGTTTCAAAAGCCCATAGCATTCCTTGTCTCCTGCCTGTGGATCAGATATAAACTCTCAGCTATCACTCCAGTATGATGCCTGTCTCCTGCCATGCTCCCCACCATAAGAGTCATGGACTAGCCCTGTGCACCCATGAGCCCCAGTAGACGCCTTCCTCTATACGTTGCCTTGGTCATGCTTTCTCTCCATAGCAGTAGCAAAGTAACCAAGACGGCCCCCTGATATGTACAACTACCACCACCCAACCCCCACACAGTCATTCTCAGTAAACTCCATTTATGGTTCATACAGACTTGTACTAAATTTCTCTTTTGTGGTGTAAGTTAAGAGTCTCATTTTTCAGTGAGTAGAAGTCCCCCTAAGGGACAGTTGCCAATGTTGAGCTGTGTCTTCCATTTCCACTGCCATTACTATGCAGCCCAGGACTGCTTGGGGACCTTTCCTGAAGTGCCTTCCCCAGCCCTTTAGTTTCAAAGGCCCTCTCTAGTCTCCTGGATTCCTGCCTCCCTGGTAGATGTCATGCTGGCTACTGAGTCACCTACAGCCGCCTTCAGGCTCCTTCTGTGATTATTCTCCAGAGTTGATTCCAAGAGAATAATCACAGAATTATTGATTCCGAGAGCACCTGGGTTGATTCTTGGCAACTGCGTGTCTTGTCTTTGGAGCTCTAAGCTGGAATCTGAAGTGCTGGGTCCTACCACTGTATAGAGGGGCTCTGCTAGAAGTATTCTCAGGGGATCATAAGAGCTAGCTTTCCCATGCTGCCCCTGGCGTTTCCCCTGCACATTTGGAGGGAACCTTGTGTTTTCTATTTCTTTAAAAGAAAACGTATTTATTTTCAAGTTTATTTTAGGTATATGAGCATTTTGCCCACAGTATATGTCTTTGCACCATGACTTTGCTGTATGCGTAGAGGCCAGAAGAGGGTGTCAGATCCTCTGAAATTGGAGTTGCAGATGAATGTTAGCCATTGTGTGAGTGCTAGGAACCCAACTTGGGTCCCCTGGAAGACAACCAGTGCTCATAACCTATAGCTGACTCTCCTGCCCTGAACGTGCCATTTCTTGAACTACAACTAAATCTGTCACAATTTATATTTATTTTAGACTCAATTGTTTCATCTTCTCTCTGTGGAAAGCAGACCTCATGTTGGTTTTTTCTTTTCTCTGCATCGTTAACAATCTCACCCAGCAGTCATGGAATACTTTTTTCATAGTTTTCTATACTGATCTCTTTGTTAGATGAATCATTTGTAATTATTAATCATTTTCTTCTCTTATAAGCAACATCAAGTGTGCGGAGAAAAAAAATACATCATCTTACCATATTTTAGCCAAAAGGAAGGAAAAAAATACATGCAATTATGGAATCCTGTTGCACATTAATAACCAGTAACCATGTTGAGACATAACCTACCAATTCAAAAATTCTTATTTTATCATATGTACACTTTTTACGCATTGGGCTTTAGGTAGTTAAAATATTTAACAGTTTTTTATTTTTAATAATAACAATTTTTTTTACTATTAGTAATGTGTGTGTGTGTGCAGAAGAACATGCTATCCTGGACATGTGGGGTCAGGGGACAACTTTGTAGCCTTAGTTCTCTCCTTCCACATTTATGTGCATTTAGTGATCTATTTAACTGACATCATTAGGCTTGTGTGGCCCATGCCTTTACCCACTGAGCCATCTCACCACCCCTATATTGTGCTTTAAAAAAAAATCTGTCTTTCATTTTAAAATGACATTTAGTTTTTTTGTTTCTCTTGATAATTAGGTGAGATGAGGACAACAGGAAAATAAGGTCATTTGTAGAATTTACACCTTGAGTTATGAGCTGGAAGTAACAGTGCATGTGGGATGGTCATGTTTACATGCCTGCAATCTCAGCACCTGTGAAGAAAGAAGAAAAAAGGAAAAGCTCCATTGTACTCTATGAAGCACCATAGGAATGATACTCGCCCACACAACTAAAGCGTAGCTGTTCCTTCATTGCGAGCTCCACAGGGGCTTCATAAAGTGGGATTGAGACCAGAGTTCTCCTTCCTTGCACCAGATGTATTATCAGTACTGAGATGCAATCTGCTTGTGAGCCTCCCTCAAGGGCAGTCCTCACTTTAGAGTCTTTATCAGTTTATTTCTGTGGGAAAGTGTTCGTCTCCAGCACGTTCCACTGAAGTCTGGCTAGAAAGGTAGAAACTACTGTTTTTTGTTGTTTGAATGGGAGATACACATGCCTCTATTCTGGGGGACTGCCTTCACCATGGTCTCCAGGGGCTGCATTAGAGGGAAGAAATAGCCCACACTGATGAGCATGGAAAAAAATGGACACTGGTTGCCTGGAGCATGAATATCAAAACTTATCAAGTACAGAGAGCATTGTGACAGATTGTTCCAATATATATATATATAGTCATGTATACATATCTAATCCACATGCTCGTTTGACAAGGTTTTTTATGAAGGCTGTATGTTCTGGCCCTCTTAGTCTAGGTAAGGATTTATGACAGGTTCAAATGACTCATTTGGTGACAATGATGCTATGCGACTTCTGAGACTTCAAAGTGCAGTGTGAGTATATCTCTCTTTCTATCTCAGAATAAATCTTGGGACACCTGACTTTCGGTGTACAAAGTTCCATTCAATACTGCGAAGCCAGCATGCTAGAACAAGTGAGAGCCTGGCCTTGGAGCTGCAGATTCCTAAGAAGCCCTGCATGTACTCAGAGTCCTGAGTCTCAAAGCATTAAGGACTACAAACTAGTCAGACAAGAAAATCTGGTGGCTACTGGGAAAATCCAGAGCAAACCCTTTTGGGTAGACACCTCCAGGATGCATGCTTTATTCCCTACCCTCACCCCTGCAAAAAGCAAACAACAACAAAAACCAAACCAAACAACCAAAAACAAAACAAAACCAAAAACCTCCAAACTAAAGCAAACAAGGTCACTGAGGAGAACTGCCCAGCAAAACACTACTAAGCATGCAAGAAAGCAAGCTGACACAAATGGGGCCCATATGTGGACAAATGGGAGAATTTATTCAGGCAACTATAAATAAAAGAAATATTTCTAAATAAAAGTGCTTAAAATGGTTAATGAGATGCTAGGCGTGGTAACACATGCCTTTAGTTCTAGCATTTGGGAGGCAGGGGCAGATGGATATCTGTGAATCTGAGGCCTAATCCTAACCCTAACCCTGTCAACAAGTGGCAGGGTAGCCAGGCCTATGTAGAAAGATCCTGTTGTACATACATGCCCGCCCACCCATGCTCACACACAGGTTTAAAAGATAAATAAAACACAAAGTATATTTAAAAAGACCTAACAGCTTTTTAAAAGAATGAGATGAAAGTTGTAGGGAGATTAACAAATGAGAAGACAGTGGTCATATTAAGAAATTAAGAAGCAGGCTAAACGGAGACAGGAAGATTACTACAAATTTGAAGCCAGTCCCATCTCTGTAGAGACTGGCAGGCCAATCACCAGAACTACATAGCAAAACCTTACCTCAAAAGGACAAGAAATCAGCACTGGCAACTGAACATTGTTGCAAACAAAATTAGGGAATTGGATAATATATCAGAGAAAATTATCCAAGACTAGCAAAACACACACAGACACAAACAAAACAAAACAAAACAAAAGAAAACAAATCATCATCATCATCACCATCACCAGCAACAACAACAACAACAACAACAACAACAACAACAACAACAACAACAACAAAGAGGAGAACGGTGAAAGAAAGATCAAGATTTGGAGGATAGTATAAAATCTCTGTGTCAAATCTAGTTATAGAAACTCAAAATAGAGAAAATTGCATGGAACAGGAATGAAGATAAGTAACAGTTGAATTTAAAACATTTTCAGTCTTCTCTTGAGGGACATCTGGGTTGTTTCTAGTTTCTGGCTATTATAAATAAGGCTGCTATAAACATAGTGGAGCATGTGTCCTGGTTATATGTTGGGGTATGTTTTGGGTACATGCCAATTAGTGGTACAGCTGGGTCTTCAGGTAGATCTATTTACAAATTTCTGAGGAATCGCCAGATTGATTTCAGAAGTGGTTGGACCAGCTTTCAGTCCCACTAGCAATGGAGGAGTGCTCCTCTTTCTCTGTATCTTCGGCAGCATCTGCTGTCACCTGAATCTTTGATCTTAGCCATTCTGACTGGTGTGAGGTGGAATCTCAGGGTTGTGTGGTTTGGCATTTCCCTGGTGACGAGGGATGTTGAACATTTCTTTAGGTGCTTCATGGTCATTCAGTATTCCTCAGTTGAGAATTCTCTGTTTAGCTCTGTTCCCCATTTTTAATAGGGTTATTTGGTTCTCTGGAGTTCTTCTTGAGTTCTTTGTATAGACTGGATATTATCCTTTGATAGTATATAGGATTGGTAAAGATCTTTTCCCAATCTATTGGTTGCCATTTTGTTTCATTGACAGGGTTCTTTGCCATACAAAATGTTTGCAATTTTTTGAGGTCCCATTTGCCGATTGTTGATATTAGTTATCTGGAGACACCAAACCCAGACAATATTGCTGATGCCAAGAAGCACTTGCTGACAGGAATCTGGTGTGACTGTCCCCTGACCAATACAGATGCAAATACTCATAGGCAACCATCAAACTGAGCATGAGGATACCCGTGAAAGAGCTAGGGGAAGGACTGAAGGAGCTGAAGGGGGTTGCATCCCCATAGGAAGAGCAATATCAACTAACTGGACCACCCCATGCTCCAAGAGACTAAACCATCAACCAAAGAATATACATGGAAGGATCCATGGCTCCAGATACATAAGTAGCAGAGGATGACCTTGTTCGGCATTAGTGGGAGGAGAGGCCCTTGGTCCTGTGCAGGTTTGATGACCCAGTGTAGGGGGATGCTAGAGGAAGGGTGGGACTGGTTGGGGGAGTGGGGGATCACCCTCATATAGGCAAAGAGGAGGCAGGAGAAAGAGGGTTGGGTGGGGGTGGTTGTGGACGGTTAAAGGGGGATATCATTTGAAATGTAAGCAAATAAAATGATTAATTAAAAATCCACCCCCCAAACCCAAAAAACATTTTCAGATTTAAAGAAGGATTTATATTTCAGGGTAAAATGAATATCAATTTCATAAGAAGAAACAAACAATCCTAAAACTAAAATCCACTTAAATTCAAACCATTAGTCCAAACACAAAATGAAAATATTAAAACTTGTTGGACAGAAACATAGTGAACTGAGAGTAGACATCTCATTGCTGGCCCGAGGTGCCAAAAGGTTGTTATGAAGGGTTGGTGTACACTTTCCATGTAGAATTCTGTAGACATTGAAATTTTGATTCAGGCATAGGAGGAAATAAAAATACAAGACTCAGAGGCCTTTGGTGAAAGAAATTGAAAAGCACATTCTCAGACACACACACACACACACAGACACACACAGACACACATACAGAGAGAGACACACACACACAGACACACACACAGAGACACACACACACATAAACACACAGAGACACACACACACAGACACACAGAGACACATACACACACAGACACACACACACACACACACACACACACACACACACACACACACACACACACACACCAGTGTCTAGAGTTCTGTGAAGCAATGCCCCTCCCTGCCTTTTTTGTCTCCCACTGCAGACTCTGTATCACTTCCCTCCTCTGTATGAGGGCAAAGCCTTAGAAGGTGGATGGTAATGTGGAACAGAGGACACACCCCGCAATCTCCTAAAGTGTACTGTTCCTTGAGAAGGAAACAAGGTGAGGGGGAGGGGCGGTGGCAGCAAGGCTTTCCTAGAGCCCTGTAGTCTGATTAATACACACAATGAATGAAAACAGTCACGCTAAAAGTAGTGCTCTTAGGATGGTCTGGTAGTAGTGAGATCAAACCGTATTTTTAGGACATCCTTAAAACACAATGACTTGGAAGAGTTGAAAAACAGAACTAGTTATACTGTGCATTCAGGAGCAAAGAGAACACTTTTATTATACAGGACAGAATTTAATGTTATAAGACAATGGAGATGGTATTCTGTTTCTTGCTTTATGTTTTGAATTGTTTTATGTGAGTGTGTGCCTGCTTGTCTATCTGTGCATCATGTTCATGCAGGTACCTGAGGACAGAAGAGGGTATTGGATCTTTTGGAACTGGTGTTACAGGTAGCTGTGAGCTGCCCAAGGTGGTTACTGGACACTGAACGTGGGTCCTCAGGAAGAACACTGAGTGTTCTTAGTCACTGAGCCATCTCTCCAGCCCCTCCACCTACAAGACACCAGTTCCATTTATACAGAATCTGCTATCATAACCAGACCCCTTCCTTAGGTGCTCATGCAAGTTAGGACTTCAACGGGAACTGGGGAGATACCAACACTTAGAACATAGAAACAGCTGTATATGTAGTCACATTAATGAAGCAATCTGGATTATAACCCTGGCTCTGGGATTTACACAGGTCCCTGGGCAAGCTGCATTCTTCTTTTCCAGTTTTAATGTCTTTTCTTTCCTTCTTTCTTTCTTTCTTTCTTTCTTTCTTTCTTTCTTTCTTTCTTTCTTTCTTTCTTTCTTTCTATAAAAAAATAAAGTATGTGTGTGTTTGAGACAGAGACAGAGAGAGAGAGAGAGAAAGTGAGAGAGAGAGAGAGAGAGAGAGAGAGAGAGAGAGAGAGAGAGAGAGAGAGAGAGAGAGGAAACACAACTTTTTGGAGTTGGGTTGCTCATTCTGCCAGATGGTTTTGGGAGTCTGAAAGGCAGGCTTGTCAGTGAGTACCTTTACTCCTGAGTTACATCACCAGCCTCTGCTCTGGTTATCCATGAATGGCACTGACCCTTGTGAGAACGAAGTGGGACGATGCAGGGGAAACATAACTCATAGGGTATCACAAGTCATTCTTTCAACAGACTTGAGAAACATGGAGTGTGCTGAGAACTGTACCAGAGCCAGGAAGATGGAAGATGTCAGTTATAATATTTGCTACCAGGAAGACGATATGTGAAAGCTGACTTCAAATAAGTCTTCTCAGGCATCATGACAGGATGGTGTGTAGCCATTTAGTGTAGAGAGGGCAGACAGGTTTTTGTTTTTCTTTTCTTTCTTTTCTTTTCTTTTCTTTTCTTTTCTTTTCTTTTCTTTCCCTTCCTTCCTTCCTTCTTCCTTCCTTCCTTTATTTCGTCTTTCTTTCTTTCTTTCTTTCTTTCTTTCTTTCTTTCTTTCTTTCTTTCTTTCTTTCTTTCTTTCTTTCTTTTTCTCTCTTTCTTTTTTTTACCATGCAGCAAAGTCGGGAATACTTTTATGAGAAAGGTAGTCCTTAGGGTGAATTGTGAAAGATGAACAGGTGCTGTACAAGGCTGAGTAAGAGGAAGACCATTCCAGAACAGGGTGCAGCATAAAGACAAGTGGCCTTAGGATAACCACCTACATGGAACTCCTTGTTCCAAGGGACTCCTAGTGAGGATAGTAGGACTTCAACTTGTGACTTGGGTCATGGCAAGAGGGATGACATATAAGCAGCTTAGAGAGGACACAACCAATGAAGGGAACCGGGGGTGGGGTGGGGCTTGGTTGGTCAGGCTCCTGAGGCCAAGCCTGACCACCTGAGTTCAATACCCAGCTCTCATATGGCAGAAGTTGGGAAACAATTCCTGCAAGCTGTCTTCTGACCTCTGCACACTTGCACATGGGGCCCACACACAAATAAGTAAAAATAGAGTAAAAACTTCAAAATTAGTAAGGAACATAATGCAGGCCAGAGAGGTGGGGGAGAGAAAGTGACAGGAAGGGGAAGCAAGGAGAGAAGGGGGTAACCCAGGCTTTTTTTTTTTCTTTTCCTTTGCAGGACTAAGTGAATTGTGGTGACATTTACATAAGACTAGAGAGAAAAGTCAGCTGTCAGGAAAGCACATCATTTTACACAGGCTGAAAATAAGGCCAGGGGATAAAGGCAGACATTCCTGGTTAGGAAGTTGGCAGGCTTCTGGGCTGGAGAGATGGCTCAGTGATTAAGAGCATACACTGTCCTCTCTGAGGGCAGGGAGTTTGGTTTGAAGCACCCACACTGGGTGCCTCCTAACTCCAGCTCTAGGGGTACTGGATGCTTCTGGCCTCCATGAGAATTCACACTGCTGTGCACAAACCCACACACAGACACAGACACCCAAGTGAAAAAGAAAAGTCAAAAAATGTAACAACATGCTTGAAAAACAGCAGTTCGCTTCTGGTCTGGGATAGCTCAGTTGGCCTAGAGGAATGAAGGGCTGGGTTTGAGTGAGCCCCAGTGTTCATCTGTGATCCCAGTGCTGAGGTAAAGGCAGCATGGTCAGAATGATGGAGATCTGTGAGTTATCATCTGGCTGCTAACTAAAAGCAAGGGTGGAACTTGTAGACTGCTCACTCACCCCACTTAACCCTCATTCAAAGTAAATGAAGGGCAGGCTACTTAGGCAGCAGGTAAGAGGCCACTGAACAAAGCATAGTCACAAACAAAGAAGACCCAACATTCCAAGGCCCCTTTAAAGGAGAGATTCAGGAATGCAAATCTAGTCAGTCAAGTCATAGAAAGTGAGGGTTGGAAACCATCCAGTGGCTTAGCTCTCTGCACAATCCTTAGTGACCTTTATAGGTGTAGCTCCAGTGGAATATTAGCCTTGGAAGTTAGTATGACGTGGGAGCATGCTGGATCAAGTACGTGTTTTGAATTTTCGGTTTCAAAACATGTGAATGCATCTGTCTACCAGACTAAGAGCCAGGAGATGGTGCTGGCAGGAGTCTGAAGTCCATGCGAGAGGAAATGACCCATGCAAATGCAGTCACTCCTCTGTTTGCAACTAGATGGAAACTGTCTCCACTGCCAGTAAAGATGATTTCAGGAAAGATGATTGAAAAACTTGCTAGTTGCAATTATATTTTCTTTTTCCCAGAGAGCAGCAGGAGAGACAGTTGACATTTTAGCTGTCTCTGAACTGCCCCTGTCCCTAATTTGAGTTGAGCGCTCACAGGGAACCACAGACCTGCTCCTTAGCTGGTTTACTTTCCACAAAATCTTCAGCCATAGAAAATGAATAAAAGCAGGGCTCCCCAGACAGCCCAGACAGACATCCAAGCTGCCAGAATAGGTGCTTGGGAGGGGCTCAGGAGCGCAAAGCACAGCCTTGCTCTGTTGAAGCCAGGTACTGTCCTGGGCAATTGGCTCCAGGCTCAGCTCAGGAGGCGACCACCTGGAGCTACAGGCACCCGAGGCAAGGAATGCCTGAAGGAAAGGGGCCAGGTCCTGCTCACCCCTTGTGAGCTACTTGCCCCTGACATCCCCGATGCTCCTGTTGAGGCTGGGTCCTTGGTGAAGCTTCCTCTTTTAGCTGCACCACCGCCAGGTGCCTGTGACCGCCCGGTGGCTGCTTTCCTTTCCGCGCCATATATGGCCTGGCAGGGGGGGTCACATGCATCCCGGGCCGCCGGCCTGGAGGGGTCGCTGGGGAAGGGGCGGACGGCGGGAGAAAAGGGGAGGGGGTCGAAGGCAGAGACAGGAGACAGGTGTGGTGGCGGATTCTGGGGCCATGGGAGGCGGCAAAGGCTTGAGGAGCCCAGCGCTCGCCACCGCGCCCTGGAGCTGCACTCATGCGCTTCAGAGCGGGTGGCGGAGGAAGGGACCGGCGCGGGGGGGCGGGGGGGCGGGGGGGCGGGGGCCGAGCATGTCGGAAGCCAGAGAACTCCGTGTCCCTGCGCTCCGTCGGTCACCAGGCGCGGGCCGGCATGATGGAGCCGCAGCATGTGCACCATGTGCTTGGAGCCCAGAGCCCAGCCTGGGAGGAACTGGTGGGTACCGCGCCCGCGCCCACCCCTTCCGCTTGTCCTTGCTCCCCGCCTCCCTCTCCCGGCCCAGGTTCCGTGCAGGAAGCGGTCCGGGATGAGGTCCCCAGCTGCTTCCCAGCCGGGACAGCGCTTCCTCCCGCGCCCTGGCTCCTCCTTGCTCGCCGCCTGAAGCGCCTTTGTCCGGTCGGCCTCTGGGTCCTGAGAGGACCGTTTCCGTGCTTCATCCTTTTCTCAGCTTTGCACTTTATTCCCTAGAGTGGCATGGAGGCCAGGGAAGTGGAGGGGGCTGGGTTGCGCGGTCAGCGGATGGCATGGGGAGGGGACGGGGCTCACCTCTTGACCGCGCGCTGGCAGTCACCTGGACACCTGGACACGCAGGTTCCCGAGGACCGCCGCCTGGGAAGGCCCGCGGCTGCCAGAAGCCCAGAGCCACTCCTCTGACTCCGGTGGCCTTGGCTGCCCTGAACTGTTCCGAGGGTCAAGGACCTGGCCAGGGATCCAGCCCCAGATAACTTCGCTTTCGCCTGGATCTCACAGCACAGGCCACGCACAGATTGAGTCACTTTAGGGGCTCAGAGTGTTGCGTGTGAGAAGATGAGAGTCGGGGTCTTTGGATTTATTCCTTAAAATCCATTAACTTATTTCTTGCACCTCAAACTGAACCTTCTGTTATCCATCCATCCCTTCAGGGATTCCTCGCAGGAATCCCCGCCCTGCGTAGACCCTTGTAATCTTGAGTGGGCAATGAATTTTGGCTCTGCATACCCTATCTATGTATTTCTTACTCAATTTTGATTGACGTTGTGAACTGTCTCAAAAGCCTGGTCCAAAATTTCTGGCTTCATCCATGCTGAGGTGCTGTTCTGATGAGGTTTTCCCAGGGACTTCCTGAGTGTGCTCAGGTGCGCCCTCTGCCTGTTGAGAGCTTGTAGGTCAGGGGCCAGGCTTGCTTCTCCTTTTCCTACCCTTAGACTTCCAGCCATTTTGCCAGGGTACAATTCACTGCCTCCTGCTTCCTGACCTTTCACGAGTGTCCTTCGACTTTGATCCATCTGCCACTGCGTTTGCTTTCGTGAGTTTGCAGGTTAGGTAGCCCATCTGCTCGTGTTCTATTGCGATCATTATTAGGGAGTAAGGTGTTCTTGGTTAAACATACAATTCAGTCTTGACATTTTAGATCATTAGGAATGAAATCCAGCGACCTGTTTTGAACTTTACTATATAAAATCTTATCAGCTTCCACCACGTACAGCGGGAAGCTCCAAGTTATGTGTGGTGCTTTTTGGGTGCTGAATGCTAGGACTTCACCGCAGTTAGAAAATTAGAGAACCTCAGGCTTTCTTCTCCAAAGTGCTAAGAAAGAGAGTGCTTTCTTATTCTCCTAGAAAATCTTCAGTACTCGTCTTGCCTCATGAACGTTTAAAGCTAAAACCTTCACAGAGATGTGAGATGGAGCAGGAGCAGTGGCTAATTGCTGAACTCTTCAAAACTTGGCATATGTAAGTGGCTAAGGCATTTTATTAGTTCAGCACATATTCTTATCCAACACCTGTCGTGTTCTGAGATTGTTGGGCAAGCTGTTAACTCTCAGACAAGCGTTGTCCCCAAGAACCTTACTTTGTAGCTGAAGGTTGACATCTATCCAAGTATGTGTCATAAAAAGTTCTCACGAGGGATTTTATTCAGAACTTTGTGTAATGACTACAATATTTAAGGATTTTTCAAATGCTTTATATAACTACATAAGAAAGTTGTGTTACCTGAACGACTAAAAGAGGAGTGTATTCAAGAGAAAGCAAGAATGTAGTAGAGGAAACAGCTTTAAATGTTAAATTTTCTGGCATGGGGTGCAATGGGGTTGACGATTTAATCTAAATATGTTTTGAAGGAACACTGGGTCCATCGAATCCGTGTTGTTTATGTTTGGGACAGAGCATCACTTGTAGGACAGGCTGCTGGGGGATTTACTCGGTAGGCCAGGCAGGCCTGAAACTGCATGTCCTGCTCTTGCTTCAGCAGAGTACAAGGCATCATCAAATTCCCCAAAATCAGAGTCTCTAACTTTGATTCAGGGATCTCAAGAATCTGAATGAAGTGAGTTCTGGTTTCCTTCAGAATGAATCGATATGACCGCCATGCGGTAAGCTATACTTCGAACATTAATTGCTAGTCTATATATAATTTTTTTGAAAGTTTGATATATTTATTCACAAAAGCGATTCAGCTGCAGGGGCATGATCTTCTGTGAGGAAGTCAGCACTCCTGTTGATTCCCTTCCAGCCTCCTGATGAGATTCTCTTGGCTGAGGGTTCTCATGCATTCAGGTACTTAGCATGGTGTCTGATGTGGTCAGCGATGAAGGTTGCGATGAAGCAGTAGCTATGATCATAACCCTCTTGTAGCCTAAAAACAACAGGGATTTTCTTCTCTGTGCAGGCAGCTATGAAGTTATCAGGGAGTAACTGCCCATTTGAAAGAATCTTGTCATCTTTTCCTTGATCAATTAGGATGTCAATCTGGGAACCCGAATATGACTTCACGAGACAGGTCGCATCGTATGCCTTCCATTTGCTTTCATCTGGTCCCAAATATCCACGAAAAGTTTTTTTGCCCCAAGGACAGAGCACAGGGTTGCAAATTGGAGCCAATGCTGACACAGATCTGTATTTTCCAGGATTTTTCAAAGCACAAATCAGAGCTCCGTGGCCTCCCATGGAGTGACCAAAAATAGACATCCTCTGTGGGTCCACTGGGAAATTGGCATTTATGAGTTGTGGAAGCTCCTCTGTGACGTAAGAGCACATTCTGTAGTTAGCTTTCCAAGGATCTTCAGTGGCATTCACATAAAACCCAGCACCAATGCCGAAGTCCCAGCTGTCATCTTCTCCTTTAATATTGCAGCCACGAGGGCTGGTATCAGGGGCAATGACCACAAGGCCGGGCTCTGAGGCAGCTTGCTGATAGCCAGACTTTGATATGTAATTTTGTTCTGTGCAAGTTAAACCAGACAGCCAGTAAAGCGCTGGACACTTTCCACTCTCGGCCTGGGGTGGTAGGTAGACAGCAAATTTCATTTTACATTTCAGCTCAACACTTCTATGTTTGAAAACTTTCTGGAGCCCACCAAAGCACCTGTTGCTGGAAATCTGTTTGAGTGCCATTCTCCTCCTCGGTGAGGGGGAGGGGCCTATATATAATTTTAAGAAGCCACACTGTCTGTCTGTCTGTCTAACACAAACACCACACAGACACACACACAGACACACACACACACAGAGAGAGAGAGAGAGAGAGAGAGAGAGGTAGAGTGCGGGGAGGGAGAGAGAGAGAGAGAGAGAGAGAGAAAGAGAGAGAGAGAGAGAGATCAGATCTAAACAGTAGAATCACAGCTTTCTTGACTGTGTGTGCTTAGAGACTCTCATTTTCAAGACCTGTGTGTGTCCCCTCCCCCCATTGCTTCCTAGTAGGTGGCACAGAACAAGCAGCTGGTACATGCTCTGGCAACCACAGCTAGAGCCCCAGCTCCATGCCTCTCCAATCAAGATACATTTATCCTCTGAGACAAAATAAATCCTTCCTCTCTTAAAACAAAATAACAGCAAAGAAAGCAAACCTGTTTTAACCGGGATTCCAGTTCTGAGTTGTTTTATTTTTTTAAACTTTCTTAAAATTTAAATATAGGCAATTAAATATTTTACCATACAAACTTGACTAAAAGGGATTACTGTGCTATTATGGCATATGGCAACATGCATGCAAGAATTTGGTCTCTCTCTCTCTGTCTCTCTGTCTCTCTCTCTCTCTCTGTCTCTCTCTCTCTCTGTCTCTCTCCTATGTATGATCTATTTTTCAGTGAACACAGTTTGAGTTTCAAGAAGATTGGATCTTGTAACAAAGGGTATATTTTAATGTTTGAAGCTATATGTGACCACATTGACTAACAGCACACATGTGGTCCAGGCTTCATAAGAGAATGACAGTAAAAGAGCCATTAGCTAGAATCCAAGTACCTTCTGCCCTGCTTTCTATTAGAGGTAGGGACCAAAGAAAATGTTGGGACACAAGTTGAAGTAGGAGAGAGAAAGGAGGTGAGGGGGATGCCTGGCCTGGTTCTGCCTGCCTTTAATTTCAGCACTTGGGAGTACTCAGAGACAAGTAGATATCTGTGAGTTCAAGGCCCTGCAGGCTCTTCCTGGGTGTGCTTCCAAGCATCAGTACTTGAGGCAGGTGTTCCTTCTGCATCCATATTCATCCTAATCTGAGTTTTCAGCAGTATTTTATTTCACATTTAGATGAATAGGGGAATTTTGAGAAAGAAATGAAACATTCCTGGGGAAATTTTTGAAAATAAACAATCAGTTCCCCATGGGGGAATTAGTAATGAGTTTCCAACCAATCTAATGGAGGTCTTTGGAAGGAGGAGGTACTGAAAGGATTCCCTTCAGTGTTAGGAGTGGCTCCTGGAAAGTGCAGCATGAATTGTGAGGAGAGCTAGTTAGCATGGTTGCAGTGTCAGCTCCCCATGACATCAGCAGTTCCTTCCCTAGACATTCTTTTGTATCCTGGAGAGGCCTGGCATGGTTTGAGATGTCACCTGTGTTGTGGCAACACCAACTGCACTTGGACCACTTTATGCACTGCCTTTCCTAATCATCCATAGATATGTTGGCTAGAGGAAGGATGCTACTTAGGAGAAAGAATGGACACAAGTGAGAGGAAGAAAGATGACCCTGGACCCTCAGGCTAAAGCATCAAGAAATAAATGGTCCTTGAAAATGCGCCACCATAAGTATTGGTCAGAAGATGGGAAAATTCCTGAAGGAGACCACAGTCTGTTTCTGGGTCTTCAGGAATTGGGACTCAGTAGTTAGTCTCTCTGGGAAGCTTCTGGCCTTCCCTGCTTGTCATGGATCCTGAATTTGTCAATGATTACAGGACATTAGTTTGTCCCAGGTCAATGAAGTTTTAAGGCTAAAGCTGTTGTCCTGGGAGTTTCAGGCTTCTGCTCTTACAGGGGAAATGGGTTTGAATGGGACAAAAGTGAAAGCAGCAGCAGGCAGAGGACTGTGAGTGAGATGTCAGCACCTCAGGGCTGGGCATCACTGTCCTTTACCCCAGGGACTCCATTAGGTGAACTGTCTGTCCAGCTCTCCTAAGAAGGAAAGAAATTGGCTTCCCAGGGAAGACCTTTCATTTCGCAGATGTCACAGAAGAATGTCTCTGAACAGTGTTCCCTAAAAGTTGCCCATATAGGTAGCAGGTGTGGGTATCAGTTTGTTCTCTAGTCTATCCACTGGACTGTCAAAATAGTGAGCCAGAGTAGAGACTGGTGCTTTCTTGCCAACTCTGGGCACACTGGGCTCTCATGCAGCTGACTTGGTGAGTCTGGGAACGAGTTGTGCTCTTGCACTGTTTTCCATCCATAGTATTGTTTCTAGAGTGATCTGACAGGAGATATGGGCATCTCCACACCATCTTGGTGCTTGTGGGCTATGGTATTTTTGTGATGGTTTCTATACCACAGTCTTATGGGCAGTACTGCCTAATTAAATCATATGTAGCTATGAATAAGCCTGAGGATCCTGTCCTTGGTCACATGATGCATGTGCTAATGAAGCAAAAGAGGTCTGACTGGGTCACATGCATTCCTGTTTTGTCAGATGTCTGTATAGGTCTCAGTGTTCTGTCAATGCTCTGTGCCTTGACAGTATGCATATTCACTTGTGTTCATCTACCCATAGGGGCTGCTGGTGTACCACCATCATCCCCAACACTCCTGTTCAGAAGATGGGTGAGGAAAGTGGAAAGTCTAATCAGTCAGCCGATGACCAGTGGGAAAAATGAGCTACAAGATCACCTGATCTTCATCAGTGAGAAAGCTTTGCACAAGAGGTATTTTTCATTCTGTCAAACATCATGGTCAATTTCTTGGGTCTATGGTATGGCCTACAATTTATTCTTATTAAATTTTATGGTACTGGGAGACTGTAACTCCAGGGTGTCACTGTGCCCAACCTTTTCTCCCTAAACATTCTCACAGGCTGAACTTGAAGTCAGAGCAGGAGTGAGCTGCGGATATAGGCTATTCAATTTCTTTTATATGAAACTGAAATCCTACCACTCAGGGATTGAAGAGGATGTGATGTCTCAGCATGTGTTAATAGAGGCACTGACATGTGACGGTTTGAGTGAGATATTAGTTGCTGTGAGGTTTTGTTTGATTGTTTGCTTGCTTGAGTTCTTTGTTTGTTTGTTTGCAAAGCTTTGTAATTGTCTGGCAGGTGTTGCTTGCTGAAGCTTGCTATATCACCAGGAAAGCTTGGTCCCATTTGGTCCATCCTGATACATGATGGAAGGTCTTGGGCTCATTAATACTCTTCTCAGATTTTGGGCCTTATAAACAGAATGTCCTCTGCATTTCCTCTGGATTCTATTTCAATTGTACTTTCTCATTCTCCCTGCAAACACACCCTGATTCTGTGTGCATGCATGTGTGTGTGTGTATGTGCGACTCTCTCTATATTCTGGTCATAAGGGTATGTGCTAGGACCTGAGGAATTGCCTGCCTTACACTCTGCTGACAATGCCAATGCTTAGGACTGGAAACCATACTTCAAGCAACAATGCACTTGCATTATGTGTTCAACTTGATGAAATATTTGAGTTCTGTGGTGAATTCACTATGACCTCCTTATGCTGGTTCATTCTCCCAGAAATGTAGATTATTTAGCTTGGCCAAATTCATAGGACTAGGCCAAGGATCAAGAGTCCCTGGTTTGAAAAAAAAAAAAAAAAGGAGAAATGTCCTCACAGTTTCTGGTATACCCACACCCGTGCCATAAACTACTGAGAGTTTAGAGACCTAGTCTGTCCTTCCAGGCCTATGCGGGAGCTCAAAGAACCAGAACTCTAACCACCTCGATACCCAGCCTGTGGAGACATATGGACAAAAGAGCAAGATTAATAAGCTTAGATGATCCTAGTACATAGAGGTAGAAGGTAACATACTGTGAGCTTGGATAGTTCAGAATCCATCCTGGATTCAGGTGACCCTTGAAGCCTGTGTTCTTGGGGCTCTTTGCTTTTGGGGCCAGGCCCAACCACAGATCAAATCCTTACTATGAAAAATTGAAAGTGGAGACTAAGCAGGTAATGTTGGACCTGCAGAGCTTACAGAATGTGTACACTGAGGCCTCAGAGACATTTGAAGGCCTGGCAAAGAGAAAGGCTGCTATAGGTAACTGTCTGTCTTGCTTGGGAGCACATGAGCTGTAGAATTGCCATCTCTGCATTTGATCCTGCACAGGAGACTCTCCAGCTCTGGTTCTAGCTTTCTGCCACTTCACACAGGAGCCTTTAGATTTGCTGTTGTAAACCTGTGGGTTGAAACACTTTGTGGGGTGAGTGTCAAAGGACCCTTTCACAGAGGTTGTGTATCAGACAATCCTTTATCTCAGATACTTCTATTATGGCTTATAACAGTACAAAAATTATAGTAACCAAGTAGCAATGAAAATAATCTTATGTTTGGGAAGTAACTGCATTAAATCATCCACAGCATTTGGTAGATAGAGAAACTCTGCTCTAGACAGAACTATTTGTATCATGTGAGGTCTTCTTGACCCCTGGGGCTGAGTCAGGGTCTGTAGAGAGCTAGTTACCAGCAGACCCATGTATAGCAAGTATTCCCCTTGTTTCTTTTTTTCCAATTCATAGTGCCTTTGCCCATTCCTTTGTGATGTTTCTCCATTAGGATGAACAGATAGGGACAACTGTAGTCCACTTCTTGTTTTTAGGAAACATGGATCCCTCTTGGTGTTGCGACTTTTGGAAGTAGCATGAGTGTTTCTGGAATTTGTGTTCTGTAGTTTTTTTTCTTCTGAGAGCAGCTCACCTGGATGTCCTGGGTTCTTATCTAGGTCTTCCTGAGAAACAGGGTCTGGTGGGGTTGATGGTGTTTCTTTATAAGTTAATAGGAAAAGGAGAGCAGGGGATTTCTATGCAAACGGTGTTTGCAGAAACCTGCACAGCCACCTTCTGATGGAACTGAATCAGCTGAAGAAGGTAGACATGCTGAGGAGGCACAGGAATAAGAAAGTGCTGGAAGATGAGGCACTGGTGCAGCAGTACTTATGGGACTTAAAGGGGCCCCATAAGGACCAACAGGAAGAGACCATTGACTTCCAGAGTCAGGAACAGCAGGTAGAGACAGGCAGCTTTGTCAGGCTAATGGTTAGCTCCATCTGCCCTTCTAACTTCTAGACCAGCTCATCCACCTACCTGTGCTTTCATCCATCATCTTACTCATCCACACTCCAATCCAAGTACCTACCTCATGACAGCCATTGTTCAGGTCTATGTTCAAGCACAAATATTTCTGGGGAATGAGCTTCTTGCGAGAAAGTGGATTATCAGCAAGCAAATCCACCTCTGCTTAATGCTGCAGCCCAAAGATGAGTACAGTTCAATAATACACCACACACCTACAGGGTTCAGTGCACAGAGCTTCAAGTGAGTCAAGTCAGGGCTTGTGGCTTATTTGCTTGGCATCAGTCCTATAAGTTCACATGTGAGAAGCAGCTGCAAGGGTGGGGGCAATCCCTTTGCAAATGCCAAATGAGCAGTTCTTGACATCATCCTTTTTGGGGTGATATGTGGCATTTCTCATCTTTGCTGTCTACATTTCAAGACAATCTTTTTAATCTGTCCAGGACAGACTCACACTGACAGAACTCTGACTAGCAGAGTGTTAGCAATGTTTTTTGTGAATGAGGCTGGAGTACTCTCCTTTTCTGTAGATTACATTCTCCTGTTGACTGGATGACTATAGATGTGGGTAGGGACTCTGACAAGCTAGGGACATGGTGTCAGAGATTTAAGATTGCAAGAGGAAATTTTATGCAACCACTTCAGCATAGTCTGGCCAAGCAAAACATGCTCACCATAGCAATTGTATCTTCCACCTTTTGTTTTGCATAGTGTAAGATACCGCTCAAATTGCTGGTATTCTATAAATAAACGAATGTGTTCTTGCAGCACGAGGTGCTTTCTTTTTTGGTATTTTGCTCTCATTTACATCCTCTATGTGTGGTGGATAGGCTGCGGATATGTGTGTTTTTGTGTGTGTGTATGTTTTCTTTTTTGTATATTATAGCATGTGGTATTTTTTTCATGCACTTTTTCATGCATTTTCTTCATTTTCTAGAAGATCTCATTGGGTTTCATTTTCAGCCTCTGTCTTGAAATACTGTTTGCTCTTTCGCCCAGAAGCTGGCTGCTTTGCTTGCCTGGCTGATCATCAACCACTGGTATCCTTTGTAAACACTTGCATTTTTATTCCACTGTGTGCATGATTTTGGATACCCCTCCACTAAGAACACATACTCTAATTATCAGGAACAGGATAGTCTGGAGCAAAGGCTATAGTACTGCTGAGCAGAAGGATCTGGTCATGCAGAAGAAGAACAAGCAATAAAAAAAAAAATCTGGTCTTGCTTGGTTGTCTCTCAGATGAAGTAGGAACAAAGCCTGGGAGGATCCTGTGGAGTGACTTTTGTGGGCTTCTTTCTGCTCATGGACAACCTGATGGTCACAGCCAGAAACAGAACACATCAGAGTTTATATGGATCTAGTCTTCAGGACCTTCTGTCCAGGAAACAATATGTTTGATACTCAGTGAGTGTCTTCCTCCCTTCCAAACTCTCTGATATGTTATGAGCTTTCTGTTTTTGAACACACAGAGATGCTCCTGCTTCTAACTTTTAAGTGATGGAATTTAAAGGAGTGCATAACCATGGTTGGAAGAAACTACACTTTTATTGAGAAATACTGCCTGTAGACCTGAGATTGCCACCCTTGAACCCGGGTCTCTGCAGTTTCTGCCTATTTCTAGTGAATAGTGTTCTCTGGATAGAGAAGATTTAGGAGGTAGCTGGATGAACCCAGGCAGAGCCTCTGCTGCAGGGATGCCTAGAGCACTTCAGAGGAGTGTTCTGTAACAGAGTCCCATAAGAGCCAGCATACAGCATCCAGAGCTAGTCCTAAGTCTAACACATCATAATGAAAGTCATTTTTAAACAAACAGGATCACTTTCCCTCCCAGGTCCTTCCCTCCTTCCCTAACATGGTAGGAGGCAGTTGGTGTGGGGAGAGGGAAACCTGATCTGGTATTGGTAGAGGGAAAATGACTGAAATCCTAATGTCTGGCAGAAAGAATGTACACAGGCAACCTCAGGAAACTGGACCCCCAGAATGCACCAGAGGCAGTGTCTTTTGCTTTGCAATTTTGTGAGGTCCCATTTGTTGATTCTCGATCTTACAGCACAAGCCATTGCTGTTCTATTCAGGAACTTTTTCCTTGTGCCCATATCTTTGAGGCTTTCCCCACTTTCTCCTGTATAAGTTTCAGTGTCTCTGGTTTTATGTGGAGTACTTTGATCTACTTAGACTTGAGCTTTGTTTAAGGAGATAAGAATGGATCAATTTGCATTCTTCTACATAACTGCCAGTTGTGGCAGCACCATTTGGTGAAAATGCTGTCTTTTTCCCACTGGATGGTTTTAGCTCCCTTGTCAAAGATCAAGTGACCATAGGTGTATGGATTCATTACTGGGTCTTCAATTCTTTTCCATTGATCTACCTGTCTGTCGCTGTACCAGTACCATGCAGTTTTTAGCACAATTGCTCTGTACTACAGCTTGAGATCAGGCATGGTGATTCCCCCAGAGGTTCTTTTATTGTTGAGAATAGTTTTTGCTATCTTAGGTTTTTTTATTATTCCAGATGAATTTGCAAATTGCATTTTCTAACTCAGTGAAGAATTGATTTGGAAGTTTGAATCTGTAGATTGCTTTTGTCAGGATAGCCATTTTGTCTATATTAATCCTGCCAACCCACGAGCATGGGGGATCTTTGCATCTTCTGTGGTCTTCTTCAATTTCTTTCTTCACAGACTTGAAGTTCTTATCATACAGATCTTTCACTTCCTTAGTTAGAGTCACGCCAAGGTATTTTATATTGTTTGTGACTCTTGTGAATGGTGTTGTTTCCCTAATTTCTTTCTCAGCCCGTTTATCCTGTGTGTAGAGAAAGGGCATTCATTTGTTTGAGTTAATTTTATATCCAGCTACTGCACTGAAGCTGTTTATCAGGATTAAGAGATCTCTGGTAGAATTTTTAGGGTCACTTATACATACTATCATATCATCTGCAAATAGTGATAGTTTGTCTTCTTCCTTTCCAATTTGTATCCCCTCAATCTTCCTTTGTTGTCGACTTCAAGAACTATATTGAATAGGTAGGGAGAAAGTGGGCATCCTTGTCTAGTCCCTGATTTGTCTATTTCATACAGGTTTTCAGTTTTCCTGAGTATAGCTTTTTGTAGTAGGATCTGATGATGTTTTGGATTTCCTCAGGTTCTGTTGTTATGTTATAAAGAACTCAAGTAGATAACCTTCATAAGAGCTAAGAACACAATCTAAAAATGGGGTAGAGAACTAAATACAACATTCACAACAACGCATCTTGAATGGCTGAGAAGCACTGAAGAAGTGTGCAAAGTCCTTTGTTTTCAGGTAAATGAATACCAAAAAGACCCTGACGTTGGTGTCCAGCGTTATACTTTCCAGTGAAGAATGCTAAGATCAAAAAAACTCATGTGAAAGCATATGTTGGTGAGAATTTGAAGAAAGAGAAACATTCTTCCATTTCTGGTGGGACTGCAAAGTGCTATGGCAACTCTGGAAATCAATATGGAGTTCCTCAGAAATTTTCAGATAGATCTACCTGAGAGCGAAGGACCAACCTTACTGGTGCATGGCCTGCTACTTTCAGTTTTCACTTGATGGCTTGTTACTCAGATTTTCTTATTGGGCTATGACTTTGCTCTTGTCTTTCTGATTCTCAAGCAGTTCTCTGTTCTTACACATTGTTTTGAGGTACCTCTAGCCACTGGGACTTATTTATACCTTCAAATCCCTCTGAATTGGGGGACTTCTAATACTTGGAGAAGCTGAGTGACAAAAGCGAAGTATGTTGAGCCCTTTGGTGTCCAGTGCACACGAATCTATGGGAGTTTTGATATGATAATATAATATATAATATAAAATATACTCTCAAGAATAATTAATAAAACCAGTGCTTCTTACGGACCATCCGGACGAAGTACCAAGTTCAAGGACAGTTCTGCAAGAACTGCTCAAAGCCAGCCAAGTGGAGCAAGAAGAAAGCCAAGCAGAAGTCATTCATTCCCAGCACCCTCAGCACCTTTCTCCAGGACAGGGTCACTCAGCTTTGGTAGAAGAAGAGATGACCTGAGATAGCTGCCCCATATTCCCTCAGAAAAGAAGCAGCCAGCAATATTGGCGAAAGAATATGGGTGTCAGGGGGTAGAAAGCAGAGTGTAAAGTGAATAAATAAAAAGATATTAATACAAAAATATGTAATTATTTAAAAAAATTGGACAGAATGTATTGTTCTAGTAACATTAGTGTGTATACACAGGCAATCACTTTAACACCCAGAGAGAATAGATGTGGTAAAATAGGGTGCCTTTGGTATTGACATAAACTATGTACATAGCAAAGATAAATAAAAAAGAAAGATGTTTGTCCCAAAGATCCATTATTCTCCTCAAGTCTAAGTGTTTGTGCTCACTTTTACCAGAACTCTGGAAACCTCTGTTAATCCAGGTCTCAGGGCTCATCCAAAGTACAGTCCTGAACTGTCTGTGGCCAAGTGTTCCTGTGTTGTTGGCTGACCTCTGCCTCAGGCTTCAGAGGCACTGGAGGGGACAGTCTTGGCCTTCAGGTGGCAGCCATTCCAGGTCCTCTACCATACCAGATAGCGAGTCTTCCACAGATGCCTGACATCTCAAAAATAGAAGCTGGGGTATTCCAAAGATTGGGATGCCACTCTACAGTCATGATGAGTTGGTTACATGAGACCATACAAGTTAACTAATGTCTGTATGACTGTTTTCCTTATTTGAAAGTGAGTAATTGCATCATCTGAGGAGTGGTTGCTAAGAATAAAATCACTGATTAACATGAATGATAGGACTGTACAGAGCATGGGCTTAATTTTCTTGGTCCAGTGCAAATAGCTGGGAGAGTTCAAAACAAAACCAATAGAAACAACAGGAATACTAACAAAAACAATTGTTTAAAACCCTTTTGAGTGCTGAGATTACTGGCATGTACCAACTCTGGCAATTTTTTTTTGTTTTTATAATAAACAACCAAACATACAAACAAACAAACATCCCTATTCCAATTCCAGCAGTTTGCATCAGAGAGAGCTGTGTGACACTGCATGCTGCTTCCTTTCCTCAGATAGCTCAGGTCCTCAGTCCTATACCAGGTCAGCTGGACCTAAGACAGTGTAGTTGACCTTCTTGCTGTCACGGCATGATTCTACAACAATCCTTTTCTTGGTAAAATTGAGCCTGTATAGAGTAAGCCCCATGTTGTTGGAACCAGGACCCTTTAGGCCAGCAAACACACAAGCCACCCTTAGTGAAAGAGGAAAGGAAAAAATCATATTGGAAAAAAATATGTGCCCTAATTGTAAGAAAAAGCCCTCATCTTTGCAGCCATCACCTATCTCCCTGTGATTTTTGAGCTGTGCATATTGATATTGTGTGGATCAAGAAGGTAGTGAAATTCAGATGTTTTCTGAAAGAAGATATACATGATTTTTCACTCTTAAATCTGTGTGGTTGGGGGGTATTATAGCACAGGTTCAGGAAAGCCAGCATAAGAACAGAGAAGCCAGAGATGATAATGCCAAAGGGACAGCATCCTGACCTTATAGACACATTAAAATTGAGGTTTCATCTCAACTCAGGTCATTGCACTCCCAGCCCTACCTTCTGAGTATTATATTTGCTGTGAGTACAGTATGATGTTACAACCAGCAACACCCTCATTTCTCAACTTAGCAATTCAGGAAGACAGATATTGGAGAAGTAATTGCTATGAGGCTACAATGCAGTAATGTACAGTCCAGGATAACCATTACTCTCTGATGCCCACTTAAATTGTCTAGTTGTATTTGAGAACGGGAGCATGTGCAGGATAATGTTTTGAAGAAGGGACAGCAAGTTTACCATTTATATTTGCCCTGTAGATGATTCCGTATGTTCAAAAGAATAGGGAGTTTTCTTTCTAAAAGATAGGGTTGTAAACCAGAGATTTTGTAAAACTCATGGATATATATATACATATATATGAAAAAAATGCCCCGTATCAAGGAATACACCGTTAGAAAATATTGTCCATATTTTGTACAATTAAACCTATAGGAGAAAGATATTTGCCTCTGTGAGACAGGATAACCCTGGGAAATTGGAGTGTATGTCACATGAATTGACACAGCTGGTATATTTATTGTTGTGAAACATCTACCTAATCCACAATTCCTAGAGATTTGGGTGCTAACAAAATCTCTTAAGCATGTCAGTCCTAACCAACATTCCCCCTCAAAAGCACATGACGTCTAATAAAGCAGTTAGAATTCTCCTACTTAGGAAGGAGAGGTTGCCAAAGGGGATCCCACGGGTCCATGAGAGGCTCCAGGAGAGGCACCCCAGAAAAGGACCAAGTTGGGGAGAACTAGTTAGCAGGTAGATCAAGGCAGTTGCTAGTGACATCATCAGTAATGCCTTCCTTGGAGAATCTCTTGTATCTAGGAGAGAACTAGAATCTTCTGTGTTGTCACCTGTGTTGTGGTGACAGCAACTGCCTGTGGTTCATCCCTTCGGTTTGCTCTGGGTTCACCAGCAGGAATGTTTTCCTGACTGCTCAGGCTATGTCAGAAAGAGAATGGCGATGAAGGAGAGACCAGACCAACAGAGAAGGAAGTGGGAATACTTTCTCATGAAAAAGGAAGAAGGAAATCATTCTGGAGAAGGCACAGTGACTCCTGGGCAGAGTTGGGGATCTTCCTGGTAAAGTTAGGCTTGAGCTGGGCCGTCCAGGAGTAGGTCTCACAAGCTGAAGCCTTGGACTTTGTCAATGTCAGAAAAAGAGTCAAGAATTTCTGATGATTAGTATGACAGAGCCAGGAATTGACAAACCTGCAGCTACTTTTCTGGGAGCTATTTAATTTCATTTTGAGTGGCAAAAAATGTCAGGAGTGGACACTATGAGAATAACAGTGTGTCCTTTCATGGAAGGGAGTTGAAGCACTTCATCTTCCAGATTAATTATGGCTGGATAGTGCTAAGCACTATGAACTTCAGGATTTCCCTGTATCCCATCTGATATGACCTGACAATGTTTCCCATATCTTTATGTCTGAGGCAGCTTATACATTTCAAGGCAACAGGGCCTGTAACAGGAAGTGTGGCATATTTCTGACAATGGTGGTTAGGAAGAGGAACATAGCTTAGCAAACCAGCTGGAAGATAGCTTTTCTGCTCTTTTAAGGATTCACCCCGTCTTTATCTTTTCTCTCCCTCCATCTTCTTCTTGGGACTCAGAACGGTCTCCCCTGCCCCTGGGCCATCAAGTATGCAAATTCATTTGTGTTTATCTATCTGCAGGATCTGCTAGAAATACTTCAACCCAAAAGTCCAAAATCACTAAGCAGAAATCAAATATAAATGAACTACAAGGATTGAATTTGGATATGAGGAAGATCAGTAATGACATGGAGGAAATGTGTGGAATCCTGGACCTTTACATGTATGAGGATTTGAACTACAGGTAGGAATTATGCCCAGTACCCTGTTGACTGTATTGTGCCATCTGTTAACCCAATTTCCTTCCATGAATGGAGTGTGTCATCTCCCATCATTCAATTAAGTAGCCCTGAAAGGTGTTTAATTGTTGGATAAACAAGGTGCTGTGTGTTTATTATCATCTTCTTTTGTACTTGACCTTGGGGTTTTTGCATTCTGATTGTTGCTGTAAACAGCTAGAAGGACCTGCTCACACTTACTGTCACTCAGTGTGTGAATGCAATTCCTGCAGGCTTCAAGGCTTTACTCTGATATTGTTCATTTTATTCTGAGAGATGGCACCTCTCTGGATTTATTTGGCATTCTAATTGTGTCTGTGTGTGAACATAGTTGTGTGTGTTTTGTTCAGGACTGGGGCTCTGGGACATTTGATGGGGTCTGAGGATTTGTGTGATGCACACTTTGCAGGTCCTGTTAGTGTTGAATCCATAGAGGTCCAAAGTATTCACCAGGGAAGGCTGCTCCTGGTGTTTCCTTGTTGTCACACAGGAATCTCCTGGGGGAGGAGATGTGATAAAGCCTTTCTACTGTAAATACTAGTTGTATCCTCTGGGAATTCATATAACAACAGGAACCAAGGAATGAGAATCCCTGCCTTAAAAATAAGAGGAAAGTCATTACAGATATCTACTGGTCCCATGCCTGTGGCACAGTGTAGTGTAAAATTGTCATAGAAGTAGTCTATTCCTACATGCTTGCCCAGGAAGCCCTTGAAGGTCAGGTAGCTCCATTTGGTCCCCTGGCTCTGCTGTCCTCTGCCCAGGATAGTAAGTTTAATTAGCACCTAGGGGACCCAGTGTGAATGAGCCAGGATGTGGCATGCACTTGGCTTGGGTAGTCCATGATATAGCCTGTTTGCACATGATTATTGATTCCTTAATTCAGCAGATTATTTGCTTCTTGGGCCATGCCCTAACACAGGATGAACACTGAATTCAACATCATTAAATCACAACATGAGAAGACAATGTTGGATATGAATAAAATGATCCAGTCCATAATTGGTTCCATGCAGTACTCCAAGGAACTGATAGAAGATAACTATTCCTACAGGTGAGTCAGTGACACAACTGAGACCCCAGAACTAGGCAGGGAATGCTTCTGTCATTTTAGGACTTTGAACAAAAGCAAGGGTTCTGGTTCTATGCTATCTGTTTTTATCCAGGAACCCTGCTCTGAAGCAAGGGTCTTGGATTTGTACCTCTTAGACACAGGTGTCCTAAGTGTGAAGAGTGTCCAAGACCCTCCAATCTTTATTCTTCCAAATACAAGGTCCTCTACATAGAAAACTTTTCCACCACGCTGGGAATATCCAGGAACCCTGAACCTCTAGGGTTCTGACCACAGATTAAAAGATCTAGGATTTCAGACAAAAATGGAAAGAGTGTACACATGTTGGGTCAGCTCACCTCTCTCAGAGGGGATAAGCCCTCTCCCTGCTGAAGGTTTTATGGTACCACAGACCTATAATCAACCATGAGGAACATTTCCTCTTCTGTGATGTATAGGGTGCACTCTTGGTGTCAGGGTTTTTAGAAGTTTGTTGAGTCCTGTGGAATATGGCTGGTATCTTGATATGACCTGCCTCTGTTTGGTGCTGCTATGTAACTGTGGACTCTTTTGGGGCTGTCTGGGAATCAGGGCCCTTGCAGGGATCATAGGACTTGTAGGAGTGGCAAGCCAATGGAATCTGGCTGGGAATCACCAATTTTTCTTTGTGGATCAGCATTAAGGAGGACCACCTCCTCCATGAGTGCACTCAACTCAACAAAAAAGTAAGGATATTACTGAATGAGAACAGAAGGCTGCTGGTGGAGCAGGCTGGCCATAAGTGTCCTGTGGGGAAGAAAAGAGGTTCTCTGATGAGGCCAGCAAGAACATCTGTGTCCCAAGTGCCAAGGAACAGCAGGTAGGATGATGTGTATCATAGGCAGATTGCCCTCATGTCTAAACATAAACATAGACAATCCAATGTAATAGTCCACCAACTTCTCCAGGCCCTCACCTATGTCTCCTCCAAGGGTTTGTTTATGTGATCATCTACAGGGCTCTCTGTGGAGGTAGCCTGGTTCAAGAAACTGCATGTTTGGCATGCAAATGTTCCTGCTCTGCTAGAATCACTAAGGGAGATAGGTTGATTACACATCACAACACTATATGCCTTAAGTTTGAAGGATGCTGTGTTGGAGCCCTTGTTGAGAATAGCAAGAGCTTTGAAGGAAGAAGTAAATGCCTGTAGCTCATTTGCTTTACAGGGATCTTGTGAGATTCTAGGTAGGAAATAGTTTGCAGGGATGACAGCCTTGTGTAATTGACAAATAAGTGGATTTCATTACTGTCTTTTGGTGGCTTTTCTATTCCCCCCTTTTTCCCTCTATCTCAAAATGGTCTCTTCAGGCTTCATATATCTTGGTTCACACTGAGAGAGCCGGAGTAGCAGCTTGTCAGTTCTATTTTCTTTGAGTGCTGTTGGAGTGGTCATTCCTGGGCCTTAGAGTCTGGAGTTGGCTGGATGACCAGAGATGACAGAAAGGCTCCTCACAGGTTCATGTTTGGTGTGTGATTTTTGAGGCTTCATGAAAAAATTTCTTAATATATGCCCCCAAATTGGACCAAGAAGAGTGTTCTCTAGTGATTTTTGTTAGATGTTTCCCTCCTCTCCTCCCAAACCCCCAAGACATGGTTTCTCTGTTCACACTGGCTGTCCTGGAACTCACTCTGTATACCCGGCTGGCCTCGAAATCAGAAATCTGCCTGCCTCTGCCTCCCAAGTGCTGGGATTAAAGGAGTGTGCCACTATGACCCGGCTTCTCTAGTGCTTTTTATTCCTCTAAAATGATCGCAGATTCCTTGGGTCTCCCTTGAAACATCACCTCTGCATAGTCTGAATTATCTTGGTCCTGAACCATAACAGATACCTCATTGTTTTCTGCTCAGTTATGATTTTATGTGAATAAGTCTGTGTGTGCTTGTGTGCGTCTGTGTCTGTGACTGTGTATCTGTGTGTTTCTTTTTGTGTATGCATGGTTTTTCCGACCTGTGTCTCAATCAGCCTCAGTGGGGGCTGAGAGAAATGAGGTCCTTCAGACAGTTCTGGTAGTATAAAATTGGTTATGTCTGTTAGAAGCCATGTTCAGAAAGTGGAAAAGAAGTCCTCTTTGACCCAAGGCTTCCAGAACAAGGAGGAGATATCCACAGAGTCTAGGGTGCTCAGGGTTGTAGTGGTCCTCAGAGCAGCCCTGAAGGAGAAGCTATCCTGATGTCCATCTGCTGAAGAATGAAAAGGTCCTTTGTGTTTCAGCCCTTCCATGAACTCAGTGTGAGATAATCCATGCAAGCTTTTGTCCTTCAACTAGTCAGCCTTTTCTTACTCAAAAGAGCCCTGGCACAATCACATTCTGGGGAAAAAAACGTTCTTTTGGATCCTGGTTATAGACAGTTCCTATTAGTCTGGGCTGATACCTTTGGACACCAAGTCAGTTAGGTGATGGAAAAGGGAGATCCTATTGGAAGAAACTGTTTACTTTGAGACAAGTCTGAAACAGGGAACAAGAAAAAGAGGCTGGTCCACCACCAACATGTGAGCCTAGGCTGGGAAACAAACCTATTCTACACAGCCTTGGGAACTTGCTGAGCCAGATTGGATAATAGGACAAGAACCCTGACTTCCAGACCAGTTTATGAGTGGAAAGCATATCACTGACTGCGCTGCCTACATGCTATGCCCACTAAGTACCTTTTCCATTCAAGATTTGTTTTTTTTATGCCTGCAAAGTATCCTGGGAGATTTTTATATTTGTATTAACCGTGAAACTAAACAGGTCACTGCAAAACAATATGCTTGTATGCATAAACACAAATATTATGTGTGTTTGAGAGTGTGCCCTACAATAGTCATAGATGTACAGGGGTGTTGTTCTGTTTCTTCATGACTATCACTTTTAAGGTTCATTGCCCAGCCTTGGGAATATTTTTATTTAGCACACTCTTGCAGATTCTAGGAACCATGAAGTACCCATGGGTATTGTGTTGTATGGTGTCTCTGGTTATTTGCAGATAGAGGGATTGACAAGAGGAACCCTGTGAGGTTCCTGACTGGAGAAATAATCATAGCCTTCACTTCAGTTCAGGGCATGCTCCCACCCCATAAGGAATCCACATGGTTTCTAGGTAGCACACATCTCTCTTGAACTCACATTCAAACATTGCTACAATGTTATTACTCAATATAATGTACCTGCACACCTGGGGAAATGTGGTGTTTTTTAAAACGCCAGTATAATGTGTAGTTGACAGTTCAGTTTCTAGCAGTTTTTAAAAGGTGAAAAACAATTCCAAGCTCAGGTGCTCTATGACACTTGGCATGCACGGTATGATCTCAGCTGATAGGACATGTTGGTTTGTCCAGCTGAATAGAGCTGTTCTGGGAGGGACAGCTCAATTGACAAATGCTTAACCGGTCTTTGTTTCTTTCTTCCCTAAGTGTGAAATAGGCCAGCAGAAAGCAGAACATGGCACAGACCACGACATGATCTCCCTCAAAGAGAAGTGCTGGAGGAAGAGCACTGAGTGTGCACAGGAAATACACCACTGTTGCCTCTCATCCCTAATAACCATGGCTGTAATGGGCTGTATGCTCCTCCTTTATTTTGTTTCTTTGGTATGAACAGGCCTTAATTTCATGTAGCCTCTGGCCCAGGAAGAGTGCACATTTAAAGGGACTCAGAGAATTGCTGAGACACATCAAGAGCTGCTGGGCATCCAGGAAGATTCTGAGAGTTTAAATTTATCTTTTCCTGATGGGTCATCATCAATAATTACATGGAGATCAGTCAACAAAATTGTAAAACCTTGGATCCAAGTCTACAACATGTGTTCTGCTTTGACTTGGGAGGCCATATCCTTCAGACCCACACTCCAAAAGGAGAGTGTTGCTTAAATTTCTCCTGCAAAGTTTGTTACCTCCAGGAACTGCTTTTCTGCTAAGTTGCCAAGGACAGCCACAGGCTGTAAGGCTGTGCTACAAAATGAGCAGACTAAGAATTTTGCTTTGCACAATTTTTGTGGTTTGATTTGGTTTGAGTTTTGATTAGTTTAGTTACTTGGTTTTTCTTGTTTTCATTCAAAGTTTTGTTATTTATTGGTTATTTATTGTTCTTGTAATTAATTTGATATTTTGATAAGGTTATACACAGTACATATTGACTGTCAGCTTTCAGTTACAATTGAGTACATTGCATTTTTTCTTATGACTAACACAGTGATCTCCAACTCTTCACTCTAAGAGCCTTGTTATTTCAGGTGTGATCATGAAATCCCACAGATATCAGACCCAGATGGATCTCTGCATTTTTGATGGGACTTGGGCTCCATAGTTTCTTCTGAGCCAGACTGAACTACAAACTCCTTCATACATTCAGTATGGAGAGTTTTTCTAACTGTCTGTATAGGAACTTAATGATGGAAAACTTACCCATGCTGCATCGTTGCTGTCAAATATTTAGCTACTGTGAAAATACTGTGGATGATGGTGTTGAACGCATTAATGGCAAATACATCAGTATTTTTGTAATGGCTCTCATTAAATCAAAGCATAATCTAAGGGAATAAAAAGCTGTCAGAAAACACAGCAGTGTATGCTTCTGCGTTCCTTCAAATATACAATCACTGGTAATTGCAAGTAGAGATAATAAATTCCAAAATCTTTTGGGGGATAGGTTTCTGTGGGGGTCCTTCAATGTTCATTTTATTACTTTATGATTCACCTGTGTCTGCCAAAAAGCATCATTCAAAAACGATGAAGATTGTAATTAGGTATCATCCTATAAAGTCCTAACAAATGCCTTTTTTATTTGATATTTTCTTTACTTACATTTCAAATGTTAAACCCTTTCCTAGTTTCCCCTCTGAAGATCCCCTGTTTACTACACCAACCCCTGCTCCCCAACCCACCCACTCCCTTCCTCCTGGCCTAGGCATGCCCCTCTACTGGGGCATAGAACATTCATAGGACCAAGGACTCTTCTCCCAGTGATGACCAACCAGGCCATCCTCCTCTACACATTTACCTAGAGCAATGAGTTCCATCATGTGTTTTCTTTGTTTGGTGGTTTAGTCCAAGTGATCTCTGGAGGTACTGGTTAGTTCATATTGTTGTTCCTCTTATGGGGCTCTAAACCCTTCAGCTCCATAGGTCCTCTCTCTAGCTCCTTCACTGGGGACCCTGTGCTCTGACCATTTGATGGCTGTGAGCATGTACTTCTGTATTTGTCAGACACTGGCAGAACCTCTCAGTTGTCAGCTATATCAGGCTCCTGTCAGCAATCTCTTGTTGGCATCCGTAGTAGTGTCTGGTTTTTCTGGTTGTTTATGAGATGGATCCCCAGGTGAAGCAGTCTCTGGATGGTCATTCCTTCAGTCTCTGCTTCACATTATGTTGCTGTCACTCCTTCCATGGGTATTTTGTTCCTCATTCTAATAAGGATCAAAGTATCCTCACTTTGGTCTTCATTTTTCTTGAGTTTTGTATGCTTTGCGATTTGTATCTTGGGTATTCCAAGGTTCTGGGCTAATATCCCCTTATCAGCAAGTACATGTCATATGTGTTCTTTTGTGGTTGGATTACCTTACTCAGGATGATATCCTACAGATCCATCCATTTGTCTAAAAATTTCATGAATTCATTCTTTTTAATAGCTGAGTAGTTCTTCATTGTACAAGTGTACCATATTTTCTGTATCCATTTCTCTGTTGATGGACATCTTGGTTCTTTCCAGCTACTGGCTATCATAATTAAGGCTGCTATGAACATAATGCAGCTAGTGCAGATTCAAGGCAATTTATATACTACATAGCCTATAAAACATCGTTGTTACCCGACTTGCAAGGGACACAGCAAGTCAGACTCATCTGTCATTTGGGGACAATAAGACTTGAGAGTAACTTTTAGGAGTTTTCAAGTTTAAGACAAGCTTAAGTAGAGAACCAAAAGGGGAATGTGGCTGTTATCAGTCTGCAATCAGTTGACCCCTAGAAAGGTTGTTATTTTTTAAGTGCTATATGACTCTACAAATCCTAGTGTAAGGGGTCAGATTAACCGTGCAATTGAAAACATTACCAAACCAGGAATGTGCTATGCTGAGCATTCACAGAGAGTTATGCGGAGCTGCCTTAGGCTCCTTTTACAGCAAGTAAAAATAGACAAAGAGATCAAATATCCTAATACCACAAGATGATAAAACTGACAACTGTAGATTGCACTGAGTATCAGTGAGTTTAGATTCTTGGCCATCTATAGATTGTCATGCAACATCTGCATCAGGGACAATACATAAGGAGGTGGCTGCTCAATAGCATGACAAACAACCAAGAAGAGCCATAGCCTCTACCACTCTGCTCTGGATGCTGAGACTTAAAAGTCTTAGTTTGTCACCACCTGTCCCAGGACTGCTGGCATCATTTCTTGCATATGTTTACTCTAGCACTTGTCTAACTTGGGTACAAACCCAGAGGACAGTCCCACAGCCCACAGAGGAGGCTCCACTACTAGCCACTCACTCTATCACGACCAGGATCTTAGAATCCCAGGATCCCAGAATCCCAGGAGTTAGTCACACAAGAATCTTAGAGTCTCACAGGCAACTTGTCTCCCAGGAACTGAGACACACCCAGAATCTCAGGATCACAGGATCCCGGAAATTTACACCTGTATCCTTAGAGCTTTAATGATCAAGGACAAGGATGCAGCTGGGACTGAGGGTGTGAAGAAGATGCAGGACATGTTCAACGCTGAGATCCTGTTGTCTAGACATTCTTAAGCTCTGCAGATGTGGGCTCACAGATGCATCTTTGTACTCAAAGGACATATACTGATTTTTAAATTAGAATTACCTTTAATCTTGCTTTTTTTCTTAGAGAAGTGAGGTAGAATTTCTTCCTTGGGGAAACAATTTTTCCATGATTTCTTAATCACTTCACTTTTACTTTGAAATCTTTTGAAATGACTTCCTGAAGATGCACAAACTGTGATTCCCTAGGCTCATGTTGAATCTCCTTCAAAGTCTCGTCAGCAGACTGATCTAAGCGTAGGGACCAGATGTCATTGTCATAATTCTGTTCTGGTTTGTACTTTAAACATTTGCTGAATATGTGCTCGCGGAATGTTTTTTTCCCAGAGGTCTTGTTTTCAAAATACTCTGTCTTTACATATTACAATGTATGGATGAAGGAAAAGGGGCAACTACTTACTAATTCAAGTTAAATATCTTCTTATGTGTTCCTGTACTCACACAGTCACTAGAAATTGTTAATCAGTACAAATCATTTATTTTAGTAGAGTAGACTATAACCATGAACCAATATACTTAGTTTACTATTGATGACTGTGTTGATTACAATAAATACATGAATGATAGGACTGTACAGAGTATGGGCTTAATTTTCTGGGTCCAGTGTAAATAGCTGGGAGAATTCAAACTAAAATTAGTAGAAACAGCAGGAATACTAACAAATCCCAAAAATCCAATATTCTCTTCAAGTCTAAGTGTTTGTGCTCACCTTTACCAGAACTCAGGAGAATTCTGTTCATCCAGGTCTCAGGTCTCATCCAAAACACAGACCTGAACCAGCTGTGGCCAAGTGTTCCTGTGTTGTTGGCTGACCTCTGCCTCAAGCTTCAGAGACACTGGAGGGGCAGCCTTGGCCTTCAGGTGGCAGCCATTCCAGGTCCTCTGCCTGCTAATGGAGTCTTCCACAGAGTCCTGTCATCTCAAACATAGAAGCTTGGGTATTCCAAAGATTGGGATGCCACTCTACAGTCATGATGAGTTGGTTACGTGAGACCATACAAGTTAACTAATGTCTGTATGACTCTTTTCCTTATTTGAAAGTGAGTAATGAGATCATCTGAGGAGTGGGTGCTAAGAATAAAATCACTGATTAACATGAATGATAGGACTGTACAGAGCATGGGCTTAGTTTTCTGAGTCCAGTGCAAAGAGCTGGGAGAGTTCAAAACAAAACCAATAGAAACAACAGCAATACTAACTACAACAATTTTTAAAAAACATTCTGAGTGCTGGAATTACAGGCATGTACAAACTCTACCTTATAATAAACAAACAAGGGGCATGAGATAAGTGGCTTTTAGGCAGGAAACCAGAAAAATAGCTAACATTTGAAATGTAAGATTAAAGTGTTTTAAAATAGAAAAAGAAATGATTTGAAGACCGAGAAATTAAACCAGACTTATGGACACTTGATCATGGACAAAGTCATGAATATGTAATGTAAAAAGAAACATCTTCAATAAATATCGCTGGTCTAACTTGGAGTAAGTATGTAGAAAAATGAAAGTAGATGCGTATTTGTCACCTGGCACAATACTCAAGGCCAGGTGGATTAAAGAACTCAACATAAAACCCGATTCACTGAATCTAACTGAAGAGAAAGCAGGAAAGAGCCTCAAACTCATGGGAATGGGGATAAATGTCATAAACAGAAGTCCAATAGCTCAGACTCTAACATCAAAATTTATAAATGGGCCACAAGAAACTGAAAAGCTTCTATAAGACAAAGGGCATAGCCAATAGGACAAATTGGCAAACTACACATTAGGAAAAAAACGTTCACCAACAATGTCAAGGTCTGCCTGATCCACAGTCAGGACTATGAAGCTCAACCCTATCTCAGAAAAGCAAAGCGAAACAAAAATAAAAATAAACGTTTGTCAGGAAAGCACTAGGTAGAAAAGTACTCTCGTCTCTGTCTGAAATGCCCAAATGTGGTGGTGTGTGCTGTAGATTCAGCTACTCAGGAAACTGAGGCAGGAGGATGGTTTGAGGTCAGGGGTTAGGTGGGAAGAACATAACAGAACCTGTCTCCTTATAAAAATAACCCAAATAACCCAAAAAACACCCACATCCGCAAAACAAAAAGCCCCAGAGTGAGAAATAAGTGCATATGTATGTGTGTGTGTGTGTGTGTGTGTGTGTGTGTGTGTGTGTGTGAGAGAGAGAGAGAGAGAGAGACAGACAGACAGACAGACAGACAGACAGACAGAGACAGATAGAGAGACAGAGACAGAGAGGTGGTGCTAGCCCAGGGGAGCTTAGAAATAGTGACAATCTTTATTTCAGCTTCTAGAATGGTAGTTTTACCCCCACGGCCATCACATTCATTTGAGAACATTTTCTGTACCACACATCACCACTTTTAAAATCTTTTTTAAACAGGAGGATCTCATAATGCTTCTGTAAGCGTGGAGTTTCTGCTGCTTCCCAATTTTAATGTTTCGCATATCACGTGTTTATAATGCACTCAATGCCCCAGCTTTGTCAAGCACTATGTCAGTGGTTCTTTCTCAACCTGTGGGTCACAACCCCTGTACAGGATACCCTGCATATCAGATATTTACATTAAGACTCATAACGGTAGCAAAATTACAGTTAAGAAGTAGCAATGGAAATAATTTTATGGTTCAGGTCATGAGGAACTGTATTAAAGAGTCACAATTATGAAGGAGGAGAACCACTGCTCTGGCCAATCATATCTGACTCTGTCTGTTCCCAGAGCAAGGCAGGTGCTTTTTAAATGTGTGCCTGTGTCATTCTGCCCACTTTCTCCATTTCTCTCCCGGGTTTAATTCTGTGTACTGTTTTTTTTTTGTTGTTGTTGTTCTACGTACTCTGTGTCAGGCTTTGTTTTGGTAAAGTATGGACAGGCGACTGTGATCTAAGAAGGTTATGTTGATCAGGCAAGACGTTCAGTAAGGGCACACCATGTGATCTCCCAGACATTCTCACAGCACTGCTGAGGGATGAAGTAGATGTTCTCTTCACATCCACCATAACAACCCCAGAGGGTACCATGATGACACTCTCTCCTGTAAGGCCCACAGAGAAACTCAGATTTCAACTGAGTGACAGCTGCCACTCAGGGGATCCAAGTGAGACACTATTAGTTCTGGGTAACATAGGCACAAAGGTGCAAGTAGTTTTTATTCCTTTGGCTTTTTGAGGCAATGTCTCTCAAAGGCCTTGAACCCCTGATCCTTCCCACCCTTTCAAATGATTTCTAAAGATTGAATAAGTATCAGGAATTTTGAATTACCTTTTCTTTAAACTGGGTTCTCTTGCAGACTTGTGCTATGTTTTGTTTTATTTTGCTTTTCATTTTCACTTCCACAGAGTTGAAACGTTTTGGGTTGAACAGTATGTTAGAATGCAAGGGAAGTCTGTCAGTTCTTGGTGGCTTTAAAGATGGGAGGGAAATGATGAGACCCTTGTATAACAATGCTTGAAAGCATTTTTGGTTGGTTTCACAATATGTTATTGTGAGATCAGTGTTGATACCATGAGCCTCTGAATAATTCTTTTGTTATTACAGTGTATGTGGGTTTCCCCTTTCCCTTCCCTTTTTCCATTTACCTCCATCTCTCCCTCCATCCATCCCTCCACCCCTCTCTCCCCCCTTTCTTTCTCCCCTCCCTCCCTCCCTCCCTCCCTCCCTCCCTCCCTCCCTCCCTCCCTGCTTTCTTCCTTCCTTCCCTTTCTTACTTCTATGAGCTTGCATAAAGGAGGAACAGAGCCAGGAGAAAGAGTGGAGGATGCAAAGATAGGCGGTGATGTCACACCTCACATTTTCACTTCTGTTTATAAACTAGTATGTACATTATTCATGATGGTCTCTAGTCAATTTTTTATATTTTAATGTTCAAAATTTTATTACAAACATCCTTAAAAAGGAGATACTAATAGTATAAATGCCTATGAAGTTGGCCGTGTTACCACATGCAAGACATTAAGGAAACTACTAAGTATTTATGAACACTCAACATCAAAACTTTAAAAATCTAAGTATATAGTAGCCTCCAAAAAACCTCCAGCTTGCAGATGGTGGTGGAGTAACCATTAATGCATCACCAAGGAGGCAGGAGCAGGGGGATCTGTGTGAGCGTAAGCCTAGCTTGATGACAGAGAAACTGCTTCAAACAAACAAATGAACACATAAACAAACCCTGGGGGGAGGGGAGCTACAGACTGTATTGAAAACTTCTTTCTCTACCAGAGTACTAGGGATTGAACTCAGAACCTTGTGAATATTAAGTTAGCACTGCAAGCACCCACTACTGAGCTACATCCTGATAACATACAATAAAATCCATTCATAGGTGTATACAATGTATCTTAGTTGTAGTCATTCCTTGTTCACTCCCTCTAGCATTACCACTATCACCTCCTGCCCCCAACAGGTCTCCCATACACTTGGACCTCCACACGTCCCTCAACAAGTCTCCTGTATTCCTTCCAACTTCATGTTGTTTTATAAAATCACCCACTAAGTCCCACTGGTGCTGCCTGTATTCGTGCATGCCTGCTGGGTCATACAAAGGGGTGTGGGAAACCTGTCAATGCCTACCTTTCTCAAAGAAAATTGGCTCTCTGTCCTTTAGCAGTTATCAGTTGCCATTAGCAACTCAGCAAGGGAAGGGGATGGGGTATTGAGAATCCCTCCCCCTCCACAATGGAAAGTTTAACACTCTGGATCTTGTGAAGGGCTTGCATGGGTAAACACAGCTGCTGTGAATGTGTGTGTGTAACAGCCATGGTGTGTTCAGAGGCCAGCCTCTCACAGTATTCTTCTCCATTCATCAGGTTTTTACACTCACTCTTTCCATAGCTTCTTCAATACTGTTTCCTGAGCCTTGAAGTAGGTAGGGATCCTATACAAAACAAAAAACTGTATGATATTTATAGAGAAGCTAGTGTTAAGCTGTACTTAAGTTTCACATTTGTAATGAAATAGTAACTGGGCCTCCACAAATTCCATGGGAATCGCAGACTAAACATTTGGTTTTCCTCTGCCTCATTTCCTCCTCCTCCTCGTCCTCCTCAGCCCCATTTTCCTCGTCCTCGTCCTCGTCCTCATCCTCGTCCTCCTCCTCCTCCTCCTCCTCCTCCTCCTCCTCCTCCTCCTCCCTCCCCCCTCTCTCTTCCCACTTCTTTTTCTCCTCCTTCCTCTTCTTCTCCTCCTCCACTTTCTTCTTATTCTCCTTGTCCCCCTCCCCTCCTCCTCCTCCTCCTTCTTCTACATCATCCTTCTCCACTTCCTCCTCCATCTTCTCCTCCTCCTTTTCCTCTTCCTCATCTTCTTCATCTATTCATTCTTCCTTGAGCCTCCTGGCCCACCAGGGCCCTTCTATCTTGCATCACCTCTGCCCTCTCAAGGCATGCAATATCCCGTAGCTCATACTTCCTTTACTTCAGCTGCCTTCTCTTCACATGGTGGTCTATCTTGGGCTGTCTGTTCAGAGCACATCTCAACCAATTTCCTTGCTACATTCCCAGTGGACAAGCCCTGGGATTCAGTCATGATCTTTGGACAATATTCAGAATGAAGCAGGAAGAAAGCAAGCAGTAATCTTTTGTGAGTATCTGAGTCTTCATTTTTCTTCAGGTCTTTTCTTATTGCCTTAAGAGGAACATAATTCTTCATCAGCTATCATAGCCTCAGAGCAAGCCTTGTCACTTGGAGCTGTATCTTCAGGTTTCACCTTTTCCTTTGTAGGCATGAAGGTCCTCTCCAAGAACTCAGCAAAGCTGACTGGAATCCAGGCATTTCTTTCTGTTCTCTTGGAAGTCTGCAGGAAGACAGCTCCTGGGCCTTTTCTTCCTCCAGCCAACCCAGTCTCCTTCACCCAAGGTGACCCATGGCATGCGGGAGAAGGGGGGCTCTATCTGAGTGGGCTTTTTCCTGAGTCCAAACCAGATGCTTCCTTCTCCATACGATTGTCAGCTGGCTTCACTTTTCATATTATTTTAAGCTTTAATTATTTTTCTCTCCTTGCGGAGCAACAATTGTGGTAATAAAACCAGATACCAACTCTTATCTCAGGTTAGTAATAAAGTTGTTGCCTACTATCTAGAAATGTACCTGCCTTTTCTTTTTTCTTTCCTTTTCTCTTTCCTTTCCTTTCCTTTCCTTTCCTTTCCTTTCCTTTCCTTTCCTTTCCTTTTCGTTTATTTTCTTTTCTGTAAAATGTGGCATTTTACAGGTTGGGATGTATCACCGTTGGTGGAGTGTTTACCTAGCTAGTATATACAAAGCCCTTGTTTAAATTCCTAGCACTGTGTAGGTATGGTGACTCGTGTCTGTAATCTCAGAACTCTACAGGTAGACATGTGGGAAGCAGAAATTCATCCTCAGCATACAGTGAGTTTCAAGTTGGCCTGACCCAGAAGAACTCAGGGGAAAACAGCTGATGTCTTTTTTCTCTCTCTCTCTCTCTCTCTCTCTCTCTCTCTCTCTCTCTCTCTCTGTCATCATTCTTTTGGTAGAGAGAAGGAAAGAGATGAACATGTATTAAGTTCCCTGGTATCTACCAAATTTGTGTATTACTTGTCGGTTAATGTTATAACAAACATTAAATTGTATTCAGAACCATATTTTGATTATTATCTTTGTGTGCTTTGGATCTCACGACAGTGATAGTTACCTGAGGTGCTTAACTACCGTTTCTGTGACAGTAAATTATTTAAGTTTACTCTCTCCCTCTACAGCCCAACAGTGTGTAGTTTGTATGGTTCATTTGTTGTTGGCTTGTTGTTATTGATGTTGTTTGTGTTGCTGATGCTAGAGTCTGGGGCCTTGGACATGTTCGGCAGGCAAATGCTCCACCACTGAGCCTCCAGCCACTTTGCTGGAGGTTTTTGTAGCTGTAGATTGTAATGAAGAAGTTTTTCATCTTTTATATTTGAAAAAGATACCACGGCACGATACACAGCTACAACCAATGCACTAAGATAAATAACCAACCCAACAGAGTGACATTATGATGCAGTAGTTGTAAGAATCAATTTAAAAGATATATCACTTCATCCTTGGGTTTGCCTATGTTCTCATCTGTGAGATTTAAAATCTTTTGAAACATTGAATGAAGCCTCTCATCTATCATCTACTGCCAATAAATATCACATATTCACAGCTGGAGAAATGGACCAGCCGACATCCGGAAAAGTCCTCCAGTCATTCAAGAAAGAGTTCCTGACTAAGGACAAATTGTTTCAACTGATTTCTTTCCTGAGGTTTGATTTTGCATTGTATGTTCACTTTTAAAGCGGCTTGCTGATCTCTTCATGGACCAGAGATGGAGGAAGTACTACTCTCTGTTTATTTTTTCACCACAAGATTAATTCAGGTCAATCTCAGCTCTCAGGTTTGTTCTTGTAGTGGTTTTTAAGGTTTCAAAGGAAAGGTTGCTGCATGGATTGCTATGAAGCTGCAGATGTTTGCAAGTGAGTTAGAGAGTGACTTCTACAAGCAGATCAGATTGGTGGTCCTGGTCTTCTGGCTGTTAGGGGAACACCACTTTGGCCACTGATTCAAAGAATGTTCTGTTGAGAGCATTTGCTAAGGGGGTTCTGATGATGGCAACTTGCTGATGTCAGGGAACTCCAGGGACATGAGCTCACTGAATCACTGCTTTCATTGGAAAAGTAACTTTTGGCCATAACAATTCTCTGCTGGCTAACTTAATGTCAACTTGGCACCAGCTGAAGTTATCTGAGAGGAGGGAACCTCAATGGAGAAAATGCCAACACAAAATCATGCTGTTGGTACACCTATAGGACATTTTCTTAATTAGATTGATGGATGTGGGCCCAGCCCATTGTGGGTGGGGCCGTCACTTGCCTGGTGGTCCTAGGTTCTATAAGAAATTAGGTTGAGCAAGCCATAAGGAGCAAGCCAGTAAGCAGCATTCCTCAGTGGCCTCTGCATCAGCTCCTGTCTCCAGATTTCTATACTGTTTGAGTGCCTGTCCAGATTCCTTCCATGATGAGCTGTATTGTGGAAGTATAAGTCAAATAAACTTTCCTTCCAAAGTTACTTTGGTTATGATATTGCCACAATAGCAGCTCTAAGAAAGAAATTCGTATTAAAAAAAAGTCATTTAACATACCAACTAATAAATCTATTAGGATGTATGTTGGCAAGTGATAGCAAGTAGGACTCTAAATGTTAATTTCTATGATAAGGGTTTGTTATTCCTAAGTACCAAGGAAGTGCAAATCAACCACAGTGACATTCTGCCTCATACCCCATACCTGTGAGCACAGATATCAAAAACAGAGCAGAGAGATCAGGCCCTGCTGACAGCATACAGTAAAGGCATCATTCTGTGTCTCTGCCTTCCCTCTGGGGGTCAGGAATGCCACCAATGTGCCACTTGGGGAAGGCAAAACTCAGGGATATTAGGCTGTGTTTCTTCCTAGCCCCTGGGGTGCTGAGCCACATTGCTCAGGGAAGGCTGAAACAGTCTCAGATAGGGGGCCCAGCCTGTGTTTCTCTGGCTGAAAACAGCAGGGTTGGGGGGAGGGGGAGTCCTATGCACCCAGAAGCTCCTGGGAACCATGATGAGTTGAAAATGGTGGTCCCAATCCGCTTGTGTATGCAGATACCACTGGGAACTTCAAGTAGTTGGGAACAGGAGCCAGTAGCCATATATGAACCCAGTGTGGGGAATTCAGCTTAGCTCCAGGTGAGTGCCAGGACTATGGAGGGGCTAGAAGAGGGGTCCTCTACAGGAGACTTAACCACAGCTCTGTGTGTCTAAGCCTTACCCCTGCCATCCCCATCCCCCCACAGCCCACTGTCCCCCACACCCTTCAGGTCTTTGATGAAGAAGACAGTCCTTGCTTGTCTAAACTGTTTTATTCAGGGTAGATGAAAATGCACAAGTCTTACTCTGGGTGAACCAGAGATTGAATATCTTTCACAGAATTGGAGGAAAGCTCATTGGCTAATCACTTAGAGCCTAGTTAGATACCCCATCACAATATAAAACTCTATGCAATGTCACCGGTTGTCATGGTCCTCTGGTGACACAGTCCACTGCCTCACAAAGGATATCTGTGTGCACTCCAGGCAAGAATGTAAATTGGTGGAGCCACAGGCAAAACAACATGGAAGTTCCTGAAAAGAAATATAAAAAAGATGTAACTTCCTCATGAGGTGTTTGAAATAATTGTCTAATATTGGCCTGTAGGCAAGTCTGTAGGCATTTTCTTGATTTTTTTGATTTTCTTGATTAAGGATTGATGTGGTAAGGCTAAGCCCACTGCAAGAAGTGGGTTGCCTTGGCAGGTGGTCCTGTGGTGTAAGGAAGCAGGCTGAACAAGCCATGAGGAGCAAGCTTGTAAGCAGGGCTCCACCATGGCGTCCTGCACTGACTTCAGTTCATGATGGTCTATAACTGTAAGCTGAGAGAAACTCTTTCCTGCCTGTGGTAGTCACTGTTCTATTACTGTGATGAAATACTACAAACAATGTAAGATACAATGAAGCTTTTAACTGAGGGCTTGCTTAGAGTTTCATATAGCCCAAGGTCATCATGGTTGGAAGTATGACCACAGACAGGCAGGCCTACTGCTAGAGCAACAGCTAAGAGCTAACTAAGATCCTGATCTTCAGGGAGAAAGAGATTGACACTGATTCTGACTTGGTCTTTTGAAATGGGCTGAGAAAGAAGTTAGGGAAACAACACTGTTCACAAGAGTAAAACCCAATAGAAAATACCTTGGTGTGACTCTAACTAAGGAAGTAAAAGATCTGTATGATAAGAACTTCAAGTCTCTGAAGAAAGAAATTAAAGAAGATCTCAGAAGATGGAAAGATCTTCTATGCTCATGGATTGGCAGGATCAATATAGTAAAAATGGCTATCTTGTCAAATGCAATCTACAGATTCAATGCAATCTTCATCAAAATTCCAACTCAATTCTTCAATGAATTAGAAAGGGCAATCTGCAAATTCATCTGGAATTACAAAAAACCTAGGATAGCAAAAACCATTCTCCAGGATAAAAGAACCTCTGGTGGAAATACATACAAAAGTTGACCAGATTTGGTACAAGCTTGTAATTCCAGCCTTCAGAAGGTTTTTTGAATTGTTGTTGGTAGCCTGACCTAAAGCTGTACTTCAGAGCATTGTGATAAAAAATTGCATGGTCTTGGTATAACGATAGACAAGTAGACCAGTGGAATAAAATTGAATACACAGAAATGAACCCACACACCTATGGTCATTTGATCCTTGACAAGGGAGCTAAAACCATCCAGTGGAGAAAAGACAGCATTTTCAAAAAATGGTGCTGGCACTACTGGCGGTTAACATGTAGAAGAATGGGAATTGATCCATTCCTATCTCCGTGTACTAAGGTCAAATCTAAGTGGATCAAGGAATTCCACATAAAACCAGAGACCATGAAACTTATAGAGGAGAAAGTGGGGAAAAGCATAGAAGATATGGGCACAGGGGGAAAGTTCCTGAATAGAACAGGAATGGCTTGTGCTGTAAGATTGAGAATGGACAAATGGTACCTCATGAAACTGCAAAGCTTCTGTAAAGCAAAAGACACCGTCAATAAGACAAAAAGGCCACCAATAGGTTTGGAAAGGATCTTTACCGATCCCAAATCGGATAGGGGACTAATAACCAATATGTATAAAGAACACAAGAAGGTGGACTTCAGAAAATCCAATAACACCATTAAAAAGTGGGGCTCAGAGCTAAACAAAGAATTGTCACCTGAGGAATACCGAATGGCAGAGAAGCACTTGAAAAATGTTCAGCATTCTTAATCATCAGGGAAATGCAAATCAAAACAACCCTGAGATTCTACTTCACACCAGTCAGAATGGCTAAGATCAAAAATTCTGGTGACCGCAGATGCTGGCAAGGATGTGGAGAAAAAGCAACATTTCTCCGTTGTTGGTGGGATTGCAAGCTTGTACAACCACTCTGGAAATCAATCTGGCAGTTCCTCAGAAAATTGGACATAGGACTACTGGAGGATCCCAGAATACCACTCCTGGGCATATATCCAGAAGATGTTCCAACTGGTAAGAAGTACACATGCTCCACTATGTTCATAGCAGCCTTATTTATTATAGCCAGAAGCTGGAAATAACCCAGATGCCCCTCAACAGAGGAATGGATACAGAAAATGTGGTACATTTACACAATGGAGTACTACTCAGCTATTAAAAAGAATGAATTTATGAAATTCCTAGCCAAATGGATGGACCTGGAGGTAGCATCATACTGAGTGAGGTAACCCAATCACAAAAGAATTCACATGATATGCACTCACTGGTAAGTCGATATTATCCCAGAAACTTAGAATACCCAAGATATGAGATACAATTTGCAAAACACAAGAAACTCAAGAAGAACTAAGACTGAAGTGTGGACACTTTGCCCCTTCTTATAATTGGGAACAAAACACCCAGGAAAGAGTTACAGAGACAAAATTTGGAGTTGAGAAGAAAGGATGTATCATCTAGAAACTGCCATAGAAGTGGATGCTCACAGTCAGCTATTGGATGGATCACATGGCCGCCAATGGAGGAGCTAGAGAAAGTACCCAAGGAGCTAAAGGGATCTGCAACCCTATAGGTGGAACAAAATATGAACTAACCAGTACACTCCCCCCCAATCCCCCCCGCCTCCGCCGGAGCTCGTGTCTCAGTCTGAGTATGTATCTGAAGATGGCCTAGTTGGCCATCAGTGGAAGACGAGGCCCCTTGTTCTTGCAAACTTTATATGCCTCAGTACAGGGGAACACCAGGGCCAAAAAGTGGGAGTGAGTGAGTAGGGGAGTGGTAGGGGGAGGATATGGGGGACTTTTGGGATAGCATTGGAAATGTAAATGAAGAAAATCACAAATAAAAAAAGGGAAAAATGAGAACTTCAAGTCTCTGAAGAAAGAAATTGCAGAAGATCATAGAAGATGGAAAAGATCCCCTGAGCTATCTGGGGAAAGGAAGCAGCATGCAGTGTCACACAGCTCTCTCTGAGGCAACTGCTAGAACTGGAATAGGGATGTTTGTTTGTTTGTTTGTTTATTATAAAAGCATACAAAAGTTAGCCAGAGTTGGTACATGCCTGTGATTCCAGCACTCAGGTTTTTAAAAAATTGTTGTTGTTAGTATTCCTGTTGATTCTATTGGATTTGTTTTGAACTCTCCCAGCTATTTGCACTGGACCCAGAAAATTAAGCCCATGCTCTGTACAGACCTATCATTCATGTTAATCAGTGATTTTATTCTTAGCAATCACTCCTCAGATGATCTCATTACTCACTTTCAAATAAGGAAAACAGTCATACAGACATTAGTTAACTTGTATGGTCTCACGTAACCAACTCATCTGACTATAGAGTGGCATCCCAATCTTTGGAATACCCAAGCTTCTATTTTTGAGATGACAGGCCTCTGTGGAAGACTCCATTAGCTGGCAGAGGACCTGGAATGTCTGGCAATTGAAGGCCAAGGCTGCCCCTCCAGTGTCTCTGAAGTTGAGGCAGAGTTCAGCCAACAACACAGGAACACTTGGCCACAGCTGGTTCAGGTCTGTGTTTTGGATGAGCCCTGAGACCTGGATGAACACAGGTCTCCAGAGTTCTGGTAAAGGTGAGCACAAACACTTAGACTCGAGGAGAATGATGGACCTTTGGGATGCAAGTCTTTCTTTTTTTTTTTATCTTTGCTTTGTACATAGTTTATGTCAAAATCAACTTTTTCTATACTCCAGACCTTACTTAATCAGTCTGACAGAAATTTTGAACCCTCTGACAAACATCACTCCATCCCTCTTCTACCATTTTCCCTGGACCATCATTCTCAGAGATGAGCCATTCTGAGGGAATCCTAATAGCCCCAAAGGTAATATTCTTTGGCACTTGATCTTTAGGAAAGTAGGCAGAGTTCTGCCCCAGATGATTGCAGATGTTCCTCTTGGCCTCCAACTTGTCTGGAAACCTTTGGTCTTACTTTTCCCTTCTCATCTTATTTGGACCTAGATCCCAATATTTCCACACAAAACAGAGGCTGGAGATTCTTAATGATACCTTGTAGTTTATTGTTTCTGTTTAAAACACTAGCTAGAAACTCCCATGACCTCCCAAGACAAAATGATTTACAATTTGAAAGTCAGTGACCAAATGCCCTATTGTCTCCTCCCTGGAGAAATCATGATTAAAAAATTAATAATAATCCACGGTGGTAGAATGTTGCTTTGTTTGTTTGTCCGTTTATTAGTTTTGGGGGTGGTGGGTTTTTTATTTTGTTCTGTTTTTTTGAGACAAGGTCTGTCAATGTAACCCTGGATGTCCGGGGAACTTACAACATAAAGCAGGATGGCTACAACCTCAGAAAGATCCACCTGCCTCTGCCTCCCAAGTGGTGGGATTAAAGTCGTACTCAAGCATATCAGATAATAATCTTTTAATTGCCTAAACTATATCTCATAAAGGAAAGAAAAACAGAAGTCAAAATTGCCTCACTCTAAAGCTACTTTCATGATTAATTAAAAGCAAGGTACTCATCAGCTGACTGTGTTCTGTGTTTAGCACACTTTTGCCAAATTTAGAGAACAATTTAAAGCCATTCAGAATTAACAATGAATATACATGAATGTCAAACAAAATAAGAAATCCATATCTTACTCAGGAGACATTTTTGACACACAAAGTTTTCTGACCTTGGCTGAGATAATTGTTTTATTGTTGTTTTGGGGGGTTTTGTTTGTTTGTTTTTTCTTTTTGTTTGTTTGTTTGGGTGTTTTTTTTTTGGTATTTTGGTTTTTTTTTCTGAGACAGGGATTCTCTATGTAGCCCTGGCTGTCCTAGAGCTCACTCTGTAGACCAGGCTGGCCTCGAAGTCAGAAATCTGCCTGCCTCTGCCTCTCAAGTGCTGGGATTAAAGGCATGCATCACCACTGCCAGGCAGGCTGAAATAATTCAATGGCTGAAAGTCATGGAGACAGTTCTCATCCGAGTGTACCACCGTATGACCAACCATTAACTATGCCAGCTTGAAAGTAGAGCAACAATCTCCAGCCATTGAGGCATAATGAAAGATTACTGTACTCACAGGCCAACAAAAGGCGCAAACAGACTTATTCACATTCAGAGTTTATAGCAATGTCCTTTCAGACCATTGATATCTACGAAATGCATATGAAATACCTACAGCACTGAGTCTAAAGGGGACTCCACCTCACAGGGAACATACAGAAGGGTAAAGAGGAAAACCAAGAATGGAAACCTTACTGCTCCCAGTTGCCTTTTTCAAGCCAACATCTCTTTCAAGCCTGCAGATTTTTTTTTGCCTTTGGGAAATTAAGTTGGACACAAAATCATCTTGCTTATCACATAGCAACGTAAATGTAACTACCTGAAGTCCTACTCAGCTGACAGGAGGAAAGATACAAGTGAAAAACAGAGAATGAGTAAAGAGGAAAAAAATGTACCTAGTCAATAGGAAGATGAACAAAATGGACCAAAGACATCAAAAAAGATGGAGGTGAGGAGGGCACTAATATATAGGAGATCACTGTCAAACTACATGCCCTTCAAAGCACAGTCTTAGCCCTGAGCTGGGGCAGTGCCAGCACACTTCTTTTTTTTTTTTAATTTTTTATTAGGTATTTAGCTCATTTACATTTCCAATGCTATACCAAAAGTCCCCCATACCCACCCACCCCCACTCCCCTACCCACCCACTCCCCCTTTTTGGCCCTGGCGTTCCCCTGTACTGGGGCATATAAATTTTGCGTGTCCAATGGGCCTCTCTTTCCAGTGATGGCCGACTAGGCCATCTTTTGATACATATGCTTCTAGAGTCAAGAGCTCCGGGGTACTGGTTAGTTCATAATGTTGTTCCACCTATAGGGTTGCAGATCCCTTTAGCTCCTTGGGTACTTTCTCTAGCTACTCCATTGGGAGCCCTGTGATTCATCCATTAGCTGACTGTGAGCATCCACTTCTGTGTTTGCTAGGCCACAGCATAGTCTCACAAGAGACAGCTACATCTGGGTCCTTTCGATAAAATCTTGCTAGTGTATGCAACGGTGTCAGCGTTTGGATGCTGATTATGGGGTGGATCCCTGGATATGGCAGTCTCTACATGGTCCATCCTTTCATCTCAGCTCCAAACTTTGTCTCTGTAACTCCTTCCAAGGGTGTTTTGTTCCCACTTCTAAGGAGGGGCATAGTGTCCACACTTCAGTCTTCATTTTTCTTGAGTTTCATGTGTTTAGGAAATTGTATCTTATATCTTGGGTATCCTAGGTTTTGGGCTAATATCCACTTATCAGTGAGTACATATTGTGTGAGTTCCTTTGTGAATGTGTTACCTCACTCAGGATGATGCCCTCCAGGTCCATCCATTTGGCTAGGAATTTCATAAATTCATTCTTTTTAATAGCTGAGTAGTACTCCATTGTGTAGATGTACCACATTTTCTGTATCCATTCCTCTGTTGAGGGGCATCTGGGTTCTTTCCAGCTTCTGGCTATTGCTATGAACATAGTGGAGCATGTGTCCTTCTTACCAGTTGGGGCATATTCTGGATATATGCCCAGGAGAGGTATTGCTGGATCCTCCGGTAGTACTATGTCCAATTTTCTGAGGAACTGCCAGACTGATTTCCAGAGTGGTTGTACAAGCCTGCAATCCCACCAACAATGGAGGAGTGTTCCTCTTTCTCCACATCCACGCCAGCATCTGCTGTCACCTGAATTTTTGATCTTAGCCATTCTGACTGGTGTTAGGTGGAATCTCAGGGTTGTTTTGATTTGCATTTCCCTGATGATTAAGGATGTTGAGCATTTTTTCAGGTGCTTCTCTGCCATTCGGTATTCCTCAGGTGAGAATTCTTTGTTCAGTTCTGAGCCCCATTTTTTAATGGGGTTATTTGATTTTCTGAAGTCCACCTTCTTGAGTTCTTTATATATGTTGGATATTAGTCACCTATCTGATTTAGGATAGGTAAAGATCCTTTCCCAATCTGTTGATGGTCTTTTTGTCTTATTGACGGTGTCTTTTGCCTTGCAGAAACTTTGGAGTTTCATTAGGTCCCATTTGTCAATTCTCCATCTTACAGCACAAGCCATTGCTGTTCTGTTCAGGAATTTTTCCCCTTTGCCCATATCTTCAAGGCTTTTCCCCACTTTCTCCTCTATAAGTTTCAGTGTCTCTGGTTTTATGTGAAGTTCCTTGATCCACTTAGATTTGACCTTAGTACAAGGAGATACGTATGGATCGATTTGCATTCTTCTACATGATAACAACCAGTTGTGCCAGCACCAATTGTTGAAAATGCTGTCTTTCTTCCACTGGATGGTTTTAGCTCCCTTGTCGAAGATCAAGTGACCATAGGTGTGTGGGTTCATTTCTGGGTCTTCAATTCTATTCCATTGGTCTACTTGTCTGTCTCTATACCAGTACCATGCAGTTTTTATCACAATTGCTCTGTAGTAAAGCTTTAGGTCAGGTATGGTGATTCCACCAGAGGTTCTTTTATCCTTGAGAAGAGTTTTTGCTATCCTAGGTTTTTTGTTATTCCAGATGAATTTGCAAATTGCTCCTTCTAATTCATTGAAGAATTGAGTTGGAATTTTGATGGGGATTGCATTGAATCTGTAGATTGCTTTTGGCAAGATAGCCATTTTTACAATGTTGATCCTGCCAATCCATGAGCATGGGAGATCTTTCCATCTTCTGAGATCTTCTTTAATTTCTTTCTTCAGAGACTTGAAGTTTTTATCATACAGATCTTTCACTTCCTTAGTTAGAGTCACGCCGAGATATTTTATATTATTTGTGACTATTGAGAAGGGTGTTGTTTCCCTAATTTCTTTCTCAGTCTGTTTATTCTTTGTATAAAGAAAGGCCATTGACTTGTTTGAGTTTATTTTATATCCAGCTACTTCACCAAAGCTGTTTATCAGGTTTAGGAGTTCTCTGGTGGAATTTTTGGGGTCACTTATATATACTATCATATCATCTGCAAAAAGTGATATTTTGACTTCCTCTTTTCCAATTTGTATCCCCTTGATCTCCTTTTGTTGTCAGATTGCTCCGGCTAATACTTCAAGTACTGTGTTGAAAAGGTAAGGAGAAAGTGGGCAGCCTTGTCTAGTCCCTGATTTTAGTGGGATTGCTTCCAGCTTCTCTCCATTTACTTTGATGTTGGCTACTGGTTTGCTGTAGATTGCTTTTATCATGTTTAGGTATGGGCCTTGAATTCCCGATCTTTCCAGAACTTTTATCATGAATGGGTGTTGGATCTTGTCAAATGCTTTTTCTGCATCTAACGAGATGATCATGTGGTTTTTGTCTTTGAGTTTGTTTATATAATGGATTACATTGATGGATTTTCGTATATTAAACCATCCCTGCATCCCTGGAATAAAACCTACTTGGTCAGGATGGATGATTGCTTTAATGTGTTCTTGGATTCGGTTAGCGAGAATTTTATTGAGGATTTTTGCATCGATATTCATAAGAGAAATTGGCCTGAAGTTCTCTATCTTTGTTGGATCTTTCTGTGGTTTAGGTATCAGAGTAATAGTGGCTTCATAAAATGAGTTGGGTAGAGTACCTTCTACTTCTATCTTGTGAAAAAGTTTGTGCAGAACTGGAATTAGATCTTCTTTGATGGTCTGATAGAACTCTGCACTAAACCCGTCTGGTCCTGGGCTTTTTTTAGCTGGGAGACTATTTATAACTGCTTCTATTTCTTTAGGGGATATGGGACTGTTTAGAAGGTCAACTTGATCCTGATTCAACTTCGGTACCTGTTATCTGTCCAGAAATTTGTCCATTTCGTCCAAGTTTTCCAGTTTTGTTGAGTATAGCCTTTTGTAGAAGGATCTGATGGTGTTTTGGATTTCTTCAGGATCTGTTGTTATGTCTCCCTTTTCAGTTCCGATTTTGTTAATTAGGATTTTGTCCCTGTGCCCTCTAGTGAGTCTAGCTAATGGTTTATCTATCTTGTTGATTTTCTCAAAGAACCAACTCCTCATTTGGTTAATTCTTTGAATAGTTCTTCTTGTTTCCACTTGGTTGATTTCACCCCTGAGTTTGATTATTTCCTGCCGTCTACTCCTCTTGGGTGAATTTGCTTCCTCTTTTTCTAGAGCTTTTAGATTTGTTGTCAAGCTGCTAGTATGTGCTCTCTCCCGTTTCTTCTTGGAGGCACTCAGAGCTATGAGTTTCCCTCTTAGAAATGCTTTCATTGTGTCCCAAAGGTTTGGGTACGTTGTGGCTTCATTTTCATTAACCTCTAAAAAGTCTTTAATTTCTTTCTTTATTCCTTCCTTGACCAAGGTATCATTGAGAAGAGTGTTGTTCAGTTTCCAGGTGAGTGTTGGCTTTCTATTATTTTTTTTTGTTATTGAAGATCAGCCTTAGACCATGGTGATCTGATAGGATACATGGGACAATTTCAATATTTTTGAATCTGTTGAGGCCTGTTTTGTGACCTATTATGTGGTCAATTTTGGAGAAGGTACCATGAGGTGCTGAGAAGAAGGTATATCCTTTTGTTTTAGGATAAAATGTTCTGTAGATATCTGTCAGATCCATTTGTTTCATCACTTCTGTTAGTTTCAGTGTGTCCCTGTTTAGTTTCTGTTTCCATGATCTGTCCATTGGTGAAAGTGGTGTGTTGAAGTCTCCCACTATTATTGTGTGAGGTGCAATGTGTGCTTTGAGCTTTACTAAAGTTTCTTTAATGAATGTGTTTGCCCTTGTATTTGGAGCATAGATATTCAGAATTGAGAGTTCCTCTTGGAGGATTTTACCTTTGATGAGAACGAAGTGCCCCTCCTTGTCTTTTTTGATGACTTTGGGTTCGAAGTCAATCTTATCAGATATTAGGATGGCTACTCCAGCTTGTTTCTTCATACCATTTGCTTGGAAAATTGTTTTTCAGCCTTTCATTCTGAGGTAGTGTCTATCTTTTTCTCTGAGATGAGTTTCCTGTAAGCAGCAAAATATCGGGTCTTGTTTGTGTAGCCAGTTTGTTAGTCTATGTCTTTTTATTGGGGAGTTGAGACCATTGATGTTAAGAGATATTAAGGAAAAGTAATTGTTGCTTCCTGTTATTTTTGTTGTTAAAGTTGGCATTCTGTTCTTGTGGCTGTCTTCTTTTAGGTTTGTTGAGGGATTACCTTCCTGTTTTTTCTAGGGCGTTGTTCCCGTTCTTGTATTGGTTTTTTTCTGTTATTATCCTTTGAAGGGCTGGATTCATGGAGAGATAATGTGTGAATTTGGTTTTGTCGTGGAATACTTTGGTTTCTCCATCTATGGTAATTGAGAGTTTGGCTGGGTATAGTAGCCTGGGCTGGAATTTGTGTTCTCTTAGTGTCTGTATAATATCTGTCCGGGCTCTTCTGGCTTTCATAGTCTCTGGTGAAAAATCTGGTGTAAAGTCTGATAGGCTTGCCTTTATATGTTACTTGACCTTTTTCCCTTACTGCTTTTAGTATTCTATCTTTATTTAGTGCATTTGTTGTTCTGATTATTATGTGTCGGGAG